>NC_053392.1:216638991-217315863 GCF_905171765.1 Bufo bufo
CATTTCTGCCAGGCTTATGCGTGTTGGGATAAGAGGGAGTAACTATGTTTGCTCTAGCCTAAAAAGGACTGTGAACTATTATCTAGAACTGTTATCTGAGATAGAAGTACACAAGGAAGTTTCCTTTGCTAATGGTTGAACTGGTCTTGAGATAAAACCTTAACTGAATACCTATAGCCCTAATTAATCAACTATTAAAACAGAAGTCGATAAAGATTGGCTTACTTAAAGTTTGAATTACCTGTAATCAGAGATAACGGGAACTTCAGTTTGGAAAAAGATTTATTGAAGAAGAACAAAAATGTAATTGTATAATATGAATAGTTGTTACATTGCTTACATGTTAAGCTAAGTTCACATCTGCATCAGAGGCTCCATTCGGGGCCTCCATCGCACATACATATAGGACATTTTTGTCAAATTAAGTGTCAACTACATGATGGAAACCAGACAGATCCTAGTACAGTCAATATGTTCCATGTGTCGCCATTAGCATCAGTTACGTGTTGGATCCAGCAGCTCAATTTTTTTCCATTGCTCTCCTCCTATAATGGAGCACAGCTATGGAACTCAATAGCCCTGGTGTAAATTCAGCTTCACAGATCTGGTAGAAATGCGTAATCGCACATTGATATTGCTATGCTTTGTTCACACTTCCATCAGGAGCCTCCATCAGAGATTTTGTCCAATTATACATGAAGAACTATGTAGAATTCAACACAGTTTTTCCAGTAAAAATGTCATACATTGTGGAGGAACTCGACAGACCAGAGGGGTCCATCAGGCACTGTTTTGATGTTTATAAATCAATTGGGTCCAATGGGCATTGCTGGGCATTATATGAGAGATCCAGAACTGTTATTTTTCTGCTTATATGAAATAGAAAAATTGTAAACTTGATGGAAGGTTTCAACAGAACCTTAGATCTATATTACATTTATCTTAGATTTATTACACTACATTAGTGGAGAGTTGGAGTGAGTCATATCTCAAATTCTAGTGAAACAAGGAAAGTGTTTTATCCTCAAACTAGAAAATTCCCACCAGGAGGAGGACAATTTCTTACTTTAAGATTTAGCAATTTTTCATGGTTTCATCCTTGAATTATGAAAGCCAGACTTTAGCATTTTTAGGGATGCAGCCACATGAGAGCTGGATAGGGATTTTAGGAGGTCATTTATTAAGACTAATATTTTAGACACTGGTCTTAATAAGCCTTTGCGCTTGCAGTGGATCTGCCGAAGTTATGTAGAGGCGCTGGGCTGGCCTCTACATAACTTTGGCGTATCCAGTGCCAGTCTAAATGTAAGCCAGCTCCCTTGCTGTCTTACATTTAGACCATTTTCTATGCCTAAAATAGGAGTAGAAAATGATGAATGAGACAGGCCTGCCCCCTTCTCCACCAACACCACGCCCACTTTTTTAGACCTGACATAGGCAGGAAAAAGTCACAGATTGTGGAAATAATAACCTTTGTGCTGCAATCTGCACCAGAAGTACGCCTAATATAGGTGTATTTCTGATCGTTAATAACCCCCTTTAATAACTTTTTTTATGTTTTCAATTTTGCACTGTTCACCATGTGGTATAAATAATGTGCTACCTTTAATCTGCCTGTAGGCATAATAAAGGTAATACCAAACTAATATAGTTTATGTTTTATTACTTTTGCATAAAGAAAAAACATTAGTTTTTTGTCTCCATATTCTGAGGTCCATAACTTTTTATTTGTCCTTCTATGGAGCTGCATAAGGGCTTGTTTTTCAGTTTAGGTGAACAAACTACTGGATGCTGTGCCTAATTTATGACGAGGCGCAGCATCCGACACCTTGCCTTGTTATCATAGCCTAGCGTACACCACTGGGCTATGATAAATCTGTCTCACAGAGTCCAATTGCTGCAGTCCGAGACTATAGATACGGATTGTTCAGATGAGGAAACCACTGTATGGGCATGTTCACCGCAGCATAATCTAGTTTTTGTCCAGCCACCTCTCGGCATGTTTGCCGTGCTGCTGCCGCATCTCCTTCCCATCCCCATTACAGTGAATGGGGCCAGGGCAGACATCAGCAGCACACTCGTGCAAACGTTAGTATGGATCCGGCAGGGGAACAGTCTGCCGGGCAATCCTTACGCCATTGTGAAAGAAGCCTTAGACAAATTCAATGGTGCTAAAACACACGTGACCACCTACCACACTTTTTCCAGCGCCTTTTAGTGGCAAGAATAGACATGGTAATTGTATTTCACTGTGTCGGTTTCCCATTGAAACAATAGGAGGCAGATTAAGCGCATATTCTGTGCAGATTGAAATCAAAGATTCTGAGCTGAAATCTTTTCAGAAAAAAACTGTGTGTACATATTCACTAGTGCCAAAACAATACTAAGCATTTTGTCTAGCAGTTCCAGTCTATACTAATATTTTGTGTACTATAGATATTCAACTTGCAAATACATTGATAAGAATGATACAGCAAGTTTCATATAAATTGTTATTGAAACTGTCAATTGAAACTGGAGCTGTATAGTATTGATCACAAATATTCTAATCGTAAATTTATATCGGCACTTCGAGAATTCGCAAAAATCTAGAATATAGTGCTATATATTCGTAATCGCGGATATTCCAGATATTCCAGATATTTTTCATCATAATCAGTACTACTGCTTCTGGCATGTGGGCCAATGAGAAGGCTGCAATATCTTTGTCAGAGCTTAGCAACATCCATAGCAACCAATAGGGAGGTTTCCTACCCCTTTACTATATACAGTTGCAAGAAAAAGTATGTGAACCCTTTGGAATGATATGGATTTTTGCACAAATTGGTCATAAAATGTGATCTGATCTTCATCTAAGTCACAACAATAGACAATCACAGTCTGCTTAAACTAATAACACACAAAGAATTAAATGTTACTATGTTTTTATTGAACACACCATGTAAACATTCACAGTGCAGGTGGAAAAAGTATGTGAACCCTTGGATTTAATAACTGGTTGAACCTCCTTTGGCAGCAATAACTTCAACCAAACATTTCCTGTAGTTGCAGATCAGACGTGCACAACGGTCAGGAGTAATTCTTGACCATTCCTCTTTATAGAACTGTTTCAGTTCAGCAATATTCTTGGGATGTCTGGTGTGAATGACTTTCTTGAGGTCATGCCACAGCATCTCAATCGGGTTGAGGTCAGGACTCTGACTGGGCCACTCCAGAAGGCGTATTTTCTTCTGTTTAAGCCATTCTGTTGTTGATTTACTTCTATGCTTTGGGTAGTTGTCCTTTTGCAACACCCATCTTCTGTTGAGCTTCAGCTGGTGGACAGATTGCCTTAAGTTCTCCTGCAAAATGTCTTGATAAACTTGGGAATTCATTTTTCCTTCGATGATAGCAATCCGTCCAGGCCCTGATGCAGCAAAGCAGCCCCAAACCATGATGCCCCACCACCATACTTCACAGTTGGGATGAGGTTTTGATGTTGGTGTGCTGTGCCTCTTTTTCTCCACACATAGTGTTATGTGTTTCTTCCAAACAACTCAACTTTGGTTTCATCTGTCCACAGAATATTTTGCCAGTACTGCTGTGGAACATCCAGGTGCTCTTGTGCAAACTGTAAATGTGCAGCAATGTTTTTTTAGGACAGCAGTGGCTGCCTCTGTGGTATCCTTCCATAAAATCCATTCTTGTTTAGTGTTTTACGTATCGTAGATTCGCTAACAGGGATGTTAGCATATGCCATAGACTTTTGTAAGTTTTTAGCTGACACTCTAGGATTCTTCTTCACCTCATTGAGCAGTCTGCGCTGTGCTCTTGCAGTCATCTTTACAGGACGGCCACTCCTAGGGAGAGTAGCAGCAGTTCTGAACTTTATCCATTTATAGACAATTTGTCTTACCGTGGACTGATGAACAGCAAGGCTTTTGGATATACATTTATAACCCTTTCCAGCTTTATGCAAGTCAAAAATTCTTAATCGTAGGTCTTCTGAAAGCTCTTTTGAGCGTGGCATCATTCACATCAGGCAATGCTTCTTGTGAAAAGCAAACCCAGAACTGGTGTGTGTTTTTTATATGGCAGGGCAGCTATAACAAACACCTTCAATCTCATCTCATTGATTGGACTCCAGTTGGCTGACACCTCACTCCAATTAGCTCTTGGAGATGTCATTAGTCTAGGGGTTCACATACTTTTTCCACTTGCACTGTGAATGTTTACATGGTGTGTTCAATAAAAACATGGTAACATTTAATTCTTTGTGTGTTATTAGTTTAAGCAGACTGTGATTGTCTATTGTTGTGACTTAGATGAAGATCATATTACATTTTATGACCAATTTGTGCAGAAATACATATCATTCCAAGGGGTTCACATACTTTTTCTTGCAACTGTAAGAAACTCCCCAGCAGACATTTTCTGCTGTTTTTTTTTTTAGTTCTGAGAGAGAGAGTAGTGACATTGCTGTGCTCTGTGCTTTCATCTGGATCCTTATTTAATTAGATAGTTAGTTAGCTCATATATATAATACAGATAGTTAGTGGGAGATAGTCAGTGTAGGTTAGATAGTGATATAGTGTTCATGATCATGACTAAGAGCCGGCTGGCTCAAAAGATGTCGGTCTGACCAGGGACATGGAGGGACCTCTTTCACTGCACCGTGTGTACGTTTGGAATATTCAATAAAGAACATGCAAGATTTTATCTCCTTTGTGCTGGAAATCTGTTTATTTGAGTGATAAAGTGTAGCTGATAGGTTTCAGCGTAGGGTGTTAGGTAGGGTAAAAGGAATTATTGTTTCCCTGCTGTCCATACATACATGCAACAGACATAGTGCTGTGATGTCACAACAATACCAATCAGTAATATCTACTCAGACCTGATAAAATGTGAAGTTGCATGTATTGCGCAAACAAAATGCACATCATTAGTGCAGATTTGCGCAATCGCGAAAATAATGGCTGGAAATTGCGAATTCTAGAATTTGCTAATTTATTGCAAATATTATGCGAAAAATTAGCAAAATATCGCGAAAACTAAAATAGCCTATGCTGCTCATCACTAGAGCTGTACGGTGGCTGCATTTCAGGTCTAAGAGGTATATAAAAAGGTGTAGTATATGTACCTGTTAAAAAGAAGAAAATGCTTGACTATACCATGAACATTCACCCTCTGCACAGATTTCTTCTGTATTTGCTACACATTTTTCTCTTTAAATGGAAAGATTTTAAAATGTGCAGCTTTAATTGTATCGACATAAGTAGAGATGAGCGAATTTCTCAAAAATTCTATTCAGTCGGTTCGCCAAATTTTACGAAAAGATTCGATTCGATCTGAATTCATTTGTGGCGAATCGCGTTAAAAGCAGCTATTTCCTGGCTGCAGAGAGCCTGTATAGTGATGTAGAACACTGTGCCTGGCAACAACATGCATAGTGAGTCTGCTGTGGTAGTGAAACAATACTGTGAGTCAGTATGACACGCAGTTGACAGGCATCGCTCCTAGAATCAGTGCACACTTCACTTCTTTGGGCAATTACGGGTCCAAAACTGACCAAATAAAGTGTGACCTCAGACTTACAGGTCGATGTTAGCGTCAAGTATAAAGAACCGTGCAGAAGCCCAAGATCCTACTATAGCGTGAAAGAGTGCAATTCTTTTAGACCGTCGTCCGCTGATTCCACATAGATGTCTACAGAACCTGTTCTATTAAACTCTTATACAAATAGAGCCCTTCAACAGAGTGGAGAGGGTGTCAGCAGTAAGTTTGTGTGGACATCACTGATTATTTTGCCCTTCCTCTAATCCGTCAGAGCAATAAAGCCCACAAAACAGATCCTGTCTGTTGAGCATCCACCTTCACTGGGTCAGCATTTGGTCAGTAATCCATCAGTATTGCTAATGCCCAAAAAAAAAAAACAGGACTGGATCCAAAACAGAGATGACACGTGAATGGAATATTTGCATGTCTTATGTGTTTTGTACCCACTTCTGCTTTTGGCTACCAAATCATGAGCCAATTCTGATGGGACCATACAGGCCTTACAGCTGCTACACAGACAGGATCCATTGTGCCTCTCATTTCTCCTTCCTTCTGACAGATCAGAAAAAGGTTCAAATAAATGATGATATCAACCAGGCCAAAAGGCAAAATAGTGGCCCAGTCATGAAGTGGGAAGGGTGGGAACAGCATGAGAAGTCCACAGAGTGGCCCAATGACAGAGTGTGGAGGTGGCAGCAGCATCAGGAGACCACAAAGTGGCAAGGTGACATAGTGTGGAGGTGGAAGCAGCATCAAGAGACCACAGAGTGGCAAAGTGACATAGTGTGGAGGTGGCAGCAGCATCAGGAGACCACAGAGTGACCCAGTGACAGAGTGGGGAGGTGGGTGACAATAACAGTACCCGCTGACAATGGTGGGTGTAAGAAGGAGCACTTGGCATCAGATGTGTTGCATCAGGTGGGTGGAAGCATCAGAATAGTAGCTGAGGCAGGTAGCCAGAAGAAACCGGTCTCTTTTGTCAAGGTTTGGGAGAGGCAGCATGGATGATCTAATCTGATGCATCAGGCATTGGTGGGTGGAAATCCTGGCTGATCTATGCCTGATTCATCTTGAAAAAGGTCAGTCTCTCCACAAGGCGAGTTCTCCTAGGGGTAACTATGGCCCCCGCCGCACTAAACACCCGCTCTGATGCCACACTACTGGTCGGCCAGGACAGGTTTTCCAGGGCAAAATCGGCCAGTTGCGGCCACAAATCCAGTTTGGCTGCCCAGTAGTCAAGAGGATCTTCAATGACGACTGGGAGAGTGCACTCCAAGTATGCCACCACCTGCTGGTTCAGGTTTTGCTCTATGTCTAGCTGCTGGTAAGTAGTTTCTTCACTAAGTGGGTGAAGAAAGCTGCTCATCAGCGACTCTAGACTCAGGCTGCTGCTGATGGAGCTATTACTGCTCCTGCCACTCCACCCCCCAACAGCCATGGCAGTGGAATGTGAGCGCAGAGGGACCCCCCCCAGTCATGCCTGCCAGAGGATGGATGATTGCGCAGATAGGCAGCAGCCAACTGACCACATAGGATATCTCTATAGTAGTTCAGTCTGTCCTCCCTCTCAGAAGATGTAAAAAAGGCCTCCATTTTGGACCGGTAGCGAGGAGAGCCAGTAGTCATCCCTCTGCCGAATGGTGACAATTTGGCTGTGACTACGTAAGCAAGTCACTCGGAGGGACTCCCTGCCTCCATCTCCACTGCATACTGCCACTGTGTACTTATGGCTGAAGTGCATGCAAAGTTTTCTGGCCATTTTTAGGATGTCTTGCAGATGGTGGAAAACGCTTGACAACCAGATTGAACATGTGCGCCATGCAGGGCGCATGGCTCAGCCCTCCCTGACCTAGAGCCGACACCATGTTCTTCCCATTGTCATACACCATGGTTGCGATTTTGAGTTGTCGCAGAGAAAGCCAGGATTAGATTTCTTGATAAAGGACGCGGAGCAGTTCCTCCCTGTGTGACTCCGTACGCCCAGGTAAATTAGGTGCAGAACAGCGTGACACCGCAGTACCCCACCATATGGTATGCTGGTGGGGCACTGTGAATTGTCCTTGCAGTGGAGGCTGAGGACAAGGTGGAGGATGAGAAGGCAGAGGCGGACATTGTCGCAGGACCAATAGCATGAGAACGTGGAGGACGGAAGCGGCGTCACCTGGCCAAGTTGCGGGTTTGGCTGGGCAGGAACAACATTTACCCAGTGGTTTCCAGTGGTTCTCCCTTACCTATTGAGTGCACTTGCGCTGACCTCCTGGGTCGGGGTGTGTGTCAGTTGACGCGCCTGGACTACCCACTGGCTTACAGCGACAGCACACACCTCCGGGGGGAGGGGCTTATATTATATCAGCTCAGCGTTCACTTGGCCGTACACGACCATTATAGCGCAGTTTCCCGCACGCTACAGTGCGGTTACAATTGTAACAACTGACAGCAACTGCACCTACTGTTTGTGTTAATCGCTCCTGAGGAAGCGTGGTAGTGCATCTCCACACAGAAACGCATTGAGCGAGTGTTATACATCAAAACCTTAGAGCTTGTCAGGCAGGGCAGGGAGCAGCCATGCTTATGAATTGCGGTACACTGCTTCTAAGTGTCAGGTTACGGCTTCCCCCACTCAGGTTGACTGGATAGGAACACTGGGAGTTGTGATCATACCTGTGTGTGATATGTATTCACTGATATGAAAATTAAGAAAAAAATGGAGCTCATTCAAAGATAGTGCACCACAGGTTTCTAATCAGGCTACAAGGCATGTAGATGGCATTTATCTGAGTCCCTCTTTACATGCAGGGTATCCTGTTTGCCTGTTTTTGATTGTAGAGGGTGTATAGGCCCATATCACTTTTTACACAATTGTTCTTAATTAATACAAATGTATTATTTAGTTTTTTAATGTTCTATCAGGTTGAGAATTCAAGATTAATATCTGAATGTATACCTTCTAATGTTATTTTGGAGTGTATTTTAGCTGGACAGGAACCACATTTATACAGTGGGCCTGTCCCTGACCGTAGTTACAGCTCCACACGTCGGCGCTGCTGTGCACTTTGGCAGACACCGACAGGCTCAAGGACTGGCCCAACTTCTGTTCTACATAGGTGTTCAGGGCTAGTACTGCCTTTTTGGCAAAGCAATGACGGCTTGGGACTCTCCACCTCGGCTCGGCACAAGCCATCAGTTCTCTGAAAGGTGCAGAGTCCACCACTTGGAAAGGGAGGGACTGCAGTATCAGCAACTTGGTCAAAAGCACATTCAGCTTCTGCGCCGTTGAATGAGTGCACGCATACTGTTGTCTCTTGGCAATCGCTTCGGTGATCGATTGCTGACGGAATGACTGACGAGGAGGAGGAAGAGCAGGAGCATCAGGACCAGCAGATGATTGTCATGGCCTATGGTTTATGCAGTGACACTGTTGCAAAGAATTAACAGGTTATGGGTAGCTTATTTCATTTGATTTAAAACTTAACATTTAATTTATGTCAATCATAAAAAGATAGGCCCTTAAATATAAACACTCAAAGAAAAGAATGTATCTGTAACCAATGGTTACACTAATTCTCCTGAAAAAATGGACGGAGATGGGAAGGAACCATAAACAGGGATAGCGTTTGAAACAGATAGGGTGAAGGGTACGCAAGTACCAAGACAGAGGGACACACTACTGGGACCAAACCCTAGATGTCCCTACTCTATCTAGATCACACCACTATCTAATGCATAAATCCCTGCATTCGCCCTCCCTGAAGGTGGACTGCCCAGCTTGGCCCGATAGACAGAATAGATGGTCCTGTGATGAATTAATTCTCTACCGGGTGTGGGCACTAAAGTTGGCAAAAGGGACGTGGTGATTGGAGTCCAGGTAGATTTGCAGTACCGATGTGAGGGGTCGCAAATCCTGGTCTCAATCAAACACGTGCAGATGTGTTAATCAGAAAGATACAGTGTCCCCCCCCCCCCCCACTATTTAGTTACTGTAGCCTGACCCACTAAAAAATGGTTGTGTAAACTACAGTGACACTGTTGCCACACTTGCGGTTGCCCGCGGACATGTGTTGCTGTGTGAGCATGCAGTGGCAGTGTCTCGGCCTTCTGGGTGATTGCCGTGACATGGTTGCCACGCATACTGTTGCCCGTGGTTACGTCTTTGGTATGCTTGTGTGTGCACTTCCCCTTTAAGTTGTAGCCTCCCTCTGTCTGGTGCTGTTAGGGTTAACTCCCTGACTGGGTGTGGTCATTTGACTTACATCTTCTGTGGTTTCCTGTCTTGAGTCGGTTGTACTTCAGCTGTTGTTGCTGCTGGAGCTCTGCTCCAGTCCAAGGTGTTCCATCTGTCCAGTCATCAATGTTTTCCCGGTGTCTCCTTCCCTTTCTGTCCCTATTTGTATGGAGTGGGTTATGTTTAGGGTGTTTGTATGTCTAGTTTGGTGTTACATGTCTGGTGGTGTTTGGTGTTCAATATGTTTACTAGACATTCCCCTGTCTCATGTTTATTGCAGCTATGGGTGTTCTGGGTTCCTGTGTGGATTTGTGGTGTGTGCTGTGTCCTTTAATGTTGGTGTGGACAGCAGCACTAGTGAACGGGTTCCAGTCAGTGTGTCTGTGGCAGGTAAGTGTGTTATTGGTTTCGCTTACCTGCCATCTCCTTATGCTGTATGTGTTCCCCTCTCCTTGCAGCCTGGCCTCAGATAGAGACTCCTGTTCCTCCATTACTGGGATGAACAGGTCGTCTCTTCCCTGCTCCTTGGTGAGGGATTACCAGGGCGACTTAGGGTCTCTAGGAATCCAGAGTATGAGTCGTCCTACCATCGGGGTCCGCTCATACGATGAGGAGTCAGGGAGAGGATTAGGGATGCTGTAGGAGGTGACCTGCTCCCTTATTACTCCTTTTGGCCAGGCTGATGCCCTTTTACCCTTTGACACCGCACGGTGGGGGGTTTCCCCCACTCCCCACCGTGACAATGATGGGAAGGACAGACAGCTTCCTTTAGCTGAGGTGGTGGAGCCTTGACTGCCTGAAATCGGGTGCGTGCCACTGGGTGATGCAGCGGTTGCTGAGGCAGACTGGACCACCACATTGGAGCCACGATTCTCCAGGGCCACTTTATGGTGACGCTGCGTGTTGACGCAGGGCCGTGGTGCCAACATTGGAACCCTGGCTGCGCTTCACCTTCTGTCCACAGATTTGACAAATGGCCAGGTTCACCTCCCCGACAGCGTAACAAAAAACTGCCACACAGCCGAGTAGGTTATTTTACCCGAGCACTCCGCACTAATTGACTGCTACCGCCACTGCCTCCGTGAACCCCTGCAACACTACTTTCTGGGCCGGTAGGCTCCTGCGTAGCGGGTGCTCTACCCCGGGCACGTTTGGCTCCCGAGCTCCCACTGCTTCCACCCTGCTGACTCCCGGCCACGCTACCGACTTGCTGGTTTCATCACTGCCTCACGCGCAAGCTGCCACCTTCCGTCACCCGGCTCCCAATTGCGATCGGCTACATCATCATCGAGTACTGTCTGCACGTCACTGATGTTCTCCTAAACGGTCTCTGAGACAGGAGCCTGACCGCTCGCAAAACACCAGCTCCCACACCACTCTCCTCATCACTACTTGCCCCCCTACCGGAGGAAGCGGTAGATGTCTCCTCCAAATCTTGGCTGGGCAGTAGCTGCTGACTGTCCTCTAGTAGCTCATCCTGAACCCACAGCATATAGTAGTTCTCTGGCTGAGGGAACAGAAAAGGACAGAGGCAGGTTGAGGACAGGTGAGGGCACAGGGCCTGCTCCCGGGCCATGCCAACTAAGGGTTGTGTCTGACGAACCTACCGACTTTTGGCTGGGGGTGTCTGATGTCACTTGGGATGAAGTGGATGACCAAGTCAACTATTCAAGAACTGCTGGGTTACTGGTCAAGACACGACTGCTAGCTGACACCGGGAGCTCAGGCCTCTCGCTGAGACTCCTGCTGCAACGCCCCCTTACTCTGCTGCGACCTGTGCCTGCACCTGAAACATTTAGGCCCGTGCCCCTCCCTTGTGCAGGGCCTGCCACTTCTCTGTGTGAAATACTGTTAGATCAAATAAGTAAATAAAAAGGAAATTAATACATGTCAAAAAGGGATTTAATTTTCTCACTTCAGCACACAACGGCTAATAAGCCCTTTTATTTTTTTCTCCACTAATACACGCCAAAAAAAGACTTTAGAACATACATATGTGGCCGGCAAATAATATTTTTTTTGCCACTAATACACACCAAAAAGGGTTGTAATTTTCTCACTTCACCACACAACGGCTAATAAGCCCTCCCCCCCCACTGATACACGCCAAAAAGGGCTTTAGAACATATAACTGCGGCCGTGAACGGCAAATATAATTTTTTTTTTGCCACTAACACACGCCAAAAAGGGTTTTAATTTTCTCACTTCAGCACACAACGGCTAATAAGCCCTTTTTCTTTTTCTCCACTAATACACGCCAAAAAAAGACTTTAGAACATACAACTGTGGCCGTTAACGGCAAATAATTTTTTTTTTTTGCCACTAATACACTCCAAAAAGGGCTGTAATTTTCTCACTTCACCACACAACAGCTAATAAGCCCTTTCCCTCCCCCCCCCCACTGATACACGCCAAAAAAAGGCTTTAGAATATATAACTGCGGCCGTTAACGGCAAATAATATTTTGCCACTAATAGACGCCAAAAAGGGCTGTAATGTTCCCACTTCACCACACAATGGCTAGTAAGCCTTTTTTCCCCACAAATACACGCCCAAAAAGGCTTTAGAACATATAACTGCGGCCGCGAACGGCAAATAAAGTTTTTTTTTTTGCCACTAATACACGCCAATTCAGCACACAATGGCTAATAAGCCCTTTTTCTTTTTCCCAACTAATACACGCCAAAAAAGACTTTAGAACATATAACTGCTGCCGTGAAGGCAAATAAAGGTATTTTATTTGCAACTAATACACTCCAAAAAGCGCTGTCATTTTCTCACTTCACCACACAACAGCTAATAACCCCTTTTTCTTTTCCCCCACTAATACACAACAAAAAAAGGCTTTAGAACATATAGCTGTGGCTGTGAACTGAAAATAATACATTTTTTTGCCACTAATACACGCCAAAAAGGGCTGTATATTTCTCACTTCACCACACAATGGCTAACAAGCCCTTTTTCTTTTTCCCCACTAATACACGCCCCCCAAAAAATTAGCAACATATAACTGCGGCCATGAACGGCAAACAATATATTTTTTTTGCCACTAATACACTTTAAAAAAGGGTTGTAATTTTCTCACTTCAACACACAACGGCTAATAAGCCCCGACATACATGACAAAAAAAGGCTTTAGAATATATATATAACTGCACCCCACAAGGGCTAATAAGACCCGAATAACAAGAACGGTTTGCTGGAATTACAGAGGTATTGCAAACCTGAAATGAGCAGCAGTATAATGGTAATTTGGATCCCTTGTCAGTGCAGCAAGGTGTAATAGGATTGTTCCTATTACCCAGGCTGTACACTCCCCTATTTAACCCTATTCTATTGGACCCTTTCAATACTGTAGAATAATTCCTCCCTATCCTCTACCTACACTTTTAATGCTCTTTCCCTGAACTTCTATTGAGCAAAATATAAGTTTTCAAGTCTTTCCTAGCACTGTCCCTAGCGCCTGCTGACGTCTCTCCTTGCACTAAGTACACTGGAAAATGGTTGAATCCAAGATGGCTGAGGCTATTTATAGGGCTGCTGATTGGCTGCATGCATGGCATTGTGGGTGATCCTTCATTTCCAGAGTTCCTTGCTTCATGTCCTAACATGTGCAGCTGCCATTTTAGGAAGAAATACGATTCGTTACCACGAAGCGTGAGTAAATTCGCATTCTGTGCGAATCGAATAATTCCTGAAATTCGGATCGATCTCCACTTCGTCAGCTTCGATTCGCTCATCTCTAGACATAAGTTCCGCTTTAATATAGTTAAAAAGTAAATAAATAAATAAAAGACTAAATATGTAAGATTTAAGTACGTCAAGAAATATGTGATTTTCATTCAAGTGTGTATATAGAGAAAGGGGTTGCCATAATAAAAACTAAAATGTGGCTCACCTCCAAAAGTGGGCTTATCCCAACACATCCCACCATTCAAACATATGAGGTCACCCTGCCTCCAGGATTGATCATTTGAAGTTATCAGCTTAAATCCAAAGGCTGCATCAATGAGCAATATAATGAAAACTCTGCACCAGGTGCAATCATGTTATCTGAGGACCTTATAAATCATCAACAACTTCATATTTCTTCCCCAAAAAATGTCAGTATTATAAAATAACAAACTAAGTAATATTCAATTTTCATGCTCCACTACCATTCCCGTGTTACTTCCTGAGTCTTTCTCCAGTCTTTATGTCCTATATTATACCCATATAGAAAGCATTGTAAGTTTTTCCCTTTTACCCCTTCCTGACAATTTTCCATTTTGGCGTTTTCATTTCTTACTCTCTGCCTTCCCAGAGCTGTAACTTTTTTTTTCATTCACATAACCGTTTGAGGCCTTGTTCATTATGGGTTTTGTTTTTTACGGCTTTTACTATGCAGTAAAGCTGGCCCATGCCCTTCATTCTCTGGGTCAATAGAATTACAATACCACATTTATATAGTTTTTCTTGTGTTGTAGTAATGAAAAAAAAAACTTTGTGTGTAGAAGAGTGAATTTAAATTGCACAGAGAAAATTGTGCTTTAGGGAGGGAAAACTCTATTAAAAATTCAAAATCTGGGCGGAGTGAGCAGCACTCTGGCTTCTGAACAACTCCGGAATACTTACTCCCTGCAGAGCATCCTCGGCTGCTATTTATCCCTCCAACACCCACGCCCACGGATCGGGATTCGGTATTTCCCGCTTTTTCAGCTCTTCCAGCCAGCTTGCTGGGCCTGCCGATGGCCATGTGTCTACCAATATGGCGGAGGCAGCGTGTGGGGCAGCCTCGCCTGTGCTAACACAGAGCCTGAGTTCTCCAACATGTGGACTTTCTACACACCAGGACTCTAAGTTCAATGGGTCTCGGGGCTCCTACGCAGCAGCAGCGAGCCCCAGCTCAGCGGCCCCCTCCTCTTTCTCCCTTTCAAGATATGCGGCGGCATCCTCTGGTTTCTCGCCCCAGCAAGGAGACTCCCCCGCCATGACACCCAGGTCAGTGAGGCCGCCAGGCACAGAAGACCAAAATGGCGACTGGGACTGGAAAACACACCTTAAGGCGCTCCCCACAAAATCTGAACTAGATAACTAGATGCTCTATTCACAAGATTGGAGACCTCCCATAAGCAAGATATGGCAACCCTACATCAGGACATTAAACATGTCGGCCAGAGGGTAGAGGAGATGGAGGAATTGCAAGACCAAATGCTCACAGTACTGGACTCGCATCATAAGGCCATAAATGATCACAATGCACAGATCCAGGACATACTAACTCACCTGGACAATATTGAAAATAGGAACCGCAGAAACAATTACGCACCAGGGGGCTCCCTGAATCAGTATCTCCACCAGACCTAGAATCTTGGGCACATGAATATTTTGGCAAACTGCTGAATAGAGACCCTGGTCAGCCAATAGATATTGAACGAATCCTAAGAGCTCTAGGCCAAAAATCAGGGGACCTCTCCCGCCCTCGCGACATTATATGCAGAATTAATTTCTACAAAGACAAAGAAGCCATCCTCTGAGCTGCTAAAGATTCAGAGGCAACCAGCTTTGAAAACAAAGAACTCCTCATCTTGCCGGACCTTGCCAGGCACAACTGCTCTGCAAGGCCCTAAAACCCCTCCTGACAACTCTCAGGGACAATGCCATTATCTACAGATGGGGATACTCCTTTCATCTAATTGCCAAGAAAGACAGGAAAACAGCAATTTTAAAATTTCTAGCTGACATGCCAAAACTGCTGGAAACGTTCGATCTACCGCCATTGTATCTTCCTGATTGGCCAAGGCCACACTCAGTCCTCTCCATTCTGCGCCGCGATAGCTGGCAGACATCAGCGCCTAAGCCTCAGAGATCCTCAAGGCAACCTCAAGCACCAGTGGACTGGATATCTCCACTACACGCTAATGTTATTTTCTTTTGTTTTCTTCTAATGTTTTCCTTTGATTATAGGTCCCATTCTAGTTGTTAGTAGTGAATATGTCTCATAACAGCATAGATTAGACTAACATCTTTATATATCTTATTGGTTGTCATCTAGGATGTTAATATGCAATTCTCATGCCCTGTTACATGTTACATCACCGCATTATTGTTGCCGGAGATTAGTATGGCTGCCATTTGGCCCTTGACTTCTCCTTTCCCCACTTAGGGACCACAGCACTTGGTGCTGTCTGTGACCGAGGTCAATGTTTAGTACTTCACCGAGCTGATTCAATTGGCTCTTCTCCTTTCTGTTCGTGTTTTCCCCCCTGAATGTCCTCTTTTTGTGCTTTCAATTTTGTACATGTCACCCCCACCACATGTCCTACCCCCCTTTTATGTCCTCACCCTCGGTAAGGGTTCTGACAACTTTGAGAATCCTCCTATCTGATTACCCACCATGATGACACCTCTCTCATTCTGCACCTACAATGCCAGAGGTCTCAACAAGCCTGAGAAACGAAGCCAGATCTTATACCGTTTCCATAAGAAAAGGGTTATGCTAGTCATGTTCCAAGAAACTCATTTTAAGGTTGCATCCATGCCCAGATATAATGGCAGATACTACCCCGAGTGGTTTCATGGCCCCAATCCTACTAAAAAGGCAGGAGGAGTCTCTATTGCTTTTCATAAAAACTTCTGCCCTACTGTCTTGTCCTCAGACATTGACCCTAGAGGTCGGTTTATCTTTCTTAAACTCTCAGTTGATCATTCCATTTTCACAGTCGCTAATGTTTATTTTCCTAACCAGGGAAAGATGACATTTGGATCCAAAGTCCTCAGACGATTGGCCAGATTTTCAGATGGCTCTTCTATAATCCTAGGAGGTGACTTTAATATGGTGATGAAACCAACTATTGATTCCTCAACCAGTAAGTCCTCTATCTCCCCAGTGTCCTTACGCGTTTTCAGGGCTGACCTTGTAGCACTTGGTTGATTTGTGGTGTGTCTTGCATCCGGGTGTCAGGGACTATAGCTTCCATTCACAAGTGCACAATAGCTATGATAGACTTGATCATCTTTTTAATTCTCACAAACTCTTGGAAACTGATTAAGGGTTGTGATATACCTGCTACCACAAAATACTGATTTAGGGCTGCGATACACCTGCTTCCACAAAATACTGATTAAGGGGTTCGATATACCTGTTTCTAACAAATATTGATTGAGACCTGCGATATATATGCGCCCACAAAATACTGATTAAGGGGTTTGATATGTCTGCTTCCACAAAATACTCGAGGGCTGTGATATACCTGCTTCCACAAAATACTGACAAGGTGGTTTGGTATACCTGTTTCTACAAAATATTGATTGAGGCCTGCGATATACCTGCTTCCACAAAATACAGATTAAGGGGTACAATATACCAGTTTTCACCAAATATTGATTGAGGGGTGCGATATACCTGCTTCCACAAAATGCTGATTAAGGGATTTTATATACCTGCCTCCACCAAATATTGATTGAGGCCTGCGATATACCTGCTTCCACAAAATACTGATTAAGGGGTTCTATATACCTGTTTCCACCAAATATTGATTGAGGGGTGCGATATACCTGCTTCCTCAAAATACTGATTAAGGGGTTCGATATACCTGTTTTCACAAAATTTTGATTAAGGCCTGCAATATACCTGCTTCCACAAAATACTGATTAAGGGGTTCGATATACCTGTTTCCAACAAATATTGATTGAGACCTGCAATATAATTGACTCCACAAAATACTGATTAAGGGGTTTGATATACAAGCTTCCACCAAATGTTGATCGAGGGCTGTGATATAACCTGTTTACACAAAATACTGATTAAGGGGTTTGATATACCTGTTTCTACCAAATATTAATTGAGGTCTGTGATATACGATACCTGCTTCCACAAAATTCTGATTAAGGGGTTCGATATACCTTTTTTCAACAAAATATTGATTGAGGCCTGCGATATACCTGCTTCCACAAAATACTGATTAAAGGGTTTGATATACCTGTTTCCACCAAATATTGATTATTGAGGGGTGCGATATACCTGCTTCCACAAAATACTGATTAAGGCGTTTAATATACCTCCTTCCGCAAAATACTGATTGAGGGCTACGATATACCTGCTACCACAAAATACTGATTAATGGGTTCAATATACCTGTTTCTACCAAATATTAATTGAGGCCTGCAATATACGGTGCCTGCTTCCACAAAATTCTGAATTAAGAGGTTCGATATACCTGTTTCCACTAAATTTTAATTGAGGGGTTCGATATACCGGCTTCCACCAAATATTGATTGAGAGCTGGGATATACCTGCTTCCACAAAATACTGATTAAGGGGTTCGATATACCTGCTTCCACCAAATATTGATTGAGGTCTGTGATATACCTGCTTCCACAAAATACTGATTAAGGGGTTTGATATACCTGCTTCCACAAAATACTGATTGAGGACTGTGATATACCTGCTTCCACAAAATACTAATTAAGGGTTTCGATATACCTGTTTCTATCAAATATTGATTGAGGCCTACGATATACCTGATTCCACAAAATACTCATTAAGGGGTTTGTTATACCAGCTTCCACAAAATGCTGATTGAGGGCTGCGATATACCTGCTTACATAAAATACTGATTAAGGGGTTCGATATATACCTGTTTTCACAAAATTTTGATTGAGGCCTGCGATATACCTGCTTCCAAAAAATACTGATTAAGGGGTTTGATATACCTGCATCCAGAAAATACCGATAACGGAGTTCGATATTCCTGTTTCTACTAAATATTGATTGAGGCCTGCGATATAACTGCTTCCACAAAATACTGATTAAAGGGTTTGATATACCTGCTTACACAAAATACAGATAAAGGAGTTCGATATACCTGTTTCTACGAAATATTGATTGAGGCCTGCGATACACCTGCTTCCACAAAATACTGATTATGAAGTTTGATATACATGTTTCCACCAAATATTGATTGAGGCCTGCGATATACCTGCTTCCACAAAATACTGATTAATGGGTTTGATATACCTGCTTCCACAAAATAATGATTGAGGGCTGCGATATACCTGCTTCCAAAAAATACTGATTAAGGGCTTCGATATACCTGTTTCCACCAAATATTGATTGAGGCCTGCGATATACCTGCTTCCACAAAATACTGATTAATGGGTTTGATATACCTGCTTCCACAAAATAATGATTGAGGGCTGTGATATACCTGCCTCTAAAAAATACTGGTTAAGGGCTTCGATATACCTGTTTCCACCAAATATTGATTGAGGCCTGCTATATACCTGCTTCCATAAATACTGCTCTTCTTTAGGGACTTAGGCACAGGGTCATTTTGAAAATGACAGACAGAGGAAGAAATACCCACCAGGTCTCGCCTATTTGAAATATACCCTTTTGGGGCGCCAATAGCAGTTGATCGTTAATGGTTGGTATTTGGGCTTTGTATTTGTAAAAAGAGCAAATTTTAGGGTGTAGGGGTGTGTATAGAGGTATCAATGTGTGTGGTAAAGACACATATATACACTCACCTAAAGAATTATTAGGAACATCTGTTCTATTTCTCATTAATGCAATTATCTAGTCAACCAATCACATGGTAGTTGCTTCAATGCATTTAGGGGTGTGGTCCTGGTCAAGACAATCTCCTGAACTCCAAACTGAATGTCAGAATGGGAAAGAAAGGTGATTTAAGCAATTTTGAGCGTGGCATGGTTGTTGGTGCCAGACGGGCCGGTCTGAGTATTTCACAATCTGCTCAGTTACTGGGATTTTCACGCACAACCATTTCTAGGGTTTACAAAGAATGGTGTAAAAAGGGAAAAACATCCAGTATGCGGCAGTCCTGTGGGAAAAAATGCCTTGTGGATGCTAGAGGTCAGAGGAGAATGGGCCGACTGATTCAAGCTGATAGAAGAGCAACGTTGACTGAAATAACCACTCGTTACAACCAAGTTATGCAGCAAAGCATTTGTGAAGCCACAACACGCACAACCTCTTGAGGCGGATGGGCTACAACAGCAGAAGACCCCACCGGGTACCACTCATCTCCACTACAAATAGGAAAAAGAGGCTACAATTTGCACGAGCTCACCAAAATTGGACTGTTGAAGACTGGAAAAATGTTGCCTGGTCTGATGAGTCTCGATTTCTGTTGAGACATTCAAATGGTAGAGTCCGAATTTGGCGTAAACAGAATGAGAACATGTATCCATCCTCTGATGGCTACTTCCAGCAGGATAATGCACCATGTCACAAAGCTCAAATCATTTCAAATTGGTTTCTTAAACATGACAATGAGTTCACTGTACTAAAATGGTCCTCACAGTCACCAGATCTCAACCCAATAGAGCATCTTTGGGATGTGGTGGAACGGGAGCTTCGTGCCCTGGATGTGCATCCCTCAAATCTCCATCAGCTGCAAGATGCTATCCTATCAATATGGGCCAACATTTCTAAAGAATGCTATCAGCACCTTGTGGAATCAATGCCACGTAGAATTAAGGCAGTTCTGAAGGCAAAAGGGGGTCCAACACCGTATTAGTATGGTGTTCCTAATAATTCTTTAGGTGAGTGTATATACGCACATATTAAACCTGCACAAAAGATCAAAAGATTGTACACATATAAAAAATCTAAAAAGTCTGCAAAGAGGATTAAAAGATTGTGCACATAGGATCGTACACTGTATAGTATGGTACAGTATGTAAATCAATAGGTTAAAAATCTGTATAAAAGGATACCAATATATATATATTAAAATAATATATTTAAAATAATGTGGTATCGTGGGTTCAGTTACTCACTTCACAGTGTACGATATTGCAGAACACGGTCTTTTAGGCACTCAAGACGGTTTGTAGTGATCCTTCATATGTGCACAATCTTTTAATCCTCTTTGCAGACTTTTTAGATTTTTTATATGTGTACAATCTTTTGATTGTTTGTGCAGGTTTTATATGTGCGTATATATATATGTGTCTTTACCACACACATTGATACCTCTATACACACCCCTACACCCTAAAATTTGCTCTTTTTACAAATACAAAGCCCAAATACCAACCATTAACGATCAACTGCTATTGGCGCCCAAAAGGGTATATTTCAAATAGGCGAGACCTGGAGGGTATTTCTACCTACCAGTCCCCCTAATTTGGCTCACTACCATATCACTTACAGGCAGACACCTATGTCGACCTGACTATACCCGGAGCAGCCTCTAGTATCTAGCACCCTACCTTCTTTCCACTCCACTCCTATAAACCCAAGGTGCCTCAAGTCATTCAGATCTAGTGAAACCCTTTTCCAACAGATCCGTCTGACCCTCACACTTTCTCTCTCTCTCTCTCAGACAGAGGAAGAGGCAGGCTGTTCCGCAGGGGTGATAAGGGTCGGGCAGGGGCTGCAGGCCGGAGGCTAAGTGTGAAGTTGTAAAAGGCACGTGCAATAACTTCAAAGGGCGCACCAGAGTTGGTTGAGTGGCTCACTCAGCCTTCCGCTTCTGCACCCTTCTCATCCTCTGTATCTGCACCGTCCTCACTCTCTGCTGTGTGCAACCCCAAAGACACCACCACCACCACCATAGCCCCTCCACTCAAGTCAGAGGAATTATTTTCCTATCAATTCCAAGACCTTTCCGATGTGCAGCCATTCTTGGCATCAGATGAGGAAGAGGAGATAGCAACGGCCGCCACCCAGCGGCCTGACGACAGTACCCAGATCAGCCCAAGGAGGGTGGTCTCCGCTGTTGCTGCCTACTCTGAGATTTATAATGTCAGTGGTTCTGAAGGTGACGATAATGACGTGTCGATGGACATCATGTGGGTGCTCACAAGAGAGGAAGAGGAGAGGAGTTCAGAGGGAGAGACGGAGAGACGGAGCAGCAGATAGTGAGGAGAAGGAGGAAAAGCAGGCAGAACTCACAGTGCACCCAAGGCAAAAAGCAGACTGCAAATGTATCTGGAGCGAGCCATTCACCATGCACGGTCACATCTTACACTCCTAGGACGCCGACACATGGCTCCGCAGTGTGGGCTTTTTTTAACGTGTCAGCTGCTGACAATAGTGTTGCCATCTGCAGCATGTGCTGTCAATGCATAAGTCGCGGTAAGCCCAGCACTCACCTAGGGGTGATCGCCTTAAGAAGGCACCTGGCCTCCCATCACCGAGCTCAGTGGGAGCAACACTGTCAGAACCCACAAAGCCACACTCCCGGCGCTCTACATCCTGCCTCTTCTCCTTTTCCCTCTCCTCTCTCCTCCTATTTGTCCTCCACTCCACTTTCCAGCGTGCCGTCATCGCGTTTATCTGGCAGAAGGCAGGCTTCCGTGGGCCAAATGTTCGAGCGTAAAAAGTTGATGATGCCGGATAACCCTCTTGCCCAATGGCTAACCGCTGGCTTGTTGGAACTGCTAGCCCACCAACTACTGCCATATGAACTGGTGGACTCGGAGGCCTTAAGAAAATTTGTGGCCATTGTCACACCACAATGGAAAGTCCCCGGAAGGAAATATTTCTCCCAGAAGGGCATCCCAGAGCTATATGACAACTTTCAGCGGCAAGTGAATGTATCTCTAGCACACAGTGTCGGTGCCAAGAGAAGGGTAGGGAAGGTACATAACTTTTACTGCCCACTAGGTGAGCCTTCTGACGGCCATCAAGCATGTAACCCGTGGCACCTGTGTGGATTTGGTGTAACCGCCACGGATTGCATGCAGGCCTGTCTCTTCTTCTCTTCCTCCTACTCCATGCTCCATCTCCTCCTCGGCTGACTCCTCCTTTTCCACTGCTGCCCCCTCTTCCGCTGCACCCCCTCAAGCTCCCCAGAACTTATTTGAAGTGAGACGTTGCCATGCTGTGCTGCGGCTGTTGTACCTGGAAGCCAAGAGCCACGCCGATCAGTGGCTAACCCCGCTCAATTTGACAGTTGGTAAAGTAGTGTGCGACAACGGTACTAATCTGCTGAGCGCGCTGAAACAGGGCAAAATGACACATGTGCCATACATGGCACACATCATGAACTTAGTCGTGCAGCGATTCGATGCCAAATTCCCCGGGGTCCAAAACGTCTTGCAGCAGGCCAGGAAAATCTCTGGCCATTTTAGAAGATCTTACACTGCCATGGCTCGCCTTGCTGATGTTCAGCGGCGACACCACTTGCCCGTCAGACGTCTGATTTGTGACAGCCCAACGAGCTGTAACTCCACCTTGTATATGCTTGATAGGCTGCTCCAGAAGCAACGTGCCGTTAACGACTACCTGTACTAACTCTGCAGCAGGACAGGATTTGGGGAAATGGTTTCTTTTCACCGCGCCAGTAGCTGCTCATACGCGACGCATGCAGACTTCTGCGGGCATTTGATGAGATCACCAAACTGGTCAGTCGCATCCAGGGCGCCATCAGTGACATTGTACCTTACGCCTTCTTTCTGGAGCATGCATTGCGTTGTGTTATTGATCAAGCCGTCGAGGAGCAGGAGCTGGAAGATGAGGAAGTCGCAATGCTGAATGAATTCCCAGGGGGGGCTACTCCATCTGAGACAAGTCAGCAGGAGTGTGAAGAGGAGTCAGAGGAGAATGGTAGCTGGGGGAGGAGGAGGAGCAAGAAGAGCAGGCTTTGAGGGGGACTTTAAACTTTTTGGGGAATCCTGGTGTTGTCCATGGCTGGGGGGAGGAGACGAGGATGACATTCTCCTTTGCGATAAAGAAGAGCCAGGGCGCTCCACCGCTTCCAATTTTGTGCAAATGGGGGCCTTCATGCTCCAGTGTGTGAAGAGGGACTACCGTATAAAAAGCATAAAGGTCAAGGACCAGTACTGGGTAGCAACGTACTTAGACCCCCGGTACAAACACAAAATGGCGGACATGTTACCAGCATCACAGAGGGCTGTCAGAATTCAGTATTTCCAGGCCTTGCTGCAAGAGATGCTGCATTATGCTGCTGCAGGCGCTGGCAGAGGAATTTCCACCCACAGTGAAACAGGTGTGAGTACCAAACCTAATGCGCCTGCAAGAAGAGGGCGGTTTGAAGATGTGTTGGTGACTTCGGATATAGGATCATTCTTGCAGCCAACCCATCGAGAGCCGCCCTCCGGATCCAGCCTCAGCGAACTCCTAGACCGACAGTTGTCCGTCTACATTGGGTTAACGGCCGATGTGGACGCTCTGAGAAGCGAGGAACCCCTGGACTACTTGATATTCAGTGACCGCATATTTGTACCTCCAGCCACATAATCACTTGTTCTTTTCTGTCAGGTGAATGCCTAATTTTTGGGGCCTGTACTCCACTGGCCTACAGTAAAATTGTTTTTCAGTGACCGCCTAATGTACCTCCAGCCACATAATCACTTGTTCTTTTCTGTCAGGTGAATGCCTTATTTTTGGGGCCTGTACTCCACTGGCCTACAGTAAAATTGGTATTCAGTGACTGCCTAATGTACCTCCAGCCACATAATCACTTGTTCTTTTCTGTTAGGTAAATGCCTAATTTTTGGGGCCTGTACTCCCGTGGACTAAAATAAAATTCTCCTAGGCTCCAGCAGGGCACATTTTTTAGAGTTTCCCTTTAAGACGCATAAAAATGGCCCCTGATTAAAATACATATTTTTTGTGGGAATTTTTCCCATTGATCCCCCTTTGGTATGTCACTGTCCATGTTGCAGGACTATTTGCGCACTTCTAGTAAGTATTTGGTGGCTGCAAATATGACCTGAAGGTTTTTCAGGTTCTCCTGCCATTAAAGTGTCACGGCTGTATGTGAGCAACTAGAGCATACACAGAAAATAGAGCCACTGACCGGACCCAAACTAGGGAGGATAAAGGGTGACCCCTGTCAGACCCTCAAAGCTCTCCCTATGCTGCTAAGCACATACCCGGATCCTAATGGTGGAACGAGGCATGCCCGCGTACCTAAGACTGATGACCACTGTAACCCCTACAATAGTGGAAGGGGCACGGCCACCGCGGCCCTGCTCAGTATATGGAGGGAACCGTGGTCGCCTCGGATCCGGTCAGAAAACAAACAGATACACTACAATGTCTGCACACTTAGCTGAAGGAGCTGCAGCAGCAGAGAAGACGGATCCAAAGACAGGTGGCAATATCCGGAGTACTTGCTGCAGCAGAACACAGGTCCAGTGAAATTATAGCATACAAGTGAAGATACTCAAGCAAGAGCTACAACTCAAATGAGAAATATAATCCACACTCTACAAAGGAGGAGGGGTGATTTAAAGGCAGGGAAATCAAACATAGGAGGAACAGCTGGGAGGAAGGAAACAGAAAGTAATGACCTCATCCCAGGGGCGGAGAAACAGAGCAGTGAGAACTCCTCCAAGCTCTGGTAGTGACATCATCACAGGGGTGGAGAAACAGAGCTGTGAGAACGTCTCAAAGCTCTGGTAGTGACAGTACCCCCCCCCTCTACGGGTGGACTCCGGACACCCAGGACCCACCTTCTCAGGATGAGCCCTATGAAATGCCCTGATGAGGCGAGTGGCTTTAATGTCCGACACCGGAACCCACATCCTCTCCTCAGGACCATAACCCTTCCAATTAACGAGGTACTGAAGAGAACTGCGGACAATGCGGGAGTCCACAATTCTGGAAACCTCAAACTCCAGATTGCCATCAACCAAAATCGGAGGAGGAGGCAAAGAGGAGGGTACCGTGGGCTGGACATATGGTTTTAAGAGAGATCTGTGAAATACATTATGTATCTTCCAAACCCGTGGAAGATCAAGACGGAAGGCAACAGGATTGATGACTGACAAGATTTTATAAGGCCCAATAAACTTGGGACCCAATTTCCAGGAGGGAACCTTCAGTTTAATATTTCTTGTAGACAACCACACCAGATCACCCACATTCAGGTCCGGACCAGGCACACGTCTCTTATCAGCCACACGCCTATACTTCTCACTCATCTTTCTAAGATTACTCTGAATCTTTTGCCAAATGGTAGACAAAGACGAGGAAAATCTCTCCTCCTCAGGTAAACCAGAAGGAGCCCCTCCCGAGAATGTCCCAAACTGCGGATGGAACCCATATGCACCAAAGAATGGTGACTTATCAGAAGATTCCTGACGACGGTTGTTCAGAGCAAACTCAGCAAGAGGGAGAAATGAACACCAATCCTCCTGGTTCTCTGCCACAAAACAGCGCAAATATGTCTCCAGATTCTGATTGAGGCGCTCAGTCTGACCATTCGACTGCGGGTGAAAAGCAGAAGAGAAGTATAGCCGAACCCCCAGGCGAGAACAGAAAGCCTTCCAGAATCTGGACACAAACTGCGTGCCTCTATCGGAAACAATATCAGAGGGAATGCCATGCAATTTAACAATATGGTCGACAAAAGCTTGCGCCAACGTTTTAGCATTGGGTAAACCAGGGAAAGGTACGAAATGAGCCATCTTGCTAAAACGGTCCACCACCACCAGGATCACCGACTTCCCTGAGGAACGAGGAAGATCCGTGATAAAGTCCATGGACAGGTGTGTCCAAGGACGAGACAGTATGGGTAACGGGAGAAGGGAACCTGAAGGCCGTAAGCGAGGGACCTTAGCGCGAGCGCACGTCTCACAAGCAGCCACAAAACCCTCCACCGACCAAAACCCTCCACCGACTTACGAAGAGCCGGCCACCAAAATCTCAGAGCAATGAGATCTACCGTGGCTCTACTCCCGGGGTGACCAGCAAGAACAGTATCATGATGCTCCTTGAAGAGTTTGTGACGTAGCTCAGGAGGCACAAACAACTTCCCAGAAGGACAACGGGCAGGTGCCTCAGTCTGGGCAGCCTGGACCTCGGCCTCCAAATCAGAATATAGAGCAGAAACAACTACCCCCTCCGCCAAAATGGGACCCGGGTCCTCGGAGTTTCCTCCTCCCGGAAAACAGCGAGAGAGAGCATCAGCCTTCACATTTTTGATCCCAGGGCGGAATGAAAATTGAATCTGGAGAAGAACAGAGACCATCTGGCCTGTCTCGGATTCATACGCCTGGCCGACTCCAAGTATGCCAGATTCTTATGGTCGGTAAAAACGGTGATAGGGTGCCTGGCCCCCTCCAACCAATGGCGCCATTCCTCGAAAGCCAACTTGATGGCCAACAACTCCCTATCTCCCACATCATAGTTTTTCTCTGCCGGGGAGAGTTTTTTAGAGAAAAAGGCACAGGGTCGCCATTTGGCAGGAGAAGGGCCCTGGGACAAAACGCACCCACACCCACCTCGGAAGCATCCACCTCAACAATAAAAGGTAAGGAAACATCGGGATGCACCAAGACGGGAGCAGACGCAAAACTCTCTTTAATCTTGGAAAAAGCTGCAAGCGCCTCCTCCGACCAAGAGGAAAAATTCGCCCCCTTTTTTGTCATGTCAGTGAGGGGTTTGACAACAGAGGAATAATTCAAAATGAACTTTCTGTAATTGTTCGCAAAACCCAGAAAGCGCATCAATGCCTTCTGATTCTCAGGAAGCTCCCACTCAAGTACAGCACGGACCTTCTCCGGATCCATGCGAAAACCAGAAGCAGAGAGGAGAAAACCCAGAAATTGAATCTATGATACCATAAAAACACATTTCTCCAGCTTGGCGTACAAATTATTTTCCCGCAGAATCTGCAGAACCTGAAAAAGATGATCCTGATGGGTCTGAACATCAGGGGAAAAAATCAAAATATCATCAAGATACACCAATACAAATTTCCCCATTAAATGGTAGAAAATACTGTTAACAAAATGCTGAAAGACGGCCGGAGCATTCATCAGGCCGAAAGGCATAACGAGATTCTCGAAATGGATACAAATAAAACAAGATCGACCAGGCACTCTATATATGTCGTCACAGCTAAGATATTTATTCAATATATAAAAACAGTTAATATAATAAACATAAATCTAGCGAACATCAGTAATCAGAATATGTCACAATAATAGTGTAGCAGCAATATGGAATGAGCGCATCAATGGGCGCAAAGTTCAAACATTTATCCAAGCGGTACCGCTATTGTGATCCAGTGTGAAACCGCAAACTGATTGTGAAACCGCAAACTGATTCTACATCCACTTGTATCAGGTAGTAGTAGCAGCACAAATGATTTCATAGACAATCCAAGCTTCAAAGAATTTTTGAATATGCGTAATTCCACTTCTGGCTTTGTAAGCCAGTAAGTGAACAGTCTTTTCAATATGATATTACGACTAATAGGTTAAATGCAGTAAGCTTTCATGGTGGCGTCCCAACCATTCGCAGTTGCTGTTGCACTGTTACCTTTAGTCTGGTCGATCCACTCCTCTAGACGCCGGTTTTGGTGGTCTGATGGATATCGGCTGACTGTGCTTTTTGTCATCAGCGAGTAAAGCACTCCGTAAGACCAGGCGTCATCCAAGTGTGTTCTATAGTTTCCAAGGTTTAATTCAAGTCCAGAGAAGATTCTTTGCCAGCATGCCGGTGCAAGGTATAGCCCATACGCGTTTCGGGGGTGTGCCCCTTCATCAGTGGTAGCCTTGCAGCCTTCCCCCTCCTTCTTTTATACTGGGATAAATGTCGAAAAAACCGGACCGGAATCACAATGTTTCATGGGTGGATGTAAAGCCCGGATTTGTTATAATGCGATTTCTTATGCGTTTTCTAAGCGGTTTGTATTATCAATGTGCGTTTTCCATATAAAAGCTGCTTATATACATTTAAAAACATACCTAATATTAAAAATTTATAAAACACCACCACCATCAATTATAAAAATGTTATTTTGTAATAAAATATATAAAATTATGCTAAAATGACCAATGTATTTTTAAGATAGCCAGAGCTGTTGCTCAATCGTAATTATAGAAATATAATACATAAATATAAAATCCAGACGGTTTATAATGTTATTTGTGTGCAGCATTATACATTTGTTTTTGTTTCTATTTTACATTCATATTGAATTTAGATTAAATATGGAATCTGTTGAATTATGTACATACCAAGAGCCCAAGATGGATCACAGAATTCCCAATAGATCAGATGTATAAACACTAACAGCCTCACATCTACAGTAATGATTGCCCAATTTATGCTCTAAATCTAGGCATAATGTATTCTGTAATAGATGTTTTTTTATATATATATTTTTTTCCTATATATTTTTTTTTTTTTTTTTTTTTTTTTATATATATATGGACATCAAACTTGCACAGAGAGGGAGTAGTCTGGGCCTGCCCATGCCAGATAATAAAACATTCACAGGAAACCAAATAGTTCCCAATCTGCGTTTAACCCCTTAGGTGTCAATGAACCAAAATCAAATATAAATCTTGATTCTAGTCTGGACATCTTCTTTACCAAATCACCTCCTCTCCAGTCCGATTCAACTTTAGCTAAAGCCGTATATATCAGACCAGTAGGATCTTGGTTGTGATATATTTTGAAGTGTTTTGATACGGTATGGTTCTCGTAGCCCCGGCGTATGTTGGCCACATGTTCAGAGACCCTTTTCTTGAAGAGTCTTTTCGTGCGGCCAACATATTGTTTTTTGCAGGGGCAAGTTAACAGATAGATGACACTTTTGCTGCTGCAAGTTAAAAAAGTTTTAATCTCGTGTGTATAGCCATTGCTATTGGAAACGGCCCTCACGGTTTTCTTGGGAAAATTAGTTGACTTGCAGTTAGAACATGAGTTGCATCTATAGAACCCTTCAAAACACAACCAATGTTTGTCTTTCGATTGGTTAGATCTTTTGACTGTGGGGGCTATTTTTACGCCCAAATTGTCAGCACGTGTATAGACTATTTTAGGTTTTATTGGTAACAGGGGTCCTATGATTTTATCTTTTAATAAGAAGGGCCAATGTTTGATGATACTTGCTTCTACTTTTTTATGTTGGGTATTGAAAGGCAGTACTATCTGTAGCCCTTCGTGTGGCATCAAGTCATTTTGGGATACTGTAGTTTTCTCTACAAAAAAATCTTTACGGTCCAGATCTTTGGATACATTGGTTAGGATAGTTTTTGTCCATAAACTGCTGTTTCAGAATTTCAGCCTCTTTAATAAATGTATCGTTACTTGTACAGTTTCTTTTGAGGCGTCTGAATTGGCTAGTGGGAACATTCAGCAGCCACCTTGGTAGGTGACAGCTAGAATGTAAAATAAAATTATTTTTAGCTGTTGGTTTGTCGTAGGTACTGCAAATCAACTTATCTGCATTGACATCGATATTGAGATCCAAAAATTCAATATGGGTTTTACTGATGTTGGATGTGAATCGGAGGTTCAGATTGTTGCAATTAATCTCAGTTAAAAATATATTTAATGCTAAATCTGATCCCCTCCATATAAAAACAACATCATCTATATATCGCTTCTAGAGCACCAGATCCGCCCCCAGTCTAGGTGAGATATACTCATCCTCCCAGTTTAACATAAATAAATTAGCATAGCTGGGGGCGAATCTGGTGCCCATCGCGGTACCAGATTTTTGCAAATCTGCCACTCTTGTGCAATTGAGATATCAATGCCTCCAATCCCTGTTCATGTTTTATCAATGTATATAAGGATTGGACGTCTAATGTACCTAATATACAGTTCTGGTCTACTATAAAATTCTCTAAAATTTTAATAATTTGTGTGGTGTCTTTTAAATAAAATTTAGTATCTTTAACTATGGGCTGCAGCTGATGGTCCACATATTGCGAGAGATTGGCCGTCAGCGAGTTAATCCCCGAACATTTCTCCAGCTTGGCGTACAATTTATTTTCCCGCAGAATCTGCAGAACCTGAAAAAGATGATCCTGATGGGTCTGAACATCAGGGGAAAAAATCTAAATATCATCAAGATACACCAATACAAATTTCCCCATTAAATGGTAGAAAATACTGTTAACAAAATGCTGAAAGACGGCCGGAGCATTCATCAGGCCGAAAGGCATAACGAGATTCTCGAAATGCCCGTTAGGGGTATTAAAGGCCGTTTTCCATTCATCCCCCTCTCTGACCCTGACCAGGTTGTACGCGCCTCTCAAATCTAATTTGGAAAAAACCTTGGCCCCAACAATTTGGTTGAAGAGGTCCGGGATCAGAGGAAGGGGATAGGGATCACGAATCGTGATACGGTTCAGCTCCCTAAAATCTAGGCAAGGTCTCAGAGAGCCATCTTTCTTTTTAACAAAAAAAAAACAGCGGCAACAGGTGATTTTGAGGGACGAATATGCCCCTTATCGAGACTCTCGGAGATATAGGTTCGCATTGCGATTCTTTCCGGTTGTGAGAGATTGTAGAGGCGTGCTTTTGGCAGCTTGGCGCCGGGAATGAGGTTAATGGGACAGTCAAACTCCCGGTGAGGAGGTAGCTCCTGAACACCGCTCTCGGAAAACACGTCCGAGAAATCAGAGAGAAATGATGGCACAGTTTTAGTAGGCACCTCTGCAAAAGTCACTGTGAGACAATTCTCTCTACAAAAGTCACTCCACTCATTTATTTGCCTTCCTTGCCAATCAATAGTGGGGTTATGTCTAGTGAGCCAGGGTAACCCCAAAACTAGAGGAGAAGGCAATCCGTTAAGGACAAAACAAGATATATCCTCCACATGAGTGTCACCCACAGCCAACCGGATATTGTGAACAATGCCCTTCAGAGATCTCTGTGAGAGTGGAGCAGAGTCAATAGCAAAAACAGGTATATCCTTTTCTAATGTGCAAACCTGAAAACCATGCATGGCTACAAATTGAGTGTCAATAAGATTGACGGCCGCTCCACTATCGACAAAAATCTCGCAAGAAATAACTTTGCTCTCTAGCGCCACCCTGGCAGACAGGAGAAAACGGGAACTGCAGGTCAGAGGAAAAGCATCAATTCCTACATCAACTTTGCCCAAAGTAGCAGATGAAGCAGAGTTTGATGATTTACCTTTTGAGGTTTTTCTCTTATTATCGCTCTTAGTACAGTTCAAGAATCTCCTAGACGGACAAACATTTGCCAAATGACCTATGCCCCCACAACAAAAACACACCATACTCTGAGGACTAAATCCTCTTTTATCAGGGGCAAGTCGACCTAGCTGCATGGGCTCCTCCTCAGAGGGGACCGAGACAGGATGAGGCCCTTGCACACTGAATGAGTCCGCACCACTGCCCCTAGACTGACAATGGCTGGACAGAGAGGTCTCGTTTCTTTCTCTTAGACGCCTGTCAAGGCGTACCGCCAATGACATGGCAGACTCTAAGGACGTTGGTCTCTCATGGAAAGCAAACGCATCTTTCAATCTCTCTGAGTGACCATGACAGAACTGACTCCGGAGTGCAGCATCATTCCAACCTGAATCAGCTGCCCATCTCCGAAATTCAGAACAATAAAGCTCCGCAGACAGTTTGTTCTGGCATAAAAAACGTAAGTTAGATTCGGCCAGCGCAACACGATCCGGGTCATCATATATCTTCCCCAGGGCCACAAAAAATCTCTCCATGGATCGAAGGGAGGGGTCCCCTGATGGCAGCGAAAAAGCCCAAGTCTGAGCATTACCCCTGAGCAGGGAGATGGCAATCCTCACCCTCTGCTCTTCATTACCAGAGGAATGGGGACACAAGCAAAAATGGAAATTGCATGCCTCTCTGAAGCGAACAAAATTCTCACTGCCCCCGGAGAACGTTTCCGGAAGTGAGACCTTTGGCTTGCAACAGACTCCATGGGCCGGAGCAGAGCCCAATGCTTGAAGCTGAGTCATAGATTGACGGAGATCCGCTACCTCCAAAGAAAGACCCTGCATGCGGTCAACCAGGCCAGAAAGCGGATCCATGTAAAAAAAAGACGGTTTTGGTGGATTATAATGTCACGGCTGTATGTGAGCAACTAGAGCATACACAGAAAATAGAGCCACTGACCGGACCCAAACTAGGGAGGATAAAGGGTGACCCCTGTCAGACCCTCAAAGCTCTCCCTATGCTGCTAAGCACATACCCGGATCCTAATGGTGGAACGCGGCATGCCCGCATACCTAAGACTGATGACCACTGTAACCCCTACAATAGTGGAAGGGGCACGGCCACCGGTGCCCTGCTCAGTATATGGAGGGAACTGTGGTCGCCTCGGATCCGGTCAGAAAACAAACAGATACACTACAATGTCTGCACACTTAGCTGAAGGAGCTGCAGCAGCAGAGAAGACGGATCCAAAGACAGGTCCAGTGGCAATATCCAGAGTACTTGCTGCAGCAGAACACAGGTCCAGTGAAATGATAGCATACAAGTGAAGATACTCAAGCAAGAGCTACAACTCAAATGAGAAATATAATCCACACTCTCTACAAAGGAGGAGGGGTGATTTAAAGGCAGAGAAATCAAACATAGGAGGAACAGCTGGGAGGAAGGAAACAGAAAGTAATGACCTCATCCCAGGGGCGGAGAAACAGAGCAGTGAGAACTCCTCCAAGCTCTGGTAGTGACATCATCACAGGGGTGGAGAAACAGAGCCGTGAGAACGTCTCAAAGCTCTGGTAGTGGTAAAGTCAATGGGGCCAGCCGCAAACGCGCAGTTCGCGAAACGTCCCAGCCGATGATCATCCATCACTACCTGACACCTGTTGGCATTTTTCGGCAGTGGTTGGTATAATGCTACATGTCTGGTGGGATTGCCAGGGGGTGGCTCCTCAGTGGCAAGATGTATTCACCCTATATAATTCTCTATACCTCCCTTACCTAAAGTAGCCTTGTTATCTGTTTTTATAGGCCGGATACAAAATATTAAGAGAGGAGCATTCAGATGGAGATCAACTGAGAGTCTTCAGAGATTAACTTGGGTATCTGCACTCAATATCCTTGTTCGCATGGAGGAACTCAGAACAGAAGATCATCACCTAGTATCTGCCTTGACACAGGCTTGGGCTCCTTGGCTTCAGTTCCGCAAGTCCTTGTTTTTCTCGGCATGGTTGATCAATGGCGTTCCTTCACAGGTCATCTAGATGGTCAGTATCTTTAATAAGGTATATACTCTTACCCATCATAACTTTGTGTATCTGTCCGGTCTCCCTTGTAAGTCCGTAGGTATGTCTATACCCCACAGTTTTTTTTCTGTTTTCTTTTTCTGGGACTGGATCTTCTGGGATGCCAGAAGAGGAGAAATTCTCGTCTGTCTTGTCATCTATCTGGCAGAAGATCCAAGCTAATTTGGAAAAGATGGGTGAAAGATATAAACGGATGGCTGACAGGAGACGTATGACTGGTCCGGACCTGTATGTGGGTGATTCGGTGTGGTTGTCCACTAGAAACATTAAACTGAAGGTACCATCTTGGAAATTTAGTCCAAGATTTATTGGCCCTTACAAAATCTCCGGTGGCGTTTCGTCTGGATCTTCCGCAGACCTGGAAGATCCATAATGTGTTTCACAGGTCTTTATTGAAGAACCTGTGGAACTATCTCCATTGCCACCTCCCCCTGTCCCAGAGGATGGCAATTTGGAGTTTGAAATCTCTAAGATTCTCGACTCACGTGTTCTTCGAGGTTCCCTCCAGTACCTGGTGCACTGGAAGGGATACGGTCCCGAGGAAAGAATGTGCGTTCCGGCTGCTGATGTCAGTGCTAGTCGCCTGGTGAGGGCCTTTCACAGGGCTAACCCGGATAAAGTGGGTCAGGGGTGTTCGGAGGTCACCCGTAGAAGATGGGGTACTGTTACGCCTTGCCCTGTGAATGTGCGGAGATATGTGAGACTGACTGCACATGTCTGACTTCTTGGTTTGTTTTGATTTGGATTTGAACTGGATCCACCTTCCCTCAGGTGTACTGGGTTTCATCGTTAGTGAGGCTATTTATCCCTCCTTCCCCCAGTGGCCTGTGCGGGTTATAGTTCTTTTCTAGGAGCTCTTGATTTGTGGTGGATCGTCTGCTCCAGCTCTGCTCAAGATAAGTCCTCTCCTTCCTTTCCCTTTGTGTGTGTTATCTAGGCCTCTAGGCAGACGCTTGCTTCTTCCTGGTTGGAAAAAGCAGGTTGCCTCTTCCCTTTTCCCTGCTGCTTAGGGTTTGCCCAGGGTGTTCAGATTTAGGCACAAGGGCATGTGCATATCCACCCTAAAGGTATGCACATGGGCACAGCAGTCTAGGGACAGCTTTTAGGGATCGCTAGGAGGTGACCCTTTTCTACCTAGCTTTTGGGCCTAGTCATTTGTTCTGTTGGTTTTCCCTGTGTTTGGTTGTTTTCCCGCTTACCCACCTGTCGTGACACCCATCATATTAAGCAGCTACATATGCCTATATGATACTGCATTATGCCAAGCTTTACTGATTGAGACACAATGTTTTCATGCTTATATCACTCTGTCAAATGTATTTCGAAACTTGTTTAATAAAAAGAGATTGAACCATAAAAATTCAAAATCCATTACTTATGTATATTAGAAAAAGTACTATTGGGGCATTTAGGACATTTTACGAAAAACTTAATTAAAAGTTTAGTTACTCTTTAAACCACCCCAGCTCCCTTGCTGGAAAAGTTTAAGACTATTTTCCACGCCATAAACTGGCGTAGAAAACGGTAAATGAGACTGCCCTCTTCCCCCCCCATGCCACTCCTCCTTTTTATGCCACCTAGGAAAATTGGTGTGAGGGAGGAAAAGTCACAGATTTTGCAGAAAATCCCCTTTACGTCAAAATCTGCGTCTTAAATACGCCCAAAAGTGGCATATATTTCGTAATAAATGACCCCTATATACTTAGAATTAATCTCTAGTGTTGCCTCAGGTTCTGAGCCTTAATGACCAGACCTGTTTGGACCTTTAGGACCAAGCAATATTTTCCTTTTTTCTTTGTCAGATTCTGAGAGCCATCACATTTTATTTTCTGATTTGTTTACATTTACGTTTTTCGCGAATATGTAATATCTGCATTATTCACGGACAGTACATGTACCCATGGATTTTAAATGTGTTTATTCACATATCAGTCACTTTCCAATGACCATGGGTCAGTGGAAAAACTATGGAGGCATGCACTACTTTGGTCCGTGATGTGGAACAAACACTCATTGAACTCTATGGGTCCGTGAAAAACCACCGGCACAACAATAATGGAAAGACCATTGGTAGAAGATGCTCCAGAAATAGAGTTGAGCGAACACCTGGATGTGCGGGTTCGAGAAGTTCGGCCGAACTTCCCGTAAAGGTTCGGGTTCGGGATCCGAACCCGAACCGAACTTCGTCCCGAACCCGAACCCCATTGAAATCAATGGGGACCCGAACTTTTGGGCACTAAAAAGGCTGTAAAACAGCCCAGGAAAGAGCTAGAGGGCTGCAAAAGGCAGCAACATGTAGGTAAATCCCCTGCAAACAAATGTGGATAGGGAAATGAATTAAAATTAAAATTAAAAAAATAAAAATGAACCAATATCAATTGGACAGAGGTCCCATAGCAGAGAATCTGGCTTCACGTCAGCAGAGAATCAGTCTCTTCATGCCATAGCAAAGAATCTGGCTTCATGTCAGCAGAGAATTAGTCTCTTCATGCCATAGCAGAGAATCTGGCTTCATGTCAGCGCAGAATCAGTCTTCATGTCATAGCAGAGAATCAGGCTTCACGTCACCCACCACTGGAACAGGCCACTGTCACACATTTAGGCCCCGGCACCCAGACAGAGGAGAGCGGTCCCGTAACAGAGAATCTGGCCTTATGTCAGCGCAGAATCTGTCTTCATGTCATAGCAGAGAATCAGGCTTCACGTCACCCACCACTGGAACAGGCCACTGTCACACATTTAGGCCCCGGCACCCAGACAGAGGAGAGCGGTCCCGTAACAGAGAATCTGGCCTTATGTCAGCGCAGAATCTGTCTTCATGTCATAGCAGAGAATCAGGCTTCACGTCACCCACCACTGGAACAGGCCACTGTCACACATTTAGGCCCCGGCACCCAGACAGAGGAGAGCGGTCCCGTAACAGAGAATCTGGCCTTATGTCAGCGCAGAATCTGTCTTCATGTCATAGCAGAGAATCAGGCTTCACGTCACCCACCACTGGAACAGGCCACTGTCACACATTTAGGCCCAGGCACCAAGTCAGTGGTGTAGTACAGTCGATATGAACCACATGAAGTTTCACCAAATATCCAGTCTGCAGGTTTGCAATAGGGTCATACCAATATACAGGAGCTGCAGCAATGATCACTTGTTAAATATAGTTCCATATATTCATAAGCTGTTAGCAGAGAGTCAGGACATGCTAAATAAACCTCTTCAAATGTGCTATTAGATAACTGAGGAAAGTTTTAACAGACAGAGTCTTTACAGTGGACTCTTCCAGAAAGCCCCCTGTGTATTCTGCTACTTGGTTTGGTCTCCTCAGTGCAGACATTTACTGTGAAGGAGGTAGGATCTCTGTCTAAGTTCTCTAAAGCTAAAGTTCATTTATCTATTGTAAAAAGTTATAATATATGCCCATAATAGTTCTGTAGAATGTAAAGAGGTGACTGTATGTTTTTTAGCAGCCTTTAAACCCTGCAGCACATGCTAGGCTGAGTAGATGATGTACAGTTAAAGAGACATGTGTTCTTCCTAAAATGGCTGCAAGACATGCTGTATTCCAGGTCACCCTGCTGCAATATCTTTGTAAATGATTTTCTCTTGTTCATTTTTCTGTATGCTTTGTTATATCCTGTAACATGTATGTGGGAATGTAATATAATGACTGCCTGTTATGATATAGGTGGGCTGGTGACCTGGCTGTATACCACATAGTGGCAGTGTTTCCCTGTTGTATTACAGGCTCCAGCCAAGTGCACTACACCTCAATAAAGCTTTAAACCACAGAAGACCTGAGTGTCGTCCCTTAGAGTCCACTTAGAGTTTATGCCTGGAGGAGCTGGTGACCGAGTGAGTGTGAAAGCTGGAGGTGTCGCAGATGGTGCAAGGAAAAGAGGGTTACATTTGGTGCCGTCACTCGGATGTCATCATTCTGCTCAAAGTGACCAGTGAAGATACCTAAAGTCACCAGTGTGCGAGTTCTGAGGTGATTGTGCCACGGCGGAGCTGCTAGGCGGCAGATTGACCTTATTAGCGGTTTATATCCTCTCAGGAATAGAAGATGAGTGGACGAGCCAGAGCCCGCGGAAGAGCACGTGCCAGGGGGCAGCCCAGCCAAGGACAGCCTGGACAGGAGCAAGAGGCTCAAGAACCTAGACGCATTGAAAGACCCCAGCAGCCACCAGCCGAGCCTTTGCTTGTGGGAAGAGGGCGCCAGAGAGGCCCGCCAGTAGTGGAGAGACCTCCGACTGATGTTCTGCAGCTTTCAGCTGGATTTCAGGACATATCCCTCGGAGAACGGGGGTGGCCGCAGGCGTGACTTCCATGACCTTGGAGTAAACACCCGGCAGACCATTGAATAGAAATGTGAGACCTGTTTTTTTTTTTGCACTGTGTGACAGGTTAAGGTTTAATCACAGAATCAGACTTCTATCTGCACGGTAGCGTGTGTCTTAGGTTTTTCTGAATGACACTATCAGTACCTTCAATGTAAGATATCCTTTTTGGGATAGATTTCAAGTAGGCCTCAAATACCAGAAATTAGTTATTTTGAGAATGGCAAATTTGGCAATGGTTTTTCAACCCAGAACAAAAAGTGTGCTTTTACGGTCACTACAAATAACTTGACGAGCTAAAATAGTACAGATTTGGTTAAATAGAGATGTGAGGCCTGTTTTTTTTTGCGCTGTGTGACAGGTATAGGTTTAATCACAGAATGACACTTCTATCAGCACGCTAGCGTGTGTCTTAGGTTTTTCTGAATGACTCTATCAATACCTTCAATGTAAGATTTTCTTTTTGGGATAGATTTCAAGTAGGCCTCAAATACCACAAACTAGTTATTTTCAGAATGGCAAATTTGGGAATGCTTTTTCAACCCAGAACAAAAAGTCTGCTTTTGCGGTCACTACAAATAACTTGACCAGCTAAAACTGTGCAGATTTGGTTGAATAGAGATGTGAGACCTGTTTTTTTTTGCGCTGTGTGACAGTTATAGGTTTAATCACAGAATGACACTTCGATCAGCACGCTAGCGTGTGTCTTAGGTTTTTCTGAATGACACTATCAATAACTTCAATGTAAGATTTTCTTTTTGGGATAGATTTCAAGTAGGCCTCAAATACCACAAACTAGTTATTTTCAGAATGGCAAATTTGGGAATGCTTTTTCAACCCAGAACAAAAAGTCTGCTTTTACGGTCACTACAAATAACTTGACCAGCTAAAACTGTGCAGATTTGGTTGAATAGAGATGTGAGACCTGTTTTTTTTTGCGCTGTGTGACAGTTATAGGTTTAATCACAGAATGACACTTCGATCAGCACGCTAGCGTGTGTCTTAGGTTTTTCTGAATGACACTATCAATAACTTCAATGTAAGATTTTCTTTTTGGGATAGATTTCAAGTAGGCCTCAAATACCACAAACTAGTTATTTTCAGAATGGCAAATTTGGGAATGCTTTTTCAACCCAGAACAAAAAGTCTGCTTTTACGGTCACTACAAATAACTTGACCAGCTAAAACTGTGCAGATTTGGTTGAATAGAGATGTGAGACCTGTTTTTTTTTGCGCTGTGTGACAGTTATAGGTTTAATCACAGAATGACACTTCTATCAGCACGCTAGCGTGTGTCTTAGGTTTTTCTGAATGACACTATCAATAACTTCAATGTAAGATTTTCTTTTTGGGATAGATTTCAAGTAGGCCTCAAATACCACAAACTAGTTATTTTCAGAATGGCAAATTTGGGAATGCTTTTTCAACCCAGAACAAAAAGTCTGCTTTTACGGTCACTACAAATAACTTGACCAGCTAAAACTGTGCAGATTTGGTTGAATAGAGATGTGAGACCTGTTTTTTTTTGCGCTGTGTGACAGTTATAGGTTTAATCACAGAATGACACTTTGATCAGCACGCTAGCGTGTGTCTTAGGTTTTTCTGAATGACACTATCAATAACTTCAATGTAAGATTTTCTTTTTGGGATAGATTTTAAGTAGGCCTCAAATACCACAAACTAGTTATTTTCAGAATGGCAAATTTGGGAATGCTTTTTAAACCCCGAACAAAAAGTCTGCTTTTACGGTCACTACAAATAACTTGACCAGCTAAAACTGTGCAGATTTGGTTGAATAGAAATGTCAGGTCTATTTTTTAGGTGCTGGGTGACAGGCTCAACTTGCCCCTGATGTAATATATGGCCAAAAAATAACCACACTGTTGATGGTTAAATGCACTTGGGTGACACAGGCTCAGCCTGCAGCTGATGTAGTATATGGCCAAAAAATAACCAGACTGTTGATGGTTAAATGCACTTCGGTGACACAGGCTCAGCCTGCAGCTGATGTAGGATATAGCACAAAATAACCACATTATCGATGGTTAAATACACTTGGTGATAGCTCGTGCTGGTGCACCACAAGTCACAAAATGGCCGCCGATCATCCCAGAAAAAAAGTGATCTAAAAACGCTCTGGGCAGCCTCAAAAAAGTGAGCAAGTCAATAATAGCACTTCAATGATCCACAGCTGCAGATCGATCACAGAATGAAGTCTTTTGGAGGAGTTAATCTGCCTAATCTCGCCCTAATGTCGCAGCTGCAACCTCTCCCTATGCTTGAATCAGCAGAGTGACGTGCAGCGCTACGTGACCCAAGCTTATATAGAGGCTGGGTCACATGCTGCACTGGCCAATCACAGCCATACCAATAGTAGGCAAGGCTGTGATGGCCTCTTGGGGCAAGTAGTATGACGCTTGTTGATTGGCTGCTTTGCAGCCTTTCAAAAAGCGCCAAGAAAGCGCCGAACACTGAACCCGAACCCAGACTTTTACGAAAATGTTCGGGTTCGGGTCCGTTCGGGTTCGCTCATCCCTATCCAGAAATTAATTTTTAGCTGAGCAGTTTCTGTGGAATATGGATGACACACGGAGGGCAAAAAAACACAGACCAAACATGGATTCTTCATGTGTGCCTTTACAGATTAAACATGGAAAGATTTTCCATGGATGTCAGAGGCAAGAAATGCCCAAGGGCTTGTATTTTGCAGAATGAATTGTATTTTCCAATGGCACAATTTTGTGGTACATATAAATTATTGATTAACTTTTATTAACTCTTTATGGGAAAGCAAACAGAAATTTCTGCATTATAAAGTTTGCCCCACTTATCATGAGGCATAAATGGTATGTTAACATCATTCTGCAGGTTGATACTAAATGTTTTTACTGCATTTGCTCAAAAGATCCTTTAAAAAAATCATTTTCGATTGTCACAATATTCTGAGAGCCATAGTATTTGCAATTTTCTGTAGGCAGAGCTGTGTGACAGCTATTTTTACTGTATACTCTTAGAGTGGACCACTTTTTAAACCATTTTTCAAGAGGTTGGATAAACAAAAACAGCTAATTTGGCATTGTTTTTGAATATTTGTTACATCATTCACAAGGTGGTTAAATATTGTAATCAATAGTTGGGTCGTTATGGAGGCGCCAACACCAATTTATTTATTTATTTTAACAGAAAAAAACATTTTTACCAAGAAAGGAATGTTTTTGTGTTTTGTTTCTTTAAACTGTCTAATATATATATACTATTTTTATAATTATTTTTATTTTTAACATCTGGGTGCTTTACCACTAGAGGAACTTGATATATTTTATTAGGTCTTTATTATGCCTACCAGACCTAATAGGAGTAGCGGGTAGACCTCAGACCCACTGTGAGGTCCCTGTCTGCTATAGTAGCCCACTGGCACCCAAAACTCATGCCATAGGATCACTATAGCTGGGGGCTGAGTTATCTCTGATTATCTCTGATGAATGCATAGGCAAGGCTCCTGTTCTCTTGCATTACAATGACATACATGTGCTTTAAAACTGCTTTCGCCCCCTTCCTTCATCAACACAGGCATGCTCAGCCGAGCGAGCATACATGTGTATGGTAGGATCAGGAGAGACAGCTGTCAGCTGTAAGATAGTTTGGCTGACAGTTATCTAATGTGTATGGCAGGTTCTACAGTCACCACAGATCTATCTCTACAGTTACATCTCAATAAATTAGTGTATCTTCGAAAAGTTTATTTATTTCAGTAATTTAATTCTAAAAGTGAAACTCATATATGATAAAGATTCACACAGAGTTATCTATTTCAAGTGTTTATTTCTTTTAATGTTGATGATTATAGCTTACAGCTAATTATTATATCTGCTCAGTAAAGGAGGCAGGGGTTATCAGTGATTGATAGTACTGTGTGTATAAGTGTGCGTAAGAGATAGCTGTCAGTGACTGATAAGACCTCCTCCCTGTATTGATTGATCTTCACAGGAAGAGCAAAAATATAAAAATATAAATGTATAAATTACAAGTTTTACTAAATCTTTTCCTACAAAACTATATATCTGCTCAGCATCTCCTGCATTTTTTGATGGCAGGTCCTCTTTAAATGGTCCCTCAGTCTGGTACAGTAGGCTACACAATCATAGGGAGTAATGCTGACCTGACAGTTTTCCAGAACATAGTCATTGACACCCTCCACAAGGAGGGTAAGCCACAGAAGGTCATTGCTAGAGAAACTGTTCACATATTAATGGAAAGTCGAGTAGAAGGAAAAAGTGTTGTATAAAAATATGCACAAGCAACAGGGATAACCACAGCCTTGAAAGGATTTTCTAAAAGGCCATTCATGGAGTCAGTGCTTCAAGAGCCACCACACACAGATGTACCCAGGACATGGGCTACAACCAGGGGGGGACTGACCGGTCGGGCACTTCGGACGTGGTCCGAGGGCCGACCAGGATAAGGGCCCGCCGCAGCTGTGCTAAAGAGCTATTTTTCACCGCCTATTTTGCGTTCCCTCGTCACGTGACCTATACCTCCCAGGAGCCCATACATTAGAGGCTTTTTCTAGTTGGAGGCTAAAAGACCTTTCATGATGTCACGACCACGTGATCCTGCGTGGGCGGAGTCAGTCTCCAGGCTGTTCAGTGGGAGGAGGTAAAGGACCTGTGATGATGTCAAGATCATTTGATCCTGTGTGGGAGGAGTCAGGCTCACAGGCTGTGCAACTGGAGGAGGTAAAGGACCTGTGATGACGTCGCGACCCTGTGATGCTGTATGGGCAAAGTCAAGCGGATCACATGATCATGTGCTGCTGTACTGGTTGGATAGTGACTAGAATAGAGTCGCTGCTGGTAGGTGTGATGTCACCCAAGGAGGTGGAGACTGGTAGTCTAATGGGCGGGGCCTCTTTCTAACAACTCCAGTCTGCCTCCCCATACATGCCGTGTACAGAAATGCAGGTGGAGGTATGTGTGTAGTCTCCGCCTTTTTCTGTCATTAACACCTTCACTACCAGCTCTCTGCTCTTGAATTACCTCCTATTCCTTATTAACACCAGGAGGCGGTTAAAGGGGGTTCTCTGAGCACAGACGTCCTGGGAGTATTATTTCTATACTGTGTAATGGACTTATATAAGGGGCCACATGACCCTGAGGCTAGTCCTGCTCCTGTGTGTGTCCTCCTGCCCCTTACCTCATCCTAGTGGTGGTCCCAGCCCTTCTGTACCTTGGTGCCTCCAATACAGCACCTGTGTTACAGTGTGTCAGCACACAGAGAGCCCTGCATACAACCTGCTGACTGTCTCCATCTAACATAAGCTTTTCCACCTGAAACTGCTCGGTTCTTTCTTTCAGCCAGATGTTCTCTGTGATTTCTGGGATCTGTCTATAAACAAGCTATCGGGGCTGTACTCTGTGAGAGTCTGTCCCTGTGTGTGTGTGTGTGTGTGTCTCTCCTTGTGTGTGTGTGTCTCTCCCTGTGTGTGTGTGTCTCCCTGTGTGTGTGTGTCTCCCTGTGTGTGTGTGTCTCCGTGTGTGTGTGTGTGTGTGTGTGTCTCCCTGTGTGTCACCATCACCATCACCATGCCCACAGTGTTCCTGTGTCTTGACGCAGCTGCAACAAGACATTCCGTGCGGGGCAAGAAGAAAAGGAGGAGGCAGCGCCGCCAGCATGGAGTCCGTGGGAGAGACATAGGGAGTAGTGTTGAGCGAACTTGTGTTTTAAGTTCGGCGTCTAAAGTTCGGGTTCGGGTTATCGAAGTATCCCGTTACGGATTCCGCTACCACGGACCATAACGAAATTTATAATGCATAACGGGATACTTCGATAACCTGAAGCCAAACTTAAAACACAAGTTCGCTCAACACTAATAGGGAGGCACACTAAGGACGTAGGTAACACTACCATATTATCAGCACTAGTGTTATCTGTAGTTTTACATAAGACTGCAGGTAACACTACTACATTTTCTGTACTCAGATAGCCATCACTGTGTTATCTGTGATGTTACATAGGACTGCAGGGGACATCTACTATTTTTTCTGTACTCAGAGAGTTATCACTGTATAGGGGGACCCACTGAGACTTTATCGCACAAGGGCCCACATGAGCCTGGAGCCGGCACGGTGCGATGTGGGTGGGGCTGTGTGTGGGTGTGGCTTGAGGGTGGGTGGGGACACAGGGGCCCTATAATCTCTTATTGCCCAGGGGCCCCATGAGTTGTCAGTCCGTCCCTGGCTACAACTGTCGCATCACCTGGACTAAGGTGAAAAAGGACTGGACTGTTGCTTAGTGGTCCAAGTCCTGTTTTCCGATTAAAGTAAATTTTGTATTTCATTTGGAAATCAAGGTCCCAGAGTCTGGAGGAAGAGTGGAGAGGCACACAATCCAAGTGCTTGAGGTCCAGTATGAAGTTTCGGGAGCCATGTTATCTACTAGTGTTGGTCCACTATTGTTATATCGAGTCCGAAGTCAGCGCAGCCGTCTATGAGGAAATTTTAGAGCACATAATGCTTTCTTTTGTTGAAAAGCTTTATAGAGATGCTGATTTCAGAACCAAGAATGCAGACAAGCTGAAGGCTGCTATGAAAGCAACCTGGGCTTCGATAACACCTCAGCGGTGCATTGATGCAGTAATGGAGCAAGTAGACCAAGTATTGAGTGTCTACAGTATACTGTACATACTTTTCAGTATTAAAAATAATTTTTTTAATATTTAGTGTTGAGCAAACTTCTGTTTTCCAGTTCGGTGTACAAGGTTTAGGTTTGGGTTATCTTAGAATTCCGTTATGGATTCCGCTGCCACTAACTTATATGGACTGGAACGCTGAACTGGAAAACAGAAGTTTGTTCAACACTAATAATTTTCTAACTTTCTGAGATACTGACTTTTGGGTTTTCATTAGCTGCAAGCCATAATCATCCACATTAAAAGAAGTAAGCACTCTGTGTATAATGAATCCATATATGAGTTTCACTTTTTGAATTAAATTACTGAAATAAATTCAGCTTTTCGATGGTATTTTCATTTATTGAGATGCACCTGTGTATTGTACAGGTACCCATAGACTGTAATGGAGCAAATCCCTGTTGGAAAATATCCATTGTACCACTGTGATACAAATTTGTATCACTTATTATTTTTTGCAGATCAAATCAATGTCATGTCGTGATGGGTTAAATAAGGAAATATAAAGAAAAAACAGTAGATGAATGATGAGACCATCAACATCACTTCTGAAGTGTTCCCACCTTTGGAACGCAGGTTACCAAGCCACTGACGGCAGAAGAAGCAGCAGAGCAGCCACCAGTGGAGCATGATATTGGAAGGACAGAAACGTTGTTTGGAGAGAAGCCATTTTCAATACTTTAGCCTTCAAAGAAAGATTTTGTGATCACAGCCAAATCCACCTAAAATAATTATTACAGCACAAATGAGTTACTGATACACCATAATTACTTGTAGTTTTACCAATTATTCATTACAGCATTACAAGATTTAATTATAAATTATAATTAGACTCCACAGTCTATATCCACACATATAAAAGTTAGTTTAGTGTTTACACCCTGTGATTTTTCTTTTAATTACAATGAATATTTAGACTCACACAAAAGGTTTAAGGGGCTGATGCTGGCACATAGCAAGCGATATCTAATTATCCATGAGCCAGGTACGGTGCTGGCAGCGTCTTTATCTTCATCAAGGCCTGGAACAATTCACTGACAAAATGCACTTCAGCTAATCATAAAAATCAATTACAGAGCAAATGTGCACTGAGGTGGCAAGGTGTTGGTGCATTCCGAGTGGTTGTGTTAACCTATGGTCTTTTCACCTATTAACCGCCTCACGTCCGCCTATAGGATATAAACGTCCTATGGGTGGACGTCTATTTCTGACAGCACGTTTTAAAACGTCCTGTCAGAAATAGCAGCTGCACGCTAATCGTGCAGCTGCTGATCGGGTTGCCCGCTGTCAGTGACAGCAGGGCAACCCTAAGACAAGGCAGGGACAGTGCCCAGGTGTCCCTGCCTTCACGATCGCTGCAGACACAGCGCTCACCGAGCGCTGTGTCTGCAGAGCAGGAAGCGCTGTGCGCTTCCTGTTCCGGCCCGGCGGTCATGTGACCGCCGGGACCGGAGAGTGCAGGGGCTGTGTGAGGTCTCTCAGAGACCTCGATCAGCCCTGCTGTGAGGCTGTACAGCGCAGGATTGCTGCTGTACAGCCTCTATAGGGGTGCATTTGTCCTGTAACTGGGGCTACTATGTCAGTCCCAGTTACAGGAGAAATCAACAGTGAAAAAAAAAAAAAAAAAGTGAAGTAAATGTCCCCCAGAGGTCTTGTATGACCTTATGGGGGACGAAAAGTGTAAAATAAAATAAAAATAAAATAAAGTGTGAAAAAATAAAATAAAAAAAAGGTTCACATGTAAAAAAAAAAAAAATCCCAAGTAAGGAATAAAAAAATAAAAAAAAAAATAGAAAAAATAAAATAAAATAGACATATTTAGTATTGCCGCGTCCGTAAAAACCAGCTCTATAAAAATATCACATGACCTAACCCCTCGGGTGAACACCGTAAAAAATAAATAAAAAAAACTGTGTCAAAACAAGCAATTTTTGTCACCTTGCATCACAAAAGGTGCAACACCAAGTGATCAAAAACGCGTATGTCCCACAAAATGGTACCAATAAAACCGTCACCTCATCCCGCAAAAAATGAGCCCCTACATAAGAAAATCTCTCAAAAAATAAAAAAACTATAGCTCTTAGAACATGGAGACACTAAAACATCATTTTTTTGGTTTCAAAAATGCTATTATTGTGTTAAAGTGAAACAAATAAAAAAAAGTATACATATTAGGTATTGCCGCGTCCGTAAAAACCAGCTCTATAAAAATATCACATGACCTAACCCCTCGGGTGAACACCGTAAAAAATAAATAAAAAAAACTGTGTCAAAACAAGCAATTTTTGTCACCTTGCATCACAAAAGGTGCAACACCAAGTGATCAAAAACGCATATGTCCCACAAAATAGTACCAATAAAACCATCACCTCATCCCGCAAAAAATGAGCCCCTACATAAGAAAATCTCTCAAAAAATAAAAAAACTATAGCTCTCAGAACATGGACACATTAAAACATAATTTTTTGGTTTCAAAAATGCTATTATTGTGTAAAACTTTAATAAATGAGAAAAAGTATACATATTAGGTATCGCCACGTCCGTAACAATCTGCTCTATAAAAATGTCACTTGACTGAACCCCTCAGGTGAACGCTGTAAAAATAAATAAATAGAAACTGTGCTAAAACAACCAATTTTTTGGTCACCTTGCCCAATAAAGTGTTATAATGAATGATCAAAAAATCTGGCACCTTATCCCCTAGTTTCCAAAATGGGGTCACTTCTTGGGAGTTTCTACTGTAAGGGTGCATCAGGGGGCTTCAAATGGGACATGGCATCTAAAAACCATGTGGAGTTCCTTTCCTTCTGCGCCCTGCCGTGTGCCCATACAGCAGTTTACGACCACATGTGGGGTGTTTCTGTAAACCGCAGAATCTGGGTAATAAATATTGAGTTTTGTTTGGCTGTTAACCATCGATGTGTTAAAGAAAAAAATTGATTAAAATGGAAAATCTGCCAAAAAAGTGAAATTTAAAAATTTGATCTCCATTTTCCTTTAATTCTTGTGGAACGCCTAAAGGGTTAACAAAGTTTGTAAAATCGGTTTTGAATACCTTGAGGGGTGTAGTTTCTACAATGGGGTCATTTATGGGGGTATCCACTATGTAGGCCCCACAAAGTGACTTCAGACCTGAACTGGTCCTTATAAAGTGGGTTTTGGCAATTTTCTTACAAATTTGAAGAATTGCTTCTAAACTTCTAAGCCTTCTAACGTCCTAAAAAAATAAAATGACATTTCCAAAATGATGCCAACATAAAGTAGACATATGGGAAATGTTAAATAATAACTATTTTATGAGGTATCACTTTCTGTTTTGAAAGCAGAGAAATTGAAATTTAGAAAATTGCGAATTTTTCAAATTTTTGGGTAAATTTGGGATTTTTTCATAAATAAAGGTGAAATATTTTGACTCAAATTTATGACTATCATGAAGTACAATGTGTCACGAGAAAACAATCTCTGAATGACTTGGATAAATAAAGGTGTTCCAAAGTTATTACCACATAAAGTGAGATATGTCAGTTTTGCAAAATTTGGCCTGGTCTGGAAGGGGGCAAAGGGCCCAGATGGGAAGTGGTTAAATAACTCAATCTCCTTTTATGAAGGACATCAATACTTCAAAACAATAACCTGTTTATTGATAAGCATATTTATGAAATTGTGTACCTCAAATAAATATTTCAGTTCATAAACCACAGTATCTTCAGATTGGTCACTGCCATCCTTGATGAAATTCATAAGGAGGGAAATTCATTTCTGACTTACATAAAGGACCATTGACCATGAAGCTGAGAGGATATTGCCCAATACAATAGTTTTATTCAACAGCAATAGGGAAATTATTAGGAAGACCTATTCACACACAGGCAGATTTTCAAGTTTACTATCAGGATCAAATGTTCATATAAATGTGCCACTGATTACTCGGCGAGTAAGGAAAACACAAATTTGTTGGTTGATGCAATCCTTCATGCGCCACCTAAAAAATTATTGTTATTCAGTAGTACATTGTCCTGTGGAAGACCGTATGACAGTTGATCTCCTGCTCTAACTGCTCGAATAGGCAAACTTTCACGGCGGGGAATGGGGGAAACCCCCCACCATGCAATGGTAGCAACTAGGCCAGGACGCCAGGATCAGGGAGCAGGTCACCTCCTAAAGCATCCCTAAATCTGGCCCTGTTCTCCTAACTGTATGAGCCGACCCATAAGGTAGGAGGGCCCATACGCTGGAACCTCAGAACCCTGAAATCCCTGAATTTCCCTGAGGTTAGGAGACAGGGACCAGAGACAACCAGGTTCATCCAAGACACGGATGAACCAGAGTCTCCACAGGCCTAGCAACAAAGGGAAAAGGAGAGACCATTCGCAGCAAGAGGAACAGCAGGTAAGAACAACATGACAACTCACTTACCTGCCGAAGCCTCCACAACTGGAACCCGTGCATCAGTACAGGAGCCCGAACACACAGCAGGTCACAGTACAAACCACCCACACAGGAATCCAGCATATCTCTGCCAGAGCCCCCCATGCTCACACAGTGCAGTGCATGGCAGCCCCAAGCAGCGCTGCAAACAGGCTTCAACATACAGGGTAAACGTCAAACATACATGTAGGGACAAACACCAACAACAGCCCAGACATGTAACAACCATGAAGATGTACAACACACCCTCAACATAAACCCACACCAAACAACCACACAGGTAAGGTAGGGGAACATGGAGAATAGAATGGGAAGACATCGCTGGAGATGACATTGAACATCTATGACCACAAGGGTGGCCCTTACTGGAAAGATGGTAAAGCCAGACAAGGAGCATAACTCCAGCACACACCAAGGCTGGAGTACAACTGACTCCTGACCTTAAGCCACAGGTATAAGAAGCACCTTGTGAACACACCCAGCAAGGTAGTTTAACCCTACTGCACCAGACAGGGGGAAGGCTACAACTTAAAGGGGAAGTGCACACACCAGCCACAACGTTGCCCCCGGCAACAGCATGCGTGGCAACCATGTCACGGCGCACACAGACAAAGCCGAGACACTGCCACCACATGCCATAACCGCAACACGTTGCCACCGGCAACAGCAAGCATGGCACCAGTGTCACGGCGCACACAGCAAAGGCCGTGACACAAACACACAGATCCCAGCTGTTTAACCGCTTAGATGATGCAGTCAATAGCGACTGCAAAATCTAACCAGTTGCAGAGGGAGAGGTTCCTTTTGTCAGGCATCTGCACACCCACAAATGAGATTGTAGGGTACCAATTTCTTTGCATTGCAGCTTGGGGCCTGATGAGAGCCTAATGGGGCCAAAAGTAAAGTCTGATGATGCTTGCCAGTATTCTAAGTAGTACAGTATATTATAGAAGCAATCAGAGGATCACAAGTCATTAAAGTATAGTTTTAGTAAAAAGAAAAACTTCAAAGTTAAAAATACACCTTTTTCCATTGAGAAAAATGCTTTCCAATGAAAAAATTTGCAAAAACAAAATCCCCTCCGTATATTTGTTATTGCTGCACCCGTAACAACCCGCAGCATATGATTATCATGTAATTTATCTTGCACAATAAACGCCATATAAAATAACTCCCAAAAATGCCAGAATTGCTGTTTTCTGCTTATTTACTTAAAAAAAAAAATTGAATAAAAAGCGATCAAAAACTGTTCTGCACCCCAAAATGATGCCAATGAAAACTACAAGTTATCCCATAGAAAACAAACCCCACACATCTCTGTAAAACGAGTCTTGGGATGTGGTAATGCAAAATAATAATAAAAAAAAAAATTTCTTTTAAGATGGGGTTTATTTTGCAAAAGTAGTAAAATGTAAAAAACACTATATACATTTGATATCGCTGTTATAGTAAGGACACAGAAGATAAAATGATTGTTAATTACGCCGCAAAGTAAAAACTCAATGGCGTTATTGATGTTTTTCCCATCCCCCTACAAAGAGTTAATGAAAGTTAATCAATGAGTTATGCATACCCCAAAATGGTACCAATAAAAACTACAACCCGTCCTTCAAAAACAAAAACTCAGAAAAATGAAAACGTTAGAGCTCCATGCGACGACGGAAAAATGAAAAAATATAAATAATAGAGTGGTATCTTGGTCACTAAGCTTAAAAGAGGGCAGGTCACCAAGGGGTTAAGGGGAGTCTGTCAGCAGTTTTGAGAGGTCATATAGTGCAATATAGGCAACATGAGGAGCGGTGCAATCTTATCTAGGGCTATGATTATGCAGTCCAACTTTTAATACTACCAGGGCCATGATTACATTGGAAGCAGTCCCTTCTTGTTCTGTCTGCTCAGTTCTATGCATTGTCCCGGCCCCTCACCAACTGCTCTGAATGATGGCTCTAGAAGGCTCCTGACTGGAAGCCACAGCTGTTACTCATAGCCTAGGGGTAGGGTTGGGAAGGTGTTCAATGCAGGGAGCTGAGCACTGAACTACAATTATAATTTTGGCATCAAGGGGATTAGAAGTTGGACTTCTTAGTAATGACCATCTCCAGGTATGCTTACACTGTCCACCCAACTATACAGTATAGTGAGGTCAAAACTGCTGACAAACTTACACATTACAAGGTCCTACGACCGTCACAAAATATTTGATCACAGATGCATTTGATATATTATTCACTTTTTCATCTGATTGTACAGTAAGTTTTGAGAATTACATAAATATTGGAAATTGGAAAAGTTGCTGCTTAAGTTTTTATAATAGCAATTTGCATATACTCCAGAATGTTATGAAGAGTGATCAGATGAATTGCATAGTCCTTCTTTGTCATGAAAATTAACCTTTCCACTGCATTTCATTGCTGTCATTAAAGGACCTGCTTCGATCATTTCAGTAATCATCTTGTTAACTCAGGTGAGAATGTTGACGAGCACAAGGCTGGAGATCATTATGTCAGGCTGATTGGGTTAAAATGGCAGACTTGACATGTTAAAAGGAGGGTGATGCTTGAAATCATTGTTCTTCCATTGTTAACCATGGTGACCTGCAAAGAAACGCGTGCAGCCATCATTGCGTTACATAAAAATGGCTTCACAGGCAAGGATATTGTGGCTACTAAGATTGCACCAAAAATCAACAATTTATAGGATCATCAAGAACTTCAAGAAAAGAGGTTCAATTCTTGTTAAGAAGGCTTCAGGGCGTACAAGAAAGTCCAGCAAGCGCCAGGATCGTCTCCTAAAGAGGATTCAGCTGCGGGATCGGAGTGCCACCAGTGCAGAGCTTGCTCAGGAATGGCAGCAGGCAGGTGTGAGCGCATCTGCACGCACAGTGAGGCAAAGACTTTTGGAAGATGGCCTGGTGTCAAGAAGGGCAGCAAAGAAGCCACTTCTCTCCAAAAAAAACATCAGGGACAGATTGATCTTCTGCAGAAAGTATGGTGAATGGACTGCTGAGGACTGGGGCAAAGTCATATTCTCCGATGAAGCCTCTTTCCGATTGTTTGGGGCATCTGGAAAAAGGCTTGTCCGGAGAAGAAAAGGTGAGCGCTACCATCAGTTCTGTGTCATGCCAACAGTAAAGCATCCTGAGACCATTCATGTGTGGGGTTGCTTCTCATCCAAGGGAGTGGGCTCACTCACAATTTTGCCCAAAAACACAGCCATGAATAAAGAATTGTACCAAAACATCCTCCAACAGCAACTTCTTCCAACAATCCAACAACAGTTTGGTGAAGAACAATGCATTTTCCAGCACGATGGAGCACCGTGCCATAAGGCAAAAGTGATAACTAAGTGGCTCGGGGACCAAAACGTTGACATTTTGGGTCCATGGCCTGGAAACTCCCCAGATCTTAATCCCATTGAGAACTTGTGGTCAATCCTCAAGAGATGGGTGGACAAACAAAAACCCACTAATTCTGACAAACTCCAAGAAGTGATTATGAAAGAATGGGTTGCTATCAGTCAGGAATTGGCCCAGAAGTTGATTGAGAGCATGCCCAGTCGAATTGCAGAGGTCCTGAAAAAGAAGGGCCAACACTGCAAAAACTGACTCTTTGCATAAATGTCATGTAATTGTCGATAAAAGCCTTTGAAACGTATGAAGTGCGTGTAATTATATTTCACTACATCACAGAAACAACTGAAACAAAGATCTAAAAGCAGTTTAGCAGCAAACTTTGTGAAAACTAATATTTGTGTCATTCTCAAAACTTTTGGCCACGACTGTATAAAGGCCATAGCTATTGTGTGCTACATTAAATATCTCTTTCTAATAAGATTGAAAGATGACAATGGCTTTAGTGTATTCTTCAATGATCGACTGTGAGAACAGTATTGTAGCCTTGAAAGTTTATGTAATGTGTAATTTGGTATTGAGTCGGACTCAAGCCTCTGACGAATGAAACCATGGAAACAAAGAATTTACTTGATGGCAGACAAAGCTTCGCTAATACAAGGTTTTCATTTTTCAATTCTTTTCTTTAAGTTAAAGAGTGAAAGTTTGATTAGCAAGCTGTCTGTATAATGCGATCTACATAGTTCATAGTAATGATGTTATCCATGTCGATCAATCTTTAGATTCATTACAGTTTGTGTTCATTGCTCTGGCTAAACAGACCATTACATACTTACATGTGTCAGAAACCATTAGGACCTCCATCACAGATTCCGAAAGGCTGGACAAAATAGTGCAGTAACGGAAACCTGATAAATCCCATTATAGTCATCTGGGCCGATCAGGTCTTGTTCCTTTCTGTCATTTGATGGAAACACGGCTTCTGTTACTTTTGTTGTTCTGCTCCTGTAATAAGTAGAGATGTGAACATGGTCTTACCGTGTTACCGTGGATCGCACAGGTCCTCCACATTGCCCCCGCTGTCTCCATCTTCTGGTCCCCGCACTGTTTACATCCAGCTGGCCATGGGCATGGTCACATGCACCTCGCCAGTCAACGACTGGTTCTGTGTTGACGTGCTGCTTGTGGCAGATCTTTTTAAGGGCTCAATTTCGCGGATTAGATGCAGATCTATTCACTTCTATGGGGCTCCACGGCCCAGCAAAACAAATAAAACAAGTCCTATACTTGTCAGTGAAGATCAGGAGATGGCCCCATTGAAGTCTATAGTTCCATAAAAATGTGGAATGCAATCAGTGTTTTTGCAGACATGCTGAACTGACCGCAAAAAAAACTGATCCGCATTTTTGCGGATCGCAAAAAACATATGGCCGTCTGAATGAGCACTAACACATACCCAAAAAATGCCGGTGGCATGGCATTCATTTGCATCCATTTTGCATAGACTTCAATGTTAAAAGAAACATATGATACACTGAGCTGCTTTTAAATGAAACTATCATGAAAAATCTCAACAAAGGACACGAATGTGGAATTCTATACAATTTTAATACATCTAATCCATGGTAGATTTCAATAATGTATCTGAAAAAAGCAGCATATATAAAAATGAAAATAATTCTGTTAATCTTTATGTTAGGCTACAAGCTGACTTTTTATTTTATATTGTCATTGTTACTATTCTCTTCTTTGAATATGATTTATTTGACATTTTTCTTTCCTTCTAAAACATAACTGTCAAGGATAACAATATTATAATCCCCCTGAAATACACAATGTACTAATGATAATGTCCATAAAGTGCTTTATGCTGCTGTGCCCCATACCTCTGTGCTCTGATCGATCAATGTTTTCCTATCAATGTAAAACATGAGCTACTGTAGAATCATAGTCAGTTGTGAAAGGATCCACCTATTTCTGTGAGCATTTTCTCTGCTACATGTGGAGCAAGATCTTTTATGCCCTTTAGGGCCACATCAAAATGTTAAAGGGTTTTCCAAGACTTTTTAACTGATAACCTATCCAGAGGATAGGTCAACAGTATCTGATCGTAGGGGGGTCTGACACCCGCCGATCAGCTGTTTGAGAAGGCACCGGCACTCCTGTGAGCGACACAGCCTTCTGGCAACTTACCAAGCACAGCGCCGTACATTATATAGTGGCTATGTTTGGCATTGAAGCTCAGCCCCATTGAAAAGGGACTGAGCTGCGCCTAGGCCACGTGACCGATAAATGTGATGTCACTGGCCTAGAAAAACCTGTGAGAAAGATGAAGCGCTTACAGGAGCAACAATGCTTTCTCATATATCGGTCGGGGTCCCAGGTGTCGGACCCCCACTGATCAGATAACGAATAAGAGGATAGGTCATCAGTTTAAAAAGCCTTGGAAAACCCCTTTAAATTGGTTAAATATTTTATTGATACAGCTGTAGTATTTTTTTCCAGGACAAGTTGAACTTCTTTAACCTACTTTTTTGCAGTACACAAATCTGCATACATTTTGGAGAGACTAGCCAAAAAGTATATGTATGTTTTTTTATTGTAAACATAATACTTTGTTAAAGAGGACCTGTCACGAGGGGCGGAGCTTGCGCCTGAATAGAAAAAGGGGGTCAGTCAGCACATCCCAAAGCGCAGGGGCACGTTGCTATGGCTGAGAACAAGACTGTTAAACAAAACAAGCAATGCAACAGCTCACTGCAAATCAAATAAGGTACAAAATTGCATCATAATAGCAAATGCTGAACTAATAATTTAGAGATACTTGGCAAATCGTTTTGTACAAAATTATTTGAGCCCGTCTGCCGAACGTCAAGGCAATCTCTAGTTAGACGGGTTCCTAACACTAAATATACCTGTTATGTGCCATAGCGGCTATCATAAAATTCAGAAAGTGTAGGTTCCACTTACATGCTGGATCCTCCTGAATTTCCGTCATTTTCGGTGCCAAAATGGCCTCCATTATATCCAGGGAAAGCAGTTACCAGCATGCACGCCGGGCCCACTCCACACCACCCCTGGCGCCACATGGTCACCAAGGACTGCAATGAGAGTCCACACACTATCTCTCTCCTGGTGCCAGATGGCTTCAGTGAGTGGGGGGGACCAGGCCAAGCTAAATACTAACACTAATTAAAATCAACCTGTGGGACAGACGAGCTGGAAGGAGTGCACGACTGGGGAGGCAGCCACACCTCCAGTACAAACTGCAAAGAAAAAGAGGGTCAGTCAGCACATCCCAAAGCGCAGGGGCACGTTGCTATGGCTGAGAACAAGACTGTTAAACAAAACAAGCAATGCAACAGCTCACTGCAAATCAAATAAGGTACAAAATTGCATCATAATAGCAAATGCTGAACTAATAAGTTAGAGATACTTGGCAAATCGCTTTGTACAAAATTATTTGAGCCCGTCTGCCGAACGTCAAGGCAATCTCTAGTTAGACGGGTTCCTAACACTAAATATACCTGTTATGTGCTATAGCGGCTATCATAAAATTCAGAAAGTGTAGGTTCCACTTACATGCTGGATCCGCCTGAATTTCCGTCATTTTCGGTGCCAAAATGGCCTCCATTATATCCAGGGAAAGCAGTTACCAGCATGCACGCCGGGCCCACTCCACACCACCCCTGGCGCCACATGGTCACCAAGGACTGCAATGAGAGTCCACACACTATCTCTCTCCTGGTGCCAGATGGCTTCAGTGAGTGGGGGGGGAGCAGGCCAAGCTAAATACTAACACTAATTAAAATCAACCTGTGGGACAGATGAGCTGGAAGGAGTGCACGACTGGGGAGGCAGCCACACCTCCAGTACAAACTGCAAAGAAAAAGGGGGTCAGTCAGCACATCCCAAAGCGCAGGGGCACGTTGCTATGGCTGAGAACAAGACTGTTAAACAAAACAAGCAATGCAACAGCTCACTGCAAATCAAATAAGGTACATGCGCCTGAATAGCATGGACGCTTGAGGCTGCAGCTCCGTTATTGAAATCACCACCGAAGCCTCTTTCTCATACGCTGGAGCACCGATCATGGTGAAAATCGGAGGCCCTAGAACCGGAGACCAAGCCGCACATGACAGGAGAAACCCTACCACCGGAGAGATGGACAAATTTATAAAGAAAGCAGCGGCGCTGCATGTGTCCAGAGAGCCCAAGATGGCGCCGACTCCTACTCGCGCCCCACACTCTAAACACACTGACCTGCTGGATCAAGCTGCAGGCGGTGAGGAGGACACAGACGACCTCCCTATCTCACGTACCTTTCTGAAGGAGCTCCTATCTTCTTCTTTGGCATCTGCCCTGGAGCCTCTGAGCTCCGATCTTGCGGCCATCAAACAGGAAATATCGCAGGTGGGAGGCCGGGTTGAAACGCTTGAATGCCCACAAGAGGCCATCATACGACACCAAAGTCAAATAGGTTTTGGAACCGCGCTGCAGGAAAATACGTATTCCGGTCCCAAATGGATGATGTACGGGTGTCAGCCCTTCTCCTCGACAATCAGAGGGTACGGTCCTCCCAGACCCCGTCCTCTACAAGATTTAAGGAGATAGGCAAGATAGTGAAGCACCCCTGAGAATGTTATATTAAAAGGTTTTATTCTACTTACAACAGGTCAGTAGACAAAAGGCATAAAATTACAAGATGATCGTCACGTTTCTGCCCGACCCGGGTTTCGCTACCTCGCTTCTTCAAGGGCGATGACTGAGCATGCTCTCACACGAGCCTTTTAAATAGCCCAGCTGTCTCATTATTCAAGCGGGTGTGGTTCCGATCCCAAAATAACAGTTTTAGAAATTCCATTCATACATTCATAAATACAATCACTTTTAAAGTGTAAACATAAGATACATAAAATACACATACAATACACATTGATGTACATATTCATTGCCAATTTATAAGTAAAACCCTTTCGAGTTGCCGCACATATCCAAAATCAATATATTCATTAGTAAATTCAGCCCCTTTCTCTGTATCCTCTCCCACAAGATCTTCTCATGTCCTAACATTTTCCACTCATTCTAATATAATGGTCCTATTACTCTATGCATGTTATCCACTCTTGCAACATTATACAGGTATCCTCCCCCTATTCCCGGAGCGTCATTTATCTAGTCTCCGCCCCCTCCTGAAGTGTCATTTCCTCAGACGTCATCCGATCCTGGCGCGTCATTCAGGTAGTCTCCACCCACTTTTAGCGCGTCATTAGAAAGAACGCTATCCGCTATGGTAGCGTCATTCGTGTGTTCTCGACCCCGCCTCCACCTGTGACGTTCCAGTCACGAGGCATCAAGGTCCAATGGAGCTGCCAGATAGCTGACGTCACCCAAAGGTCCTTAGGAGGCCCGGTAAAGAACAAAAGAAAGACGCCACCGTAAGATCGTTTCACAATAAACATGGTTTTAGGTCAAATTCAATATTAAGCCCTCTGGGTTTTAGGGTTCCTAGCTGGTAAATCCACTCCACCTCTTTTTTATTTATTTGTGCCAGCGAGTCTCCTCCACGCCAGTGGGGATTAACAATTTCAACTCCTGCAAATTTTAACCCTTGCGGATTTTTTCCGTGCCTTAATTTAAAGTGTGCTGATACACTGTGGGTTATTAGGCCCTTTTTGATGTTACGTAAATGTTCTTGTATTCTGACCTTTAGCTTTCTAATTGTCCGTCCCACGTACTGGAGCCCGCAAGGACATTCCAATACATAAATTATGCCTTCATTTTCGCATGAGCAGTTATTCTTAATACGAAATTCGACCCCATTACTTTTAGACATAATGTGCTGGATCTTTGGAATTCCGGTTCTTACAACCTGCACAGAATCCACACCAGGTGAACTTTCCTTCTTTTTTCACCTTTATACTAACTGGCGGTATGGCACTACGTACAAGTTTTTCTCTAATGTTAGTTGCTTTCTTAAAAATAAAAGAGGGATTCGCAGGTATCATTTTTCCTATTGTTGGATCGTTTCTCAAAACTCCCCAATTCTTTTTGACCATTTTCTTGATATCACCTGACATGGAGCAGAATTTAGTAACAAATGAAAATCTGTAGTCCCTATTTCTTTTTCCACTATTCTTTTTATATTCTCCTTTTTTCCCCTTGTTTCTATCTCTACATTCTGTATGCATGCTTCCAAATCAACCTCATCGTATCCTCTCTCCACAAATCTGCTTTTTAACACCCCACATTGTGATCTATACTCGCTCTGTTCTGTACAGTTACGGGACATCCTCTTAAACTGCCCTTTCGGAATGTTCCTGAGCCATGGGCCGTAGTGGCAGCTCTTCATATCGATGTAGGAGTTCACATCGGTTTCTTTGAAATGGGAACTAGTCAAAAAGCGCCCATTTTCTATCCGGATGCATAGGTCAAGAAAATTGACGCTGGTGTCACTAATTTCCCCCACAAATCGTAGATTCCAACTATTATGGTTCAATTGGGAGATGAATGACTCGAGTCCCTCCCTCCCTCCTTCCCACACTAGGAGACAGTCATCAATATACCTCCTCCAGAAGGTCAACTTGCCCCCTGGAGTGTCCGCTCCCAGTGTGGGAAGGATGAAGCTCTCCTCCCAAGCCCCCATAAAAATATTTGCAAAACTGGGGGCGAATTTCGCCCCCATCGCAGTGCCAATGCACTGTACATAATATGAGTCTTTGAACCAGAAATAGTTGTAATCGAGGCAATAGCTGAGGCATTCTAAAATAAAGTTACCCTGGAGATTCCCCATTTTTACATCATTTCTGATTCTCTTCTCCACTGCCTCCATTCCCAATTTTTTGGGGATAACTGTGTATAGGGATGCCACGTCTATTGTGGCCATCCACGTATTCACAGTAGGGGGATTTAGATTTTTGATGAGCTCCAACACCGACCCAGTATCTTTCAAATGAGAGGGGTTCTGCATAACATATCCTTGTAAATAAAAATCAATATATTCCGTGACTCTGCACGTCAACGAGTTGAGCCCCGAAATTATCGGTCTCCCCGGGGGATCTACTGGATTTTTATGAATCTTGGGCAGATGGTATATGACCGGCACCAAGGGAAAAGGGATGGTAAGGTAATTAAACTCTTTTTTGTTCAATATTCCTTTAGTAAAGCCCCCTGTTAATATGCTATCGAGGGCCCGTTTATATTCTTGGGTGGGATTATTTTTCAGTTTCTTATAGGTGGTTGTGTCCGACACTAATCTTGCCATTTCGGCCTCATATTTTTCTTTACTCATTATGACCACCCCTCCCCCTTTATCTGCCGGCTTTACGATTATATCCGGATTCTTTTCTAGATCTTTAAGAGCTTTTCTCTCTTTATAGGTGAGATTATATGTCACCTTCTCCATATTCATCTCTTCCAGTTCCTTTAACAATCCAGTTTTAAATGCCTCTATACATTCATTATTTGGGTTTTTTGGAAAAAACTTGGACTTTTCCTTCATTTGGGTATGCAGAACATCCTCCCTATTATCATTTGAGTTAACAAGCCCCACCTCAGGGTTCACACTCTGCGGTGCGGGGTTGTTAACCCAATATTTGGCCATATTCAATTTCCGGATAAATTTGTGTATATCCAGAAATGTCTCAAATTTATTGATTTTCTGGCTAGGTGCATATTTTAGGCCCTTATTTAGGACACTCATTTCCCCCTCTGTTAGGATATGGCTGCTCAAGTTAAAAATTCCCTTTAGATTTCCTTGCTCCTTTTTGTTTTGGGGCTTATTTTTCCCTTTTCCTCGTTTTCCTCTACTAGACTTCTTTTTTGTGGGGTCCTCATTATCTGTTCTTTTGTTTCTCCTTCTCTCTGTACTCCTTTTATACTTTGGTGGGGAAAATTTTGTTCACCTTGCGGTTTTGGGTTTGGTCTACTCCCCTCGCAATTATCCCTTTTTAATTCATCTCCGTAATTGCTACCACCATAGTGGGTGCCTTTGTCAAAATGACTAGAATCATGGTTACCGTTGTAGCCATAACCGTAGTTATCCTGTGGTCTCCATTTTGGTTTTCCTTTGTACCCTCCCCCTTGGTATGGCTGTCTGTACGGTTGTCTGTATTGTGATTGTTCCCTATACCCATTATGTTGTCCATAATTACCGCTATATTGTCCTCCCCTATATCCGTAGTTTTGGTGAACAAAATTTTCCCCACCAAAGCTTGTTAACTCAAATGATAATAGGGAGGATGTTCTGCATACCCAAATGAAGGAAAAGTCCAAGTTTTTTCCAAAAAACCCAAATAATGAATGTATAGAGGCATTTAAAACTGGATTGTTAAAGGAACTGGAAGAGATGAATATGGAGAAGGTGACATATAATCTCACCTATAAAGAGAGAAAAGCTCTTAAAGATCTAGAAAAGAATCCGGATATAATCGTAAAGCCGGCAGATAAAGGGGGAGGGGTGGTCATAATGAGTAAAGAAAAATATGAGGCCGAAATGGCAAGATTAGTGTCGGACACAACCACCTATAAGAAACTGAAAAATAATCCCACCCAAGAATATAAACGGGCCCTCGATAGCATATTAACAGGGGGCTTTACTAAAGGAATATTGAACAAAAAAGAGTTTAATTACCTTACCATCCCTTTTCCCTTGGTGCCGGTCATATACCATCTGCCCAAGATTCATAAAAATCCAGTAGATCCCCCGGGGAGACCGATAATTTCGGGGCTCAACTCGTTGACGTGCAGAGTCACGGAATATATTGATTTTTATTTACAAGGATATGTTATGCAGAACCCCTCTCATTTGAAAGATACTGGGTCGGTGTTGGAGCTCATCAAAAATCTAAATCCCCCTACTGTGAATACGTGGATGGCCACAATAGACGTGGCATCCCTATACACAGTTATCCCCAAAAAATTGGGAATGGAGGCAGTGGAGAAGAGAATCAGAAATGATGTAAAAATGGGGAATCTCCAGGGTAACTTTATTTTAGAATGCCTCAGCTATTGCCTCGATTACAACTATTTCTGGTTCAAAGACTCATATTATGTACAGTGCATTGGCACTGCGATGGGGGCGAAATTCGCCCCCAGTTTTGCAAATATTTTTATGGGGGCTTGGGAGGAGAGCTTCATCCTTCCCACACTGGGAGCGGACACTCCAGGGGGCAAGTTGACCTTCTGGAGGAGGTATATTGATGACTGTCTCCTAGTGTGGGAAGGAGGGAGGGAGGGACTCGAGTCATTCATCTCCCAATTGAACCATAATAGTTGGAATCTACGATTTGTGGGGGAAATTAGTGACACCAGCGTCAATTTTCTTGACCTATGCATCCGGATAGAAAATGGGCGCTTTTTGACTAGTTCCCATTTCAAAGAAACCGATGTGAACTCCTACATCGATATGAAGAGCTGCCACTACGGCCCATGGCTCAGGAACATTCCGAAAGGGCAGTTTAAGAGGATGTCCCGTAACTGTACAGAACAGAGCGAGTATAGATCACAATGTGGGGTGTTAAAAAGCAGATTTGTGGAGAGAGGATACGATGAGGTTGATTTGGAAGCATGCATACAGAATGTAGAGATAGAAACAAGGGGAAAAAAGGAGAATATAAAAAGAATAGTGGAAAAAGAAAATAGGGACTACAGATTTTCATTTGTTACTAAATTCTGCTCCATGTCAGGTGATATCAAGAAAATGGTCAAAAAGAATTGGGGAGTTTTGAGAAACGATCCAACAATAGGAAAAATGATACCTGCGAATCCCTCTTTTATTTTTAAGAAAGCAACTAACATTAGAGAAAAACTTGTACGTAGTGCCATACCGCCAGTTAGTATAAAGGTGAAAAAAGAAGGAAAGTTCACCTGGTGTGGATTCTGTGCAGGTTGTAAGAACCGGAATTCCAAAGATCCAGCACATTATGTCTAAAAGTAATGGGGTCGAATTTTGTATTAAGAATAACTGCTCATGCGAAAATGAAGGCATAATTTATGTATTGGAATGTCCTTGCGGGCTCCAGTACGTGGGACGGACAATTAGAAAGCTAAAGGTCAGAATACAAGAACATTTACGTAACATCAAAAAGGGCCTAATAACCCACAGTGTATCAGCACACTTTAAATTAAGGCACGGAAAAAATCCGCAAGGGTTAAAATTTGCAGGAGTTGAAATTGTTAATCCCCACTGGCGTGGAGGAGACTCGCTGGCACAAATAAATAAAAAAGAGGTGGAGTGGATTTACCAGCTAGGAACCCTAAAACCCAGAGGGCTTAATATTGAATTTGACCTAAAACCATGTTTATTGTGAAACGATCTTACGGTGGCGTCTTTCTTTTGTTCTTTACCGGGCCTCCTAAGGACCTTTGGGTGACGTCAACTATCTGGCAGCTCCATTGGACCTTGATGCCTCGTGACTGGAACGTCACAGGTGGAGGCGGGGTCGAGAACACACGAATGACGCTACCATAGCGGATAGCGTTCTTTCTAATGACGCGCTAAAAGTGGGTGGAGACTACCTGAATGACGCGCCAGGATCGGATGACGTCTGAGGAAATGACACTTCAGGAGGGGGCGGAGACTAGATGAATGACGCTCCGGGAATAGGGGGAGGATACCTGTATAATGTTGCAAGAGTGGATAACATGCATAGAGTAATAGGACCATTATATTAGAATGAGTGGAAAATGTTAGGACATGAGAAGATCTTGTGGGAGAGGATGCAGAGAAAGGGGCTGAATTTACTAATGAATATATTGATTTTGGATATGTGCGGCAACTCGAAAGGGTTTTACTTATAAATTGGCAATGACTATGTACATCAATGTGTATTGTATGTGTATTTTATGTATCTTATGTTTACACTTTAAAAGTGATTGTATTTATGAATGTATGAATGGAATTTCTAAAACTGTTATTTTGGGATCGGAACCACACCCGCTTGAATAATGAGACAGCTGGGCTATTTAAAAGGCTCGTGTGAGAGCATGCTCAGTCATCGCCCTTGAAGAAGCGAGGTAGCGAAACCCGGGTCGGGCAGAAACGTGACGATCATCTTGTAATTTTATGCCTTTTGTCTACTGACCTGTTGTAAGTAGAATAAAACCTTTTAATATAACATTCTCAGGGGTGCTTCACTATCTTGCCTATCTCCTTAAATCTTGTAGAGGAGGGGGTCTGGGAGGACCGTACCCTCTGATTGTCGAGGAGAAGGGCTGACACCCGTACATCATCCATTTGGGACCGGAATACGTATTTTCCTGCAGCGCGGTTCCAAAACCTATTTGACTTTGATTTTACCTGTGTGAAACCTACCGCACTACTCCGGGACCAGCAGCAGCGCTAATAGTGTCCGTGTTGGGACACAGGACTGACCTTCTGTTTTATCTGTAACTTATCATACGACACCAAACTGAAGTGTCCCAACGGTTCCAGACCATCCAGCAAAAGATGAATAGCCTATGCAACTACCTGGAATACCAGGAAAACAGAGGTAGGCGAAACAACCTACGTTTCCGCGGTGTCCCCGAATCTGTGGACACAGGAGACATACCTAGCACTGTGGTACAAATATGCATGTCACTTCTTGGCCCAGAAACAGCCCATGAAGTCATTCTAGAGAGGGCCCACCGCGCCCTAAGGCCTAAGCCTGCTCCCACAGCCCCACCAAGGGACATTATATGTAAATTTCTTAGCTTCCCGGTTAAAGAAGCAGTCATCATTAAAGCCCGTCAATCTGGCAAAGTGACCTGGGATTGCCAAGATATACAAATCTACCAGTACCTGGCCCAATCCATCCTGGATAAAAGAAGGGCTCTAGGTCCGCTGACAAGATGGCTCAGAGATCATAGGATTCCATACAGATGGACATTTCCTTTTGGCCTATCATTTATGAACGAAGGACGCAGACTCTCTGTTTCCAACTATGCAGATCTGAACTCAATTTTCGATCACCTACAGATTGAACCCCTTGAGATAGAAAACTGGGACCCGATCCAGGACCTATCCAACCTCCCTGACATTCCACAACCAGGCATCTGGGAGCGTCAATGTACCCCCAGATGTCAAAAGAGCCCCAGGAATTCTAGAAAGACCTCGTCCAGGAGACTACCTATGGACAATTGATCATCTTTTCACAAGTCCCTCCAGATCCGCCAGATCTTTAACAATTTGGTGATTTCTAACATGTTTTTTCCTTTTTCCCCCCAACTCCATCTTAGGCTACAACATGCCTATTACTCTTCTGGTTACACCAGTTATGTTATTTCATAGTTATATTGTTAAATCCTTTGTTCTAGGATGTAACTTGCTCTGCGGTCCCTTTAAATACTCCGCAGAAAAATATTATGCTAGGTATTTATCCGTACTACCCTGCAGGTTTGATATATATACCCCCTGTGGCGAGGGGCGACGGAGCAGTCCCACTTCTCTTATAATGCAATATGGCAGACATACAAATCACCTCCTATAATGTAAAAGGCTTCAACACCCCTTCCAAATGCTGCCAAATTCTTTCGGAATTGAAGAGGTTGGGCTTTTCCGTGGTCCTCCTCCAGGAGACACACTTCAGGGTGAATCACTTCCCGAACTTATCTCACTCCTACTTCCCCACTTGGTATCACTGTGGCACTAATTCGTCCGCCTCCAGAGGGGTCAGCGTAGGATTTAGTAAAAAACTCCCCTTTCACCTACTTAGATCATATACTAGACCCGGAGGGCAGATTTATTTTCCTAAAAGGTAACATAGCAAATCAGACATACACATTTATTAATGTGTATGCTCCAAATGTCAACCAGGTCACATGGCTTCACAATATTCTTCAAACGATTGATCACTTCAGAGAGGGAGTGACCGTCATGGGAGGCGATTTCAACCTTACTCTGGTCCCCCCAGCAGATTCTTCCTCCAAAAAATCGGCTATCTCAAATAAAGCCCTAAGAAAGTTGAGGAAATCTCTCCATGAGCGACGCCTGGTTGACATCTGGAGAACCCTAAACCCTACCGTAAGGGATTATACATTCTATTCCAACCCACACAGTTCATACCAACGCTTGGACTACTTACTGGTTTCATCCGACCACATCCAATTATGTTCTAAGGCCCAGATTGGTTCTATTAGCCTATCCGACCATGCCCCTGTATGGATTAACATCCTCACACCCGACAGACCCATCAATTCATTCAGATGGAGATTTAACGAATTATTGATCCAAACCCCAGAAAACAAAGAAAAAGTTCTCAAATGGCTGAGAGACTTCTTCTCATCTAATAATACCCCCGATATTCACCCATATACCCTATGGGACGCCCATAAAGCATACATCCGGGGTCAACTCATAAGTTTGAGCTCCTTTACAAAGAAAATAAGACTTGCCCGCATTGATTCCCTCTTAAAAAACATCAGGAACATTGAGAGCCTCCACAAAAGATCCCTGTTGGACTCCCATTTGACAAAACTAGCACTTCTCAGAGCTGACCTAAAAAACCTCCTAAACACCCAATCGGCCAAATACTTTCTTTACGCACAAAATAAATATTTTGCCCATAGAGACAAAGTGTCCAAATTCATGATGTCTAGAATTAAAAAGAGAAAGGCCCAAAATTTAATCTCCAAAATTCGTAATAAAGAAGGTAACATGCTTTCTAATACGCAGGACATAGCCCGGAGGTTCTCTGAGTTCTATCGCTCCCTTTATAACCTCCCTCCTCAGGATGGGGCTACTACGGACACCACACACCATGACTCAATAAAACTTTTCCTCCGTTCTATCAATATGCCCCGAATGACCGAAACTCACTTTAAAACCCTAAGCTCCCCATTTACTAGTGAGGAACTCCTTCTGGCAATAAAACAACTCCCAAAAGGTAAGGCTCCCGGCCCTGTCGGGTTTCCAGCTCTCTATTTCCGCTCATTTCACTCCGTTTTACTGCCACACCTGCTTAATATTTGTAATCAAACCCTACAGGGCGACCCTCTCTCCCATGATATGACAAAAGCTAATATCACCATCATCCCCAAGGGGGGGAAAGACCCCACTGACTGTGGCAACTACCGCCCTATTTCTTTATTGAATTTAGACTTAAAACTATTAGCCAAACTATTAGCAAATCGCCTAGCCCCCATACTCCCCCAACTTATCCACAGAGACCAAACAGGCTTAATCAAGGGCAGGGAAGGGAAAGATAATACAGCTAGAGTACTAAACGTATTGCTACATGCCTCAAAATACCATCTTCCCTTAGTCTTGGTCAGTACCGATGCCGAAAAAGCTTTTGACCGAGTACATTGGAACTATATGTACCGCACCATGGAACATTTTGGAATTCCTACTGCCTTTATAAACTCTGTCCAATCAATGTATACCAATGCTTCGGCATCGGTGCTGATCAACAACACTATCTCCCATCCCTTTCCCATAAAGAATGGGACCAGACAGGGGTGCCCCCTATCCCCCCTGATCTTCGTCTTGATTCTGGAACCTCTCCTCTATCTCATACGCTCTGAAGATGATATTAAAGGCCTAAAACTTGGTGACCAGGAACATAAAATTGCAGCTTTCGCTGACGACCTCCTTATTATGTCCTCCAATCCCGACACCTCTTTACAATGTATCTATTCCATTTTGGAAAAATTTAGCTTCCTTTCCAATTTTAAAATAAATATGAAAAAATCCCACATTTTGAGTGTAGGGCTCAATCAGAAACTCAAATCTAAACTAACCCTCTCCTCCCCCTTCAATTGGGACTCACCCCATATATCGTATCTGGGAGTCAAGATCCACCCTGATATATCCCCCTACTTAGCTCTATTAAATCACAACTAGAAACTTTAAACCCCCCTCTACTTTCTTGGTTTGGACGTAAAAATATGGTCATGTCCCTTGTCCTACCTAGACTAAACTACCTCCTCCAGGTCCTCCCCATTCCTATAACCAACTCCTTTTTCCAATCACTGGAAAAATCCATACGCTCCTTCATATGGAACGGCAAAAAGGCAAGGATCAATATTAACACCCTTCAGAGACCCAGAACTCAAGGGAGCATAGGCCTCCCCAATCCCCTATTATACAATAAAGCTATTCTTCTCTCCAGAGCCCTAGACTGGTTTAGAAACCCTGAGCATAAGTCCTGGATTAACATGGAAACCCCTGCCTACCTCCCGACCTTAAGGGCCCTATTAATAGACCCTCATCACAATCCGTACATATCCCTTAAGCACAATCTTCTAGCGTCATCTACTCTAGAGTCTTGGAGATGGTTCCAAAATTCGAACTGGGGTTTTCCATCTCCCTCCCCCCTTGCCCAAGTCAGAGATGTGATTGGCTTAGCCTCCCTAGAGCTTAGACAAAGTATCCCTAAAAGCCTGCGCTCCTCTAATGTACCTATACTCAGCATTTTATTAAGGAATGAGAAGGGCCCGTTAAACCGAGAAACCTTTATCTCATTTCTACCCGAGATCAAACCCCATCCTCATATGCTCTCTTTCCTGATGACATATATTAATAAACACATCCCATTGCATTCCCTTATCAGGCCTCTCACATGGTTTGAGAGCCTCATCCACAGTCCTTCTCCTCTGAAGAAACCTATATCCCTACTATACAAATACCTTAATACAGCGATCTTACCTCCTAAACCTTGCTTCATAAACCAATGGGAAAGGGATTTGAATATTCACTTCTCTCCTGAGGAACAACTCCTTCTTTTTAAAATACCACACATATCCTCAAGATGCACCAGAATCCAGGAGAATGGATATAAAGTGTTAACTAGATGGTACAAAACGCCTGACGTTGCATGGCGTTTCAGCAGTAATGGCTCCGACATCTGTTGGAGATGTGGAAAAGAACGGGGAACAATGTTCCATGTTTGGTGGACTTGTCCTCTGGTCCTTGAATGGTGGAAAAATATTTTTTTAAAATGCAAGGAAATCTGCAACTCTAATGTCACCCCAACACCGGTTTTAGCTTTACTGGGTCTACCGTGTGACCATAGGACAAGTCCTCCTCCCCTCTTCAAGATCCTAATTGTAGCCGCCCGACTCCTAATCACTATACATTGGCTATTAACAATTACCCCCTCTCTGGACCACTGGTTCAATAAAGTCGACTCTATATACAGATTCGAAGAGATAGCAGCTTGGGAAAACAGATCCCACCACAAATTTATTATTCTCTGGGAAAAATGGAGATTCTACAGAGGCTTCCATTGATATAATCATTCTCATTACCTTGCTCCGCAGTATTCTCTATACCTGTGGCCCATCTTTAAACCACGGATAAGAACTCCTTACAATACAGCGCTGTTCACATACATCCTCCATGTAGTTAGGTTGCTTATTGCTTACTAATTGTTTCTAAACGATTTATGTAAAAACATCTATGTACAACGGGAGCTCACACCTCCCTTTTCTTCATTGAATCAAATGAACTTTAACTGATATTTATTTTGCAATAAAGCTTTTTGAAAATCAAAAAAAAAAAAAAAAAAGAGAGGACCTGTCACTAGAGTTGAGCGAACACCTGGATGTTCGGGTTCGAGAAGTTCGGCCGAACTTCACGGAAATGTTCGGGTTCGGGATCCGAACCCGAACCGAACTTCGTCCCGAACCCGAACCCCATTGAAGTCAATGGGGACCCGAACTTTTGGGCACTAAAAAGGCTGTAAAACAGCCCAGGAAAGAGCTAGAGGGCTGCAAAAGGCAGCAACATGTAGGTAAATCCCGTGCAAACAAATGTGGATAGGGAAATGAATTAAAATAAAAATTAAAAAAATAAAAATGACCCAATATCAATTGGACAGAGATCCCATAGCAGAGAATCTGGCTTCACGTCAGCAGAGAATCAGTCTCTTCATGCCATAGCAAAGAATCAGGCTTCATGTCAGCACAGAATCAGTCTCTTCATGCCATAGCAGAGAATCTGGCTTCATGTCAGCACAGAATCAGTCTTCATGTCATAGCAGAGAATCAGGCTTCATGTCACCCACCACTGGAACAGGCCACTGTAACACATTTAGGCCCCGGCACCCAGACAGAGGAGAGCGGTCCCGTAACAGAGAATCTGGCCTTATGTCAGCGCAGAATCTGTCTTCATGTCATAGCAGAGAATCAGGCTTCACGTCACCCACCACTGGAACAGGCCACTGTCACACATTTAGGCCCCGGCACCCAGACAGATGAGAGAGGTCCTGTAACAGAGAATCTGGCCTTATGTCAGCACAGAATCTGTCTTCATGTCATAGCAGAGAATCAGGCATCACGTCACCCACCACTGGAACAGGCCACTGTCACACATTTAGGCCCCGGCACCCAGACAGAGAAGAGAGGTCCTGTAACAGAGAATCTGGCCTTATGTCAGCACAGAATCTGTTTTCATGTCATAGCAGAGAATCAGGCATCACGTCACCCACCACTGGAACAGGCCACTGTCACACATTTAGGCCCAGGCACCCAGGCAGAGGAGAGAGGTCCCGTAACAGAGAATCTGGCCTTATGTCAGCGCAGAATCAGTCTTCATGTCATAGCAGAGAATCAGGCTTCACGTCACCCACCACTGGAACAGGCCACTGTCACACATTTAGGCCCAGGCACCCAGGCAGAGGAGAGAGGTCCCGTAACAGAGAATCTGGCCTTATGTCAGCGCAGAATCAGTCTTCATGTCATAGCAGAGAATCAGGCTTCACGTCACCCACCACTGGAACAGGCCACTGTCACACATTTAGGCCCAGGCACCCAGACAGAGGAGAGAGGTCCTGTAACAGAGAATCTGGCCTTATGTCAGCACAGAATCTGTCTTCATGTCATAGCAGAGAATCAGGCATCACGTCACCCACCACTGGAACAGGCCACTGTCACACATTTAGGCCCAGGCACCCAGGCAGAGGAGAGAGGTCCCGTAACAGAGAATCTGGCCTTATGTCAGCGCAGAATCAGTCTTCATGTCATAGCAGAGAATCAGGCTTCACGTCACCCACCACTGGAACAGGCCACTGTCACACATTTAGGCCCAGGCACCCAGGCAGAGGAGAGAGGTCCTGTAACAGAGAATCTGGCCTTATGTCAGCGCAGAATCAGTCTTCATGTCATAGCAGAGAATCAGGCTTCATGTCACCCACCACTGGAACAGGCCACTGTCACATATTTAGGCCCAGGCACCCAGGCAGAGGAGAGAGGTCGCGTAACAGAGAATCTGGCTTCATGTCAGCACAGAATAAGTCTTCATGTCATAGCAGAGAATCAGGCTTCACGTCACCCACCACTGGAACAGGCCACTGTCACACATTTAGGCCCAGGCACCCAGACAGAGGAGAGAGGTCCTGTAACAGAGAATCTGGCCTTATGTCAGCACAGAATCTGTCTTCATGTCATAGCAGAGAATCAGGCATCACGTCACCCACCACTGGAACAGGCCACTGTCACACATTTAGGCCCAGGCACCCAGGCAGAGGAGAGAGGTCCCGTAACAGAGAATCTGGCCTTATGTCAGCACAGAATCTGTCTTCATGTCATAGCAGAGAATCAGGCATCACGTCACCCACCACTGGAACAGGCCACTGTCACACATTTAGGCCCAGGCACCCAGGCAGAGGAGAGAGGTCCTGTAACAGAGAATCTGGCCTTATGTCAGCGCAGAATCAGTCTTCATGTCATAGCAGAGAATCAGGCTTCATGTCACCCACCACTGGAACAGGCCACTGTCACATATTTAGGCCCAGGCACCCAGGCAGAGGAGAGAGGTCGCGTAACAGAGAATCTGGCTTCATGTCAGCACAGAATAAGTCTTCATGTCATAGCAGAGAATCAGGCTTCACGTCACCCACCACTGGAACAGGCTACTGTCACACATTTAGGCCCCGGCACCCAGACAGAGGAGAGGTTCATTCAACTTTGGGTTGCCCCGCAATATAATGGTAAAATGAAATTAAAAATAGTATTGAATGAGGAAGTGCCCTGGAGTAGAATAATATATTGTTAAGGGGAGGTAGTTAATATCTAATCTGCACAAGGGATGGACAGGTCCTGTGGGATCCATGCCTGGTTCATTTTTATGAACGTCAGCTTGTCCACATTGGCTGTAGACAGGCGGCTGCGTTTGTCTGTAATGACGCCCCCTGCCGTGCTGAATACACGTTCAGACAAAACGCTGGCCGCCGGGCAGGCCAGCACCTCCAAGGCATAAAAGGCTAGCTCTGGCCACGTGGACAATTTGGAGACCCAGAAGTTGAATGGGGCCGAACCATCAGTCAGTACGTGGAGGGGTGTGCACAGGTACTGTTCCACCATGTTAGTGAAATGTTGCCTCCTGCTAACACGTTCCGTATCAGGTGGTGGTGCACTTAGCTGTGGCGTGTTGACAAAACTTTTCCACATCTCTGCCATGCTAACCCTGCCCTCAGAGGAGCTGGTCGTGACACAGCTGCGTTGGCGACCTCTTGCTCCTCCTCTGCCTTCGCCTTGGGCTTCCACTGGTTCCCCTGTGACATTTGGGAATGCTCTCAGTAGCGCGTCTACCAACGTGCGCTTGTACTCGCGCATCTTCCTATCACGCTCCAGTGTAGGAAGTAAGGTGGGCACATTGTCTTTGTACCGGGGATCCAGCAGGGTGGCAACCCAGTAGTCCGCACACGTTAAAATGTGGGCAACTCTTCTGTCGTTGCGCAGGCACTGCAGCATGTAGTCGCTCATGTGTGCCAGGCTGCCCAGAGGTAAGGACAAGCTGTCCTCTGTGGGAGGCGTATCGTCATCGTCCTGTGTTTCCCCCCAGCCACGCACCATTGATGGGCCCGAGCTGCTTTGGGTGCCACCCCGCTGTGAACATGCTTCATCCTCATCCTCCTCCACCTCCTCCTCATCCTCGTCCTCCTCGTCCTCCAGTAGTGGGCCCTGTCTGGCCACATTTGTACCTGGCCTCTGGTGTTGCAAAAAACCTCCCTCTGAGTCACTTCGAAGAGACTGGCCTGAAAGTGCTAAAAATGACCCCTCTTCCTCCTCTTCAACCTGGGCCACCTCCTCTTCCATCATCGCCCTAAGTGTTTTCTCAAGGAGACATAGAAGTGGTATTGTAACGCTGATAACGGCGTCATCGCCACTGGCCATGTTGGTGGAGTACTCGAAACAGCGCAACAGGGCACACAGGTCTCGCATGGAGGCCCAGTCATTGGTGGTGAAGTGTGTCTGATCTACAGTGCGACTGACCCGTGCGTGCTGCAGCTGAAACTCCACTATGGCCTGCTGCTGCTCGCACAGTCTGTCCAGCATATGCAAGGTGGAGTTCACGTCGCATATGAGGCGGTGAGCGGGAAGGCCGAAGTTATGCTGTAGCGCAGACAGGCTAGCAGCGGCAGGGTGTGAACGCCGGAAGCGCGAACAGACGGCCCGCACTTTATGCAGCAGCTCTGACATGTCGGGGTAGTTGCGAATGAACTTCTACACCACCAAATTCAGCACATGCGCCAGGCAAGGGATGTGCGTCAAACCGGCTAGTCCCAGAGCTGCAACGAGATTTCGCCCATTATCGCACACCACCAGGCCGGGCTTGAGGCTCACCGGCAGCAACCACTCGTCGGTCTGTTGTTCTATACCCCGCCACAACTCCTGTGTGGTGTGGGGCCTGTCCCCCAAACATATGAGTTTCAGAATGGCCTGGTGTGTGGCTGACTGGATGAGCAGGTGGAAGAAGAGGAGGAGGAAGCTGAGTAGGAGGAGGAGGAGACAGGAGGCAAAGAATGTTGCCCTGCGATCCTTGGCGGCGGAAGGACGTGCGCCAAACAGCTCTCCGCCTGGGGCCCAGCCGCCACTACATTTACCCAGTGTGCAGTTAGGGAGATATAGCGTCCCTGGCCGTGCTTACTGGTCCACGTATCTGTGGTTAGGTGGACCTTGCCACATATGGCGTTGCGCAGTGCACACTTGATTTTATCGGACACTTGTTTGTGCAGGGAAGGCACGGCTCTCTTGGAGAAGTAGTGGCGGCTGGGAACAACATACTGTGGGACAGCAAGTGACATGAGCTGTTTGAAGCTGTGTGTGTCCACCAGCCTAAATGACAGCATTTCATAGGCCAGTAGTTTAGAAATGCTGGCATTCAGGGCCAGGGATCAAGGGTGGCTAGGTGGGAATTTACGCTTTCTCTCAAATGTTTGTGAGATGGAGAGCTGAACGCTGCCGTGTGACATGGTTGAGATGCTTGGTGACGCAAGTGGTGGTGTTGGTGGTACATCCCATGTTTGCTGGGCGGCAGGTACCAACGTTCCTCCAGAGGCAGAGGAAGAGGCCGAGGCGGCGGCAGCAGCAGCAGAAGAGGCCGAGGCGGCAGCAGCAGAAGAGGCCGAGGCGGCAGCAGCAGAAGAGGCTACAGAGGGAGCCTGAGTGACTTCCTTGTTTTTAAGGTGTTTACTCCACTGCAGTTCATGCTTTGCATGCAGGTGCCTGGTCATGCAGGTTGTGCTAAGGTTCAGAACGTTAATGCCTCGCTTCAGGCTCTGATGGCACAGCGTGCAAACCACTCGGGTCTTGTCGTCAGCACATTGTTTGAAGAAGTGCCATGCCAGGGAACTCCTTGAAGCTGCCTTTGGGGTGCTCGGTCCCAGATGGCGGAGGTCAGTAGCAGGCGGAGTCTCTTGGCGGCGGGTGTTCTGATTTTTACCACTGCTCCCTCTTTTGCTACGCTGTTGGCTCGGTCTCACCACTGCCTCTTCCTCCGAACTGTGAAAGTCAGTGGCACGACCTTCATTCCATGTGGGGTCTAGGACCTCATCGTCCCCTGCATCGTCTTCCACCCAGTCTTGATCCCTGACCTCCTGTTCAGTCTGCACACTGCAGAAAGACGCAGCAGTTGGCACCTGTGTTTCGTCATCATCAGAGACGTGCTGAGGTGGTATTCCCATGTCCTCATCATCAGGAAACATAAGTGGTTGTGCAGTAGTGCATTCTATCTCTTCCACCCCTGGTGAAGAGCTAGGTGGATGCCCTTGGGAAACCCTGGCAGCAGAGTTTTCAAACAGCATAAGAGACTGCTGCATAACTTGAGGCTCAGACAGTTTCCCTGATATGCATGGGGGTGATGTGACAGACTGATGGGCTTGGTTTTCATGCGCCATCTGTGCGCTTTCTGCAGAAGACTGGGTGGGAGATAATGTGAACGTGCTGGATGCACTGTCGGCCACCCAATTGACTAATGCCTGTACCTGCTCAGGCCTTACCATCCTTAGAACGGCATTGGGCCCCACCAAATATCCCTGTAAATTCTTGCGGCTACTGGGACCTGAGGTAGTTGGTACACTAGGACGTGTGGCTGTGGCAGAACGGCCACGTCCTCTCCCAGCACCAGAGGGTCCACTAACACCACCACGACCATGTCCACGTCCGCGTCCCTTATTAGATGTTTTCCTCATTGTTCCCGTTCACCACAATTTTGAGAATGGCAAATTTGGGAATAGTTTTTCAACCCAGAAAAAAAATTTGCTTTTACGGTCACTACAAATAACTTGACCAGCTAAAACAGTACAGATTTGCTTGAATAGAAATGTGAGACCTGTTTTTATTTTGCACTGTGTGACAGGTTAAGGTTTAATCACAGAATCAGACTTCTATCTGCACGGTAGCGTGTGTCTTAGGTTTTTCTGAATGACACTATCAGTACCTTCAATGTAAGATATCCTTTTTGGGATAGATTTCAAGTAGGCCTCAAATACCAGAAACTAGTTATTTTGAGAATGGCAAATTTGGGAATAGTTTTTCAACCCAGAAAAAAAAATGTGCTTTTACGGTCACTACAAATAACTTGACCAGCTAAAACAGTGCAGATTTGCTTGAATAGAAATGTGAGACCTGTTTTTTTTTTGCACTGTGTGACAGGTTAAGGTTTAATCACAGAATCAGACTTCTATCTGCACGGTAGCGTGTGTCTTAGGTTTTTCTGAATGACACTATCAGTACCTTCAATGTAAGATATCCTTTTTGGGATAGATTTCAAGTAGGCCTCAAATACCAGAAACTAGTTATTTTGAGAATGGCAAATTTGGGAATAGTTTTTCAACCCAGAAAAAAATAAGTGCTTTTACGGTCACTACAAATAACTTGACCAGCTAAAACAGTACAGATTTGCTTGAATAGAAATGTGAGACCTGTTTTTTTTTGCACTGTGTGACAGGTTAAGGTTTAATCTCAGAATCAGACTTCTATCTGCACGGTAGCGTGTGTCTTAGGTTTTTCTGAATGACACTATCAGTACCTTCAATGTAAGATATCCTTTTTGGGATAGATTTCAAGTAGGCCTCAAATACCAGAAACTAGTTATTTTGAGAATGGCAAATTTGGGAATAGTTTTTCAACCCAGAAAAAAAAAATGTGCTTTTACGGTCACTACAAATAACTTGACCAGCTAAAACAGTACAGATTTGCTTGAATAGAAATGTGAGACCTGATTTTTTTTGCACTGTGTGACAGGTTAAGGTTTAATCTCAGAATCAGACTTCTATCTGCACGGTAGCGTGTGTCTTAGGTTTTTCTGAATGACACTATCAGTACCTTCAATGTAAGATATCCTTTTTGGGATAGATTTTAAGTAGGCCTCATATACCAGAAACTAGTTATTTTGAGAATGGCAAATTTGGGAATAGTTCTTCAACCCAGAACAAAAAGTGTGCTTTTACGGTCACTACAAATAACTTGACCAGCTAAAACAGTACAGATTTGGTTGAATAGAAATGTCAGGTCTATTTCTTAGGCGCTGGGTGACAGGCTCAACTTGCCCCTGATGTAGTATATGGCCAAAAAATAACCACACTGTTGATGGTTAAATGCACTTGGGTGACACAGGCTCAGCCTGCACCAGATGTAGTATATGGCTAAAAAATAATCAGACTGTTGATGGTTAAATGCACTTCGGTGACACAGGCTCAGCCTGCAGCTGATGTAGTATATGGCCAAAAAATAACCAGACTGTTGATGGTTAAATGCACTTCGGTGACACAGGCTCAGCCTGCAGCTGATGTAGGATATAGCACAAAATAACCACACTATTGATGGTTAAATACACTTGGTGATAGCTTGTGCTGGCGCACCACAAGTCACAAAATGGCCGCCGATCACCCCAGAAAAAAAGTGATCTAAAAACGCTCTGGGCAGCCTCAAAAAAATGAGCAAGTCAATATTAGCACTTCAATGATCCACAGCTGCAGATCGATCACAGAATGAAGTCTTTTGGAGGAGTTAATCACTGCCTAATCTCGCCCTAACGTCGCAGCTGCAACCTCTCCCTATGCTTCAATCAGCAGAGTGACGTGCAGCGCAACGTGACCCAAGCTTATATAGAGGCTGGGTCACATGCTGCACTGGCCAATCACAGCCATGCCAATAGTAGGCAAGGCTGTGATGGCCTCTTGGGGCAAGTAGTATGACGCTTGTTGATTGGCTGCTTTGCAGCCTTTCAAAAAGCGCCAAGAAAGCGCCGAACACCGAACCCGAAAACGGACTTTTACGAAAATGTTCGGGTTCGGGTCCGTGTCACGGACACCCCAAAATTATACAGTTCGGGTTCGCTCATCCCTACCTGTCACCTCTCCTGACTGTTTTAATAACTGCTTTTGTATTTTGGAGCATCTATTCTTATGACTCGATGTTGTGCTATTCCTCTATTTTCCCATCTAGACGTTTATGAAGGAATTGGCAACTAGTGATGGGCGAACATCTGCCGGGACGGTTTGCGAACGCGATTGCGCGAACGCGATCAAATGTTCGCGAAACGCAAGTTCGCGGCGGGTCCCAAGAATAGGACATGTTTTATTTTTTGGCGGAAACGGAAGCACAGATGCGGAAGTGCGGATCCGCAAATGCGGATGCAGATCCGCAAATGCGGATGCGGAAAGCACATTCCGGCCCAATTGAACATGAATGGGTCTGCACCCGTTCCGCAAAATTGATATGGACCTATTTTGTGGACGTGTGAATAGAAAAGATATCCCTCAAAATGAAAATAAATTAAATTATTAAAGTTAAAGGGGTTCTGCACTTTGTTTTAACTGATGATCTATCCTCTGGATAGATCATCAGCATCTGATCGGCGGGGGTCCGACACCCAGGACCACCGCCGATCAGCTGTTTGAGAAGGCAGCGGCGCTCCAGCAGCGGCGCGGCCTTCTCACTGTTTAACTCTGGCCCAGTGATGTCATGACTAGTATCAACTAGCGTGGGCGGGGCTAAGCTCCATTCAAGTGAACAGAGCTTAGCTCTGCCCAGGCCAGTTGATACTTGTCGTGACGTCACTGGGTCAGCGGTAAACAGCAAGAAGGCCGCGGCGCTGCTGAAGCGCCGCTGCCTTCTCAAACATCTGATCGGCGGGGGTCCCGGCTGTCAGACCCCCGCAGATCAGATGCTGATGATCTATCCAGAGGATAGCTCATCAGTTGAAACAAAGTGCAGAACCCCTTTAAGCAAAAAGCATAGATGTGGTAGGCAATAACAAGTGCTCGGCGGCACTAAATCAGGTGCTCGGTGGCACCAAATCAGAAACCATATGTCCTACAACAATCCGGGGGGTTCCACTGCACATCCATGAATCCCGGAGGGAAAGCAAAAACCATCTATCCCTGGGCTAGATGATTATGTGGTATTGAAGGACAGGGTGGGCAAAGAACTGTCCCTGATATTGCCCTACATATTGATATCCCTGATATTGCCCTACAGGGGGGTGCTATTCTGGCCCTGATAGCCTAACCACAGACCACCCGCCCTGATAAGAGAAACGCCGTCCGGAACCTTAACCTATATAAAAATGTCCCTAGTAAGCCCCTAGCCCCTAGGCCCCTGACTTCCAGGTGATCACTATATAGATTTATGTATTTTTGACTCATTATAATAGTATAAGTATATTGCACCCCTCTGTGTATCACACATATAGATAGCACACCTATACTAGTCCTTAAAATGACTTTTGTGGCCCTATCAGCTAGCGTTTGGTGTCCCTAACAGCCTGTCCCTGCTCCACACAGCAACCTCTCCCTACACTGGCAAAACACTGAATGTAAAATGGCGGCCAGATCAGGTTTATTTATAAGGTAGGGGGTATTTCCATGTGCTGAAATGTCTCAATTGGCTGTCCTGTACCACCCGATGGATGTGTCATGGGTCAAAGTTCTTCATAATGTAAAAGAATATGGCGGGCGCAAATTTCTCCATATGTTCGCATGTTCAGCGAACACGCAAAGTTCGCCGCGAAACGACGACCGGACGAACCGCAAGGCCATATTTATTGGCAACACTATCCAATCAGTGCTGCCAGTGTCATACTGTGCAGGGACACCCCCACAGCTGGTAACACCCAGATAGATATAGGGATGGATGTAGGAATTATAAAGGAGTAGCACAACATAAAGTCATAAGAATCCAGAATTGTTATTACATCGGGAATGCATGAAGCTATTAAAACAGGCACGTCAGGAGTGGTGACAGGTCCTCTTTTAATTATACTTTATGTATGCTAGCATGCTGTACATGTGCTTGGCGTAGCACTGGATTGTCTAAGATGTAGCCCTGAAGAACTTTGTTGGATCCTGGGAAGTCTCCAGAGAAATACTGGTGCAAAAGCAACAAACAAGTGGGGAAGCGGAGAGGGTAGGAGTAGTAGTGCATATAGGGGTTGTAGTAGTCAAGGAGGCTGCTCTCCCTAGGTTCCCTATTGCAATGATATGATAGTGCAGTGGTAGTGCAGTGCGGTACAATGATGAGGCCAGGTGTTAGTACTTTACAGTGTACTTTGCTGAAGCAGTTCAATGGAGTGTTTACACAGGCAGTCTTTACAGTTGGCATATGCAATTTCTAAGACTATGTATATGAGACAATGGGTTAAATCTATTTCTTACAATCTGCCCAATCTTTTTCAACTCAACTAGTTCCTCTCTCAATATATTGGCATCTCCTCAATACTGCACAGTCTCTAAACAGATAATCGGGCTATTCTAATGATATGATGGGGAACCTGAAGCTCATTAGATCCCACCACGTGCAAAGAAGTCTGTAGTCAAAATGCAGGCATTTACCATCTCTGATGGAATGCTCCGCACACCCACTTGTAGAACTGTAGAGGACACTGATTTTGAAGTGTTTGGTACCTTAAAATCAGCTCTAAAAACGTCTCAAAGCAGTCTCCCATTCATTTCAATGGGAAACAGCACTTGCTCTATTATGTTCCACCTTGGGGCGGAATACGTGCTGAATCTCCCATTGAAATATTAGGAGGCATAAGAAAAAGCTCAATATGTGTTCATGCGGATCCGTGCTAAAAATTATGAGGTAAAAATGCAGTTTTGTATTAAACTCAAAAACATGTAAAAAAAAATGCACAATATAATGTGCTGAAAAAATAAATATGCGGATTTCACGCTGAATTTTGTAAGCAGATTTTGGAAATCCACCGTGTGAACATACCCCTACACTCTCTGTAGAATCCCGTAACGTCTTCTCTGAAGGCTGGCACATATGCTGTCCCTTTACACAGCTTTGCTACAAAGCTGCTTTCACACTCACTGTCTGTCAGACTGAGCTCACTTCCTGCTGCGGAAGGGGTGGGGCTGACAGCCCTGCCTAGCAACAGTAACTAGGGACCCACCGCTCTCTTGTATATAAAGTACTGCGGCCAGCTATCACTGGTACAAGCGGAGTTGCCCTTTCCATGCATTGTCACACCAATTCTTCAGCGCAGCACTGAGATGATTGCAGTAGATTTTGGGTCAGTTACTTCAAGCAGCTGTATTTCTCTGCAAAGATGTAGAATACTACATTTTTTTCTCATACAGTATATTTAAAAGCATTAACCCCTTAATGTTGATGCCTATTTTCATTTTTAGATTTTGGATTTTTCCTTCCCATGTTCCAATAACCATAACTTTTTATCTTTCCATTCGCATAGCTATATGAGGGCTTATTTTTTGTAGGACACAATGCATTTTGCCATCATTTAATTTACCATGTCTTGTATCGGAAAACAGGAAAAAATTCATTGTGGCAAAATTGAAAAAAATAAATAAATAAGAATTCCGCCGAGGTTTTTGAAGTTTTGACATCACCGCATTCACTGTGCACAAAAAATGACCTGATTTCATTATTCTGCAGCTCAATACGAATGCGGCACTACCAAACTTGTATAGTTTTGTTTTTACTACTTTTAAATATATAAAAACCTTTGAAAAAATCTAATTTTTCTTTGCATTGCCATATTCAGAGCGCCATAACTTTTATATTTCAGTCTAAACAGCTGTATGAGGGCTTGTTTTTGCGTAATAAACTGTATTTTTTATTGGTACCATTTTAATCACTGTTATTTATTTTTTAGGGGGAGGACAAGATGACAAAAAAATGGCGAATTGCGCTTTTAATTTTTTTTTTCGTTACAGCGTTCACCGTACAGGAATTTTTTTGAAAATATTTTGATAGTTAAGACATTTTCGGATGCATTGATACCTAAGATGTTTATTTTTTATTGTTTATATATTTTTATATGTAAAATTAGGAAAGGGGGGTGATTTCAACTTTTAATATATTGGTGTTTTCAGACCGCTTAGGGGCCTAGTACATAGTATCTCCCCCTCTCCTATTTACCCTAATAGATCTCCATCCAGGCTGCCATAGCAACCAATCAAGCCCCAGGACTTCACCACGGGAGCCGCATCCCTCTGCCTTCATTCACAGGTGCCGCAATCAGAGTTGATTGGGGCCCTGAGGGATTAAATGACGGGGACGGCACAATTGCCAATACCTGTTAGTGCGAGCGGGTGCCAGCACCCACCTTGTATGGAGCGGGCCCGCTCCATTCATCTCCTCACACATTATGACGTACAGGTATGTACAGAGGTTAGATTCACACAGACTAAATGTGATAGTATTCACTTTTAGTCTGTGTGAATCTAACCTCTGTACATACCTGTACGTCATAATTAGGACTCATTTATCCAAACTGCCTAATAGTAAAACTGTTTTAGTTGCCCATAGGAGCCAATAAGAACTCAGCTTTAATTTTTTTTTTCAGAGCCACTTAGGTAATGGCAGCTGAGCTCTGATTGGTTGCCATGGCCATCTAAGACAGTTTTATTGTTGCACAGTTTTGATAAATGAGGCCTAGGGCTATGTTCACATTTTGTCTTAATTTGACACCATATAATTGCAATATATGAACTCACAGGCCACTTTCAAATACATCTGCATACTCAGAACATAGATACAGGGAAATATTATGGTAACTGTCAACTAGGGTGGCCAGAGGTCCGGTTTTAGGCAGGACAGTCTGGCTTTCAGACTCCCTGTCCTCCGTCCGGTGCAGGGCCTGGACGGACACAGGGATGTCCTTTTGAACAGCTCACTCTCAGACAGCAGCACTGTGCTGTCCGAATGTGAGCTGCAGGGAGAAACGCACCCTCCCTTCCACCCCTGCAGCTGACAGAAGTTGATTTTACCTTGATTTTTTAAATCCCCATTAGCTGCGGAGTGGGAGGGAGCAAGGCCTAACTGATTGGTGGCGTGGCTTAGCGGAACCGGGGGCAGGGTTTTAAAGTCTGTCTTTTGAGGCTGGCCCCCCTACTGTCAACTCCCCGCCCTGTCAGTCACTATCCACTTAAGGCATTATTTGAGATATCCGTATGGCAATCCTGCGTAGACCGCTGTGATGACATCATTGTGCCCTCCTGAGAGTTTGTTAGCTCAGTGCAGATGGGTTTGTGCAGGAAACCAATTAATATGTATTAGTTTTGTTAATTGGTGGGCAAACACTTCCAATGTGGGGAATGGTCTGATGTTTGGGCCAATTATCGGGAATGAATCTTCCCGTCTGTAGGTGCCGCAGATCACCTGATGAACAAGTGAAACTCTTGAAATGACCTTTGGTGCGGACACCTGAATCATCTTTTTTGGGAAGCAGATTGTGCTGTCTAAATAGCACCCTGCTGCCCAGGAGCAATGATTTTACATGGGGATGAGCGATAGCAGCAGCCATCAGTCATCCTCATACTGCGTAGGTGATTGCTGCATGTGAATGCAGCTCTTCACCTCTACTTAACGAGCAGCCGGTTGTCAGGAAGAAACGCTTCCTTCCTGACAGTAGTCTGCTCCTCCCAGCATCTAAATCTGCCTTAAGAGGGAAATGTTACTGATTGGGGGCATTATGGAGGGCACCATTACGAAGTGAAGAAACCAATGGAACATCATTATTGACTGAATGTTCAAAGGGGCACCAATACTGAATAAGAGCTTAATTACTGTTTGGAGGGCACAGAGTTGGCACCAATATTAGGAGCAATTTTGCTCTATGTGTGGAGGAATTATAATTGTGGGGGAACTAAAGGGCCCCTGTTAATGTTTGGGGGCACTATTACTATATGAAGCACAAAAGGGGATGCCACTACTATTAAGAACACGAACATGGCGCTACTACTGGGTGGTGCATTCAGGAGGAGCAGTTCACTCAACAGAGAAAGGTGGTAGCCTGGAGAAATTCTCATGGTGGCCGGGCAAGATAGAGAAGAAAAAGGAAATTGAAGGACTACAATCATAGAAGAAATCATGAGTCGCTGGATTTCAATGTTCTGTATTCACTTGTATAATGTCTTGAGCATGATTATATTCTGAGTGCAAGTGTAGTCCTAATATGTGACCACTAGCTAGGTACTATATGGTAATATTATTGGTTATATTGGTCTTTGTGGTAGATATATGTGGACAAGGTAAGGATAGATTATGTGGCTTTTATATAGTGCTATTATTTGGTGTTATTCAGAGAAATACCATTATATACAGTACAGTACATTAGTGTTTATGATGAGGCAAACTATTTGGCAGCAGGGCTGATGTACCTATAGGTACAGGTTCCATGTGGCCCATTGCTGATTTTCAATATAATGTAATATCCAAGAACAGTGTAATTTTTAAGCCTATGGTGTTTGAAAAGTTGTTTTATAGCCACGCCGTCTTCTGTATATGGGGGACTCTTTAGATTCTAGCGGCCCTCCCTGGTGCTACCAGATGTGATATCCATATAAATATGAAAACTTATGCATTGTTGTAGCCACCACTGTGAAATTTCTACGCAGCTTCCAGGTAAAATGCTTTAGACCACTTTACATCCATGGGATAGCTGTGTCTTTACCTTCCTTACTTTGAAGGACACGTCGAGGACATCTGATTGTGTAATAAATACATATATTTATTTTCAACTTGTTCTTTTGTAACAGGGCCAAAAGTAGAGTAATCTTCGTGAGCAGTCTGAAATTAAAATATTTATCTTCTACATTTTCAGCGATTAAACATCCTCAGGATTTTTTTTTTGCCACTGGAAATCTCTGATAAATGATTCCCATCCCAAGCAACTATGGGAATCCTTGTGTAGTTTGTCGGCAATATTTTCAGCACAATATCGGCATTTACCGAGACCTCTAATGAGTGTAAATGATTCCCTGCATTGAGTCTGATTCTCAGCTAATCTCCAACAGATAAATCCTAAATTAAGAACTAGAATTGAAGTTGGCGTATTGTCTAATTAAACATATTAAAGACTGATGACTGACTATGTGATGCCATCTGTGCAAACTTAGCAGTTCTGGTTTGACAAACTCATGAGAGGCTCCACTGAGAGAGGCAGAATGTCATTCAAGCTTATCCCTGTATCCTTGCTCCTTAGGAGGAATGCCAGTTTGTTGCTGAAGACAGTTAATCTGACGGAAGCAAATTCAAGTTTTGGCAAAGATGAATGGTAGGATAAAGGGGATAAGCTGCCAAACAAAATGATTTTGAAAAAAAAAATGACATGACCTCCCTAGACAACGGCAAGTGCACCTTCACTTGTCTCAGTCAATCTACGGAATCACAAAATAATTTTTGCTACGTAATCGTCATGCTTAATTATCTCAGCTCTGAGATAAATTCATAAACACTAATAAGCCATTCAGTGAAATGGAAATCCCACACATAGATTGTTATTTCACTTATAGGATAGGAGGAAAATGCCTCTGCAATAATGTCTCTACATAGGAAAGATCATTATGTCAGCTGTTTGTTGTTATTCATGTTAAACATGACAGGTCTATACCTGGAGGGCAAATTGTTCCTAATAGCCCACTTAGGCAGTCATCAGTAGTCATCACATATACTGCAAAACTAGCTCAGTGCCGGGCAGACAAACAGCAAGCGCCCTGATATTGTCAATCTATAATTTCTATCAGTTAGCAAATGGCTGCCTGACAACTAATGGGAGTTGTAGTTTAAAAACAAATGAGTTGAGTGATGTCCTCTACCCATAGTATTTCAATATTCTCTAGCAATTACTGAACTCATAAAAACTTGCAGGTCAAAGGGCTTTGTCATCAATGCAAATAGTTACAAAACATCTTCTAAATCATCTTACATATTCTAAACACGAAGCAGTGGTGCCACTGGAACATCAGTCACCACTTGTCACCTCTCCTAATTTGGCTGTTTCGGTGACTACTTGCATTCCCCTTGCAATAGCAATTATTCTGGAGCCTCTATTGTTACGACTCTGTGATCTGCCCTTCCTTTATTATTCCTGCTAGAAATGATGAATGAATTAATAGCAATTTGCAGTGAAGGCCGAACTGGGTATTACCTGTTAGGGGTGGTGTCCCCACACAGTCTGACACCACCCAATCTGTGCTGTCAGTGTCAAACTGTGCAGGGCCATACCCCTAATGGGTGACCCTTATTCCTAGTTTCTAGAAGGAATAATAAAGGAATGATACAACGATTCATAAGAATAGATGCTCCAGAATTGCTATTACATGCAGGTAGTAACAAAAACAGACATGTCAGGAGATGATAAATAAGATCTTTGATAGCAATAAATTTGATCATAATTCAACAAATGATTGCTCAGAAAGAGGAGAGAGGGAATGGAGATAAGTCACCAGAGACATGTCTGATTTAGCACTGAACAGCATTCTGCAGCTTGCTATGTATAGGACATCCTTGTTTTTTTGTGACACAATTGATAAAGTGCAATAAAAAAAATGTGTATAATAAATCTAAAGACTGGAGCTTCAGTGATGATTTTGTGCAATATTGGGATGTCACATCGCAGGTCAATCAGCTGTCGTTTTATAGAAGAAATGTTGCATTATGTATTTTAATGAGTGTTCATAAGCAGTCATTTTGAGAAGCTATAATGTCCCGTCAGTAGCCAAAATGTTATAGAGCAGGAGGAGCTGAGCGGACTGATGCTGTATATAGTTCTGTGAGGAAAGAGTCTTCATAACCTGTATTATAATAATGTGAATTCCTGCTCATTCTAGGCTTGGAGTCCAGTGGGCGGTCCTACTCATTACTGACAGCCCTCATGTATGATTGTGCATACAAACCTAGCTGTCACTGAGTAGGACAACCCTTTGGACTCCTAAGCATAGAAAGCAGAGATTTAAATGAATGAAATACAAGTTAGGGTCCATTCACACGTCCGTAGCGTGTTTTGCGGATCCACGGATCCGCAGATCCACAAAACACGGACACCGGCAATGTGCGTTCCGCTCCGGCACTAATAGAATATACCTATTCTTGTCTGCCATTGCGGACAAGAATAGGACATGTTAAATTTTTTTCGGGAACGAAATTGCGGACTTCGTGCGGCCCCATAGAAATGAATGGGTCCGCAATTCCGTTCTGCAAAATGCGGACATGTGAATGGGGCCTTATACTGTATTTTTTTTCCACAAAACAAAATATTAGTCTGCTCAGTAGTGACTCCTACTATATAACATGCTGCCTGCAGACTGGACTGAATGTTTGGTGTGACATGAAATTGAGAAAATGATATTTATTATATTTAGAGTTGAGCAAATTGATTCCACACAAATCAAATGTGTTAAGAACTTCCCAAAAACTTCAGTTTTGTGTTGCAGTTATAATGTACTGGACTCCATTCAAGTGACCTTTTGAAATGTTTAAATCCGTGTAATGGGGAGATGCAGCGGCGGCCATACGGACATCAGAAGCAAAGTGGATGCCGGGGAGTGGGGTAAGTATAATCCCTTGGCCCAGGCATTAGGTGGGTCATTATATGGGTTGGATAACCCCTTTAACCCCTGCACAGCATGCCCCTTACATGTACGGCACATATTGGGTCTTAAAAGATGGTGCCCAGAGCAGGCACCCAGAGCTGGAGAGGACTCCCCTGCATAACGGAAACAGGACGGATCCGTTATGCAGGCCATAGACTTCTATTATGACAGAATGAATAATGGAATGCCTCTAAAGGCATTCCGTTATGCATTCCATCATAGAATTGTGTTATGGCCTGTGGTAACGGAATCCATAAAGCAATTCTGCTTTTATCAGCAAATGAAGCGCAAACGAATTTCAAAATATGAAATTCTCTCATCTCTATTGAGAATGCTATAAAAATTTAATCCATAAAATTATGGCAGAATAGCGTTTTTTCTTCCAATTTCACCCCATTTAGAATTTTTTTCCAGCTTCCCACTATATCGTATGGAATATTAAGATTGAAATTAAAAAGTTATTGCTCATGGAAAATGAAAAATCGCTGCATCATGAAAGGGTTAAAAAGCTTAAAAGGGGTTGGATACAGTCATAGGAGGCAATTGGGGCAATTTCGATTTGGGTTGACTTAATTCCTACTAAATCAAATCTGACAGGAGAATTGATACTATAAGAACAAAACAAATTTCACAAAATTTTCTCATCTCATATCACATTTTTGATACCCGCCATTTAACATATATGTATCCTGCAGAGTCCAGGAAAAAAAAATTATATATTAACGTATACATTTTTTTAAATAATGGAAGTCCATGGTGAACGGATGCCACTGTATGGCATCCATTAATGTATATGTTTTTTTGTATGCATTAAACAGATGGCAAAAACATGACGTGAACCCAGCCTTATAGTATTATGTTATTTGCAAAAAAAAAAATTGAAAAGGGCTTACAAATTTAAGCAATCACATTTCTCAATGAAGGTAAGATATATTTTTATTTTTTAAATTAGACTGTAGCGCTGGCCAATCGCAGCGCTCAGCTCATAGCCTGAGAGAAAAAAAACCTCTCAGGCTATGAGCTGAGCGCTGCGATTGGCCAGCGCTACAGCATGGGAGAAGGAGACGCCGGCAGACTCAACTGGGTGGAGCCGAACATATGAAGATACCGGAGGCTTTACCGGGAGAATGGAGCGGCGCCCAGGTATAACAGTAAGTGCAGGGAGATCCCTGGGCGCCGCTCTCCATGTCTGTATACTTAGTTTAGATTTTCTATTATAGTGAAAGGTCCTCTTTAAACCAAGTATCTGGTTTGTCTCATTTAATACTGATTACTGAACCATTTTTTTTTTACCTATAATATTAATGATAATGAAAATGCAGTACTTAATCTATCTAAATTAATTACTTTGAAAGAAATAGTTTGACAATACAGCTTTATTTTAACATTTTGTAACTGTTTCCCATAGTTTCCTATTAAAATCTAAACTTTTCTCATGCACCTGAATAGCGTTTGCTTGTTTGCAATTTATTTGTGCAATCAAATGCTCTTTCAATGACTGGGCGTGTTGCTTAGCAATAGTCCTTGTGCCAGCATGGTGACCACAACCTCTGTGCTTAGATTTCAGTGTGATGTGGTGATTACATTACTGGGAGTCTCCCAGGGGTGTAGCTAAAGACTCATGGGCCCTGGTGCAACAGTTTACTTTGGACCTCCTTACCTTAGTGCTTTGTGGCCAGGGGCAGGGGAGCACATGGCCTTCCTTCTTCCTGAGCCAAAATTGAAACAGCACCCCTTCCCGTTGCCAAATTCTTGACCTAACCCCTTCTCTTAAGACAGGTGTAGCTTGAAAATTCTGGACTCCAGTGCAAAATCTATGAAGAAGCCCTACCAGCATGCACTTTCTGTAATACAGGTGTCTTCTTATGTGGCACAAGGGTCTTTGGGTCCCCTCAGGCTCCTGGGCTCTGCACCCCCCATAGCTATGCCCCTGTAGTCTCCTTTGTCCTACAAAATCAAGTAATCACAGATAATCCTGCCTCCTAGTCTCTTTCTGGCTGCATACAGTAGGTGATAAATGTTAGATCTGCAGGGGTTTGACCATGGAGGAGGAGTTTAGATAGTTTTGGCTAAGCATCGAAATCTATGGCAAAGATGATGGATAAATGATACTGTAACTTATTCAGGTTGGAATACCCAATTAATTTTCTTGCCAATTACATGTCCCCACCCATCCATTGGTTGAACTTGATGGACTTATGTCTTTTTTTCAACCGTATTAACTATGTAACAGTCCTTAATTTTTTGGGGCCACATTTTTGCTACTTATCTAAATTTTGCAATCTTCTTATAATTTTTCATGTAAACTATGATTTTGAAAATGTTATTTTTTTTATCTTTATTTGTACATTATCGAATACAACATATAATATCAATAATCATTACCATTACACATAACAAATGTATCTTTTCCTCACACAATCCACCCCGTCCATCCCAAAACCCAGTAAACCCCACGTAGGGAGAAAGAGGAGTGAAGAGAAGAAAAAATTAAGAATTTCCTTTTTTCTTTTATATGACCTTAAACCATTGATTCCATATTTCTATAAGGCAATCTCCCCCTCCCCTATTTTTCTTAATTAACCTTTCCATTTTTATCCTTTCATTGACAGATTTTCTCCATTCAATTACTAGGAGTCTAGGAATCTTTTTGGTTCCATTTTTTAAAGAAAAGCAATCTTGCCAGGAATAGTAGTAAACATAGTGCTTGCTTAGCTACTTTCGTTAGTCTCAAATGTATTGTAACCCCCAGTATACATATCACAGGGTCCCCATATATCCTTTCTCCCAAAACTTTTTCAATGATCACTGTTATATCTAACCAGTACCTAAACAGTTTGGGGCATCTCCAAACTAAATGTATTAGACCTGCCCGTTCTTCCCTACATCTCGGGCATTCATCAGTCGCTCTTATACCCATTCTTTTCAACAATGACGGTTGATGTAACCTATGAATAAGAAAAAACTGTGAAACTCTATGTGAGGCCCTTGACGAAACAAAAAAAAACGTTATTTAAAACATCATCCCATTTATCATTCAATAGATCTTTAATATCTTTTTTCCATTTCTCTTTAACTAATATTTTAGTCCTTGTTTGTACTGCCTTCATCAATAATTAGTATCTCCTAGAGATACTACCTTTGACCTTTCCATCCCTAAAAAACCAATCAACCCCTTCCAAAGAGGCTCTTTTCTATATTTCTAAATTGGTTGCTGGATTAATTGCATCCCTTATTTGTAAATATTTAAAGTATTTCTTTTTTGGGATCCCAAACTCTCTAATCAAAATCTCAAAATCCTTCAATTTATCTCCATCAAAAAGTGATATAACAAACTTATCCCTCTATTCTCCCAATTTACATATTGTTTAATTATCAGAATTTCACTCAAGTTTATAATATTCCATATCGGAGTGCATTTTAAATAACCCTTTATACCAATTTTTTTTTTACCTCTCTCCAAATATAATCCATAAGATTTAATATTTGATTATCAGTGCTCCTATTCCATAAACTGGACTCTAATATCTCCATTAAACTACTTTGCTTAGTCTTAGTTAATTCCCATTTATATTAAATACCCTCTCATAAGTGAACTTACTTAATTCTCTTTAATATGACAAAACTGTGACACCAAAAAATATAAGAAACAATTTGGAAGAGATAACCCCCCCTCCCTGATGGGTAACTGAAGTATTTATTTTTTTAATCTAGATACTCCCCCTTTCCAAACAAACTCCCTCATTAATTTATCTAACACCCCAAAGATCTTTTTTTTATAATACAATCTGGGCATTCTGCAATATAAACAGAATCTTAGGGAGAAGGATCTTCTTTGTCAAATTAATTTCGACCCATCATTGATAGTGTCAGTCTCCTCCAAATATGAATCTTCTTTCTCATTTTCTTCAAAAGAGGAACATTTATCTTTACATAATCCTCCACCTTTCTTGAAATATTTTAAAATATCCCTGAATATTTGAAACTACTTCCTTTATCTACTCTATGAACACCAAAACTCTTATTTAATTCTCCCTCCCCTAATAACATCAAATATGTTTTTTCCAAATTTATTTTTAATCCTGAAAAAAATCCGAATTTATCTATTATATTTATTATTTTACCTAATTCCACCTTAGTGTTACTCAAATATATCAAAATATCATCCACGTGTAACATTATTTTTTCCTTAGTGCCCCCATAATGGAATCCAACAAATTCAGCACTTTCACAAATTATATTAGCTAAGGGCTCTATAACAATTTCAAAGAGCAACGGGGATAGGGGACATCCCTGCCTAGTGCCCCTCAAAAGGGCAAAAGGCAGGGACGTGACCCCATCCACAGAAACTCTAGCTCTAGGATAAGAATATATTAATTTGATCCAATTTACAAAACTAAAACATCTAAGGACCTCCCACAAATAATCCCATTCTATACAATCAAATGGCTTAGTTGCATCTAAAGACAATATACCTTTTTTTTATATCCCTTTGTTTATTTCCTTCAATATTAATAAACAACCTCCTAATATTGGAATTGATCAGTCTCCTTGGGATGAAACCTGTTTAATCTTCATTTATCAAGGTTTTTATTATTTTAGATAATCTACCCTCTAAAACCTTTGCAAGTATTTTTATATCCATATTCAACAAGGATATAGGTCTATATAACTCTGTTTTTTTTGTCTTTACCCTCTTTAGGGATCAGAACTATAATAGCTTCATCCATTGAGTCCGGTAGTTTTCTGTCATCCTAGCCTCACACAGGGTTTCCCTTAATTCTGGCAGTATCTGACTAAAATCTTTATATATCTCAAATGGTAGACCATCTCCTCCTGGCACTTTTCCATTTTTTACTGATTTCAAGGCTCTTTCTAACTCTTCCAGCTGTTATTCTTTATCCAGGTGATCTTTTTGTTTTTTTGACAGTTTTTTTTATAAAGGGAACCTCATTTGAATATTGACATAATTCCTCTTTTCCATAATGTATTTTTGATGTATATAGTTCTTGATAGTAAATACGAAACACCTCACTTATCTGTTCCGGAGTTTTTACCATCTGTCCCTTTATTAATTTTTATTACCCCTATCCAGGATTCTTTCTGTTGATTTTTTACTATATTAGCCAGAGTCTTACCCACTTTTTCACCCTCTGAAAAGAACTTGACCCCCTCAAAAAACAATGCTGTTTGAGATTTTTCCATATATAAATCTTTAACTTTTTAATCAATACTATGCACGAGTAAGATGTTTGAGAACAACAATGTTCACTTTTATAAAAATAAAGAACTCGAGTAAGATACTTTTATTATGAGAGTTTTTAGTATTTTTTGGCCATCTATACCATGAGCACTGTGAGAAAACTGGTCATCTGTGTGAACTTCAAGATGTTGGCTACATTCCCATAGAGCACTAAAGGTTAACCTAGATGCAGTGTGCACTTTCCAGTAACGCAAAACGCCTCTGAATCACTCCTTTATTTGACTGAGAACTACTCCCAGGAGATCTTAATAAACTGTCCATTGTGCCTGATGAATTACTGGTACACACCGATTCTCCCATTAGCCCTGGGAGATGCAGGCAAGAACACTCCTTCACTAATAGATGGTCAGGGGATTTGCCCTGGTACAAACCAACCCTGAATTAAGCCTGTCATTTTTCTTCTGCGGTGCGAACATTAATGAGGCTATAATCTGTTCTTGTCCGCGCGCTATGAATCAGAGAGCGATGGCTCATCTTACATTTGAGTCCATTGTTTTGATTAGATAATTTTCCTATGCCTTTTCATTTTTTTTTTTAAATTATAGTTTGAATTGGTCTTGAATAAAATCTCCAGTCACTTAATCATTTTGCTCCTATTATAATGTCTGCCTGGATGACAGAGAGAGATGAACAGAAAATGCACTTTACGAATTTCTTGCCACTCCTCATTAAATCAATGTGAGGCTATATGATCTGTCCTGATTCACCGCACAACATTACTGTTACAAGAGTAATACCTTTGGCTTTAAATTGTCATATACAAAAAGAGGATCTCCAAGGTGTGGTCTCGAGGTTTGAACGCAACACCTATATTATCCAACAAGACACACCGGAGACATGAGATTTGTTCACACATTCATTCTTTAAGTGTTCAATGATCTTCCAAAGTAATGGACAATACATTACAACTGTTTCAACAAGCTTATATCATAAATGTGTCATCTTGGTGTGAGGGCACTAAATACATGATTATAATCCAACATCAATAATATTATGTGTGTTGTGCTGTCATGAGATCAAACACAAGAGGCTGCTTAGTCTGCTGATACTTATTAATGTTTTCGGTCTTCTGCTTGGTATGTCTTATACCTTGTTCAAATGATATACAGTATATTGCATGTTTATATTATTATCTCTGGAAAAATGGTTTATTGAAGAACTTATGCACATTTTCTCTCCACCAGAAGGAAGAAAACCATCTCTCTAGTACCACCTATAGGTAGCTATTCTCTAAAACAAAGTCTCTCCCATAAAACAGCCTTGAAATATAGTCATGTTTCATGGCTCATTTTTGTTTGTAGCAGTGCTTCTTCAAGATGGTCCTTTCCTTAGCTAACTAGACATTAACAAAGAGGGTGGACACAGACATAGGGCTCCGATGTAAGAACAGTATTTGGGTGTGTGAAAGGAATGTCTGTACTCTGAATAAATCTGGTAATAATGGTTCTATTACCGCAAATTGTTTAGATTTTCAAACAATAATTCACCACTATTGCTCGCTTTCTTCTTCACAGCCTTCTGATTTCCTTTGTGTCACAGCTCCAGGATCAATGTAATTGTCAGTTTATTTTTTTTACTTAAATCAACAGTACAAGATAAACAAAGAAACTTTGTAATATATGTTATTAAAGCAAAAAAAAAGCATCTTTCTCCTCCTATCAGACTCCTTTGTGCTTCACTAACTGTCAATTCACTGCTAAAATCCGTTTCAATGAAGATAAAAGCAGCTCAATGAGGATCAGGTTTCATTTGCAGCTCATGGAAGTCCAAGGAGAGGAAAAGTGCGGATCCACAAAACACGGACACCGGCAATGTGCGTTCCACATTTTGCGGACCGCACATCGCCGGCACTCTCATAGAAAAAGGGCCTTTTCTTGTCCGCAATTGCGAACAAGAATAGGACATGTTCTATTTTTTTGCGGAACGGAAGTGCAGATCCGCAAATGCGGATGCGGACAGCACATTCCGGACCCATTGAAAATGAATGGGTTCGCACCTGTTCCGCAAAATTGCGGAAGGGATGCAGACCCATTTTGAGGATGTGTGAATGTACCCTTAAAGGATAAATTTATAGGGGAAAACATGAGACTCTAGTACCCTGTTGGGCCACCTCTAGCCTAGATACAAAATGAGATATGGTTGGGCATGGAGGCATAAAGGTTCTCTATGGTATCCTGTAGCACAGGGATGCTCAATCTCCAGCTGTTGTAAAACTATGACTCCCATCATGCCCTGCTATAGGCTGATAGATATAGGCTTTCCGGGCATGTTAAGAGTTGTAGTTTTGCAACAGCTGGAGGGCCACACGTTGGGCATCCCTGCTGTATCACATTTGCCCACAAATGTTGCAGATGGGCTAAGTAGATCCTTTCTTCAGCATTTCTTATTACGATTAACATTAGCACAACATTAAAACCATCTCATGACCTTCACATGATATGCAAATAGACACTTATGCATTTCAAATGAAGACTCATTCTTAATCATAGATTAAGCCATGACTAAGAACAAGTCTTTGTTAGTTCAAAACACCAGCATCTTTTTACTGCTACATATGAACATTCAGTTTTTAATATTATACTAAAAAAACTTCATGGATTTTAGGAGTGCTGGAGAAATCCCTTCTTTTCTATTTTAGTCTATTCATGCCAGAGCCTGTATGCCAATTCAGGACTTCCTCCCTGCACCCGCTATTATTGGCTGAAACCATTTGCTCATTTGGTGAGCTGATTGCTGACATAGTTTTCGTTGTTTGTGTACATTCGAAGGTTGCAGAAGCTGGTGTCACAGTTGGTCCAATAAAAGCTTGATTGGCAATAATCAAGTGCGGCAATCTGGAGGAGACATTCCTAGGAAACCCTTGTTGTTTGTGGATGAGCATTATCCTGCTGAAAATTGCCAGTTGTAAGCCATGCCATGAGAGGCAATACATGTGGTCACAGCATGTCTGGGAGAATGAGAAGAAGGAGGGAGAAGCCGCTGGAGAGAGGCAGAGACACAGACACAGACTACTGCTGTTTAGTGTTATTTTTTTTCTGTCTCATTTGACTCCTGGATTCATATGTAAACTGCTCAGTACTTCAGTATAATGTCCTTCATTACTGCTGTAGTTATGAAAGTGTGTAACAGAGAGAAGAATCTCCTATTTCTCTATGTGTAGTATATGGGCAGACATCACAGCAGCTAGTCCCCATGTACTCAGAGACAATTTGTGATGGAACGCAAAGAACGGGAAAAGGCGTAAAAATCCACAATAAAAGTCATATAATAGCCAGATATAGTGATTTTCCTCATGTACACAAATGACAGCTTACTTTTATAAGGTTTCCTCACTTTTTTCTATTTGATTTCTTCATAATTACTAGTGTTGGGCGCGAATATTCGAATTGCTAATATTAATTGCAAATATCGGCACTTCGAGAATTCGCGAATATTTAGAATATAGTGATATATATTCATATTTTGAATATTCTAGATTTTTTTTCATCTGCACCCATGATCCCTCCCTGCTTCTTGCTTGTGGTCCAATAAGAAGGCTGCAATGTCTTTGTCACAGCTTAGAAACATCCCTAGCAACCAATAGGAAAGTTGCCTACCCCTTACTATATAAGAACCTCCCCAGCAGCCATTTTCTACAGTTTTTTAAAGTTCTCTAGAGAGACAGCAGTGTCATTGCTGTGCTCTGTGCTTTCCACTCATTACATTAGATAGATAGTTAGCTTATATATATAATACAGATAGTTAGTGGGAGATAGTGTAGGTTATATCCTGATATAGTGTAGCTGTTGCAGTGCAGGGTGTTAGTGTGATAGGTTCTGCTGTCCATACATTCATGCTACATAGTGCTATGATGTCACAACAATACATAGTGCACCAATCAGTAATATGTAGTCAGACCTGCTAAAATGTGAAGTTTCATGTATTGCGTTAACGTATTATCATCATTAGTGCCGATTAGCGCAATCGCGAATATATTGGAGCACTCTATCTGCATATAAAGCCATTTTTAATGATCTGCCGTGCCAACCATTTTCTCCAGAAGACTTCTAGCAGCTTGGAAAATGTAGCAAAAATGACCCACGCCTGTATTGCGTGCGCATTACGTGAATATTACATTGACGATTTTTGCAAAATAATATATGACGAATATTCTACAAAATATTCGCGAAATTTCGCGGATTCGAATATTCCCCCTGCCGCTCATCACTAATAATTACATCTTTTTGGTTGATGGGAGCCTACTGTCACCAAACCTCCTTCTGAGTTGAGCCAATGTTGATGTAAACCTCCAATTCATAAAATTCATTATATATCTGAAGAGAGGTTCCCAACTCCATACAGTAATTGGAAAACCATTTTATATGTTTTTTATTTTTTTATTTTTATTTTTATTTTTTAAATATATTTTATTTTCAAAGAGGTAAAGTACAACAATCTTCTTATTCAGTATCACAGTGCAATGACGTATAGATAAATTACTAGCTTCATCTCGTCCTAAACTAACTCTTCAATTATTTGTAAATATAAACCCCCCTGTCCCAGCCTCCCCCCCCCCTTTTTCTTTCCGCGGGGCTGTCGTGTCTACATCTTATCAATATTTCCGAATACCCCCTTTTTCTCCTCCGCAAAGCTGCCACGTCTACCTCACCTGTCATTATTTCCAGTTACCCCAGATCCGCAGCCAGACTGCCTTCTTCCCTGCTGTTTGGGCTAAGATGTGTTCGTATTGCCTCACCCTATTCATCCACTCCATCCACTCCTGAAAGCTGGGGTATTTACTGGTGCCCCAGTGTTTAACAATTGTTATTTCAGCTAATGCTATGCCCCGGAGCCACAGTATCTGCTCAATTTTGTTTTGGTCTATCTCTGGGAGTATGCCCAGGATGACGTAGTCAATGCATGCCTGGTACTTCAAAAGGGAGCAATGCTGCAATTTCCGGAATATTTTAATCCAATATTTATTTATCCCTGGACATTCCCACAGCAGGTGTATGTAATCTCCTCTATCTTTGTTACATTTATAGCAATTCTGTTTCCTATCTTTGTAAATGGTATGGAGTAGGGCTGGTGTATAGTAGAGGTGATGTATAATTTTCAAAAGGATCCATACATGGGCGAGTGAAACAGTAGATCTTTTAATATTTCTGTACACAATATTCCACATAATAGGTTCCCCTTTGTGTAGATCTCTTTCCCATTTAGCCTCACCCCTAAATGTGGTCGTTTTTATATATTCATGTTTTAACTTAGCGTAAATATGTGATGTAGAAGTGTTAAGTGTCATATCTTGACAAGAATCTAAAAAAGTGTTCCTTACTATCTTCAAATAATTTTTATTCTCCGTGTGGTGTATAGCGTGACGTAGTTGCTCATATCGAAATTTATCAATAAATCCTAATTTATCATCTAGTAGTATTTCATTTGGGGGCTTAATCAGTCCGTGATGAAAAAACTTGTGCAATTAAGTATATTCCGTGTTTTTCCCAATATTCGGCGTGACCTAGTTGCATAACTTGTGGTAAGTGTGCATTCCCCCACAGTGGGGTGTACTGAACTGCTTCAGATACGCCCACCATATCTCTAATTTGTTGCCAGATGTACCCAAGCATTCTACCAAACGGGTTTGTTGTTATGTTCTTCTTAACGAGACCATTTTCAAGCAAATGGAAAAGGTCCGCCCATGGTCTACAGTGCTCCCCAAAAAGGAGACGAACGCATTTATTCCCTCGATTCCTCAAACACCATCTTAGTTGAGCAGCTAAATAATATCCTTTTAAGAAGGGGATGGACATTCCACCCTCTTCTTTATACAGATATCGAATCTTAATTCTAACTCGTTTGCGGCCCCATATCAATTCATTAAGAAGGGACTCTAACTTGTTAAAGAACTTATCTTCTATCATAATTGGACTAGCGTTAAGAACATATAGTAACTGTCACGGAACCATGAACCAGACGTACAACAAGGGATAAGTGAAAATAAGAAGGCTTTATTGAAAATAAAGCTGTAGAGCAAAAGTCCAAACGGATGGCGAAACCGAAGCAGAGTCTTTGCGAAGCCAGAGGTCAGGAACCAGAAGGGTAGTCAGACGAAGCCAGGATCAGGAACCAGCAGGGTAGTCAGACGAAGCCAGGATCAGGAACCAGCAGGGTAGTCGGACGAAACCAGGATCAGGAACCAGCAGGGTAGTCGGACGAAACCAGGATCAGGAACCAGAAGCAGCAGCAGTCTAGAAGCATGTGAACACAGGAGGACCAAGCAAGGAACTGAAGCCACAGACCTCCTATATATATGAGCTGGGCATCCAGCTCCTCCCAGTGGGAAGGAGGAGCCGCAGGGTGGGAGGCTACAAGAAACCCAGAAACCAAGATGGCCGCCAGCACATGTCAAACGAAGGAGAACAGCAAGAAGGTAAGACCATGACAGTACCTCCCCCTCAAGGGCCCCTCCTCCGCGGAGTAAAGAACGGTTTCTGAGGGAAGCGTGCGTGGAAGGCTCGGAGCAAGGCAGGAGCATGGACATCTGCGGAGGGAACCCAGGAACGCTCCTCTGGACCATAACCACGCCAATGGACCAAAAACTGCACCCGACCGCGGACCAGGCGTGAGTCCAGGATATTGCTCACCTCATACTCCTCACGATTACCCACTAGGACCGGACGAGGCCGAGGAACCGAGGAAGTGAAACGATTACACACCAGTGGCTTCAACAGGGAGACATGAAACACGTTGGAGATCCGCATGCCAGGAGGAAGCGCAAGGGCATAGGCTACCGGGTTTACCCTGCGAAGCACTCGGAAGGGACCAACAAAGCGAGGCGCCAGCTTGGGAGTGGGCACTCGAAGGTTGAGGTTGCGGGTGGACAACCATACACGGTCTCCGACCTGGTAGGAAGGAGCAGGCGCTCGTCTGCGATCAGCCTGGAGTCTCTGGCGCTGCGCAGAGACCTCAAGGGACTTCTGGATCAGTACCCAAGAAGCACGTAGGACGGAAAGGTGATCCTCCACAGCCGGAATATCCTGGGGAGAGAATACCTCCGGTAACACGGCAGGTTGGAACCCATAATTGGCCATGAAGGGAGACGTCCCAGAGGAAGAGTTCACCGCCGTGTTCCTGGCAAACTCAGCCCAAGGCAGGAGGTCAACCCAATTGTCTTGGTGATCGGAGACATAGCAACGAAGGAATTGCTCCAAGGCCTGATTGGATCGTTCTGCGGCCCCATTGGACTGAGGGTGGTAGGCCGAGGAGAAGGAGAGATGAATCCCCAACTGGGAGCAAAAGGCGCGCCAGAACCTGGACACAAACTGACTCCCCCGATCCGACACAATCTCCTTGGGCAAACCGTGCAACCGGAAGACCTCCCTGGCAAAAATCGTGGCCAACTCTTGTGCAGAGGGTAACTTCTTGAGAGGAACACAGTGGCACATTTTGGAAAACCGATCCACAATCATGAGAATGACCGTATGGCCTCGGGATGCAGGGAGGTCCACAATGAAATCCATCCCCAGGTGTGACCATGGGCGCTCCCCGGTGGCTATGGGTTGCAGAAGGCCCAACGGAAGGTGCCGAGGGGACTTACTCTGGGCACAAACGGAGCATGCCGCTACATATGCGGCGATGTCGGAACGTAGGGAAGGCCACCAGAACAGACGTGAAACAGCCCAGGACAGCTGATTCTTTCCAGGATGCCCCGCGGTCTTGGAGTTATGGTAGGTTCGCAACAACCGAGTGCGCAACTCCTCAGGCACAAAACATCTGCCGTTGGGTCTCCCAGAGGGAGCACCAGATTGAGCCGCCAAAATCTGCTCACCCAGGGGAGAGGTCAGGCTGGTGCGAATGGCGGCCAAGATCTGATTCGGAGGTATGACCGAAGTCGGAATCGACTCCTCCCTGGACAGCTCGGAGTACTGCCGTGATAAGGCATCCGCCCTGATGTTCTTGGAACCGGGTAGGTAGGAGACCACGTAATTAAAACGTGACAAGAACAGAGCCCATCTGGCCTGACGTGGTGTCAATCTCTTGGCCTCAGAAAGGTAGGTCAGATTCTTGTGGTCCGTCAGGATGAGGACCGGAACCACCGAACACTCGAGCAAGTGCCTCCATTCTTTAAGGGCCTGCACGATGGCCAATAACTCCCTGTCACCAATCTGATAGTTGCACTCCGCGGAAGACAGTAAAACAGTAAAACCCACAAGGAAGCAGAGGACCCTTTGGTGTTCTACGCTGAGACAGAAGGGCGCCTACTCCCGTCTCAGACGCGTCCACCTCGAGGACAAAGGGCAACCCAGGGTTGGGATGCGACAGAATCGGAGCCGACACAAAGGCGGACTTTAGAGCCTCAAAAGCTCGGATGGCCTCGAGCGGCCAGACCTGGGAATTACTGCCCTTCCTGGTCAGATCCGTGAGAGGCTTGGCTAGCATGGAAAAGTCCCTGATGAACTTCCGATAATAATTGGCGAAGCCCAAAAAGCGCTGCAGGGAACGAAGACCACTGGGCTGGGGCCACTGTAAGACAGCCGAAACCTTCTCAGGATCCATGGAGAACCCCTCAGCGGAAATGATGTAACCTAAGAAGGTTACCTGGGATCGGTGAAATTCGCATTTCTCAAGCTTACCGAACAGCTTGTTCTCTCGTAACCGTTGCAACACTCGTCTGACATCCAGAATGTGGGCCTCCATGGATTCAGAATATACCAAGATGTCATCCAAATAGACCACCACACACTGCTGCAACAGGTCACGGAAAACATCGTTGATGAATTCCTGAAAGACTGCGGGTGCATTGCACAACCCAAAGGGCATAACCAAGGATTCATAATGACCGGTCCTGGTGTTAAACGCGGTCTTCCACTCATCGCCCGCCTTGATCCTTACCAGGTTATATGCCGCCCTCAGGTCGAGTTTGGTAAAGACCGTGGCCCCTTTAAGGCGATCGAACAGCTCGGAAATCAAGGGTATCGGGTAAGCGTTCTTGATCGTGATGCGATTGAGACCCCTGTAATCGATGCAAGGCCTCAACTCACCGCCCTTCTTTTTCACAAAGAAAAATCCAGCCCCTGCCGGGGACGAGGATTTGCGAATGTGTCCGCGTGAAAGCGCCTCCCTCACGTACTCCTCCATGGCCTCATTCTCCGCTACCGACAGTGGATAGACTTTGCCACGAGGAGGAACGGCACCAGATTGTAACTCTATGGCACAATCGTATGGGCGGTGCGGAGGTAGGGCAACCGCGCGCACCTTATCGAATACATCCCGGTACTCCTCGTATTCAGGAGGCAACAGAGAGTCCGAGGAAGTACACAGCAACTTGACAGACCCATGGATGCAACTAGCCCCACACTGCGGTGACCACGAGAGGATCTCGGCCGATCTCCAATCGAAAGTCGGATTATGCTTCCGGAGCCAGGGGTACCCCAAGACCACCGAGTAGTGTGGAGACGAAATAACCTGGAGGCAGACCGACTCTCTGTGAACGGCACCAATGGCTATCCCCACTGGAAGGGTCTCATGAGTCACGTGTGGCGGCAGAAGGGGTCTGCCGTCTATCGCCTCAAGAGCCAGTGGGGAACCTCGAGCCTGCAGAGGAATGGAATTGGCGGCAGCGAACACATTATCAATGAACAAACCACCAGCACCAGAGTCCACCAACGCCTGGGTCGTCACCGAGCCCCCGACCCAGGAGAGGACAACAGTGATCAGTGGTTTGTCAACACGGGAAACCGGGGGACGAGGAGACTCCACCCAAGATCTGCCCCCGACAGGATCTCAGGTGCGAGCGTTTCCCGGACGGTTCGGACATGCCAACCGAAAATGCCCACCGAGACCACAGTACATGCATCGGCCCTCGCGTCTCCGGAGTACCCTCTCCCCCTCGGACAGGCGAGCAAACCCCAGCTGCATGGGTTCACCCCCAGACAAGTCATCCCCAGGAGGCGTGGGAGGAGAGGGAGGCACGGGTGGGACAGCAAACGTAGGCGCCAATCTGTTAGAAAACCTCCGCAGGCTCTCCTTAAAGGAAGGTCTCTCCCTGAGTCTGGTGTCAATCAAAATCAGGAAAGAAATAAGAGACTCGAGCTCCACTGGTAGGTCCTTAGCTGCAACCTCATCCTTCAAGGCATCCGAGAGACCATGAGAGAAAGCAGCGACCAGAGCCTCATTATTCCAGCCCACCTCTGCTGCCAGGGTACGAAACTCAATGGCGTATTCAGCTACGGATCGTGAACCCTGTCTGATGGACATAAGGAGCTTCGCAGCAGAGGCAGCACGAGCCGGCACATCGAATACCTTCCGAAGAGAAGCAACAAAACCGGAAAACTCGGCAACCACCGGATTGTTGTTCTCCCATAAAGGGCTGGCCCAGGCCAAGGCCTTGTCCGAGAGCAGCGAGATCAAGAAGCCCACCTTTGATCTCTCAGTGGAAAAGGCATGTGGCAGCAACTCAAAATAAATGCCCACCTGGTTAAGGAAACCTCGGCACTGAGTTGGCTCTCCCCCAAAGCGCTGTGGAAGAGGGGCAGAACCGGTCATACCCCGAAACACCGCAGGTGCAACAACAGGTGTCGGGGTAGACTCTGGCGCAACAACCGGAGCGGCAGTAGGAGCGGGCCCAGGAGCGACAACCGACCCATTGGCAACGGGAGCGAAATGAGCCGTGCGTTCAAGCAGGGTTTGCAACGCCACAGCGAACCGACCCAACAGGTGATCCTGCTGATCAAGTCTGGCAACCAGCGTGGGTAGCGAGGATGGCCCTGTACCGTCAGAATTCATGGCTTGGTCCTAATGTCACGGAACCATGAACCAGACGTACAACAAGGGATAAGTGAAAATAAGAAGGCTTTATTGAAAATAAAGCTGTAGAGCAAAAGTCCAAACGGATGGCGAAACCGAAGCAGAGTCTTTGCGAAGCCAGAGGTCAGGAACCAGAAGGGTAGTCAGACGAAGCCAGGATCAGGAACCAGCAGGGTAGTCAGACGAAGCCAGGATCAGGAACCAGCAGGGTAGTCGGACGAAACCAGGATCAGGAACCAGCAGGGTAGTCGGACGAAACCAGGATCAGGAACCAGAAGCAGCAGCAGTCTAGAAGCATGTGAACACAGGAGGACCAAGCAAGGAACTGAAGCCACAGACCTCCTATATATATGAGCTGGGCATCCAGCTCCTCCCAGTGGGAAGGAGGAGCCGCAGGGTGGGAGGCTACAAGAAACCCAGAAACCAAGATGGCCGCCAGCACATGTCAAACGAAGGAGAACAGCAAGAAGGTAAGACCATGACAGTAACAGTGGTAGTAATGTCATTTTAATAAGCGCTATTCGATTAATTTGTGACAGAGGGAGTTTTAACCATATTCTAATTTTCTCCTTAACTTTATCTATTATTGGGAATACGTTCAGTTTCAGATAGTGTTCCAGTTTGGTACCTATCTGGATGCCCAGATACACTAAGGAGTCTGCTGGGGTCAATATACTGACACAGAAGTTGTGGCCCGGTGGAACCGGGCGTCTTAATGGGAGAAATTTTGATTTTTCCCAGTTTATATCGTATCCAGACAGAGATCCAAACTCATCCAAACTTTCCATAACCCTGGGCAGGTCAGTGTACCCCTTCCCCAAGAATAACAGCATATCATCTGCATATAGACTGAGTTTATCAGCTTCTCCTTCGCACCCGAAGCCAGATATTTCCGCATCTTTTCTGATTTTGCATGCAATTGGCTCCAGGAACAGCGAGAAGAGCAAGGGGGAGAGGGGGCAGCCCTGGCGTGTTCCTCGGTTCAGAGAGAAAGGGGCAGAATACTCACCATTGACTCGGACCCTAGATACTGGCTTTTGGTACAGAATGCGAACCCATCTGGAGAAATACTCGCCTATCCTGACCCGCGACAGTACTCTCCAAAGGAAGGGCCACTCCACCCTGTCGAAGGCCTTAGCGGCGTCCAGAGACAGGATGGAGCAGTCCTCCCCATCCCCCGTCTGAATGTTCAAAAAGGCCCGCCTTATGTTATCCTGTATATTCCTTTTGGGAATGAACCCAGTTTGGTCTGCATGGACGACTTTATGTATGACAGTTTTTAATCTATTAGCTAATAGTTTGGCTAGAATTTTATAGTCTGTATTCAACAGGGAGATGGGGCGATAAGAGGTAACTAACAACGGATCTTTCCCCTTTTTGGGGATCAGTGTGATAGTGGCTTCCATCCATGAAGGGGGTAGGGCTCCCATCGTCCAAGATTGATTTAGTACCTCCAACATTTGGGGAAGGATAGTTCCCTCATGTTTCCGGTATAGTTCAAATGGGAAGCCATCCACCCCTGGGGATGTATTGCCCTTGATAGAATGCAGCGTAGCCTGTAGCTCGGTCAGTTGGATTGGTCTATTTAACCAATCGATATCTTGTTGATCAAACTCCGGGATATCAATTTTATCCAGATATTGATCTATTTTTCCTCCCTGATTTATAGACCCTGTTTGGTATAATGCCGAGAAGTACCTAGTGAATTCGCTAAGGATATCGTCGGGGTCTCGTAAGGTGTTTCCTGCATTTGTCCTAATTCCGATAATATTAGTGCCTCCCCTTTGATTTCTTACAATCATTGATAATAATCTGCTTGGCTTGCCGGACTCGCTAAAGCTCCTCAGCCCTGAAAAGAATATTTTATTCTGTGCTTTTGTATATAGATATTGTTTATATTCATCTTGTATTTTTTTAAGTTGGAGTTGTTTTTCTAGGGTGTTTACGCGACTAATCTCATTAGTTATCTGATTGAGCCTCCCTTCTATTTCTTTTTGAGTTTGGGCAAAAAGGGTTTTCTGTTTCCTAATTTCGTGTAAATATATACCCCGGAGATATGCCTTAAGCGAGTCCCAAACCATATGGATATGTGTTGAATTAACATTGTCCCTCCAGAAGAGTTTTATTTCTTCATTGATCTTATCTAGATCCTTTATCAATGGCATCCAATAGGGGTTAAGTTTAAAAATTCTATTTTTATTTATTTTCTTAGGACTGTCCAGTATTACCATCACCGGGCTATGGTCAGAGATACCGTGACATTCATAGTTCATTTTTTTTACCCTATTAACGAGCCCGGGGCTGGCGAGAGCGAGATCAACTCGGGACATGGACCGATATGTATTACTAAAGCATGAAAATACTTGCTTATTTCCATAAAGGGATAGCCATATATCAACAAGTGCCATCTCTGTACAGATTCGAGATAGCGCTGTACTTGATCCTAATTTCGATTCGTAATTGGTTATGGTGGAGATCCTATCCTTTTTAATGTCCATGACCGAGTTAAAATCGCCCATCACCAGCACCGGGCACTCCTCTCGTGCTGCAATGTAGTCCATCATTTTATATGTTTTTTCACAATTACATTTCCCAATTTTCTAGTTCTCTCCTTAAAGAAAGATTTGCCTGTACTCCTTTTCTAAAAGATAGCTGGAACTTCATGGTAGAGTTTCATACTACAGTTTCTAGCCAACTACTGTAGCTATTGCTGGTATATATATATTAGTAATGAGCAAAGTATTAAAAAATTCAATTTGGCTGCTTCACCCAATTTTACCCCAAAATGTACTTTGTCACAAAGTGCATTTCTTTGTAAGTAATGGGTGCCATCACAGGGAGCGGCGATTGAGATGCTTCCCATTACTGTATCCCGCAGATGCCGTGTTCATAGCTGATCACGGCAACTGACAGTAAGGCCTCTTTCACACGACGGGTTTTTTTTTTTTGTTTTGCGGGCCGTTTTTTGCGTTCCGTATACGGTCCGTATACGGAACCATTCATTTCAATGGTTCCGCAAAAAAAACTGAATGTACTCCGTGTGCATTCCGTTTCCGTTTTTACGATCCGTTGAAAGATAGAACATGTCCTATATTCGGCCGCAAATCACGTTCCGTGGCTCCATTAAAGTCTATGGGTCCGCAAAAAAAACGTACGGAAATGCATCCATATGTCTTCCGTATCCGTTCCGTTTTTTGCAGAACCATCTATTGAAATTACTGTATACTGTATATGCCATACGGAAAAACGGAACGGAAAAGCGGAATGGAAACGGAAACACAACGGAAACAAAAAACGGAACAACGGATCCGTTTAAAACGGACCGCAAAACACTGAAAAAGCCATACGGTCGTGTGAAAGAGGCCTAATAGTAAAATTAATTTTTTTAATTAATAAAATCATACTTACCCTCATCCATTTGATCGCGAAGAGCAGGCCGCTGCCATCTTGATTAAAGATCTAGCTTGCAATCTTGCATCACCATGTACGGGATTTCGTGTGAGATCTTCAATAACTCAGTAGGACTACATCATCCAATTAACTATAAATGTCCCATGAAAGCCACCTATAGATGCAATAGATATAGTCAAGAAGAAACTGACTTTTGGTACCTCATATGGCCCTGAAAAAGTGAGATGTTCTACAAACAGCATATTAAATATTATGTTTACTCAATTTAGAATCCAAGGGATACCTATTTAATGCTACCCAATGGTTTACTTAGGGTACTTTCACACTAGAGTTATTTTTTTCCGGTATTGAAATCCGGTAAAGGGTCTGAGTACCTGGAAAAAAAGCTTCCATTTTGTCCCACTGCATTCTGAATGGAAAGCAATCTGTTCAGTATGCATCAGGATGTCTTCCATTCCGTCCCTTGTATGGTATTTGACCGAACAAAATACCGCAGCTTGCTGCAGTATTTATTCTGGTAATAATTCCAGAACACTACCGCACTTGCCGGATCTGGCATTAATTTCCATTGAAATATATTAATGTCAAGTGTTCCGGAAATTGCCGCATTGCCGGATACGGTTTTCCGGTCTTTCTAGCTTTAAAAAAATTAAATACCGGATCCGTTATTCCAGATGATACCGGAAAGACGGATCCGGTATTTCAATGAATAAGTCTAACGGATATCCGTTTGCATACGGATTTCGGGATCCGGCAGGCAGTTCCGGCAACAGTACTGCCTGCTGGATTCTAACAATGCTAGTTTGAAAGTACCCTTATTGAGCCTATTTTATCCACAAATCATTTTCATTGCCAAGAAAGCTTGCGCCTTGAAATTGATGATATTTTTTATTCCAGTGCATAACATTTAGAGAAAACCAATTGGTTCTGTGCCCCCTCGTGGACAGGAGTGCTCAGACATTTTGAAAAAGATTTGTGGTCCTTTATGAAAGTTTTGTAAAGTAGAACTGGCTTAGTTGCCCTTAGCAACCAATCAGATTCCACCTTTCATTTTCCAAAAATGAAAAGTGGAATCTGATTGGTTGCTATGGGCAACTAAACCAGTTCTACTTTGCACCAGTTTGATAAATGACAGCCCATGCCCCAGTAAATCCCTGCGGCTGCAGGAGGCTAACGGCACTCTAAATAAACCCCACCCAAGTAAAAACTCACAAGTAATTGCACAATATGGAATGTGCCATAATTTGTGACTGTTTTATGCCACAATAGTGGTGTGAACACTTTAAGAAATGCACCTTCTTGTCTCATCACATCATCATATGTTCCTGTATGACCCTTTAAGATTAAACTGAGGTTATACCTCTACTACATAATGTATTTACTTAGTACACCTCACTATTGTAGACGTACCTTACTAAGCCTCTACTATTTCTGGTCTACTTTCAGCATGTTTTTCAGTTATTCAAAAAGTAAAAAAAAAAATTAAAACTGGCAATAGACAATAGTGTCAATTTTCCTCCTCCTTCATGTTTTTGGCATTATCACACCCCTTTTCCATGTCTATGTACTGAAACTTTTCCATTTTGAATGAAATCCCAGAAAGCCAATATTTCCTGTGCACAGGACGAATAATTTCATGCAACCATCATACTTTTATCAGTGTGGAAACTTATCAAGGTTATTTCATTGGAGAGCCTATCAACTCCTTCAGTATTTTACATCTGCAAGGTTACACATTATTGTTATTATTGTATCAAAAGCAGAAGTTCTGTGATTATAAGAAGTATGTGGTAGCTAGCTAGTGCTTTTTCAATTACTAAAATCCCTGAAAGGTTCGTACAAGGTGGTAAAGCTGCCATCGGCTGATATGGTGTGACTCAAAACACAATGTCAAAGCTTAATCGCATGGAAAGAAAGCTACTAAGAATTGAAAAAAAACTAGCGACTTTGCTGTGAAACTGTGTTTTACATTTTATGAGGCATGAAAACATTCTCATACTAAATATACGCTCAGGTTCAAGACTGTCTAAATACACAAACTAATGGAATGACATTCAAAGAGCCAAAGGTTCTCAAATCCTTGCTCTAAATATACTCCATAATATGCAAAAGAACTTTAACATGAAAAGCCTTAGCTGGGTATACAATTTAAAGTTACCCTGTATTCTTAATTACTCTTAATGTATTTAAAGTTTATAACACCAGAAAAAGAACTAACAAAGAACATAATGCACAAATTAAATTTTATATGTGTGAATGTAATGATCATACATGTAAGTGAATACAATATTAGACTAAGGGTCCATTCACACGTCCGCATGTGTTTTGCGGATCCACAAAACACAGACACCGGCAATGTGCGTTCCGCATTTTGCGAACCGCACATCGCCGGCACTCTCATAGAAAATGCCTTTTCTTGTCCACAATTGCGAACAATAATAGGACATGTTCTATTTTTTTGGCGGAACGGAATTGCGGATCCGGAAGTAGGGATCCGCAAATGCGGGTGCGGACAGCACATTCCAGCCCTATTGAAAATGAATAGGTCCGCACCTGTTCTGGAACGAATGCGGACCCATTTTGCGGACGTTTGAATGTACCCTTAAAGGATAAATTTATTGGGAAAAACATGAGACTCTAGTACCCTGTTGGGCCACCTCTAGCCTGGATACAAAATGAGATACGGTTGGGCATGGAGGCATACAAGTTCTGTATGGTATCCTGTAGCAGAGGGATGCTCAACCTCCAGCTGTTGTAAAACTTTGACTCTCATCATGCCCTGCTGTAGGCTGATAGCTGTAGGCTGTCCAGTCATATTGGGAGTTGTAATTTTGCAACAGCTGGAGGGCCACACGTTGGGCATCCCTGCATTTGCCCACAAATGTTGCAGATGGGCTAAGTAGATCCTTTCTTCAGCATTTCTTATTACGATTAACATTAGCACAACATTAAAACCTTCTCATGACCTTCACATGATATGCAAATAGACACCATGACTAAGAACAAGTCTTTGTTAGTTCAAAACTCCAGCATCTTTTTACTGCTACATGTGAACACTGCTACATGTGAACACAGAAAAGTTTTTAATGTTATACTAAAAAAAACGTCATGGATTTTAGGAGTGCTGGAGAAATCCCTTCTATTTCAGTCTATTCATGCCAGAGCCTGTATGCCAATTCGGGACTTCCTCCCTGCACCCGCTATTTTCGGCTGAAACCATTTGCTCATTTGGTGAGCTGATTGCTGACATAGTTTTCGTTGTTTGTGTACATTCGAAGGTTGCAGAAGCTGGTATCACAGTTGGTCCAATAAAAGCTTGATTGGCAATAATCAAGTGCGGCAATCTGGAGGAGACATTCCTAGGAAACCCTTGTTGTTTGTGGATGAGCATTATCCTGCTGAAAATTGCCAGTTGGAAGCCATGCCATGAGAGGCAATACATGTGGTCACAGCATGTCTTGTACATATTGCTGAGCTATTAGTGTCTCTTGTGTCACTACTAGGGGTGACCGTTTGTAGTATGCAATGGCTTCCCAGATCATCACACCAGCAGTTGGTGCAGTATGTCGCTCCACAGCAAAGGCATGATTGAATCACTCACCACCAGGGCCGGACTGGGGATAAAAACCAGCCCTGGAAAAAGTTGCACACCAGCCCCACAGCATTGCGTCATTATTTACTTGTTTATAATAGGAGAAAGCATTCATTTTAAAACACGTGTATACACACGAATATGAACTTTGCCCCACGATAGCTCTTTTGTAGAACCCCCATAAAAACTTACAGTTACTTGACTTGGCCCTTGGGGATCTCGGACGCCACTTCAACACTTGGCCGGGGGCTCGGCGGAGCTGATGTTGTGCTTTATCATAATGAGAAAGATTTCATAATAAGGATTTGGAGAAGGGGCAGAGGGATAGCAGAGCAGGGGGAGGCTGGTGCTGCTACTAGGGGGTCATACCATGGGGGAGTAATAAAGCCCACCATAATGCCCCCCCAGTAGTAATAATTCTCCTTATAATATGCAAAACATACCCCTTTGTAATGCCCCCAGTTGAGCTAATGTTCCCATAATGTGCCAATATAAAATACCCCTTCTCAGTGCCCCCGTAGATGACCCCCATAGTGCTCCCCCCTTCCCCATAGTACCCACCATAATGTGTCCCAGTATAAAATGCCCCTATACAGAGCCCCCCATATAAAATATCTTCTTTTTAGCCTCAGTAGATGCCCCTATAGTGCCCCCCAATAATCTGCAGTAAGATGTGCCCCCATAGATGCCCCCAATCATGTGCCAGTAATAAGAGCCCCCCCACCATCATGTGCCAGTAGCCAGAGCCCCCCCATATCATGTGTCAGTAGCCAGAGCCCCCCATATCATGTGTCAGTAGCCAGAGCCCCCCATATCATGTGCCAGTAGCCAGAGTGCCCCCAATCATGTGCCAGAAATAAGAGCCCCCCCACCATCATGTGCCAGTAGCCAGAGCCCCCCATATCATGTGCCAGTAGCCAGAGTGCCCCCATATCATGTGCCAGTAGCCAGAGTGCCCCCAATCATGTGCCAGAAATAAGAGCCCCCCCACCATCATGTGCCAGTAGCCAGAGCCCCCCATATCATGTGCCAGTAGCCAGAGTGCCCCCATATCATGTGCCAGTAGCCCCCCCATATCATGTGCCAGTAGCCCCCCTTATGTGCCAATAGCCCCCTTATGTGCCAATAGCCCCCTTATGTGCTAATAGCCCCCTTATGGGCCAGTAGCCCCCCTTATGGGCCAGTAGCCCCCCTTATGTGCCAGTAGTCCCCCTTATGTGCCAGTAGCCCCCTTATGTGTCAGTAGCCCCCCTTATGGGCCAGTAGCCCCCCTTATCATGTGTCAGTAGCCCCCCTTATCATGTGCCAGTAGCCCCCCTTATCATGTGCCAGTAGCCCCCCTTATCATGTGCCAGAGCCCCCCCACCATCATGTGCCAGTAGCCAGAGCCCCCCATATCATGTGCCAGTAGCCAGAGCCCCCCCATATCATGTGCCAGTAGCCAGAGCCCCCCCCCCCCCATATCATGTGCCAGTAGCCAGAGCCCCCCCATTATCATGTGCCAGTAGCCAGAGTGCCCCCATATCATCATGTGCCAGTAGCCAGAGTGCCCCCATATCATCATGTGCCAGTAGCCAGAGTGCCCCCATATCATCATGTGCCAGTAGCCAGAGTGCCCCCATATCATCATGTGCCAGTAGCCCCCCCATATCATCATGTGCCAGTAGCCCCCCCATATCATGTGCCAGTAGCCCCCCCATATCATGTGCCAGTAGCCCCCCCATATCATGTGCCAGTAGCCCCCCTTATCATGTGCCAGCCCAGTAGTCCCCCCTTATCATGTGCCAGCCCAGTAGTCCCCCCTTATCATGTGCCAGCCCAGCCCAGTAGTCCCCCCTTATGTGCCAGCTCAGTAGCCCCCCTTATCATGTGCCAGCCCAGCCCAGTAGTCCCCCCATTATTATGTGCCTGCCCAGTATTGTACCTATATAAAAAAAAGTAAAAAAAAGTAAATACTTATACTTACCTCCAGCAATGTGATGCGATGCAGGCCGCCTCTTCCGTCTGTGTCCCTCGCTATACGGCAGTCAGGCGACGCGATGACGTCATCGTGCCGCCTGCACCGGCCACTGATAGGCTGCCAGCACTAGGCCGGCAGCCTATCAGAGGAACAGGAGGGGACACACCTCTCCCTCCTCTGCCGCAGCCCAGGCATCTGTATTGCCGTCCTGGGGACGGCAATACAGATGACTATGGAGATGAGCGCTTCCACAATGGAAGCGCTCATCTCCTGCTCTGCCCTGCCGCCGGCCGCGGCCGCCCCCCACTTGTCACCAGGGCCGCGGCCTTGCGGCACTCAGGCTTGCCGGCCTACCGGGAAATTTCCCGGTATCCCGGCAGGCCAGTCCGGCCCTGCTCACCACAAGGCCTCATACTTGAACCCAACCATTATTGGACTTCAAACACAAACTGAATTCATCAGTAAAAAAGATGATACTGTTCCAGTCCATAGCAGTCCAGGTTTTTTTCATTCATGACACCACTGCAAACAAACATGATGATGGCTGGCTGTCAAGGGCAGGACACGTAATGAGCACAATGACACCAAATTTCCTTCTGCTAAGCACCTGTAAATGTTCCATGCAGAGACAGGGGTATGCAATGAAGGTGCCACCTGTGAGATGGTGGACAATGAAACTGTGGGAGCTGCTCATGCTTGTTGGCAGATCATTCAATCCTCTCTACTCATGGTCTGTCTGGCCTGTCTGGAGCCTGTTCGCCATGTGTGCATGCCCTCACACCACAACTACTTCCAATGCCTCCTTACAGCTAGGTCAGTATAGCCTAGATGGCGGGCACTTAGTTGAAATGACTATCCTGCTTCTCTAAGTCCAGTGATGCCCCACCCCCCTCCAAGTCTCTCAACTGGGCAAACTGTCTTTCAGTGCATTGTAGAGGCATCTCTAAAAGTTAACGATCTCTCACCAAGAAATACAGCACCCAAAAATAGCCTCTGTGAGCCTTTTTATAGGGCAGAGGTGGAAGGAATTTTATACCCTCTTGTGACAAGATCCAGTGTCTAATCATACCACATCAGTAATCATCTGCATATCTGCTTGAGACATTACTGTATTCTGGGTTTTGCAGAAATCTAAGATTTCTATCAAGGTGTGCTTTTTTTTGTCAATGAGTGTACATGAGTTGTTGGAATTGATAATCTGAGGTAAATGGATTCTATGATAGGCAGTCAATTAGTGTTAAACATTTTCACAGGGAAATTTCATAATGGTACTTTCTGTGGTGGTTTTTGGCCATATTTTTTCAAATTGAAATAACATAGGATGCAAAAAATCAAGTAAATAAACATGGCACCATCACACCCATACTCAAGCAGCCTTCCCTCGATCTATCGTTGTTATCGAGTTACTATCTCCTCTCACTACTCCCATTCACATCAAAACCCGTAGAACAACATGTCCATCTTAAACTATTCTCCCACCTCTCATCACTTTTTGACCAGCAGCAATCCACCCTCTGAACCCTCATTCCAATGAAGTGCCAAAATTGACTAATTAGTCACAATTAATTTTATAGCTACCGAAGTGCTAGCAGTGCTAGCTGCTAAATATAATTTCTCTGTGCCCCTCATTCTAGATCTTTCCTCTGCCTTCAACGCCACTCCCTCCTGTTACAAATAGTGATGTCGCGAACATAAAATGTTCCGTTCGCGAACGCCGAACGCGAATTTCTGCAAATGTTCGTGAACGGGCGAACCAGGCGAACCAGGCGAACCGCCATAGACTTCAATAGGCAGGCAAATTTTAAAACCCACAGGGACTCTTTCTAGCCACAGTAGTGATGGAAAAGTTGTTTCAAGCGGACTAGAGCCTAGACTGTGGCATGCCGGAGGGGGATCCATGGCAAAACTCCCATGGAAAATTATGTAGTTGACGCAGAGTTGGATTTTAATCCATAAAGGGCATAAATCACCTAACAATCCAATTTTTTTTTGAACAACGTGGTTTAAAACATCCAGTTTGTTTATGATCAGGTATGATGTTGTAACGGTATAAGTGGAGGTCTAGCCACTAGCCAGCGGCCACAATACAGTCTGTGTGGGCCTGATACACACGGGCTTGCAAATGGGTTTAGATCAAAGAAAAAAATTAAATTTTTTTTTTTTTTATCTGCAAGGTATTTGTGAGTAAATGACACCCTGTAACGGTATAAGTGGAGGTCTAGCCACTAGCCAGTGGCCACAATACAGTCTGTGTGGGCCTGACACACACGGGCTTGCAAATGGGATTAGATCACAGAAAAAAATTAAATATAATTTTTTTTATCTGCAAGGTATTTTCTGTCACACCCTGTATGAATGGTGTGCACACAGTACTGTCTGTGACTGAGCCTGCAGCCTCTCACACACGGGCAGGCAACTGCAATATATGTATATATAAAAAAAAAAGCAGACTGATGTACCAGCCCTGAAAAGGGCTTTTTGGGATGCTGTCAGGACGCTGTCCTTACAGCAGATGAGTCTGTGGACACAGAACACTGCCCTAGCTAACGCTTTCCCTATTGAATCAGCAGCAGCAGCACTGTCCCTCCTCTCACTGAGAATGCAGATTCCGAATGAATCTAAAATGGATGCTGTCCAGGAGGTGGGAGGGTCTGGGAGGGAGGGTCTGCTGCTGATTGGCTGGAATGTGTCTGCTGACTGTGAGGTACAGGGTCAAAGTTTACTCAATGATGATGTATAGGGGGCGGACCGAACATCGCATACTATTCGCCGGCGAACTATTCGGGCCATCTCTAGTTACAAACTCCATCAACCTTCTGCATCAGAGACTTAGGCCTTTTCTGTATCATTTTGTTCCTCCCCAACCATACATTCAGTGCCTTCAATTCATATACCGTCTCTTCATCACACCCTCTGTCTGCATCCCTCAAGGCTGTGACCAGGGACCCCTGCTTTTTTCCATTTATATCTTTGGCCTAGGACAGTTCCTAACTCCTCCTTACTTGACAGTTTTTGTATTGGAAAGAAGTCTAATAAACCTCTAAAAATGGGAAAAAAAATATTACTGCAAAAAATTAAAATATGGCCACAATTTTCTTAAAATACATTTTAGATATTTTATAGAAATTGGTATCATTATATATGCCCTTAAGAGCACAGTTGCAATGGATATTTTAACTTCCTGAATTCAATGGCTTGCCAACTGGATGGCATAAGCCTTTAATTAACACATCACCAGTTAGTTACACAGTATAAATGTCAATCAGGTAGAAAACTACTATATTCTCCTCAAACTTTTATAAAATGAGCAGGTTTGGACTGCTGAGCAACCCCATGAACTAATGAAGTAAACATTTGCATCCAATGAGACATGGAAAGGGTCCAGAGTCTCTGAGTGTACACCTGCAGAAACCTATGATTCAACTCTGAGTCACTGAGCAAACGTTAGCATAGCAAAGCCAACATCACTGCACAGAGCCCAGATCAGCTAGTCCTTTCTTGTCCTGCTGAAATAATGACATTAATGATGCTTCCCGACATATCACGCAGCCTTTCCACAAGACTGTACGATATATCTCTGAAAAGATAAAGCTCAAATATACATAATACAGAAATAATTAGAACCATTAATAGCATTACAGAAGAGGTTCACTTTAAATGAGAAGAAGCCACAGAATTTATTTTTTCTTGTTTACCTATAGCGTGCAGTCCTATAAGAATCTTATAATATCTTAAATAAGGTTAATGTGCTTTCTGGCTAATTGTAGATGAATTGAAATAAAATCAAGTAATTTTATACTAGATTTAATACTGCTATTTCACTAGTAGTGCAATTAGTGTCTTTTTTTCAAAAACGCGTTTTTTTGCATCTTATTTTTTTTTGCACCAAAAACACCTCCACCAATTATAAAACACTGTACAATCACTGTATTTTTGTAGGGGAACTTCAAAACTATTTTTTCAGGCGTTTTCATAGACTTCTCTATAGGAAAAAAAATTGTCTGAAAAAAACACAAGTACGATATGTGACTAACAATGGCAGCCCAAGGTAACGCATGTAAAACGTTTATATATTTTGTGGAGTTTTTCACAAGCCAAATACACACCCTTAGGTCAGACACAGACGAGCAAGTTCAGTGTGAGAAATTTGCTGCTTGTGGCAGTGTGAGTTCCTGTTCTGACGTCTGACAGGATCCCACAGTACTATAATGATTTATATAATGCTATCATGTTTTAGTGTCTCCATATTCTGGGACCTATAATTTTTTTATTTTTTGCTTGATTGTTTTATGCAGGGGCTCATTTTTTGTGGGATGAGGTGACAGTTTGATTGGTACTATTTTTGGGGGGCATATGTCTTTTTGATTGCTTAGTGTTGCACTTTTTGTGATGTAAGGTGACAAAAAAATGGTTGTTTCAGCACAGGTTTTTTTTTCTACGGCGTTCAGGTGATGGAGTGGATCATGTGATATTTTTGTAGAGCCAGTCTTTACGGACGCGGCAATACTCAAAATGTCTAGTTTTTTTATTTTATTACAATTTTATGTTTTATTTTTGGAATTATATTTTTTTTTTTACTGAAACTTTCTATTTTTTTTATCATGCAAAACACTTTTTTTTTGTCCTACTCTGGGACTTCAACTTCTGGGGTCTGATCCCCTCTGCAATGCATTGCAATACAACCTACATTGTAATGCATTGGCTGTCAGGTTTAATGCTGACAGCCTGCCTGTGAGACCGAGCCTAAGGGCTGATTCTCACAGGCTTCCGCAGAAGGCAAGCTCCCATGCCTATGGAAAGGCATCGGGCTTGCCTTCTCTGCCATCGGGTCCCCGCCCCCATACCCTCCGCGAACCCTCTGCATGCCGCGGTCAGCTTTGACCATGGCATACAAGGGGTTAACGCAACGGTGTTTTCACCGATGTTGGCATATGCAGCAGGGTCCCGGCTGTCAGTGACTGCCGGGTCCGTGCCGCTGATTGGGCGGGCGCAGCTCCTGCACCCGCCCAATCAGCCCGCTGTACATGTACGGCGCTGGTCCTTAAGTCACATCCACCAGCGCCGTACATGTACGGCGAGGGTCCTTAAGGGGCTAAATGTAATTTACATAACACAAAACATTGTTTATCTGTACATTGCATTGGAATAAGGGCTGTATTACACAAACAGATTATCTGGCCGATTTTCTGACCAATCATTGGTCAGGTGGCCAATTACACACACAGATCTTTTGTTTCACATCAACTATTGGTCTGATTGGACAGATATTGGTCAGATGATCTGTTAGTATAATAAAGCCCTAAAAGATTGAAAAGCATTTTATACCAGTATCCACTCCATTTTGTTCTGTTAAAAAAAGTACTCTCTAGCCACAAAAGTGGGACGTACAATAGCGTCAACATAGCTTATTCTTAGGATCAGCATGATAATAGTATCCTGGGCTATATGTTTGAGCGCTGTGGGCTTGTACACACTTTTTCCTGATGTTTCTTTTACCTCCATATCTTGTTTTCTAGCTCCAAGTGGCTGGAATGATAATCTGTAGGCGGCACGCTCTCCAGTCAGGTGCTCCAGCTGTCAATCACACCTGTGTGCCTCAGGGTAAGGAAAGATTGGAGTGATGTGAAGGATGGGAAAATGTGTATGGGACAGGAAGCGTGACCCAGTGCATGATGACTTTATCTGATAATTACACTTTGTCTAGAGATGATAAGATCTGTGTCACAGGCCACTTGTTTATTTATGCAGAGGGCGGATATACACTATGCCTACCAGCTGCAGAGACCTGTGCACGCCAAAGTAAAACCATCATTATCTAAACCTTTCTTGTTCTATACTTTATAAGACTGGGGCTCATTTATTAATATGTGAATAAAATATATTTCAATCGCCATAGTGATCGAAATTAAAGGAGGTGTTCGAGATCATTCCAATTTTCTCTGTTGTTTCTCACTTAATTTTTTTTTATTCTCTCTCTCTCTCTCTCTCTCTCTCTCTTTCTATCGCTTTTCAAAATTCACCCCCAAATTTTTACAAAATTTGTGTCAAATCTGATTCAATTTCTGTATGACACTTTGAAGTCTCCTAGGACTCATTTTTTTTCTATTAAATTTGTTTTTAAACTTTCTTTCTCACCACTAAATCGAATCACCAACATTTTGGATTCACATTCACCTTGAATTTTTGCTAAATTGTTTCAAATCGTTATGCTCATCTCTAATACCTCTTTCTCTAGCTCCAGTTCTACTCCCAAGGTTTGCCGTCTCTTGCTGTCCACCTGTGAGGACAATGGTTGGCTGCAGCTGTCACATAAATCACTGAAAAAAGGTGCACCACAATAATATGCGACTGACCATACTGGCTAGACCCTCACGCTGATGTTAAAAGCTGAGACTTTAGCAAATATATTCCAGTCAGGAATATATCGGAGCCCTGCGCACCCCGTCAAGGTGTCTCAGTGTGGCGTGGGTCCTACCGCTAAACTACCTACCGTGTGTGAACACAGTCTGATAGGTGCTAAGGACCGACTCACAGCCAAACTCCTACATACAGCGAGGAACAGAAGTATTTGAACACCCTTCAATTTTGCAGGTTCTCCCACTTAGAAATCATGGAGGGGTCTGAAATTCACATTGTAGGTGCATTCCCACTCTGAGAGACAGAATTTTTTTTAAAAAATCAGGAAATCAGATTGTATGATTTTTAAAGAATGTATTTCTCTTGCACTGCTGAACATCTGAGAAAATCGGTGTTAATATTTGGTACAGAAGCCTTTGTTTGCAAATACAGAGGTAAAACATTTCCTGTAGTTCTTGACCAGGTTTGCACACACTGCAACAGGGATTTTGGCCCACTCCTCCACACAGATCTCCTCTAGATCTGTCAGGTTTCGGGGCTGTCGCTGAGCAACATGGAGTTTCAGCTCCCTCCAAAGATATTCTATTGGATTTAGGTCTGGAGACTGGCTAGGCCACTCCAGAACCTTGATATGCTTCTTACGGAGCCACTCCTTGGTTATCCTGGCTGTGTGCTTCGGGTCGTTGTCATGTTGGAAGACCCAGCCACGACCCATCTTCAATGCTCTGACTGAGGGAAGGAGGTTGTTGCTCAAAATCTCACAATAAATGTCCCCATTCATCCTCTCCTTAACACAGTGCAGTCGTCCTGTCACCTTCGCAGAATTCACCCCCAAAGCATGATATTACCACCCTTATGCTTTAACAGTAGGGATGGTGTTCTTGGGATGCAACTCATCCTTCTTTTTCCTCCAAACACGGCGAGTGAAGTTTAGACCAAAAAGTTCTACTTTGGTCTCATCTGACCACATGACTTTCTCCCATGCCTCCTCTGGATCATCCAGATTGTCATTGGCAAACTTCAGACGGGCCTGGACATGTGATGACTTGAGCAGGGGAACCTTCCATGCAATGTATGATTTGAAACCATGACAGTGTAGTCTTTTAACGACAGTGACCTTTGAAACTGTGGACCCAGCTCTCTTCATGTCATTGACCAACTCCTCACATTGTAGTTCTGGGCTGATTCCTCACCTTTATTATCATCAGTGATACCCCACGAGGTGAGGTCTTGCACGGAGCCCCAATCTTACTCTTTAGCCTCTTCCATTTTCTAACAATTGCTCCAATAGTTCATCTATTTTCACCAAGCTGCTTGGCAATTGCCCCATAGCCCTTTCCAGCCTTGTGGAGGTCCACAATTTTGTCTCTGGTATCTTTTGACAGCTCTTTGGTCTTGCCCATGGTAGTAGTTGGTGTCTGACTGACTGTGGGGAGGACAGGTGTCTTTAAGGAGCTCAGACAGGTGCTACTAAGTTAGATTAATGAGTGGAGTAGAGTTGGACTGTTTAAAGGCACAGTAACAGGTCTTTGAGAGACAGAATTCTTGCTGTTTCTCAGGTGTTCAAATACTTATGTTCAGCAGTGCAAGAAAAAGAATCTGTTTAAAAATCATACATTAGATTTTTTATTTTTATATTCTGTCTCCCAGAGAGGGAATGCACCTACAATGTGAATTTCAGACCCCTCCATGATTTCTAAGTGGGAGAACTTACAAAATCGCAGGGTGTTCAAATACTTCTGTTAGTCACTGTACCTCCATAGTAAGATCACTAATACAATGGGAGGGAGGAGGAGGCTGCAAGCCCCACCTATAACAGGCCATGTGACACAGGCTACCAGGTGAAACAGAATGTTACCAATGACAAGAATTAGCACATTCAGAGAAATGTAAAGAAAAATCACTGAGTAAAGTGGCCTAAATGGGAGGAAATGCTCAACCCCAAACACTGCAGCGTGTTTATAACATTAGCAACGGATTACTTGCGGAGGAATAGATGACTCATGAACAGCGCCATCTATTGGTTTCATAGTCTTATTACAAGACTATGAATCCAATAGATAGCGCTGTTCATGAGTCGTGTAGATCGCAAATTTTCCATGCAAATGGTTATCAGCTGAAAAACAAGGCAAATTCTGCTCATTTGCATGTCTTTCCCATATGCATGTTTATGCAAATGAGTTTTTACATGACAAAACTGTATAGAAAGGTTATTGAGTATTATGTTAGGACAATCAGAAAACTTTTAGTCACCCTAATGATATTGATATAGGTGTGCAGGTCCACCCAAGCCATCCAACAGATCTGAAGTAACTTTGAGGCTGACTGGCTTAGATGAGAGCTGGTTTGGAATGTCTCATAGTGCACAAGGCAGCCATTGTAAGATATGCTGACTCAGCCTGTCATCTGTCTCATGGATAGATTGATGGCTTGCATATACCTGGCTTTTGTGTGATGAAGGGACTACGGGTCCCGAAACCCATTTGAGGAAGTTGGGGACTAACCTTTTCACTTGCAAGGAAGATAAAGAATTATTGGACCTTATTTTCAACCCTACAAAATACAAAAGGAATATATAAATATATACAAACAAGTTTACAGAAGCACCAGACCAAATCCATCGCATCACTTCCTGGCTACCATCACCTGAGACCGTCACAACACCGGTCACGTGGGGGGAATCTCAGTGAGGTCAGCGCTGACGTATGCACTACGCCGAGCTGCGCTTCACAAACAGTGACTACGCGCGCCGCCTCACCCCACGTTGAACGCCGAAGGTCTACGTACAGATACGTACAACAAACGAAACCAACGGGATTGCAAAGGGGGAGAGAAAACTTCTTGAGAGGTAAGCGGCGTGTGAGTACCGAAGAACACGCAGGATGCCACGTCTAGGTACACCGGTCTAATACCCATTTACCCCTACATGTAAGTCCTTCATTATTTGTTTGTTGTCGTTGCTTGGAAATATACTACTATTAGATATATGAGGCATCGACTTTGCTATATCCCATAAGTGTTCGGACTTTTTAATCCTTCATTATTAGGCTGGTGCTGATGTTTGGAAAATACTACCTAACTGGAAGAACTGTTATTGTTTCACTTTCCAAGTTTTGGTGCTAACCATATTGACCTCGCGGGTTACCACAGTTGTCCTAATATTCGGATATTCTTTTATACTGACTCTATTAATTTTTGCTGTTGCTACAACTGTCCCAAGGACATTGATTTAACTCAGAGCTCCATATATGTGGTTTTTGATGGAAGACTGACAACTCCACATTATTATTGCTAATATAGAGGCATATCAGCGCCCTAGTGATAAATATCTAATGTGGATGTTTTGACCTTGTGAATTACCTTAGTTCATTGATGCTGCTACAATCTACTTTTTAACCTATTTATGTGTGTGCTGATTCAATATTTGATTTTATCTAATAAAGACGTACTCCGCATGTAAGAGTGCCTGCTAAATTGTTTGTTAAATTACTACTTTTTCAGATTGGGTGAGTCTTTAACAGTTGCACCTATCCATTTATACTCTCGGTTGAGCAACTCAATACGAGACCCTCCTTTATATAATGATTTTTATTTTTTATTTTAAAGCATTCTGAGACAATGACCAAATTTGTAATTATCTCAGATGATCCCTTTAATTTGCCTAAATATCTGTTTGAAAAATTAGTTTTCTCTGAAAAGCACTAGTATTGATAGTGAACATTGTCATTAGGGTATTTCCATCTCAATTTCGAATCTAAAGCTGTGTTAAAATCATTGGTTAACAACCCCCCTCCCCCCCATCATTGGTGGCAGCAGAGCGGCAGTACTGATCGGAGTCCAAGTTTAATCGCCCCCCCCCTCTCCCCCCCACCCCCTATTAAAATTATTGGTGGTTAGTGCGGGCCCCCCCTATTAAAATCATTGGTGTCCAGTGCGGCCTCCCCTCTCCCCCCCACCCCTAATTAAAATCATTGGTGGCAGTGGCCACAGGTTAACAACCCCCCTCCCCCCCATCTTTGGTGTCAGCGGAGCGGCAGTTCCGATCGGAGTCCAAGTTTAATCGCTGGGGCTCCGATCGGTTACCATGGCAGCCAGGATGCTACTGCAGTCCTGGCTGCCATGGATACTTAGCACTTTTAGCAGCATTATACTTACATGCGCTCTCTGTGGCCGGCCGGCGCTCCTCCTACTGGTAAGTGAAAGGTCTGTGCGGCGCATTGCTTATAGCACAGACCTGTCACTTACCAGTAGGAGGAGCGCCCGGTCGGCCACACAGCGCATGTAAGTATAATGCTGCTAAAAGTGCTAAGTAGCCATGGCAGCCAGGACTTCAGTAGCATCCTGGCTGCCATGGTAACCGATCGGAGCCCCAGCGATTAAACTTGGACTCCGATCGGAACTGCCGCTCCGCTGACACCAAAGATGGGGGGGAGGGGGGTTGTTAACCTGTGGCCACTGCCACCAATGATTTTAATTAGGGGTGGGGGGGAGAGGGGAGGCCGCACTGGACACCAATGATTTTAATAGGGGGGGCCCGCACTAACCACCAAAAATTTTAATAGGGGGTGGGGATGGGGGGGCCGCACTGGCCACCAATGACTTTAATACTGGGAAAGGAAGGGAGGGGGGCCGCACTGGCCACCAATGATTTTAATACTGGGGAGGGAGGGGAATCTGGCCCCTGTTGCCTGGCAGCACCCGATCTCTTACAGGGGGCTGAAATCCGCACAATTAACCCCTCAGGTGCCGCACCTGAGGGGTTAATTGTGCGGATCACAGCCCCCTGTAAGAGATCGGGTGATGCCAGGCAGCAGGGGGCAGTTATGTACACAGTTCTTAGTATATTCTAACTTGAAGCGTCCCCATCACCATGGGAACGCCTCTGTGTTAGAATATACTGTCGGATCTGAAAAAGCTAATACTATTATTTTCCGTTATAACCATGTTATAACGGAAAATAATAAAGTGAAGTTCGGGTCCCTATTGACTTCAATGGGGTTCGGGTTTGGGTCCAAGTTCGGATCTTTTTTTTAAAGTTCGGCCGAACTCCCCGAACCCGAACATCTAGGTGTTTACTCAACTCTAATCACAATGTGTTATGCCAGGATAGAATGTTACTCAAGAACAATACTAAGCCTTCTATGTTCAGTACAGGTGCACCCTTTGAATATTTATTTCCTCCTCATTCTGTGTGCATATGCACATACTAAGGACTGAGATAAACATACATATAGATATAAGTGTTTTAACTTGATATGCAAGTTTCGGCCAAACAGCTGAAGATAAATCAGAGGTTCCGCACTGCTATCCTGTTGCCAAAGTGATCAGATTTCTGGTTCAACTTTCCTACATCTGTTTGGGCGGTAATTCCACTGTTCCACCTTCACAAACCAGGTTGGGCCTGAAGGGTAAAGGTTTCAGATTCATAGGTGTGGTGTTTAGAGTTCTGATCTTACATACCTGGGAAAGTGCTTTATTTTTAGCCCTGTTTGTTTTTTAAAGGTCGTGGTCACTGTAGAGAAACAGAAAGGCTTTAATGATATGCTACTGGAAAATATCTCGAAAATATTCCCTTCAAAGATTTCCTGTCCATTTTATCTATGCGATCAATGACTAGGGTGTGACTACACATTGAAAACATAAAACTAGCAGAAATATACTGTATTTGTTTCATATTAATACAAATTGGTTGTTAATCAACAGTTTAAAATATCAAACATATGTATCCCCTTTCAAAGTGCTTTACTATGTGAAAAACCATTATAAAAAGTACACATAAATGGTATTGCAGCAACTGTAATGATCTGTACTATAAAACTAATAAGCTATTTAGCCCACTTGGTGAACATCATTAAAAATGAAAAAAAAAAAAGAAGTAAGGCGACATAATGGCAATTGATTTTTTATTAATGAATGTGCTTTTATTATACACAAGGAGTAAATCACAAAACAAATTATATAAATTTGGTGTAGTAATGTGCTGTCCCCAGAACAAAGCTAATATATCATTTATACCACACTATGAATGTTAGAAAAACAAAACCCAAAAACAAGGATGGTATTGCTGTTTTTCTTCCATCCTCTCACCCCCCCCCCCCCCCAAAAGTATGTTTTTCAAGAAATTATATGTATCCCAAAATGGTGCCATTAAAAAAAATTAACTATTATTAACCTCTTCACGACCGCAATCTGTATATATACGTGATAGCTGCACATACCCCGTGCAGCTATCACGTCCGGTTGAAAAGGCGTCCGGTTGCCATGGCATAGGCGTCCGGTGCTGCCACCTACAGGCATCTGATTGTATTATACTTTGCAATGCAAAAGCATTGCAAAGTATAGTACAACAATCAGCCCCACTGGATCTTCAAGATCCAAGAGGGAACTGATAAAAAAAAAATTGAAAATAATAAAAGTAAAAATAAATAAATAAAAATGTAAAAAAAAAAATCCTTTTCCTATAAAAAAAAAATAACAAAAACCACACATATTAGGTGTCACCGCGTCCGCAGCGACCATCTCTATAAATATATCACATCATCAACCCCGTCCAATAAATACCATAAAAAATAAAAACGGTGTAAAAAAATAAGCCATTTTTGTCACCTTACATCACAAAAAGTGCAACAGCAAGCGATCAAAAAAGGCGTATATACCCCAAAATAGTACCAATCAAACCGTTACCTCATCCCGCAAAAAAATCCCATATTTAAGACAATCGCCCAAAAAATAAAAAAGCTACGGCTCTCAGACTATGGAGACACTAAAACATATTTTTTTTGGTTTCAGAAATGCTATTATTGTGTAAAACTTAAATAAATAAGAAAAAGTATACATATTGGGTATTGCTATGTCCGTAACGATCTGCTCTATAAAACTGTCACATGACCTAACCCCTCAGATGAACGCTGTAAAAAAAAAAAAAAAAAAAAGGTTCCAAAACAGCCAATTTTTTGGCCACCTTGTCCCATAAAGTGTAATAATGAATGATCAAAAAATCCTATGTACCCAAAAATGGTACCAATAAAAACCTCAACTCTTTCTGCAAAAAATGAGCCCCTGCACAAGACGATCGGTAGAAAAATAAAAAACATATGGCGTTCGGAAAACCAATCCAGCAAAATCTGCCTTCCAAAAACCATACGGTGTTCCTTTCCTTCTGCGCCCTGCCGTGCGCCCTTACATCAGTTTATGACCACATGTTGGGTGTTTCTGTAAACCGCAGAATCAGAGTAATAAATATTGAGTTTTGTTTGGCTGTTAACCCTTAATGTGTTAAAGAAAAAAATTTAAAAAAATAGAAAATCTGCTAAAAAAGTGAAATTTAGAAATTTCCTCTCCATTTTCCTTTAATTCTTGTGGAACACCTAAAGGGTTAATAACGTTTGTAAAATTGGTTTTAAGTAACTTGAGGGGTCTAGTTTCTACAATGGGGTCATTTATGGGGGTATCTACTATATAGGCCCCACAAAGTGACTTCAGACCTGAACTAGTCCTTATAAAGTGGGTTTTGGAAATTTTCTTAAAAATTTAAAGAATTGCTTCTAAACTTCTAAGCCTTGTAACGTCCTAAAAAAATAAAATAACATTTCCAAAATGATGCCAACATAAAGTAGACATATGGGGAATGTTATGTAATAAATATTTTATGAGGTATCACTTTCTGTTTTAGAAGCAGAGAAATTGAAATTTAGAAAATTGCTAATTTTTATTTATTTTTGGTAAATTTGGTATTTTTTCATAAATAAAGGTTATATATATTGACTCAAATTTATGACTGTCATGAAGTACAATGTGTCACGAGAAAACAATCTCAGAATGGCGTGGATAAGTAAAAGTGTTCCAAAGCTATTACCACTTAAAGTGACGCATGTCAGATTTGTAAATTTTGACCTGGACACTGGGGCATCAATGACCTTTGGTCATGAAAGGGTTAAAAAGTAAGGCCTCATATGACTATATCAAAGGAACAATTAAAAAGTTATGGCTTTTGGAACACTGTGATGAAAAACTATTGTAGTCAGCAGGGCCTCTCTCTCACAGGAAGAACTAAAACAATCTTAGCAGAGAAATAGGCCCTGCTGGCTTTTATATATATATATATATATATATATATATATATTATCTTCTTTTATTTACATTTTTTTTTCACCATGGATCACTGTGACAGGCTGTCCCAGTGAACAAATGCCTAGGAACTACTTTGATTGGATCACGGGGTGTTCATGCGTAGTACTGCAGATAAGGATTCCAGATGGCTATTTTTTATTTTCCCATTTCCCTGCCATTGTCAGCTCTCAAAGCTTTACTTAAATACTGTATATTGTCAGGCCTGCCGTGCATGCGCACATGAGTCCTCTCCATTATGTTAGAACAGCACAGCAATCCAGACTGTTTTTCTAAGTGCAGATTTTAGTACTGACAGTGGGGGAACCACAAAATTAGACATGTATTATTGTAGATAGTAATACAAAGTCGGGGTGACTGATTCCCTTTAACGTGTTTAAAAACTAGAAAGGCTACAATTTCTGGGGAAATTGTGTGAAGTGTTTTTGCCTCCACCAGTAGTCTACAACTGGAGTGGGCAGAGTAACTTTATGGAGTGGGCAGAGTAACTGTGTGGAGTGTTTGGAGTGAATAAAGATAGTAAACATTACACTAACCAATTGATTGACCAAATTTAAAAAGTGCACATGGCAAGCTTGATAGAGTGAGAAATGCATTTCAACTTTTATTTATTTATATAGCACATTTAATTGCAATGTTGTGGCCCAAAGTGCTTCACAGTTACATTAAAACATACATTTATAAAAACATTAGCAGCCAATTTGTGTAGGTGGGCTTGAAAATGAGGGAGTGGTGGCAGTTTAGAAATCATGTCCTGATTTTTCAGCTCACACTCTAGCTTTTGTCACTCTGCTGGCTGCTCACACACCTGGGTTCCTATGGCAACTCACTCTACAGCAAGGGCAGAGAAGAGCGGTTAAAAACAAACTGCTCCAACTTGCTCACTTCACTGGAGGTTGCCATCTTCCTACAGCGAAGAGCTTTATATTGTGAGAATCACAAGACCCTGACCTACATTTTGATGAATAGTATGTCTCTGAAATATTAAAAATGAAGGCACAGTCGCAGTTTAGAAATTGCCCTTCAAATTTGCGGTGGCTAGAGTGGAGTTTCAATGAATGTCAATGGGCGGCGTGAGTTGCAAACAAATGGTCATATTGTGAAAACTATCAGGACTTTAGCTTAGCCAAGGACATTTTTAGTGGCAGCAGGGATAGCTGAATGTTTTGATATAAGATTTGTGTAGGTGGGCTTGATAATGAGGGAGTGGTGGCAGATTAGAAATTATGTCCTGATTTTTCAGCTCCCACTCTAGCTTTTGTCAGCTCCCACTCTAGTTTTGAACATTCATTCCTATGGGACCAATTTCGCCACAAAAACGCCCATATTTCATGAACCATTCGGCGAAACGTTCCACAAAGTAATAGCACACCAATCAGGAACAATCCGCACGTTTTGGTTTATTACTGTCTATGTAGTGTAAAAACTGTAGGAGGAGTTAGGGTGGTAAATTTGGCTATAATAACAAGAATATATATGTGAGATAACAATAAGTGGCCTTGCCATGCAAGAACACTTAATTAACAGGTTAAATCGAAATGCTTGAATTACATCTTCTTCTACGGATTCACTTGCATAGTGATCAAATAAGTCTGCATATGTGTATGTGTTAGTGTAGAGTAGACCATGTTATATAGCAGGAATCTCTCTCTTTTATTCACTTCATTAAACAGGCATTAAGATTGTTGCCTAAATTCCATTTTTTATTGTAGAAACACTTTCTGTTACAAAGCAAGAGCGCTCTTCCCCTCCTGCTGGGATATTTGTATGCATGTAAGTGAGAACTGTTTGTTCTGAAGAGGCTGAAGACTAAAATTCTTTGCAGCACCTCTCTATTAAACATGCTTCAATAAGCTCCCATTTGATTTTCTTTGATAGATCTTGATCCCAGCTTTACTTCATCAAAGAACTAATCTTCTCTAATTTAATTTTAATCTTGCTCTCCCAGTATTTTACCTCTGAGAATTTCACCTCATAGCTACTGGTTAAGATGTTACCGGTGGTAAACCAGTATCTAAAGATCTAGTTCAGTGATACTCATTGCCACCTACTTGGGGACACCATGTCGATAAACTTCATCTAAAGAAAATGCAGGTGTCTACTTTGGGTCATGATCCTTTAAACAACACAGAAGATCTATTACATGTGGTGTTTGCATGGTAGACCTAGAGTTTCTCAATGGCAGATACTTGATACATGGGAAGGAACATAAAGCATCTCCCTCGAACTGCTCCAAAGACGCCTGTCAGCAGCAGTCTATTTGTGTGTATTAATTGATGCACATGGCTTAATAAGGGAACTTTTGTTTGGATTTTGGGTTTAGAGGACATTTTACAAAAACAGTATCTGCTTGTGAACACCAACAAAACAAAAAGGTCTAACTTTTCTGCTCTCCATTAAGCTACTTACCACAATGTTCGCACAGTCTTAGAACATTAATCCAGATACAAGGATAACACGAGGGAGTTTTTCTAAGTCATATCATTCTGGAGTTCTCCTCTAAGTGCATGATTTGCAAATCTAATATATTGTATGTGCCTATTCATCATCTATTCGGAATAATAATTAGTGTTGAGCGAATCGTAGTATCCAAAGTGGAAAAATTCTATTTGACACAAAGCCAAATCTCCTTCCACTTCATGGTAACAAATACATTTTTCCTAAAATGATGGCTGAAAAAAAATATTATAATCACCTCATCCACTTGATTGCGGAGAGGCTGTCCGCTCATGTCTTCATCGAAGAAAACCCGCCAAAGGACCTGCAGTGAGAGTGATGATCTCACCACGTGATCACACTCGTCACGTGTGGTGACGTCATCCCTGATGACATCACCGTGCCCAGCGTGCGTGATGATATGGTGACGTTATTCTGCTCCCATCAGGTCCTTTGCCAGGTTTTCTTAAAACAAGACAGAAGCGGACAGTCTCTCCTCAATTTTTTTAACCCCTGAAAGGCTGCATTTGAGTCACAGATACCACAATCAGCGTTGAATGCTGCATCTGAGGGGTTAAATGACAGAGGGTGGCATGATCGCCGTTCCATCAACAGTCAATGGGGGCTGATGAGAGGTATATGGGGGCTGATATGGGGGCTGATGATGAGAGGCATAGGGGCTGATGAGAAGCATATGGGGGTTGACATAGGGGCTGATGAGAGGCATATGGGGGCTGATAAGAGGCAATGGTGGCTGATATGATGCAATGGAGGCTGATGAGAAACATATGGGGGCTGATGAGAGGCATGGGGACTGATGAGAGGCATATGAGGAATGATGATAGGCATGGGGTTCTTATCTGAGGTCTGATTGGGGGTCATTTACATTGGGGTCTGATTGGGACTGTCAGCTGAGGTCTGATTAACATTGGGGGTCTGATTGCTGGTCTGACTTGAGATCTAATGAAAAAAATGTATTTCTTATTTTCCTCCTCCTCCTGAAAAATACTGTAATTATTAAATTATTCGAATTATTATTACAACAATTACAGGTATTTACCATATATCTTTTAAACATGGTTATATTTTACTCCATATCTATGAAATGAGAGTATGAAAATACTGTGTCTATGTATATATAAATTGTTAGTACCCTTCCGTTAAAGAAAAAAAACAAAAAAAACAATCATCACTGAAATAACTTGAAACTGACAAAAGTAATAAATAAAATGTACTGAAAATCAGCTAATGAGAATCAGGCATTGCTTTTGAATTATGATTTAACAGAATAATAAAAAAAATTAAAATAATGACCTGGACAAAAATGATGGTACCTTTAACCTAATATTTTGTTGCACAACCCTTTGAGGCAATCACTGCAATCAAGTGATTTCTCTAACTCTCAATGTGACTTCTACACCTTTCCACATGTTTGTTTGTTTTTTTGCCCACTCCTCATGAGCAAACTGCTCCAGCTGTCTCAGGATTGAAGGATACCTTCTCTAGACTGCATGTTTCATCTCCTTCCACAGATGTTCTGTAGGATTTAGATCAGGGCTCACAGAAGCCCACTTAAGAATAGTCCAATACTTTGCTCTCAGTCATTCTTGGATGTTTTTAGCTTTGCGTTTTGGGTCATTAGCCTGTTGGAGGACAGGACCAAGCTTTCTGACACTGGATAGCACAATTCACTCCAGAATTCCTTGATAGTCTTGACAGTTCATTGTATCCCGCACAGATTCAACAATCCCTGCGCCAGATGCAGCAAAGCAAAAGTAGCCCCAAAACATAACTGAGCCTCCCCATGTTTCACAGTAGGTACAATGTTCTTTTTTATATGATTCATTTTTGTGTCTGTGAACATAAAGCTGATGTGACTGATGTGGCTAAAAAGCAAACGTTTAGTCTCATCTGTCCAAAGCACATTCTCCCAGAAGCTTTTTGGCTTGTCAATATGCATTTTGACAAAGTCCAGTCTCGATTATTTTTATGATTTGCTTTCAACAGTGGTAACTCCTCGGTCATCTTCTATTAAGTCCACTTTGGCTAAGAGAGCAATGGATGGTGTGATCTGACACTGATCTACCTAGACCTTAGAGTTCACCTATAATCTCTTTGGAAGTTTTTTTTCTGGGCTCTTTGGTTACAAACTTAGAATTGGTATTATCTTTCTATTCAATTTGTAATACATTTTCCTCTTGAGGCCACATCCTGGGAAGATGGCTACCATCCTGTACATCTTCTGAATAATTTGTGCAACTGTAGTAACAGAAACATTGTTTGGAGATGGTCTTATACCCTTTACCTTTAACATGTTTGTCTATAATTTCTATAATTCTTTAGTATATATTCAGTGTGGTATACATCATGATACCGGATGGCACAGTGACTACTTTTCACCCCTTATTTAGGCAGACTGACTGATTTTAAGTTTGAAGACACCTATGATGCTAATTACAGGACACACTTTAGTTTAACATATCCCTATGGTCAAATAATTTTCAATCTTTTCTAGGGGTATCATCTTTTTTGTCCAGGCCAGTTTCATTATTTTATTTTATTTTTCTATTCTGTTGAACCACAATTCAAAAGCAATGTCTGAGTTTCATTCGTTGAAAATCAGTAAATTATTATTTATTATTACTTTGTCAGTTTCAAGTTATTTCAGTGACCATTGTGGGTTTTTCTTTCTTTAACGGAAGGGTACCAATAATTTGGTCAGTGTGTATAAAAATGCTGCAAAGAGTACTGTCAAAAATAGAGTTGTTAGTAGTTTTTTTTTAAATCAATTAACGAAATGCAAAGTGAATGAACAAAAGAAACCTAAATCAAATCTATATACTGTATGGTGTGACCACCCTTTGCCTTCAAAACAGTATCAGTTCTTCTAAGTACACTTGTACATGCTTTTTGGCAGAAATTGGCAGGAAGGCTGTTTCAAACAACTTGGAGAACTAACCACAGATCTTCTATAGTTGGATGCTTTCTCGAATCCTTCTGCCTCTTCATGTAATCCCAGACAGACAAGATGATGTTAAGATGAACCATCTGTGGGGGCCATATCATTACTTTTAAGACTCCTTTTTCTTCTTTACACTGAAGATAGTTCTTAATGACATTGGCCATTCAGACACCTAACTGATGGTATTACATGAGGGCACTATTAATCCTGACCAAATCCACAACTGTTTTTGCTGAATTTCAGCCTCAATCTTGCAAGGAACCTTCACCATGCTTCACTGTTGCCTGTAGACACTAATTATTGTTTCGCTCTCCATCTCATCAGTTAACAAACTGCAGTCTGTTACAGCCAAATGTTTCAAATTTTGACTTATCACTTCAGAGCACCTGCTGCCATTTTTCAGCACCCCTGTTCCTATGTTTTTGTGCATAGTTGAGTCACTTGACCTTGTTTTTACATAAGGTATATTTTTTTAACCACCTTTCTTTAATTAAGACCACTGGCAAGATTTCTATGAACAGAAGATGGGTGTATTCAGGACCCACTGGTTTTAGCAAGTTCTGAGCTGATGGCATTACTGGAAAACCACTGCTTCTAAGGTACTTAATAGTGTTGAGCGAATAAAAGCATCTGAAGCAGAATTCAATCCGAAGTTTAAGAAAAATTTGATTTGACACAAAGCCGAATTTCCTTGCACTTCATGATAATATGTTTTTCCTAAAATGGTGGCTAGAGTTGCTTTAGGCTGCCATTGACTGCTCCCCCCCCCCCCCTTCCCCCCCGACGCTGGATGTTTTAATCTGCGTATGGGGAGAAGCAGCAGCGGCGGTGCAGGGACCAGGAGCACCGCAGGGAGTGCGGAGCGGGGTAATTATTTTCCATGTGGGGGGCCGGGCACATAGGGGGACACTTTATACTCTTAAATAACCCTTTTAAGCAGTCCAAATACGTTTGTGGTTTGATAGCGAAGCCTGCCAATTTTGGTGGGACCTGCCAACTTTCTAATGTGTATGGGTCTCCCGACTCTTCTCTGACTGCATATGCTCAGGGGAGTTAAGGATCAGGCATGTTGGACTTATTGGACTTGTCTTATTCTTGTTTTCATGGAAATAAGCCACTGCCAGAGGAACTAATGCATGGGGAGGGGGGGAGTGATACATGTCTTACATCTGTCTTACATGTATGGCCAGCCTAAGACATGGTCCTTTTGAAACAGGATAACTGGATGCTTAACTCTAACTCTTTGGGGTAGTTTACACTACCATGTATATCATACTGGCACCACAAAAACATGTAGGCGCTATAATGTGAACAAGAAATATCCTATATAAAATGCTGAGAGATTTTGATTGATGCCTGTCCTGTGCTGGACTGCAATCTTTTAATTACTATAACAAACCCGCAAAATTGAAAGCAAATCACTCAGAAATGATATGTTGTAGTGCAGAACCTGTAAACACCAAGCATCATTAAGCATGATGGTGGTTATATAAGAGAATCCTCTTTGATAAAGTATTTAAAAGAAAAAAATGTCTAAGATATTGTGTCAGGTTTCAGGAATGATACTACATGCATCCCATATGTCTGCAGAAAAAAAAATAAAACAGGCGAACACTAAACCAGCAAATACGGCCGCAGATCACTCCTCAGAAACATGGTTTATTAGGCCTTCCATTACTGAGAATTTGATAGAGAAAGATAAGAATAAAGTGGGTAGTGTCCTCCTTTTCAATTTGTTGGGCTGCTCTTTCTTATGGTTTAATTTGTTGAAAATGTAAAATTACAGTAATTGTCCTCAAATAACTGACATTATTTGACATTACAACAACAGGGGAGTAGAACCAAATGACAAATGCACAAAAGACTTTTGTTATCTTTATTTGTCTGCCTGAATAAATCTCAACAAGTGTTACAAAGATTTAACCCTTGGCCTGCTAGGAGGAACGGCAGATTGTTGACAGTCATAATTGAGCTGGAAGTTTTTGGCAGTTGATGGGTTACTGTCACAGCAGAGGCACTTGTCAAATAAATACAGGGATGTGACGTTAACCTTCATTCTATTGTGAGGGTGAACCTCACCTTCTTGAACTTACTGTTTTTCACAGTAAGACATTATGAAAATATATTTGCAGTCCACCTGAAGCGAAATTGGTTAATAAGTAGGCCAATGAGCAGCATATTTTACCATGGTGCTGCATTAAATGTATAACACAGAGTACTGTATTGCATTCATTACTGTAGAACCATAGTTATGAGAAAATTAGAGAAATGTTAAACAAAAGCTATAACGTATCAAAATTGTTTTAAGGTATTTTTGTTACAGGTTTGCATCTCGTCATGCGTACTATTCATTTAAAAAATATATTAATCTCAGGGACACATTATTAGGCAATGTATAAAGAACATTTTGTAAAGGATCATAACAGATTAGTAATATCAATCATGAATCCCAAAATTGACAAACATGTAAATAGTGCCCTTTTTCACTCTCTGGGGAGATTTCCTAAGGCTGATAGCTCAAATTTACTGCAGCCCCTAGCTATTGTAGATTTCAGTTTTTGGAGCCCAGAGGGCGACTATAGATATGCATCTAATGTAATAAATTAGGCACATCTCACTCTAGCAGACAAGAGATGAAAATTGAGGTAGGAAATGATAGTCTTTATAAATCTGCCTAATAGCCATTTCTTTATGATGTTTGGGAAAGTTTTTTCCACTCAAAAAAATAGAGTTCATATTCCAAGAGGAATGTACTCCTGCTGCTTATATACTGCTATAGCACTGTGCCAAAACAATGACAATGTGCATTTAAGTAACACTGATCTGAAAAACATGGCATGAAAGAGCCCTTAAAGCATCACTAACTTTTCAAATAACTTTTGTGATGTCATAGAGACATATCAAAAGTTTTGATCTGTGGGCGTTTCAGTGCTGAATCCCCCACTGATCTCTAGAACAAGGGGAGAGAAGCAATCGCATATTGCACTCTTTCTCCTATCTGCTAAGGCTGGAATCGAGACAAAACCATAGACTTCTATGAAGCCCCTATTGTGTAATGAGGAGAGAGATGCACAATATGGGCTTCATAGCGCATGCTTCTCTCCCCACGTTCTAGAGATTGGTTGGGGTCTCAGCACTGAGACTCCCACTGAACAAAATTTTGATAAGCCTCTGACAAGTTTTTTGAAAAACTAGTGACACCTTAAATTCACAAAGGGAAAAATGTAAAGAAATAAAAATGCACACATACAAGGTTACTATCACTTCTGATTTGTTAGGTAACAGACGTGCAGCGCAGAGGGGAGGGAAGAGGAGTACCCTTCCACTAGGGAGAGGGAGGAGTGGTGACCCCTAGCTTGCCTGGCACTGGCACCTGGCTGCCCTGATGTCCCGAGACGAGCTGCTAACCCGTACGTCGATCACATTACCCTGAAATAAGCCCTAGGTAGTGAGTAGGGCAATGGGAGCACTAGTCCTCACCACTTACACCTAGGGTAACAACAGGGAAAGGACAAACAACACAAACACCACAAACAATCCCCGAAGGGAGACAACAACAGGAGTGAACCAGAGATCCAACAGCTCCAGTTCCAACAGCTCCACAGCAACTCCAACTCCACCAGAGGTCAGAATAGAAGATCTGGAAAGAAGGTCTATATCTGGCAACAAAGGAAGCAGAAAGGGAGAATATATAATAGCTGGGAGTGGCTGACAGAGAACAGCTAAAAGGAAAAGCTACAGATTCCTAAATAGGACAAAAAGGATCGCAAACCTAAGCAGGAAAACTTGGACCGGAATCCATTCTTACCACTAAGTCATGGAGCGATCTCTTCAGAAACCGAGCAAGTAGCCACCCGCTGTGACCTTCTGACCCCAGGCAAAATAGGGTCAGCGATAGGTCGTGACACCCTCGTGACAGTTGTAGGTTAAAAAATATATAATAAAAGCATGCTATAAAATGCTGTTCTGTGCTATATATATATATACTTTGTATATATATATATATATATATATATATATATATCAGGCAATATCTGTAATGGCTCATCTGTTTTTCCTCTCTCCTCTCCCAAATGATCATCTTTGCTGAATTATGATCAAATCAAAGTTTATCAGTTTTGCTTTGATCATAATTTAACTTAGATGATTGTTCAGAAGAATAAAGGAGGAGCTGAAGACCGAAATATCAGAACTCTCGTCTTGACAGAGTTAGCACAGAACAGCATCCATGCAACCTACAGGAGCAAAACCATTCAATATTATTAATAAACACTAGTTACAAAATTAATGTTAGCCCAGAATGCATGCGATTCAATAAAACAATGATCCAAAGGTGTCCATAACCTTTAAGTGTAACTAACCTTTTGTATAACTTTATTTGGAGCTATTCTAACTGGCCTAAAACTCATTTTTGTAATGTACTTCATTTATTGATTTTACTGTTTTTCTGCTAAAATAAGTACCCAAAGATCAAGGTGTCTATAGTGCATTCACTGTTTGGACTCCGCACACCCATACACTGCTGACTTGTATGCGGTACATGGATTTATGGATTCCACAGTTCTGCAGTTCTTACACTAGTAATGCCCCTCTCTCCAGGTTTCAGCTATTAGGGGTCACTATCACTAATCCTATAATTTTCATTGTGTAGATTTCTGTTGCCCTATCTTGTAATACAGCAATTGCACATTAATAAGCATGCCTTGTTTTATGCATGGCATAAGGAAAAGATTTGGTTTAGTTGTAAGCATACCATTACTATGCAGCTGTTTCAGATCAGTGTCAGCATGTAGGCACTTACTTAGTTAAGTTTTCTTCTTCCTTTTTCTCAAAGTCTTTTTTCTAGGAAGCATAACCTCTCTGCTTAGTACAGGTGGAGTAGATTTGTAATTGTGTGCACCTGCTTAATAAATTGCTTTAAAAATAGAAATTGGAGAAGTCGTACAACTATTTTTGATCCATATGGAATTCCAAGGAGTTTACTGATGCAACCACTCTGTAAGCAACTTTCTTAATCTCAGCAGATGAAACTGCACATTAATTTTTTTTTTAACCTTTTAGACGAGACTATGTGGAAATAACTAGAAAGTGCTGCATTTTGAATTCTGCAATAACTGCAAAACAAAACTGCTGTGTATGTAGACTTTACATGATTTGGCTATAGATTTTAAAGAGATTGTATAAATTAATAAATAATAATGCTCACCTTACTGATCAGCCCATCATTCTCTTTCCAAAGCTTTCTTGTTCCTCCAGCAGACCCTACTTTCCGGTTCCTCTCGATGCACAGAAGTGATCACTCACCAGTCACAACATTTCTTGTGCCGAGACAAATCAGGAAGCACAGACCCATGGGACCCAAAAAAAAAACCAGCAGTGGCAGTGGATCAGTAGGTTGAGAATTACTTATTTTTTTTATTTTACACCATTCTAAGGCTACTTTCACACTGGCGTTTCTGTGTCCGCTTGTGAGATCCGTTTCGGGACTCTCACAATCGTCCCAAAACGGATCAGTTAAGCCCTAATGCATTCTGAATAGTTAAGGATCCGTTCAGAATGCATCAATTTGGGTGCGTTTGGTCTCCGTTGCGTTTTTTAGACGGTCACTAAAATGCAGCTTGCAGCATTTTGGTGACCGTCTGACTATGCGGAGCCTAACGGATCCGTCTAGACTTACAATGTAAGTCAATGGGGACGGATCCGTTTTTCACTGACACAATATGGTGCAATTGAAAACGGAACCGTCCCCCATTGACTTTCAATGTAAGTCAAGACGGATCCGTTTTGACTTAGACTTTTTTTGGAATGAATAAAACAAATGGATCCGTTATAAACGGATACAAGCATTTGCATTATTCGTACGGATCCGTCTGTGCAGATACAAGACGGATCCACACAAAACGCGAGTGTGAAAGTAGCCTAAGTCATAAAAAAAAAGGTATTGGGTGGACAAAGTAACTTCTGGCTAAAGAGTTTTCAAACTTAAAAGTTGCTCTCCCCAGAGGGCTTTCTTCCTTCCAATGGAACATTGCCCTATAGGACTCCCTGTGCCAGTTGGATGTCACCAAAATGAGAAAAGTCATCCCCTGCCCCGAAATTGCATTGTCAAATAAAATAAAAAAAAACACTACCTATCACATAAAATGCTACAGGAAAGTCTCAAAGCAGCTTTTTGAGCCTACCTCAAGAGTACCTCAAGGGTAAATTAACATAGGATATTTGTTACAGAAATTTCTGAAAAATGCATTCTATACATCTTGAGATGTAGAGATGATTGAACTTGAAATTCATGTCGGATTCACCAAATCTGTCAAAACATTCGATTTGGATCCCAATCAACTCTACTTGAATCAAAAGTGCTCCAATTGGCATGAAAATTGGTATATGATACTCTGAGGTCTCATAGGACTCGTATTTTTTTTCTCCCTTTTCCATCTCCCTTTTAAAAAAAAAAATTCTCTTCATATCCCCCCCTTTTATTCTCTGGCCTGTTTGAAAGGGTACATAATGTAATCTGTAGTGAAGGTAATCTTCCTATCAGTGTCTATATTTGTGAGCTGCCCCCTCCATTCTGATCCTCAGCTGTGTCATATGACCAGCAATCAGACTTTCCAAATAACACAGCATCTTATGTGTGGACAGGTAGCAAGTTTCTCTATGTATTCCTATAGCAGCCACAATGTCAGTCTCATAGGAATGAATAGAGAAGTAACTGACTTCCTGTCCTGTGTCAGTTGGAGATCAGAGAGTTGGTCACATGACACAGCTAAGAATTAGAAGGGAGGGGATAACTCACAAAAACGCATGATTTACAGTGTTAACAGACACTATGTTTAAAAACACACTGCGCCATGTGTTATGCGTTTTAGTATTAGAAATGTTCTAAACATTGTACCTTATTGGGGGCAGATGGTGTTTAAACATACACGGTAATATGGGGAAAAAAACAATGGCTTGTTGGGAACAAGTGTCCAAAAATTATGCCTTAACAAGGGAAGATACCTGCCCACATTTATACACACAAATGGTATTTTTGGAAAAAAGAGTAGCTTGTTGTGCACAAGCATCCAAAAATTATGCCCCTGTTTATGCACACAAATTGAAGTGTCGGAAAAAACAATGGCTTTCAATGACCAAGCCTTGAAAAATTATTCAGCTTTTGGTAGCAACAGAAGTACAGTGTGGATGTGGAAAGGGTAAGGTGTGTAGGGGTAATAGTGGCATGTGGTACAAATAGTAGCAGTAGTAGTACAGTATGGAACAGACAAAGCGGCATATGTGAGTTTGGCTGTTTAGGGGTAGGTGCAGTAGTAGTGTAGGGGTAATGGTTGTGGCAGGAGAAAAAAACTGTGGCAGTGGCCCCAATAGCCATACAGTACGGAACATGATGCTAGACAGGCACACAGAGGCAGTCGTATGATAGCACACACTTGGGCCCTTGCTAGGAACCTCAGGATAATTACTGACAACAAACAAAATGATCCTTTGACCAAGAAATCCCTTTAAGGGTCCTAACTACATATGTATCTAAAAATACATCTTTTATTATATTCACTTAAAACTGCTATTATAGAAAAGAAAAAATGTGTATGATTAAAACTATAAGGACTAAGCAGAGGGTATCAGTTTTAACACCAGTATATGGCAGTACTAAGATATGTGCTTTTTTTGTTGTGTGTTTGATAATAAATGCTGCTTGTTGAAAACGGAGTGGTGTGTAGTTTTTTTTTTATTATTATATCGACACCTCCATATATAACCTTTTTGTATATTCACTTTTGCACCCTATATGTTATTGTGGTATATAGTGTAATTTGTTGCTGGTAACAGCAACAATATGTTCTGGGGTGGTTATTAGCAGTGTGATTCAACTGCTATATTAATCGTTTTATGTACTATCACCTACTCACTTGTAACCCACTACTCTGTTAGTATAACAGTTGTCCGTTCAGTGCTTTATTTTATAGCACTATGTTGTTAAGAAAACACTGTTTTCAAGGGACGAACAGTGTGTTATTATTATGTGATATCAACACCCCCATATGTAGCCTTTTAATGTATTGACATTTGCAGCCTGTTTAGACTTGACACTTTGTGCTATGGGGGTTAGAAACTCACAGTATAATGCTACTGTGGTATTCACTGCTAAGTGTGCTATTACATGCGCACTGATTGCACACTCTGCTCGTTCACAAATGCTTTGTGAATTGTGATTTCAAGCACTGAGCGGATTGGTCACATACACAGTTCACTACACACACAACACTATCCATCTAAATTTTCCCTATCAATTCCAATTGGTGCCCTGTGCTATTCCCTGTCTAAAATACAACAGCAAACACTACCCCTCCCGACATGTTTCACAGCTGCTTGCGGCTTCCTCAGGGGAGTGGGGTAATGATCAATGGCCACCATCAGCAATGGCAGATCTATGCATTGACCTCAACTGAAGGTGTGTGAAAATCTTCACAGATCCATTTTGACAAACATGAAGTTTTGTACACTGCATACTCTAGTATACAATCCTACTAAAGGAATCAGTTTATTCCATATGAGCAAAAAGGATGCAAAAAAATCAATCCACAAATAGCAAGGATGCGAATCAATAGGGTTGATATGACTGTAGTCTGACGTTTCAGTCCCAGACACAGACCTTGGTCACAGAGCCACTATAGAAAAAAGAAACAATATACCGTAAATATATAGCACATACAGAAGGTTGCAAAAATAAAATATATAGCGTAAAAATATATACAGAAACAATCCTATAACTACAGGCTACCAGGAAATGCAAATGTAACAAAATGAGATCATAGGCTAAGATACAGTGCCTTGCAAAAGTATTCACCCCCTTGACTTTTTTCGTGTTTTGGTGCCTCACAACCTGGAATTAACATGGATTGTTTGAGGATTTGCATCATTTAATTTACAGAACATGCCCACAACTTTGAAGATTTATATTTTTTTTTTATTGTGAAGCAAACAACAAATAGGACAAAATAACAGAAAAAGTCAATGTGCATAACTATTCACCCCCCTAAAGTCAATACTTTGTAGAGCCACCTTTTGCGGCAATCACAGCTCCAAGTCGCTTTGGATACGTCTCTATGAGCTTGCCACATCTTACCACGGGGATTTTTGCCAATTCCTCCTTGCAAAACTGCGCCAGCTCCTTCAAGTTGGATGGCTTGCGCTTGTGAACAACAATCTTTAAGTCTGACCACAGATTTTCTATTGGATTGAGATCTGGGCTTTGACTAGGCCATTCCAACACATTTACATGTTTCCCCTTAACGCCTTAAGCTGTAGTAAAGTGAGGAACCACACTCTGTTCAAGGGTGTCACCGGTGCCAATCAAGGGCTTGTTATGCCGTTTATCAAAGTAATAAAGTATTGAGGCACTCAGGTTGAGATTTTTTGCAATTCAAGTGAGGTTTATTTCATACTCTCTGCATCATCCATTTGCCCATGGAATATATAGGCGTCAACAAAATATTTCTGACCAGAAATTTCACCTTAAGGACTTGGCCATTTTTTGCAAATCTGACCAGTGTCACTTTAAGTGCTGATAACTTTAAAACGCTTTGACTTATCCAGGCCATTCTGAGATTGTTTTTTCGTCACATATTGTACTTCATGACACCGATAAAATGAAGTAAAAAAAATTCATTTTTATTTATAAAAAAATACCAAATTTACCAAAAATTTTAAAAAAATTGCAAATTTCCAAGTTTCAATTTCTCTACTTTTATAATACATAGTGATACCTCCAAAAAAAGTTATTACTTTACATTCCCCATATGTCTACTTCATGTTTGGATCATTTTGGGAATCATATTTTATTTTTTGGGGATGTTACAAGGCTTAGAAGTTTAGAAGCATATCTTGAAATTTTTCAGAAATTTTCAAAAACCCAATTTTTAGGGACCAGTTCAGGTCTGAAGTCACTTTGCGAGGCTTACATAATAGAAACCACCCAAGACTGACCCAATTCTAGAAACTACACCCCTCAAGGTATTCAAAACTGATTTTACAAACGTCGTTAACCCTTTAGGTGTTCCACTAGAATTAATGGAAAATAGAGATAAAATTTCAAAATTTCCCTTTTTTGGCAGATATTCCATTTTAATATTTTTTTTCCAGTTACAAAGCAAGGGTTAACAGCCAAACCAAACTCAATATTTATGGCCCTGATTCTGTAGTTTACAGAAACACCCCATATGTGATCGTAAACCGCTGTACGGGCACACGGCAGGGTGCAGAAGGAAAGGAATCCCATACGGTTTTTGGAAGGCAGGTTTTGCTGGACTGTTTTTTTTTACACCATGTCCCATTTGAAGCCCCCCTGATGCATCCCTAGAGTAGAAACTCCATAAAAGTGACCCCATCTAAGAAACTACACCCCTCAAGGTATTCAAAACTGATTTTACAAACGTCGTTAACCCTTTAGGTGTTCCACAAGAATTAATGGAAAATAGAGATACAATTTAAAAATTTCACTTTTTTGGCAGATTTTCCATTTTAATAATTTTTTTCCAGTTACAAAGCAAGGGTTAACAGCCAAACCAAACTCAATATTTATGGCCCTGATTCTGTAGTTTACAGAAACACCCCATATGTGATCGTAAACCGCTGTACGGGCACACGGCAGGCCGCAGAAGGAAAAAAATGCCATACGGATTTTGGAAGGCAGGTTTTGCTGGACTGTTTTTTTTTTACACCCATGTCCCATTTGAAGCCCCCCTGATGCAACCCTAGAGTAGAAACTCCATAAAAGTGACCCCATCTAAGAAATTACACCCCTCAAGGTATTTAAAACAGATTTTACAAACGTTGTTAACCCTTTAGGTGTTCCACAAGAGTTATGAGCAAATGGTGATGAAATTTCAGAATTAAAATTTTTGGGCAAATTTTACATTTTAATCAATTTTTCCCAGTAACAAAGCAAGGGTTAACAGTCAAAACAAACTCAATATTTATGGCCCTGATTCTGTAGTTTACAGAAACACCACATATGTGGTCGTAAACCGCTGTACGGGCACACGGCAGGCCGCAGAAGGAAAGGAATGCCATACGGTTTTGCTGGACTGTTTTTTTTTTAGCTGACCCTGTAGAAGATTTTAGGTTTGGGCCTGCACGAGAGGTGACCCTGTAAAAGATTTTAGGGTTAGGCCTGCAGGTGAGCTGACCCTGTAAAAGATTTTGCGTTTGGGCCTGCAGGTGAGATGACCCTGTAAAAGATTTTAGATTTGGCCCTGCAGGTGAGCTGACCCTTTTTAAAATTTGATCTTCGGTCCTGCTGGTGAGCTGCGGTGGAACCGACAAACCCAACTTCATTTTGATGGCTGCATTATTCTGCAGGTGCCCATTATACAGCTCTAAAGATGCCTTTGCCATCTGTATATTTATAATCAATCTGTGGCCTTAGTCTTTCAAAAGATTTTGGGTTTGGGCCTGCAGGTGAGCTGACCCTGAGAAAGATTTTCCGTTTGGGCCAGCAGGTGAGCTAACCCTTTTAAAGATTAGATTTGCGGTCCTGCTGGTGAGCTGCGGTGGAACAGACAAACCCAACTTCATTTTGATGGCTGCATTATTCTGCAGGTGCCCATCATACAGCTCTAAAGATGCCTTTGCCATCTGCATCTTTATAATCAATCTGTGGCCTTAGTCTTTCATCCAGACTCAGTAATTGTGCCACTATGTGTCCTCCTCATCCTGCCATCTCCACAGTATGTCCCCTTGCCATTCATTTTCGATTGGACGAATAAAGATACAACATTGAAGCTAGTAAGGCAGCTGGGATTTATTGTATTGGATTTCGTGTGGGGATCCCTCCCCTTTTCCCGTGCAGTCGAAGTTGGATCGTGAGCTGTTGCTTTTGGTTATTATTGATATGGATCAAACGCACACACAGTAGATGTGGCACAAATTATTTAAATTAGCGCTGCAGACACTGTTTTCTGATGTAGTACAGTATTGGTCACAGAAAGACAAACCCTATAAACTATAACATTAAGCCCAGATTTGTAAAATTTGACCTAAAGAAACCCGTTTCAGATGGCGTACTGTATATGTCACAGAATAAAAACACACTATGGACACTAGATTATGCCCAGATTACTAAAATTTTAACTAAATAAACCCTTTTAAACGTACACTATTAAACGTACACACTATAGACAATAAATGTGGAGCTGATTATTTGAATTTATGCAAAAAAAACACAGTCTGCGGATGATGTACAGTATATGTCAGTAATAGGTATTAAAGAAAAATATCTTGCTGCTGTCAAACACACACACAGTACTCCTTAAAAGGACTTTGGCGTCTTTGAAAAGCTTTTGTTAGCTTTTTTAAATTTTTTCAAATATTTGCACCATACAAACACAAAAGGTATTGCAGTGCAGATGTGACAATTAACGGCAGACACCGTTGACATAAAAATTGTGGATATATTATGGGAAAAACATATTTTCAGTATTTTATATTTTTTGTCAAAATCTGGACCTGACAACCACAAAAGGTATTGAATTGCAGATGACTCAATTCAGGGATTACACCATAGACAGCAAAAATGTGTTAAGATTATGGAAAAAATAATGGGCCAGATTTATCATTAGCTCAAGTCAGAATAATAGAGTGAAAAAGTCGCAAATTTTTGTGCAATCGCTAAAACTGCGCAAAAATTTGCGCATTTTTCTGCTCTGCACTATGCCTGCCAGTTTTTCTTTTAAGTGGGAGTGTTTTCTTATGAAAATGAATCTCTAGACAGATTTACTATTGTGACTATTTAAAAAATGCGCAATTTCACTCCAGTGAGGACAATGCTTATCTTTTGAGGCTTTTTAATAGAACATGCTTTTTCGTAAGGCTGCTTACTGACGGATAAACTGCTACCGTCAAACCACATTTATTACAGTCTTAAAGGGCCGATCATAAAACTGACTTTAGCCATATGTGAAAGTGGAGTGAGCTGTCAGACTAATGATAAATCTGGCCGAATGTTTTCTGTATTTTATTTTTTGGCCTACATAAGGCCCTGACAACCTGCAAAATGCTTTGAAATGCAGATCACACAATTAACACATTACACCGTAGACAGAAAAAATGAGGTCAGATTCTGGGGAAAAATACTTTTTTCTGTATTAAAATTTTTGGCCTGGATATGGCCCTGACAACCTTTATTTTTGCCTGGATAAGGCCCTGACAACCAGCAAATGCTTTGAAATGCAGATCACACAATTAACACATTATACCGTAGACAGCAAAAATGTAGTCAGATTCTGGGAAAATAGTTTTATTTTTTCACTTTTTCCCAATATATGGCCCTGCAAACCACAGACGGTGTTTAAATGCACAGCACTGAGATTAATGGATTACACCGCAGACAGCAAAAATGTGTTCAGATTCTGGGAAATATGTACAGTCAGGTCCATAAATATTGGGACATCGACACAATTCTAAAATTTTTGGCTCTATACACCACCACAATGGATTTGAAATGAAACGAAGAAGATGTGCTTTAACTGCAGACTTTCAGCTTTAATTTGAGGGTATTTACATCCAAATCAGGTAAACGGTGTAGGAATTACAACAGTTTGCATATGTGCCTCCCACTTGTTAAGGGACCAAAAGTAATGGGACAATTGGCATCTCAGCTGTTCCATGGCCAGGTGTGTGTTATTCCCTCATTATCCCAATTACAATGAGCAGATAAAAGCTCTAGAGTTGATTTCAAGTGTGCTATTTGCATTTGGAATCAGTTGCTGTCAACTCTCAAGATGAGATCCAAAGAGCTGTCAGTGAAGCAAGCCATCATTAGGCTGAAAAAAACATAACAAACCCATCAGAGAGATAGCAAAAACATTAGGCGTGGCCAAAACAACTGTTTGGAACATTCTTAAAAAGAAGGAACGTGTCACTGCCAGTTCTGTGAGAAGGTCTGTTAGACGTTCTTTGTTTTGGTTTCACTTTGTCATCTCCTTTCCTTCTCCCAGCTGTCACCTATTTACACTAATTGGTGGATAAATTTTTTGTAGCCCTGGGGCAGATATATGATGACCCGTATCGTATTGCTCTGGCTGAATCTAAACTGCGTTTTTTATGCCAGGGTAAACATTCCGCAGAGATATATTGTTCAGAATTTCGGAGATGGACAGCAGATACAGTTTGTAATGATGCTGCACTCCGAAGTCAATTTTGCCATGGTCTTTCGGAAAGATTGAAAGATGCATTTGCTTTTCATGAGAGACCAGCCTCGTTAGAATCTGCCATGTCTCTAGCTGTTCGTATTGACAGGTGTCTTAGAGAGAGAGAGGAGATTACTCCTTCCTGTCATATTCAGTCCAAGGACAGTGGGGCTGTCTCATTCAGTACACAGGGGTCTCAGTCTCTCTCAATCCCCTCTGAGGAGGAGGCCATGCAGCTGGGTTTGCTTGCCTCTGATAGTAGAGGATTCAGCTCTCAGAGGAGGGTTTGTTTCTGTTGTGGGGGTATAAATCATTTGGCTAATGTTTGCCCCTCTAGGAGATTCATGGAGTTTTCTGAGGGTAATAAAAACAAAACAATAAAACCCCTCTAAAAACTTTCCATTTGCTACTATTGGCAAGGTTGATGCGGCAATTGAAGGTTTGCCGTTTGCTTGTAGTTCCCGTTTTCTCCTACCTGCCAGGGTGGCACTAGACAGCAAGAACATTGTTTGTGAGATTTTTGTAGATAGTGGAGCAGCTGTCAATCTAATTGATAATCAATTTGCAATAACGCATGGTTTCCAGGTATGCACTTTGGAAAAGGATATACCTGTTTTTGCTATCGATTCCGCTCCACTTTCTCAAAGATCGTTAAAGGGCATAGTTCACAATATCCGTTTGACTGTGGGTGACGCTCATGTTGAGGATATGTCATGTTTCGTCTTAAGCGGATTACCTACTCCTCTAGTGTTGGGGCTACCCTGGCTCACTAAACATAACCCCACCATTGATTGGCAAGCAAGGCAAATAAATGGTTGGAGTGAGTTTTGCAGAGAGAATTGCCTCACGCGTCTCTATCAGAGGTTTCTACCAAGACTGTGCCATCTTTTCTCTCTGAATTTTCGGATGTGTTTTCCGAGAGTGGTGTCCAGGAGTTGCTCCCTCACCGGGAGTACGACTACCCTATTAATCTCATCCCAGGCGCCAAACTGCCAAAATCACGTTTATACAATCTCTCCCAACCTGAAAGAGTCGCTATGCGTACTTACATCTCTGAAAGCCTGAGAAAGGGACACATCCGACCCTCGAAGTCACCTGTTGCCGCTGGGGTTTTTTTTGTTAAGAAAAAAGATGGTTCTTTAAGACCTTGTCTGGATTTCAGGGAGCTGAACCGTATCAAGATTCGTGACCCATATCCGCTTCCTCTGATCCCGGACCTGTTTAACCAGATTGTTGGGGCTAAGGTTTTTTCAAAGTTGAATTTAAGAGGGGCATACAACCTGGTCAGGGTCAGGGAAGGGGAAGAAGGAAAGACAGCCTGCAATACCCCTGAGGGTCATTTCAAGAATTTGGTTATGCCCTTTGGTTTGATGAATGCTCCGGCCGTCTTCCAACATTTTGTGAACAGCATTTTTTATCATTTAATGGGGAAATTTGTACTGGTGTATCTAGATGACATTTTGATTTTTTCTCCTGATTTCAAGACTCATCGAGACCACCTACGTCAGGTCTTGCTGATTCTGCGGGATAATAAATTGTACGCTAAACTGGAAAAATGTGTGTTTGCGGTTCCTGGAGATTTAATTTCTTGGTTTTCTTCTCTCCGCTTCTGGTTTTCGCATGGACCCTGAGAAGGTCGCTGTGCTTGATTGGGAGCTTCCTGAGAATCAGAAGGCGCTGATGCGGTTTTTGGGTTTTGCCAATTATTACAGAAAGTTCATTTTGAATTATTCCTTGGTTGTTAAGCCACTCACTGATATGACTAAAAAGGGGGTAGATTTTTCTTTGTGGTCGGTAGATGCGCCTAAAGCCTTTTCTACTATCAAAGAGAGTTTTGCTTCCGCTCCCATTTTGGTACAACCTGATGTCACTCTACCGTTTATTGTTGAGGTGGACGCACCTTAGTTTGGGATCAAGCCAGTCGGGTGTTTATTTATAAGTTCCAGCTTTCTGCAACACCATCCGTGACAAAACACATCGGTGAGCTAGGCAACACCAAAAGACCCAGAAGACCACGAAGAATGACTGTGGTGGATGACTGAAGAATTCTTTCCCTGGTGAAGAAAACACCCTTCACAACAGTTGACCAGATCAAGAACACTCCCCAGGAGGTAGGTGTATGTGTGTCAAAGTCAACAATCAGGAGAAGACTTCACCAGAGTGAATACAGAGGGTTCACCACAAGATGTAAACCATTGGTGAGCCTCAAAAACGGGAAGGCCAGATTAGAGTTTGCCAAACGACATCTAAAAAAGCCTTCACAGTTCTGGAACAACATCTTATGGACAGATGAGACCAAGATCAACTTGTACCAGAGTGATGGGAAGAGAAGAGTATGGAGAAGGAAAGGAACTGCTCATGATCCGAAGCATACCACCTCATCAGTGAAGCATGGTGGTGGTAGTGTCATGGCGTGGGCATGTATGGCTGCCAATGGAACTGGTTCTCTTGTATTTATTGATGATGTGACTGCTGACAAAAGCAGCAGGATGAATTCTGAAGTGTTTCAGGCAATATTATCTGCTCATATTCAGCCAAATGCTTCCGAACTCATTGGACGGCGCTTCACATTGCAGATGGACAGTGACCCAAAGCATACTGCAAAAGCAACCAAAGAGTTTTTTAAAGGAAAGAAGTGGAAGGTTATGCAATGGCTATGTCAATCACCTGACCTGAATCCAATTGAGCATGCATTTCACTTGCTGAAGACAAAACTGAAGGGAAAATGCCCCAAGAACAAGCAGGAACTGAAGACAGTTGCAGTAGAGGCCTGGCAGAGCATCACCAGGGATGAAACCCAGCATCTGGTGATGTCTATGCGTTCCAGACTTCAGGCTATAATCGACTGCAAAGGATTTGCAACCAAGTATTAAAAAGTGAAAGTTTGATTTATGATTATTATTCTGTCCCATTACTTTTGGTCCCTTAACAAGTGGGAGGCACATATGCAAACTGTTGTAATTCCTACACCGTTCACCTGATTTGGATGTAAATACCCTCAAATTAAAGCTGATAGTCTGCAGTTAAAGCACATCTTCTTCGTTTCATTTCAAATCCATTGTTGTGGTGTATAGAGACAAAAATATTTATGGACCTGACTGTATTATTATTATTTTTTTCACTTTTTCCCAATATATGGCCCTGCAAACCACAGATGGTGTTCAACTGCAGAGCACTTAGATTAACGGATTAAACCGCAGACAGCAAAAATGTGTTCAGATTCTGGGAAATATGTATTATTGTTTTTTCACTTTTTCCCAATATATGGCCCTGCAAACCACAGACGGTGTTCAAATGCAGAGCACTGATATTAACGGATTAAACCGAAGACAGCAAAAATGTGGTCAGATTCTGGGTCTTTGAAACGTCTTTAAAATGAGTCATTTGTGATCAAATTCTCCCTACACTCTCTGTCCCTTCCTAACAGCAGCTCTCCCTGACTCGCAATGAGCCGAACCTGCGTGACCGGGTGCTATATAGCACCCGATGACGCGTTCTGGCCAGCCAATCACTGTAATGCCAGTAGAAAACATGGCTACTGGCATTACAGTGATGGCAATGCTTACCTGCACGTTTATTGGCTGCTTAGAAGGCACCAAACGTGCGGGGAGGAGACTCGAGCATGGCGCTCGACTACGTGGTACTCGGCCGAGTACCGCCATGTGCCGAGCATAGCAATGCTCGAGCCGAACAGGTATTTGGCCGAGCATGCTCGCTCATCACTAATGTTTTCCAAGCATTTTTAAACTTTTGTTCAAATCTGTGAAGAAACATGCGATACCCAGACCATGTTGCATTTTATAATTCAAGCAGTGCATTAGAAATTTATGCACTTGCATGCTGTATGTTTATCTAGGTTCCTCATAGAAAGTGTACAAGGGACAATTTGCTAACACTGCCAGGGTAACCAAGGGGAAAAAAAAAACGAGTTTTCAGATCCAGTAATCATCTGGCTTTCTGCCACACCACTATCATTAACCACTTCGTGACCACCCATAAACGGGTGGTTGTTTATCTCTGAATGGACGTTTTAGAACCTCCATTCAGAGATGGCAGCTGCACGCTAATTGTGCAGCTGCAGAGCAGGTGGGCCGCTCAGGACACCCCAGAGAGAAGGCAGGGACAGTTCCCAGGTGTCCCTGCCTTCTAGATCGCTGTATACACAGCGCTCAATGTGCTATGCGCTTCCTGTCCTGGCCCGGTGGTCATGTGACCGCCGGGGCCGGGAAAGTGCAGGAACTGTCGGGACTTCCATAGACCACGATCATCCCTGCACTGAGGCTGTACAGTGCTGTATTATGCTGTACAGCCTCTCTGGGGGGTGTATTTCCCCTGTAATTGGGGCTACTATGCCAGCCCCAGTTACAGGAGAAATCAATAGTGAAAAAAAAAAAAGTGAAGTTAAATGTCCCCCATGTTTCACATGTAAAAAAAAAAAAAATCCCCAATTAAGTATTTTAAAAAAATGTAAAAAAAAAATATATATATATACATATTTGGTATTGTCGTGTCTGTGACGGCCGACTCTATAAATATATCACATGATCCACTCTGTCCGATAAACAGCATAAAAAAATAAATAACAACAGTGACAAAAAAAGCCATTTTTGTCACCTTACATCACAAAAAGTGCAACACCAAGTGAACAAAAAGGCATATTTCTCACAAAATGGTACTAATAAAACCATCACCTCATCCCGCAAAAAATTATCCCCTAAATAAGAAAATCACTCAAAAAATAAAAACTATAGCTCTCAGAACATGGAGACATTAAAACATCATTTTTTTGTTTCAAAGATGCTATTATTATGTTAAAGTGAAATAAATGAAAAAAGTATACAAACAACCAGCTTTATAAAGATATCACATCACCTAACCCCTCAGGCGAACACTGTAAAAAAATTAAATAAAAACAGTGCCAAAAAAAGCAATTTTTTGTCACCTTACATCAGAAAAATTGTAACACCAAGCGATCAAAAGGGCGCATGCCCCCCAAGATATTACCAATCAGTCACCTCATCCCGCAAAAAATTAAACCCTAACTAAGACAATCGGTCAAAAAATAAAATAACTATGACTCTCAGACAATGGAGACACTAAAATAAGATATTTTTTTGCTTAAAAACTGCTATCATTGTGTTAAAGTGAAATAATAAAAAAAGTATACATATTAGGTATTGCCGCATCTGTAACAACCTGTTCTATAAAAATATCACATGATCTAACCCCTCAGGTGAACACTGTAAAAAAAAAAGATTGAAAACTGTGGCAAAAAAGCCATTTTTTGTCACTTAACATCACATAAAGTGCAACACCAAGCGATCAAAAAGGCGTATGCCCCCTAAAATAGTACCAATCAAACTGTCACCTCATCCCGCAAAAAATTTGATCCTAACTAAGTCAATTGGTCAAAAAATTAAAAAGCTATGGCTATGGAGACACTAAAACATCATTATTTTGGTTTAAAAAATTAAATTATTGTGTAAAACCTAAATAAATAAGAAAAAGTATACATATTAGGTATTACCACGTCTGTAATTTCACATGACCTAACCCCTCAGATGAACGCTGTAAAAATAAATAAAAACTGTGCTTAGACATCTTGCCCCATAAAGTGTAATAATGAATGATCAAAAAATAATATGTACCTAAAAATGGTACCAGTAAAAACCTCAACTCTTCCTGCAAAAAAGGAGCCCCTGCACAAGATGATTGGCAAAAAAAAATAAAAAATATGGCGTTCAGAAAATGGAGACACAAAAACATATTTTTTTTTTTAAAAATGCTTTATTATTTAAAACTAAAACAAACAAAGAAAGTAGACATAGTTGATATCATTGCGTCTGTAACAACCTGCTCTATAAAAATAGCACATGATCTATTCTGTCATTTTTTGGTTACCTTGCCTCACAAAAAATGCAATATAGAGCAATTAAAAATCATATGGGACCCATATGGGACCCATAATGAAAACAGTGCATGTATTTGTGTACAGTGTGCTGTCCATATGCGTATGTCAGCAAAACATAAATAAATACAACATCCTATTCTTTTTCATTTTATGACCGATTTGCTGGCCTCAAAATAGATATGGTCGCGTGAATGCCCTTAAGGCCCCTTTCACACGACTGTAAGGCTTTTTCAATGTTTTGCGGTACGTTTTTCACGGATCCGTTGTTCCGTTTTTCCATATGGCATATATAGTATGCAGTAATTACATAGAAAAAATGGGCTGGGCATAAAATTTTCAATAGATGGTTCCGCAAAAACGGAACGGATACGGAAAAACATACAGATGCATTTCCGTATGTGTTCAGTTTTTTTTCCGGACCCATTGACTTGAATGAAGTCACGGAGCGTGATTTGAGGGCAATAATAGGACATGCTCTATCTTTCAACGGAACGGAATAACGGAAATACGGAAACGGAATGCATATGGAGCACATTCCGTTTTTTTTTTTGGCGGAACCATTGAAATGAATGGTTCCGCATACGGACCGTATACGGAAAGCAAAAAATGGTCTGTAAACGGGAAAAAAAAGGGTCGTGTGAAAGAGGCCTAAAGGAGTACCTAGCTAGCACTAATTCACCCCAACTGCCAAAGAGAAAGATTACTTGACCCACATACTAATTTCCTCCTCTATTTGTAGTATCGTGGAGTTTAGCAGAGGGACAGGCTTATAATTCACATCATCCATGATGATGAGAAAAGCTCAAGTGGGGCTTCATTTTCCATGGACCTTGCAGACGCAGTAAGAACTACTTTTCTCTGGTTTGCATGTCTTTGAATTTAACCTCTTTAGGACACATGTCGTACCGGTACGGCATGTTGTCCTGGTACTTAAGGACACATGACGTACCGGTACGTCATGTGTATTTCCGATCACCGCCGCCCTGCGGGCGGTGATCGGAACAAGGTGCCTGCTAAAATCGTTGAGCAGGCACCTTGGCTAAATGCGCGGGGGGGGGGGGTCCTGTAACAATTCAGACCTGCGGTTTGCGGCTTTTTTTGTTGCGGGCGGGCGGCGGTGCCGTCGGGTCCCCATGGGGCTGTAGGGGGAACCTGATGGCATGGAAGGCAGCACGCTGCCTTCCGGTGACGAGCCTGTGAGATCCAGCCCCCTGGATCTCACAGGCCGGAAGCTGTATGAGTAATACACACAGTAATACTCATACAGCCAATGCATTCTAATACAGAAGTATTGGAATGCATTGTAAAGGATTAGACCCCCAAAAGTTGAAGTCCCAAAGTGGGACAAAAAATAAGGTGAAGAAAAAGTTTAAAAAATAAAGTTTCCCCCCCCAAAAAATAAAGTTTTCCCCAAAAACAATTTAAAGTTTCAAGTAAAAATAAACAAAAATCCCCAAATAAAGTAAAAAAAAATGGTAAAAAATAGGGGAGGAAAAAAGTATACATATTAGGTATCGGTGCGTCCGTATCGACCGGCTCTATAAACATATAACATGACTTAACCCCTCAGATGAACACTGTAAAAAATAAAAAATAAAAACTGTGCTAAATAAACCATTTTTTGTCACCTTACATCACAAAAAGTGTAATAGCAAGCGATCAAAAAGTCATATGCACCCCAAAATAGTTCCAATTAAACCGTCATCTAATCCTGCAAAAATCATACCCTACCCAAGATAATCGCCCAAAAACAGAAAAAACTATGGCTCTCAGACTATGGAAACACTAAAACATGATTTTTTTTGTTTCAAAAATGAAATCATTGTGTAAAACTTACATAAATTTGAAAAAAAGTATATATATTAGGTATCGCCGCGTCCGTGACAACCTGGTCTATAAAACTTCTACATGATCTAACCTATCAGATGAATGTTGTAAATAACAAAAAATGAAAACTGTGCCAAAACAGCTATTTCCTGTTACCTTGCCTTACAAAAAGTGTAATATAGAGCAACCAAAAATCATATGTACCCTAAAATAGTACCAACAAATCTGCCGTCCTATCCCGTAGTTTCTAAAATGGGGTCACTTTTTTGGAGTTTCTACTCTAGGGGTGCATCAGGGGGACTTCAAATGGGACATGGTGTCACAAAACCAGTCCAGCAAAATCTGCCTTCCAAAAACAGTATGGCATTCCTTTCCTTCTGCGCCCTGCTGTGTGCCCGTACAGCGGTTTACCACCACATATGGGGTGTTTCTGTAAACTACAGAATCAGAGCCATAAATATTGAGTTTTGTTTGGCTGTTAAGCCTTGCTTTGTAACTGGAAAAAAAATATTAAAATGGAAAATCTGCCAAAAAAGTGAAATTTCAAGATTTGCTTCTAAACTTCTAAGCCTTGTAACATCCCCAAAAAATAAAATGTCATTCACAAAATGATCCAAACATGAAGTAGACATATGGGGAATGTAAAGTAAAAACTATTTTTGTAGGTATTACTATGTATTATAAAAGTAGAGAGATTTGAAACTTGGAAATTTGCAATTTTTTTTACAAATTTTTGGTAATATTTTTATTTTTTTAGAAATAAAAATTATTTTTTTTTACTTCATTTTATCAGTGTCATGAAGTACAATATGTGACGAAAAAACAATCTCAGAATGGCCTGGATAAGTCAAAGCGTTTTAAAGTTATCACCACTTAAAGTGATACTGGTCAGATTTGCAAAAAATGGCCTGGTCCTTAAGGTGAAATAAGGCTGTGTCTTAAAGGGGTTAAGTATTATACATTTTAGTGATCACTTTAGTGAGCTGTTGGTTGTTTAGTGAGCTGTCACATAATAGACCAGGTTTATGAAAATGAATATAAAGGAGGGTTACCAAAACAACTAATCACAGCTATTTTAGAGGATTCCCTACCAAAGCTAGGAAGAAGCAAGTATGTTCTTAATGCAGACATAAGGTGGTGCTATTCTATAGACCTATTCCTAGTACTTCAGCCATGTCCCATTGAGATTAATGGCACTGTTCAGTAGTAACAGGGAGGGAATGAAGAGGCTGCGTTTCTCAATGGTGCGTCATAGCCCCTCTATTGTGCTTTTGTATTATGCTGATTGCCTATCTTTTTTGAGCATGTAATTCCAATATAAAGGTCATGACAATTATTCTTGTATTTGGTACACTTGTACGTATATGTAAAAACTGATCTTAGATGTCACACATCATATATATTCCATATAATATCCTAGAAAAATCAAGGAGAAACACCATCAATGAAATGTATATAAAATAACTTAAATGTTTCCCAGAGCAAATGCTTCAGTTCTTAGTTTTTCGATAAAACAAATGTCTGGCTGACGTTTTCCGCTAATGACAACAAGAGTGTGATGTCTTTGCAATGCTTTATGAAGAGGGCACAATAGAAAGGCCCCAAGTGCCCTCCCCTGAATGTTGTTGCGTGCTATTCAGCTGATAGGATCAGTAAACTTCCTAAAGCCTGCAGGATGAATTGATGTTTTCAAAGACTTATTTGGGAAAACAAGGGAAGCAAATGTTCAGAGTCTTAAAAACCTCTTGCCATGCCTTAGAAAAAAAATACTTAACAAGGGATTACTCTCCTGTTGCATTCATATGAATGAAAGAAGTTCAAGCGACAATGTTGTTCCTGAAATATTTGGTTGCACTCCTCATGTCACCAGCAAAGAGGCATGTCAGGTCCAGTGGGATGGAACAGTCTAAGGATCTATAAACAGACATCTTCCAGGTCAGACAGAGTAGCACTTCTTAAAGGGAAACTTCCATCAGAAAAGGTTTTTATTAACTTACTATTCAAAAAAAATTTTAGATTTTTTTTAACTGTTTTTGCTTTTAATTGTGAGGGTACCATGCCATTGAAAATTAAATACAAAATATTGTCCTTCTGTAACAGACAGCAAAAATGATAAGACCTCCTATGAAGATAGATGATCCATTATTTGTTTACTGCTGCTGTGAGGGGAAGATGTTATCTACAGTGTAATCTTCATAAAAATAGTAGGTATAGAATTTGGATGACAGTATGACAGATTTATTGTTTTCTTGATAGGCCTAGATAAAGACGTCCACAGAAGATCATTGTTCTTATCAGTGAAATAATGTGTGATATTCAAATTGAGTCACTACTGGGGGAGTTCTCTTTGGCCACAGTGAATGGTCTGACTGAAACTGTTAACTCAAGACTGTCTGCTGTGCTAGTCCAGACAAATAGGAAGTGAAAGAACCAGGACAGAAAGCTATAGATTGACGTCAAAAATTATATCCAGAAAAACACCATGTTTTGTTTGTTTTTTACAAAAAAAATCTAGAATAGGTTGTTCATACAGTATGTGATAACATTTTTTAATAGAAGTGCCCCTTTAAAGGGAACCTGTCACCGGGATTTTGTGTATAGAGCTGAGGACATGGGTTGCTAGATGGCAGCTAGCACATCCTCAATACCCAGTCCCCATAGCTCTGTGTGCTTTTATAAAAATAAAAAAATGATTTGATACATATGCAAATTTATCTGAGATTAGTCCTGTTCATGAGATGAGTCAGGGACAGGACTCATCTCAGGTTAATTTGCATATGTATCAAATCTTTTTTTTACACAATAAAAGCACCCAGGGCTATGTGGACTGGGTATTGCAGATGTGCTAGCGGCCATCTAGCAACCCATGTCCTTAGCTCTATACACAAAATCCCGGTGACAGGTTCCCTTTAAGGGTCCATTCACACGTCCGTTTTTTATTTCCTGATCTGTTCCGTTTTTTCTGGAACAGATCTGGACCAGATCTGGACCCATTCATTTTCAATGGGTCCTGGAAAAAAACGGACAGCACAATGCGTGCTGTCCGTTTCCGTTGTTCCGTTCCGCATGTCCGTTTAAATATAAAACATGTCCTATTCTTTTCCTGAAAAATCGGATCCTGGTACAATACAAAGTCAATGGATCCGCAAAAAACGGAAGACATACGGATGTCATTCCGTATGTCATCCGTTTTATACGGAATCTGTTCCTGGAAATGACATTTTAATTTTTTTTTTAATTTTTTTTTCCAAGAAATCAAAACAACTTTATTTGCTAATTGAAATTTATACATGTTTCCGTTTTTTGCGGATCCGCAAAAAACGGATGACATACGGATGACATACGGAAACATATTCAGGAACAACGGATCCGCAAAAAACGGACAGAAAATCGGATTATAGAAAAATACTGACGTGTGAATGTAGCCTAAACATGTGAAAATGCCTGATGGAATTCACAGACTGAAAAACTCTCCTTACAACTAATAATAAACCTGTAACAACAGCAACAGCAATGATACTTTATGTATTGTATGGAGATATTTAAACAGCTTTATTGTTGCAAATGTATTCACATAGATTTCACTATTATGCTCTTTCTGTTGATCTCATTTTTAATATGATCTTTATCCTATAGGAGGTATATTTCCTAGGAGCCAAACAACTCAACACAATCCTGTGACCAATTTAAAAAAAGCACTCGTGTGCCCACAGTCACACCATTCCCACACCAGAGCCTCATTTCCAGCCGTTTCGGATCCTTGCTGGACCAGAAGTGACTGCTGTGACTAAATACTGACCTCAGTGGTCAGATGTGCTCTGCTCGAAGGGCAGATCCCATGATTGGCTACAGCAGTTATGGAACAAAGCCACTTCTGGTCCTACATGGACCAGAAGTGGGCAAAAACAGGGCTGCAGCATGGAAATGATGGGACTGCAGGCTTGTATTATTTTTTATTTGGGCAAAGTTTTTGATGATTGAGTTTTAAGAGCTGCAAAAATGACAAAGCTTCTAAAAACTATTAGTTCTAAGAATAAAAAAGCACATCATTGAAGATTTTTGATTAACATTTCTGTAAATCATATTTGTCTTCATATCATACTGTTATTTTAGTACCTGACAATTATTCAGGCCTGGGAGGTCCTACATAGATGATGCCCAAGTTGTATATGGATCTGCATCTGCCTGTCGTCATGAATACTTTTGTAGTTTATCTTCCTGTGCCAACCACTGATTGACTGATATATAGGGTTTCCTCTCTTTTTTTTACAAAGAAGTTCTTCAGAGGCTGCTGTATGTATTACACAATTATGTGCCCCTGCTACTGCAGTACCCTAGTGGGGCATTGCAAATAGTTAATGATTGCCAATTATGTTAACCTACAGTTTCTTAGTGCAATGCTGTGAGTTATGGTTAAAAATGTTGTTTTTATCTATTTTATGTAAGGCCAATTGTAAGTGTATAGGTAATTGTTTATGCATTATGTTGCTAGGGTGATGGACTCAGGACCCCTCCTAATTAGATAGTGTGAGACAGAATCTAGAGTTTGCAGAGGAGGAGGAAAGACGTGTGTGTGTGTGTGTGTGTGTGTGTGTGTGTGTGAAAACTCTGCATGCAAGGCCTAAAATTCCAGAAAACTGCTGTCTCTGAGACTTCAACTAAAGAACAACTTCTACATTAAAGTACATCTGAGAGAAGGAGAACAGACACATTGAGAAGGTCTAGAACCTGAAAGGCCGTGCAAGATAATGTCAGTGATGTATAGACTGTTTATGGCATGGGACTTCACTGCTGTGAGAGGCAAATCTATCTCAGGTGCCTACCATGCTAGAATCTGGGCTGGTCACTTTACTCTGTATCTGCACCCATCACTTTGGGAGCTGCAGAAGGAGAGTTACTAAGTCTAGTATAGCACACCTATGGTTACTTGGAAAGACTGCAGAAAGAGAGAAAGACGTGGAGCACTACAACCTCCATCATTGTTGCCTATACACTGCCATTGATAATACTGCTGCTCTGTGAAATACATCTGCATTGTGACTTTACTGCCACCTGTTCTACTACTCTCATCATCCACTGAGTAAAAAAACTTTATTCATTATAACCAATTGGTCTGATCATTGCCTCCATACTCCACCAGTCCTGCATTGGCACTCCTGCCACTCCTCCTGTACCCAAACACCCACTAAACACCAAATGCACGGCAAATACCACCAGGCAGGAGTCCCAATTCCAGGGAGTGCCCCAGAGGAAGAACAGGTGCACCCACTAATCACTAAATGGCCCCAGAAAGTGCTAGAGGGAGGACTGCCACAGTGAACTGTGATTATTACTATCCCTCTTAGGGTCACAATCACCACAACCATCCCCCCTGCCCCGCTCCTCCCTGCAGGTCACTGCACTACTGTAGAACAATATCATTGGTGGGCAAAATCTACCCTCTACTACAAATGATTAGGAATTTTAGAAGTTGTCATCTGTATAATTACAACCTCTTGCTTGGGTCAGTGGCCTACAGAAAAATCTTCATCTCATCAGAGGAAATTATTCTAAGGATACCCCTTCTATCTATTAGATCATCTGAATGTCCACTTTTTATTGCATTGTAAACTCTGCTAAAATCATTGTGAATATAGCGGTCTTATAACAGCAGCAAGTGACTGGCTCCAAATTTTTTTTAAATGGATTACTGAGGTCTTGGTATTGTAGTGGTCATTTTTTTTGTCAGAACTTACGTCAACTAGGTGATCCTCTGTGGGCCAGTGCTTCCCTAAATACATAGCATGACCAGTCAATCAGGATAGGTCATGGCTAAATGGCTTCTGCTAGACAATTTGAGTTATTTATCACATCAACCATAATAAGAAACGGTAGTGATAAGATGTATTGTGACTAGAGTTGAGCGAACCCGAACTATAAAGTTCGGGTTCGTACCGAACTTTAGGTTTTTCGGCACCCGGACCCGAACCCGAACATTTACGTAAAAGTTTGGGTTCGGTGTTCGGCGCTTTCTTGGCGCTTTTTGAAAGGCTGCACAGCAGCCAATCAACAAGCATCATACTACTTGCCCAAAAAGGCCATCACAGCCATGCCTACTATTGGCATGGCTGTGATTGGCCAACTGCAGCATGTGACCCAGCCTCTATTTAAGCTGGAGTCACGTAGCGCCGCCCGACACTCTGCTCGGATTACTGTAGGGAGAGGCTGCAGCTGTTGTGAGGGAGAGATCAGGGAGAAATCTTATCAAGAACTGCTTTTTTTACTCAGCGATCTACAGCAAATGTGTTTTGTGGGTGCAGTGCACAATTTTTTTAAGCCTGCCCTGAGCCAACTACTGCTGAAAAAAACCTTTTTTAACTTCAGTTTGTCAATATCAATACATAATCGGCAGCCATTTTGTGCAACGATAGTGCACCAGCACAGGCTATCTGCATGTCTGCAAGTCTAGAAATACAGCTTTTTGCTTACTGGTGTTAAAAAAAACTTTTTTTCATATAGTGCACATCTAGGATTAGGCCCTTTTTTTCATATAGTGCACATCTTGGATTAGGCAAGAAATACATCTTTTTGCTTACTGGGGTGAAAAAACCCTCTAATATACTGCACATCTGGGATTAGATGTGCATAAGTGAGTGTCACATTTAGGCCAGAAATACATCTTTTTGCTTACTGGGGTGAAAAATCCCTCTAATATACTGCACATCTGGGATTAGACGTGCATAAGTGACTGTCAAATTTAGGCCAGAAATACATCTTTTTGCTTACTGGGGTGAAAAAACCCTCTAATATACTGCACATCTGGGATTAGACATGCATAAGTGACTGTCACATTTAGGCCAGAAATACATCTTTTTGCTTACTGGGGTCAAAAAACCCTCTAATATACTGCACATAGAGATATAAGCGTGTGGCGGATAAGAGACGTGTGACTGGTCCAGACCTGAATGTGGGTGATCTGGTGTGGTTGTCTACAAAGAATATCAAACTGAAGGTTCCCTCCTGGAAGTTGGGTCCTAAGTTTATTGGGCCTTACAAGATCTTGTCCGTCATCAATCCCGTTGCCTTCCGTCTTGATCTTCCTCAGACTTGGAAGATCCATAATGTTTTTCACAGGTCCCTATTAAAACCGTATGTCCAACCCACTGTACCCTCCTCTTTGCCTCCTCCTCTGATTGTTGTTGATGGTAATCTTGAATTTCAGGTCTCTAGGATTGTGGATTCTCGCATTATATGCGGTTCTCTCCAGTACCTCGTTCATTGGGAGGGTTATGGTCCTGAGGAGAGGATGTGGGTCCCAGTGGCGGATATTAAGGCCACTCGTCTCATCAGGGCTTTCCATAGGTCCCATCCTGAGAAGGTGGGCTCTGAGTGTCCGGAGTCCACTCGTTGAGAGAGGGGTACTGTCACCACCAACTCTCTGAGAAGGTCTGGCAGACGTTCTTCTGTACCTCTTGCATGATGTTCTTTGTTTTGGTTTAACTTTGTCATCTCCTTTCCTTCTCCCAGCTGTCATCTATTTACACTGATTGCCTCCCTTTATATTCCCTCCCATACTGCCTCACTTTGCGGTTTATACTACTTCCTGTATTGTGTTCACTGCTGGAGGCTGCAACTGCTGATTCCTCAGATAAGTCTTTTTCCCTTTTTTTGTGTTTCCTTGCTGGCTTGATTCTAGGTGACCCTGACTCCGTCCGTATTAAGTGCAGGGAGCCGGTGGTCGTGTCCCCTCACTATTATAGGTTTTTCAGGTGTCACACAGTCTAGGTACGAGGGCATGCAATCGTCTACCATAAAGATCTTTGCATGGGCATAGCAGTCAGGGAGAGCTCTTGGGGTTTTATAGGGCTCACCCATATGTTCCTTAGTTTGGGATCAAGTCAGTCGGATGTTTATTTATAACTTCCAGTTTTCTGCAACACCATCCGTGACAGCTTCTGAGAGCATTCCCGACTGATGCCGGGGGACAAGTGGAAGCACAAGGCGAAGGCAGGGGAGGAGGAAGAGGTCGCCAACGCAGCTGTGTCAGCGCCAGCACCTCAGAAGGCAGGGTTAGCATGGCCGACATGTGGAAAAGCTTTGTCACCTCGCCGCAACAACTGGTGCCAAATGATGATATGGAGCGTGTTAGCAGGAGGCAGCATTTGAACAACATGGTGGAACAGTACCTGTGCACACGTCTACACGTACTGACTGATGGTTCTGCCCCATTCAACTTCTGGGTCTCCAAATTGTCCACATGGCCAGAGCTTGCCCTGTATGCCTTGGAGGTGCTGGCCTGCCCTGCAGCCAGTGTACTCTCTGAACGTGTATTTAGCACGGCAGGAGGCGTCATTACAGACAGACGCAGCCGCCTGTCCACAGCCAACGTGGACAAGCTCACGTTCATTAAAATGAACCAGGCTTGGATCCCTCAGGACTTGTCTGTACCTTGTGCAGAATAGACAGTTCTAAGAGCCTCAACCATCCATCCTTGTACTCAAGTGCACTCATTTCTTTTTCTTTTTTTTATATGTCCCAATATTTTGGGGGATACCCCTATGTAAAAATGCAAAATAACACATATCTGTGTTGGCTACCTATTCCTCCTTCGCCACCGCTTCCACCTAGACCGCCACGTGAGCCTACACGGCCACATCCACCCATTCACCGCCTCCTCAACCTCTTCCTCCTACATCATTCCTAATATTTTTTTTAAGGTCTTTTATGTTTTTTCAATTAATTTCCCTATTCACATTTGTTTGCAGAGCATTTGCCATGCTCTTAAGCACATTTTGCTGCCTTTCGCAGCCCTCTCACTCTTTCCATGACATTTTTACAGCCATTATAGTGCTCAAATGTTCGGGTCCCAATTGACTTCAATGGGGTTCGGGTTCGGGGTCAAGTTCGGGTCAAGTTCGGGTCCCGAACCCGAATTTTTTTTTCAAGTTCGGCCGAACCTGCCGAACCCGAACATCCAGGTGTCTGCTCAACTCTAATTGTGACTAAACCAAAACATTAAAAATCCTGCACACAGTATGTGTAGCGAGCATTATATATGCATCCTCGTCTGGGCAAGTCTACAAGTTATTCTTCAAGGTTAGATGGAGCATAAAGTACCATCATCCTTATTAGAAATTGTCTTGAATCAACCCATGTGCATCTCCTGAACATCTGTATGCAGTACAAAATAATACATTCTAAAAGGTACCCTGCTCCAAATGTTACAGTAACAGCATGCGAGAAAACCTATCAAGAAGCTGCTGGAGACAGCTATTCCTTTACCAGTGTTTGTTTCCTTATTTCCCTCTGCTGGCTGCGGTGTTTGAGAATGCTCCACTTACTATTATCTCTGCTCATATTCACCTTCCAGCTGATCACGCACAGCAGTTGTACAGTGCAGGCAAGCAGGTGTTGAGGACCTGTGGACTGAGTTCTCATGTGCTACTTAGTGCTCTCTGAAGTTTGATATTTGAGACTCTTTTTCCTCTTTAGGGAGTGTGCACCTGGAGATACCTACATCTGTTTGTCACCTGAGGCAATTGCTGGTGGCATCAGGAAAATATCAGAGTATTTGATCATTTGACTAAAATCTCAATATTAATAAAATATTAATAAAAGCATCATTATATGAAAACCAATAATGCGCTGGTAACTAACTTACATGATATTTTGTTCACAAGTGTTACACAAGCAAAAAAAAGTCAGACGTTAATGCAGTAATTTGAAGTTACAATTGATTTTTCCCCAACATGTAACGCAGTAAATGCTCTTTAATTAAATATGGTTTGATGTAACTGCTCAAGATGTTAAGGTAAACTTTGTAATGGCAGAGAGAATATATCAAATTAATTATCCCCCAAAGTACATAGGCAGTATAAAATGTAAAAATGAAGAAAATAATACAAAAAATTTAAGTTCAATTTGGCTGATTTGCTGAATTTTACAAAAAAAATTGCTTCGCATTATTTTGCAAGTGGCGGGTGCAATGACAGTGAGCTGCGATAGTGCCACCCCCCATCATTGTACCCCTCAGATGCCACGTTCATACATGATCGCTGCATCTGAGTGTAAAAACTGTGTAAAATTATCATTTTGTCACAATGGGCACGAGATTTTGTCACAATGCCGGCCGGCGTCATATGTCACTGCGCACGGGATTTTGGCTGAGATCTTCAATCAAGATGGTGGCTGTCAGCCCGTCGTGAGAAAATGGAGGACGTAAGTATGAATGTTTTTGTTTTTTACACTATTTCAGGTTAAATCGATTCGCTAACATGAAGCATGATGAAATTCGGCTTCGAGGCAAATCAAATTTATCCTGAAATTCGGATCGAATTCCACTTAGTGGGATTCAATCAACTCATCTGTAGTATTAATTATTATGAAAAAATATCAAACATAAAACTTGCACCCTAAAATATATCAAAACTATAAGTTACAGTTCCAAACAAAGCTCAGTCATTGCCAACCTATTTCTGTCGACAAAAGCCACCCTATAAGCAGGTAAGGAGAGTTAAAGTTGACTGTTCTGTTATTACTAGGAGTTGCTCAGTACAAAGGGATTTCTGGGTGGTTGTATGAAGGGAAGCAGGGGGGGGGGGTTTGTTTGTATATGATACATAGCATTGGCCCTTTAAGAATGTTGAACCCACTGAGATTAAGAAATTCTTCTGGAAATGGTTCAAAATGGTCACCAGCAACCTGTCCTAGAAGGTGAGCAGGACTGGTTGCCTTCATTTGCAGATCTGTCTAGAGTTTGTGAGAAGGTGGGGCCTCACCGCACATTATGCACTTGCACTTGCATATACTACATTTAGTTAAGTTTTCCTATCAGGCTGCTCAGCCATGGTGGCATATCATAGGCAGGATCACACCATTACCATCTATTGTAGAGAAGTGTAGTATGGTCATGAACCCACCATAGTGCCCCTCTTTAGTATGTGGCAAGATGTTACTTTTAACACAATATTATTACACAATTATGAAATTCCCTGTATGCACATCAATTTTAAGGGGCATTTTTTGTTTTGCATTTGAGCATTGTTAGGTTTGCGGTCCATACCCATTACCCTCCTGTTGTTCCCTGTAGGGGCATACGCCCCGCCACTTATCATGTCATCCGGTGTCCTGGTTGCCAACGTCCTCTGCATGCTGATACCTCCATGTTCGTGCCTGATGCTCCCTTAGTGCGCAAGTACTTACCTCCATGATCTTAAAAGACCAGCATGCCTGCTCCCAAATCCTTCCCAAGCCAATGGCTGGGGGTCCCTGTGTATTTAACGTACCCTCTCCATCAGGAGTAAAAAGAGAAAAAGGTCCAGCTCGGTTAAAATGTTACCTTTATTTTTCAGTGCAGATAAAAGCCAGTTACAGTCCAGTCTACATGTTTCGGATCAGAGACAGTAGCGATCCTTCCACATGACATACACATACTGAGGAGGGGGTTGGATATATAGCGCCTCCACTTGAAAGCAGGTGGACGCACTAACTACAAGCCCCTCCTTCAAATGAAATTGACAACATGTGCTAAAAAGCATGGTTGATTAAAACAAAAGAACACACACAAGTCATGGATCAAAAATTCAATAATGTAATATCAGGTCATGTTTCCGATTGAGTCCACTTGGTGTAGTGGACCCCATTTTAAAGATCCAAAAGGACTCACGATTCAAAAGCTTCTTCTTGTAATTACCACCCCTAGGTGGTGGAGTAACCCTTTCCAGGCCTTGCACTGTTAAACCCTCTGTGTTGCCACCATGCACCACTGAAAAATGCAGGCTAACTGCAGACACATTCCTGGCGTGTGAATGAGGAATGTCAGAGATGTGCCTGCACAGTCTAACCTTAAGGCCATTGGTGGTGCAACCAATATACTGGAGGGAACAGAGAGTGCATGACATACAATACACCACATGAGTGGTGTTACAGTTGATGTATTGTTTGATGGAAAAACTTTGATTCATGGCATAGGAAAAAACTTCCTTGCCAGGTCGCATATAAGAGCAACACATACAGATTTTATGCCCACATTTGTAGCTTCCGAAAAATCGCAACCACACTGGAGAAGCTCGTGCCCCCTCAGAATACAAAGAGGGGCAGAGTCTGTTGCCCAGTGTGGTCGCTGTACGGGCTGAGCACAAGATGCCACCCTTCAAGACACTGTGCCATTGGTCATCTGTTGACAGTACAGGTAAGTGTTCTATATTACAGATCTGCGAGTATTGTGCACTATAAGTAGTGACAAAAACAGGCAGGCGGGAATGCCGTGACTGATCTGAGTTCTCAGAGTGACGTGTGCGCTTGTGGTGGGTAAATAATAATGATTGTCTGGGTCTGGACAGGGCCTCCTTCTGGGCACATGCTAAACTGTCCTAGGAGTATTGTCTCATAGAAAGGTTGAAGGCAGCAGATCGCATCTCCATGTGGCATGTTGCATCCTGAGTGCAGTTTCGTCTGATGCGAATAAACTCACCCTTAGGGATATTTTTGGCAAGATGGGGAGGATGACAAGATGCTGCATGGAGAGTTGTATTTGCAGTATCCCAGGGGGTCAGTAGCCGCTTTGGGTATGCGGGGAGTCGTAGTGCAGGGTAACCCACTAACCTGGGATTCACTGTCGTCTTCAATCTGGGTAGATACTGGAACAGGCAGTTCATAAATGTCGTGACGCCAGTGCCAATTGAACGGTGACACACCGTGTAGTGATAGGTGGAATAATAGAGTAGTCCAGGTATTCATACAACATGTCAACTTTACTGCATGGATTTGTAGCAGGATGAACAGCAGAGAATACAGTTCCAGTGTTATTCCACACTTTACCATACAGTTAACAGCAGTGGTTCAGTCTTTTACTTACAACAAGGTTAACTTCGAGACAGGCCTCCTAGGTTCAGGGATTCCCTCTTATGCTACTTGCAGCAATACCCTCAAGGTCCGGACACCTAATTCCTGGTGATAACCCTTGAGTAAATAATGGGCAGAGGTCTTCTTCCCTCCTGATGGCAGGCTCTATCTTTGGAGTTCTTCAAGTATAATTAACTTGGAAAGCTGGGTGGGTATGACCCTCCACACCAGTAGTGCAATCTCTGCACTCTTGACTGAGCTCAGAATCTCTCAGCACTGACTCTAGAAACTTCTGACTAACTTCCTAGGCTAGGCCCTAGCCTATTTATACTGAACTGGGGGCTCCCTCTGCTGGCTGGAATAATGATTGCCTGCAACAGGCCTAACTGGCTTAAAGGGAAATACACCTCGCAATCTAGCAGTGTCGGGTAACCTACCCGTATGCTGCACACCCCCAGACTTTAACGTGAGTAAGGCCTCGTACTCACACACACCTTCCTGAGCTGGCATAACATGGTACATAAGCATTACATTATAATATGATAAATAATTATTTCACACAGAAAAACATAACATTGGTAACTTCATAAATAAATGACGCAAGGGAAAGGGGCGTCTTCTTGCTTCTTAGGCACGGCCGCTGACCTGGCACAGCGGACTTAGGGTGAACCAGGTTAGTCCATTTTTCTTTGGTGGCAGTATAATAACGGAACTACCCAGGGGTTTCCTGTGGGTGTATCACAGGCAAGGGCTCACGTGGGGGAGTCCATTCTTGCGCACAAATGTCAAGCAAGGTATTACCAGTAGCAACTGCTCGGGAGGAGACACCACCAGCATAGTCAAAGTCTCCTAAACGGACTGGCGGACGTCCCCTGGTTATCCGGGTGGACCTTCTCAACACAGGGGTCTCCTCCTCCCTTAGCAACGAGGTAGAAGAGAGAGGAGCAACAGGAGGGTCTCCATCAGTGAGACCTTGGTCAGGAACAACAGGAACAACAGGAACAACAGGAACAACAAGATCCATTAGAGGGGGAACTGGATCCGGGGCATCTTGAACCGGCTCTTCTGGAGGTGAAGATACAGTAGGTGCCGGAGCAGGCACCAGCAAGTTCAACCATGGTGTCAGAAGCCAATGCATGGGATCAGCGTCATACCTTAGATTACTGACAGCCTGCATAGGATCCTCGGGCTGTATTGATGACTCTGACACAGGGAATTCAGATCTAGAACTCTCGGCACTGGGTTCTGGTGTCAGGCAGAGTTTTAACTCTGTGTGCAATTTGGGATCCCTTGCCTTCCCGGGTGATCTCATAAGTATGAGTCCCAACATTTGGGATTGCAGTGACAACATAGGGACTTTGCTCCCATTTACTGTCCAGTTTACTTGTACGGCGGTTATTTTTTAACCATACCACAGCCCCTATTGTCAAGGGTTCTGCATGGGCTGCCTGATCATAGTCTCTCTGCTGTCGGTCTCTAACATTGTCCATCCGTTCCTGAACAATGGCTTTGGCTGTATTCAATCGCCTTTGGTGCTCAGCAACCCAGTCGGTATTAGGTAATGGGTTGATGCAATCAGGTACATGTATGTCCAAGGAGTGATCAGCAGGCAATGTCCCTTGGCGCCCAAACATCAAGTAAAAAGGGGTATACCAAGTGGAACAATGGATGGTATGATTGTACGTGAACATGAGCTGTGGCAACAGATTAGGCCAATCTCCTCTGGTTTCAGGAGGTATGGCCCTCAGCATCTCTATCAAGGTCTGATTCATTTTTTCACATAATCCATTACCTTGAGGATGGTAGGCCGTTGTCCGGATCTTCTTACAGTTGTGTAAGCGGCACAGTTCATGGAACAGATGGGACTCAAAAGCAGGTCCTTGATCGGTGAGGATCTTTTCTGGACATCCGTAGGGCAGGAGGAAATGCTTCCAGAACAGTTCGGCTGTAGTCTTGGCTGTCTGGTCTCTCACAGGCACCGCTACAACAAACTTAGTGAAATGGTCAATAATAGTCATGGCATAAGCATACCATGAGCGACTAGGCTCCAGTTTCACATGGTCGATGGCGACAAGTTCAAGAGGACGGGTACTTACAATGGGTCTCAATGGTGCCCTCTGATCATGGTGCTCACTTCGTTTTAAGGCACAGGCTACACACTCCCGACACCACTTCTCAATGTCTTCTCTCATGCCCACCCAGTAAAACCGCTGGCGGATATTAGCCTCAGTCTTTTGGACCCCAAAGTGACCGGATTGATTGTGGTACATCTCCAACACCATACCTGCATCTCGTCGGGGTATGAGAATCTGGTGCACTCTCTCGTTGGACACTGGGTCTAGGCTTCTCCGTAGCAATAGGCCCTTTTGTATGAAGAGTTGATGGCGCTGTCTCCACAGTTTGATGAGCTCAGGATCTGCACTCTTACGTCGAATCCTCTCAGGGGCTCTGCCACTAGTAATGAAGTCCAACAACTCACCCAGCACTCTACTTTCAGACTGTAGTTTCACCCACCTTTCTTCTTTAGGTTCAGGCCTACTGGAGGGTGAAGGAACTGCAGCTCTGTCATTGGTAGCTCGAGCCTGATCCTGTTGAGCAAATTTGTTATAGAAGGCCGGCATCTCTACATCTTCCCAAGCATCTCGCACATCATCAGGAGCTGTCTCTGTGGGAAGCCTGGATAAAGCATCAGCATTATTATTAGTACGTCCAGCACGATATTTTACAGAGAAATCATAGTTGGCGAGGCGAGAGGCCCATCTCTGCTCCAAGGCCCCTAATTTAGCTGTATTTAGATGCGCCAGAGGGTTATTGTCAGTGAATGCAATGAACGGGGTGGCGGCTAGATAGTCTTTGAATTTCTCCGTCACTGCCCACACTAATGCCAGGAACTCTAGTTTGAAGGAACTATAATTCTGGTCATTTTTCTCAGCTCCTTTCAGGGAGCGGCTTGCATATGCTATCACTCTCTCTTTTCCCTCTTGGATTTGGGCTAACACAGCTCCCAGGCCTCGCTTGCTAGCATCGGTATACAGATGGAAGGGCTTGCTGTAGTCTGGATAACCTAACACAGGAGGCTCGGTCAGTTTCTTTTTTAACAATTGGAACGCTATCTCTCTTTCCTCATTCCACTCAATGGGCACAGGAGTTCTAGGACTTTTCTTGGGTTGCCCCCTCAAGAGTTCCTGGATAGGATCAGCTATTTGAGCAAAATGGGGGATAAACCGTCTATAGTAGCCTGCAAAACCAAGGAAACCCCTCACTTCCTTGACAGTAGTAGGAACCGGCCAATTACGGACAGCCGCTAGCTTATCAGGGTCAGGTTGCACGCCCTCTCCGCTTACCACATGCCCCAGGTATCTTACTGCAGGTTTGAGCAGGTGGCACTTGGATGGCTTTACCTTCAAGCCATATTTGATAAGGATTTCAAATACTTCTGCCAAATGTTTCAGATGGTCTTCATATGTTTTTGAGTACACAATGACGTCATCTAGATACAGCAGCACTGTTTCGAAGTTTTTGTGACCCAAACACCGCTCCATTAGTCTCTGGAAAGTTCCTGGGGCATTACATAGCCCGAACGGCATACAATTGAATTCGAACAGGCCCATGGGAGTAGTGAAAGCAGTCTTTTCCCTATCTGCAGGGGCCATGGGTACTTGCCAGTAGCCACTGGTCAAGTCCAAGGTGGAGAAATAGGCAGAGGAGCCCAGAGCAGTTAGTGACTCCTCAATGCGGGGCAGTGGGTATGCATCCTTGTGGGTTATTTGGTTAATTTTTCTATAATCCACACAGAAACGGATACCACCATCCTTTTTCTTTACAAGGACCAGGGGTGCAGCCCACGGACTACGGCTGTCCCGGATTACATTAGAGTCTTTCATCTCTTGGATCATTTCTTTTACAGTCTGATATGAAGTAGGCGGTAAGGGTCTGTATCTCTCCTTGATAGGAGGATGAGAGCCAGTAGGTATGGTGTGTTGTATGGCACTCACCACTCCATAATCAGTAGCATGCTTACTGAAGGCCTGGTGGTACTCTTTGACCAGCTGTAGGATCCCTTCTTGTTGATGTTGGGGGGTAGTCTCGTCCCCCACATGGAGCTCTTCCCACCAGGGCACTTGTGGCTGGGTCACCGACGGACGTCCGCTGACTGCAGCTGGCGGCTTTTCTGTCACTGGAAGACGAATGATGTCTTGGAAGGACACCTGGGACAGCTGGGCAACACGGCAATGCTTAGTAAGCGCAACAGGATGATCACTCAGGTTAATCAGACGGACAGGTACTTTACCTTGGGAGACGTTCACCGGGCACTTGGCAGCTCTCACATAAGGGTAATCCTCCATCTGGATTGGTTCCACCAGGGCTGGATAATCTCGGCCTTGGACTCCCAGGACAGCACGACACCATAAAAGAGTTTGAGAATTAGGAGGCAAAGTCACAGGCTTAATATCACGAATCCTCACCCTCTTGGACGCAGAGGAAGCTGTGGGCAAAGTCTGGTGTAATACGTCAAGTATTTCTGAATAACAGTTTTTGAAGACATTGGTGCCTAGGATGACAGGATGTCCTCCTCTGTCGCCGGCCTGTACTACTATCACCCCCTGTTGCGGTAAGGTTACTTCTCCCACCTGCAGGGTGGGTTCCCAGTATCCATGAATCTTTACTGGTTTGCCATTGCTGGCGATAATCTCTACCCAGGATTCAGGCGGCTGGATCAATTGGTTGGTGTCCCAGAATTTTTCAAAGGCGGGCAGCTGAATAGTAGTGACTTGAGACCCAGTATCTAATAGGGCTTCAAAGGGGACCCCGTTGATCTCTATATTGATTTTAGGATGGGATCCTACATACCGTGGCATCCAATTGGGATCCTTTGGACCTAGTGTTCTACCTCCCGAGGGGTGGTCCTCAGCCTCAGGGGTTGCCCGTTTAACTGCCAGCACGTGGATTCTGTGTGTCCCACCTTTTTGCAGTATGTACACACGGGCCGCTTGCGATTTCTATTACGCCTCCCAGGATCCCTGGGGTGAGTCTCTTGGTATGGAGGTGGGAACGGCCTAGGAGGTGACAGGAACTCTTCTTCTGACATTATGGGTTTTTCCCATTCCTCTATTTTTCTGCACACTCTCTCTAGACTTTTGGTGAGGTGATTTACTTGCTCTGTCAGCATGGCGATAGTATCGGTAGCTGACGCTTGAACAGCTTGGCCGGCCTCAGCAGCTTGATTAGTGATAAGCGGTTTTGGCCTGCAGGCTGATGACTCAGGTGGGGTGCTCAACTCCGGAGATACTGCTGACCCCAGAATTTTTATCGCCAGTTCTTTAAAGTCCAGAAAGGTACTGCTAGGGTGCTGGGCGGACAGCATCTTTAATTGGGTCCTTATTTGTTCACTAGACACCCCGTTGATAAATTGTTCCCTCAGGGTCTGGTCCTGGTTATCAGCCTCCTTGGGATCTATCTGGATTACAGCCCCTAAAGACTCCTGAAGTGATAGAGCATAGTCACGGAGAGACTCACCGGACTTCTGTTTCTTGCCAAAGAAGTGCATCTTTATTTCTGAGGCAGTCCTGGTTTCAAAAGTGGCCCTGAGGCGGGTGAATATCTGCTCTAGAGTCCTCCGCTCAGCAGCAGGCCAGGATAATACCTCCCTCCGGGCAGCTCCCTCCAGTTGCGCTAGCAGGATTTCCATTTGCTGGTCGGCATTTATAGGGTACAGTTTGAATAATGCCAGCAACTTTTCCTTAAAGTCTCTTAGGGTATGGGTCTCTCCTTTATAGCGGGGAAACCATGGGGCCCCAAAATAGTAAGGCATGGTAAAGGGCATCATGCTGGGTCTATAGGATGATTAGGAGCCACAAGTTCTCCCGGGGCCGGCTGCTCGGGAACTCCCGGTTCTGACATGTTAGTCTATTAAGATGTGGCCGCTGGCGACTAAAGGGGCCGGAACAATCCCCTTCCCTCCGGTTACAAGTCCTTACCGGTATCGCCGGGTTTGTGCAGTCCAAATCTCGAGAGACTCCGGACGTCCTGAGTACGCGGTGACGTAGGAAAAGCAGTGCGATGATGAAGAGGGGCGGGATTCTCTGTGTCTTTGAAGGGATCCGCCCACGAAGGTCCTCAGTAGCGCGGGAAACTTTACTCCAGGCGGCCGGCGGCCATCTTGGTCACCATTCCCTGACAGCAAGCAGGGTTGTTGATAAGTGAATAAATTGTAATCCACAACACGATTTCCTTTTCCTGGGGGTAGCGCAACACAGTACAGCGCTTCCGATTCCTCCCAGGCACAATTGTAATCCACCGGCTTGGAAATAAAGGGTACAGTCCTTGCAATACGGTGGTGGAATAGTTAAAGCACACAGTTCACACTTCTCTGCACTCCAGAAGTATGCGGATCCTGTTCGTGACGCCAAAAAGAGCGATGCAGTATCCCAGGGGGTCAGTAGCCGCTTTGGGTATGCGGGGAGTCGTAGTGCAGGGTAACCCACTAACCTGGGATTCACTGTCGTCTTCAATCTGGGTAGATACTGGAACAGGCAGTTCATAAATGTCGTGACGCCAGTGCCAATTGAACGGTGACACACCATGTAGTGATAGGTGGAATAATAGAGTAGTCCAGGTATTCATACAACATGTCAACTTTACTGCATGGATTTGTAGCAGGATGAACAGCAGAGAATACAGTTCCAGTGTTATTCCACACTTTACCATACAGTTAACAGCAGTGGTTCAGGCTTTTACTTACAACAAGGTTAACTTCGAGACAGGCCTCCTAGGTTCAGGGATTCCCTCTTATGCTACTTGCAGCAATACCCTCAAGGTCCGGACACCTAATTCCTGGTGATAGCCCTTGAGTAAATAATGGGCAGAGGTCTTCTTCCCTCCTGATGGCAGGCTCTATCTTTGGAGTTCTTCAAGTATAATTAACTTGGAAAGCTGGGTGGGTATGACCCTCCACACCAGTAGTGCAATCTCTGCACTCTTGACTGAGCTCAGAATCTCTCAGCACTGACTCTAGAAACTTCTGACTAACTTCCTAGGCTAGGCCCTAGCCTATTTATACTGAACTGGGGGCTCCCTCTGCTGGCTGGAATAATGATTGCCTGCAACAGGCCTAACTGGCTTAAAGGGAAATACACCTCGCAATCTAGCAGTGTCGGGTAACCTACCCGTATGCTGCATATTACCCGCGGTTTCTTTGCGAAAAGTGCGGGTGTTAATTGAACCAGTGCACTTGTCGCCCTCCAGAGACAAGTCCAAAATAGAAATATAAGTAGCATGAGAATGCACAGTAAATTTCAAATTGCACACATTGCAATTCAAAAACTCCTCAAAGAGTGGTATGGTCGCCACATGGCCCGACCATATGAACAGCAGGTCGTCGATGTAACGACCATACCACTCCAGCGAGGATGCCCAGGGATTGGTCGGGGAGAATAAAAATGCATGTTCCCACCAGGCCATGTACACATTGGCCAGGGAGGGGGAGAATTTGGCTCCCATGGAAACTTCCGACAATTGCAGGAAAAACCTGTCATTGAACATGAAAAAGTTGTGTTTTAATAGGAAAAGAACCACATCGCACACGTAGCCCTGGAAGGGGGTTGAAAAATCTGAATATACAGCAAGAAACCAGCATAATGCCCGTACGGCCAAGTCATGTGGAATGACGGTGTAGAGGGAAGTCTTGTCTGCAGTGATCCATGCGAAACGTGGCTCCCACTTTAGGCTATGAAAAGCCTGTAGAACACTCCTAGTGTCTTGTAGGAAACCAGGTATTTCCTGCACCAGTGGCTGCAGCAGAGTCAACCCAGGCTGAGAGATGTTCGGAGAACGAGCCAATGCCCGACACAATAGGACGCATGGAAGGAGGAAAACCTCCCTTGTGTATCTTGGGAAGAGAGTGGAAAATGGGGATCACTGGAAATTGAACAAAAATAAAATTGCTTTGACGTTGATCCAAATAACCATTTTCCAATCCCTTCTCCAAGAGGCATTGTATTTGTTTCTGAAAGAGGGGAGTGGGATCACCTGGAAGCTCCTCATAAACAGAGGTGTCTTCTAACATTAATACATTTTTTAATTTATAGATAACTTTATCCAGGATGACCACTGCTCCCCCTTATCAGCCGATTTAATAGAAATGTCGGGCATTGACTCGAGTTCGGACAGGGCTTGTCGCTCTGTATATGACAGGTTGTTAAAGAAAGTTGCCCTAGGCGATTGCATATCCCCTTGTAAAGCAAATAAATCCTGTATAACTAATTCCTGATAATGATCCAGAGCAGGGGTGCGTGAATGAATGGGATAAAACCCAGGGTATGAGTAGTGAACTTGTGTGCAAAATCACTGCCCAGATCAAAATCAGGAATAGTGCGGGATTGCTGTAAAAAAGATAAATTAGACAATTCTTGAAAAGAAAAAGAGGACACAGGTAAATGACATGACTCATCAAAGCAGACTACATCAGCATTACACATAGGCAAGGTAGGCTCGTTGGAGAGGGCTGGGGTGGAATCCTGACAGTCCGTAAAATGTTTTGTCACAGTCAAGCCCCGTGCAAATCTATTTAGATCTATAGTAGTGCGGTAAATGTCCGCCTGACAAGACGGGGAGAATGAAAGGCCCCTGTATAGGACATCTAGTTGTGACTGTGAAAAAACCTTTGCGGAAAGATTAAAGACCTGGATATTCATCTCATTCTTCTGTTGCGTGAGGGATATCGACCTCCCTTTGGAATGTTTACGTCCTGCACGCCGTTTTTTGCTTTCTTGATAGGAAAAATATTACCAGCAGCACCGGACGTATCATCTGATTCAAAATCTGGGGCTCCAGATGGTATGGGCTCCGAAACCGAGTCGGAAGATTCCAGGTCGGTGGAGCTGAAAACCACGCTCCTAGACTGATTTCTCCCTCTTTGGGAGCAGTTTTTTCATAATAGAGCGTGGAGTGCGAAATTTTTGGTCAGACTATATATAGACTGACTGCGTTTTATAGTCCTGGAGATCCCAGTTAAATTTTGCTTGTTTCACGGAGATGAGACTATCCTCGAGTTTGCTTAGATTTTGTTGCAATTTAGAGTCCAAGTCCGTGAACATAGATGTAGAGGAGAGAGGAACGATAATTTCCTGTGTGGCTTTAATTTCCTCATGGAGTGTTGTGAGCGTATCAAGTGGAGGCGCTATATATCCAACCCCCTCCTCAGTATGTGTATGTCATGAGGAAGGATTGCTACTGTCTCTGATCCGAAACATGTAGACTGGGCTGTAACTGGCTTTTATCTGCACTGAAAAATAAAGGTAACATTTTAACCGAGCTGGACCTTTTTCTCTTTTTACTCAAGTAACGCTGTGGTTCTTGGCGTGGTCCGTGCTTGGTGTGACAGGGTTTGAGCACGCCTATACTCTCTCTTTGCCTTTCCAGCAGGAGGGTGCCTTAGCTTTAGGTTTCCAAGTGACCAGCAAAAGTGTATCATACTAGTGCTATTGCAATTCACCTGCATTTATCCTATGCTATCTCCTGCGTGTGTTCAAGTCTGTGCAATCCTGACTATTTGTCCCTGCACTTCTAGTCCAAGTTCAGTTCATAAATAAGTTAACCCAGTCTGTCTACCCTATCTGTTTTTCAGTCTAGTCCTCAGCCTGCCTGTCTCGTGTTTGCCTGAATCTCTAAAAAACAGCATTTTAGTCTTTGTGACTATTCTGACTATCTCTGCGTTTTCCTACATTCACTTTAATGGGTCCGCGATCCGGCTGTTCCGCAAAAAGATAGGACATGTTCTATCCTTTTGCTGAACGGACATATGGGACGAAACCCCGCTGAAGCACTCCATAGTGCTCCCGTAGGGTTCCGTTCCGTGCTTCCGTTAGGCACCATTCCGCATCTCCCGATTTGCAGACCAGTTGAAGTGAATGGGTCCGCATCCGTGAATATGGAGGTTCTGATGACAGGTTCCCTTTAAATATATTGATAAATCTGTCTCATAACGTTATAAAATATTTTCTCCAAATTCAAAAAAAATAATGCATGTAAAAATATTCCTTCTGGTTTTCCTTCTCACGTATAAATTCTCAGAGCTTGTAAGCTATTAGTAGAGCAGACTACTCAACTGCTGTATTTTGAACTTCACACGGACATTCAAATTATTCTTCTCAAGGGAGCATTTGACATAACCACAGTATATTAGAGAATTGCTACTTATGCATTTAATCACAGTACAGTAACTCTGGTTTAAGTAAAGATGAATATATTTACGTGCTACATTAAACAATCACTAATATTTAAATTATGCCTCCTCATTTACTTTTACACTCAGAGGCAATTCCAGTCTGTTAAACCTGGAGAGACATAGGGGTATCTGAACACTTATGTTTTTGCTTGGAAAATTTCTACACAGTGCATGAGCCAGGTATACGGTACCCCTAGTAGTATTAATTAGCAAATTCCACTAATTGCGGCTTTTTCCCATGCTTGATGTATTAATAAATCAGCAAGCAATGATTACGAAACTTTGGAGGATTCTCAGCAGACTAACATTTGCTAATGATTTATTTTATCTGGTGTCAAAACAGTAAAATTATTTTTTCAGCTCCAAGGGAATTACAAGAAGAAGGAAGAGAGGGAAAAAAAATCACGAAAACAGGAAAGAAGAGAGATTTGGTGAAACTAAGAAGCTTTAATTAATTTTAAATTGTGCATTTCAGTGTGTCAACAGCTCAGTTCATTGGAGTGGAAAGGGGGTTATAACCTGGCAACAAAGTTAATCTGGGCACTCCTGAGCAAGCTCATTTCCAAATCTGACATCAGTGCACTGGTATGTTGGAAAACAGCAGCATCAGTTCTCACTGATGGATAGAAAAAATAAAATAAAAACTCCAGTGGGTCCAGCAGACTCCTCTACCAAATGATTGCAGGCCATACTTATGAGTGTGACTTCTGAAACGGAATTATGCCACTTGGAAGACACCAGTTTCTTTCAGTCCACATAATTATTATTAATCATTTTCAACAAAGGAAAAATTCTTTAGAATGAAAAAGGTGAAAAATATTGGAAATGGATGAAAGAACAGAAATAAATAAGCAAACAGTTCATTGGATGATCACTTTTGGCCGCTTGTGGACCTGCATAATAGAGGGATTATGTAATATGTTTGAAATGCAAACAAGAAAATGGAGAATTACCTTACAAAGGGCACGCTGTTCTTGGCAGGACTGCTGGGTAATGCTAAGCAAACAAGCAAAGTGTAAATAAAATACTTGTTGTCCTCAGCTGAAGTGCACACAATCCCCGATTCCCGTAGTAATATTGGACTTTGAAGGGAAAGATGTAGATGAAATGTAGTGCCAACTGATGATTTTCATCTCCATCAGTTTGAAATTACATCCAAGTGTCTGTTATCAATTCTAACTTACAAAATAAGATTTCCTTACAGGTTCCAAATCTGATAAAATGCAGCTTTCTTTATGGATTTAATATGTTTTGCAATAACTAACTTTACAACTGAAAAACATCATAGAAGGATTCTGCTGCTTAGGCACCCCCCCTTCCCTAATTAATCCAGAGCAGAGAGGCTCCTGATCTGGCAGACACAGGTTATTTGTATATCATATGGACAACATTTGCATGACCTCTATGTATTCCATGTTTCTTCTTCCACGCCCAAGATTAATAGCTTGCCACCACTTCCCCTAGCAATAACAGAGGATCACCAGGAGTTTCAGAAGTGGGATCGGCGGCGATCAGCTGGTTTTTAAGGTCTGCTTCATTTTCATATGGTGTCATGGTCACACCACCATTTTAAAACAACAACATGATTATGTTGTAAATTAGAGCCCTGACCCAAAGTTTTCAAAAATGTCTGAGTCTAATGAACTAGAATTTTGTGTGATTCGAATATGGAGAATTGGAGAGAGAGAGAGAGAGAGAGAGAGGGGCTTTTCAAAGCACTTTCAATTTGAGTAGAATTTATTCAACCTAATCAAAATGATATATGCACCTGTCACCTGGAGATCCGCTCAGAAGAAAACAATCTAGCCTTCAGGAAGAAGCTCAAGACCCACCTCTTCTGAAAGCACAGCCGGTCAAGGGCTGCAAAAGCGCCTTGAGGCGATTTAGTTCGCAATTGTAGCGCTATATAAGTTATTCATTCATTCATTCATTCATTCAGGAGCTTGTACATATTTTTATGGATGTGATTATTAGAGATGAGCGAAGTTTTGAAAAATTCAATTCAGCAGCATTGCGGAAGTTCGACAAGAAATGTGATTTGTTAAGAATTAATTTGTCATGAATCACTATAAATACCCAGTCCAATCTGCCTTAGGGTACAGCCACATGGAGCGGCCGTGCTGTAATTATTTAAATATAAAGACTTCACTGAATAGCCAGTCTTTATTTTTAATAGCCACGTGACACATTTAAACGGGGGCTTTACCCACTTCCCCAACCCCAGAGCTCTTCTGCCCTACAGGTGGGAGCCCTTCTTCTGCCATCTGCTTTTCCTCCTTTTCCCACATCATCTAATATCGATGAGAATATGTCATCAGGAACATCCAGATCCTCCTCTCTGCATCTTGCTGACTTTTCTAGGACATGGAGACTGTGAAGGATGAGGATGGTCATCATTTAGACCTGGCTCCCCTAAGGCCTGCAGACTGGATGGCATTGGTTGGCACGCTGGCACTGGAATAATAAAGGCTTCTATCTTATTGGTATTGAATTACATATCTTAGTTTACGGCTGATGTAGGAATAGGTACATGTAGGAATAAATAAATAAAACTGATGCAGCATAAGTCTCCCTGCACTCTCCTTACAGTCTCCCTGCATTCTGAGCTCTTTCCACATCTCTCCCTATGCTCAACTCACAGGACAATGGCAGAGATGAGGGCTTTATATGGGTGTAACATCACAGGGGATGGATATCTGTGGATTGGCTGGCTGCACGGCATTATGGGTGATCTTGCTTTCCCCGGCCTGTCTCCTTTACACTTAGATTTGTTTTGTAACACATTTTGTTATCACAAAGCTCGAGAAAATTCTGATAATTTGGAAATCAAACTTTTCCTAAACTTCGGACTGAATTCAACTTTGAGTGCTTTGCTTTACTCAACCCTAGTGATTATCATCATTTTACTGTTCTTAGGAAAACCCCGGCGTTAATTTTAGTATCTAGAACCACAATGCTAGGGAGGCTCGTCCCCGCCTGCCATTGGCTGTTCCCCCCAACACTGGATGTTTTCATCGTTGTGCAGGGAGAAGCAGCGGCGGCGGTGCGGGGACCAGGAGCGGTGCAGGGAGTGGTGTAACTATATTACCTGTGAGGGGCCCAGCACATGGGGGGATGTTTCTAAATTCGTATAACCCCTTTAAATTATTAACCACAATTCAGAGAAACTTCTTTGGAGCTCCAGAACAAGTTCAGCCTCTCTTTACATTGTTATGTGTGCTGCTGTTTATTGGGCATTCATTGGTTGTGCTATGGGACCACTCAGGATAAGCCATTAATATCTGATTAGTAAGGTCATCCCACATCCCCGCCAATTCAGAAGTAGCTCTGGAGCTGTTTACTACAGCACTGCTTCCATTCACTTCAATAACCAACTCTGTCCACTACACAGAACGATCTCCAGCACCTATTTCAGGTACAGGAGCTACACCCAAACTGCTGATCAGAGAAGGTGTGTTGGATCCCCACCGATCACATACTGATGGCCTATCCTGGAGATAGGCAATTAGTCTAAAAGAATTGGCCAACCTAATTAAACAGCGCTAAAAGCCATTAAAAGTATATGTAAATGTAGGCAAAGGGAGACACAATGGGGGAAATGTATTAATATTGTCAGACTATACATAAAAATCATCAGCCTGATGCACATAAGGAAACTCCTATATATGTGTTGATAAATTATGTCTAGTAATTGCTATATAATTACATCTTTATTATGTGTTTAACCCTTCCCTGACATGATGTTGATGAAAGCATGTTTCCTTACAGATACAGAGACTTCTAGCCATTCAGCTACATAAAACAGTACAATGATCTTTTCATTAACACACAGAGACCAGGATGAAAGCACGCAGCAAAGACCTTGGAAAAAAGTTTACTGTACCACAATCAGTATACTTTACCGTGCTGCAGCGTCCTGGTTTAGTTGGAATCTGTTGGTTCTATACAGAACTGTGTTGTTTTAGCTGTTTATTGTACTCAAATGAGTATTAGTGTGGTAATTTATTATAATGACAATGACAACGAAGATGATGATGAACAGTAAAATTATGCTCGGCTCTGAAAAGAAAATCAAATTTGCTTTTTGTGAAGAGAATTTGTGTTTATCAGTAGAGGTTCCTGGGGGCTTTGTTTTCAGGCCTTGATGTGTGACCACTATCCACAGGCTGCCCTTCACCCCTGGCCTTCTTTAACCAGAATTTTGCCCACCCATATTGACACCACAGGGGGAAGGGTTTCAGAGGAGGGAGAATCAAAAGCTGAGGGAAGAAACAAAAAGTGCTTTTCAGGGTCTACTGTGTGGGAATCAAATGAGAGGCCTAGCTAAAATCTGGTCTCCAGGCAACCATAGTGATATGCCGGGGGAATATCATTAAAGCTGAAAACTAAGCTCTCGCTCTGAATTAGTAAACCTGACCACAAGAGGATGACGCACCAGAACTTCCTCACACCTCAGGCTCAGCTCTGCTCGTAGGGGGGAGGAAAGCAGCTGATTTGTTGAGATTCGTGGATAGAGACAAAGGCTGTCCAGACATCAAGTTGGTGGTGAAATATGGTAACTGCCACTGCTGCAGCTGGCTCTCTGACACAAGATTAATAAATTGATGTCTCCTAGCCAACCAGAACCTAGTGGGAACTATTCAGCATTTTTTCATTGAATTATGGGTCGCTGCCCCACTGCAAGCTGGCCTACTTTTACTGCCCTGTTTATACTGATCTCCTAAAGTGCAGTAAACATCTGTGACTGGGGTGAGGTCATTATTTGGGGTGGGAAGGCAACGGGGCCTGAGAATCTTCCAACCCTCAGCCTAAAGATAATGTACTACTCTTTTTGTTTTCCAGAAAAAAAGAGGCCAGTGACATCGGAAGTCCCGCGTCTCAAAAATTATGTCCTGAAATAATCAGATAGACAATAAAGGCATTAACCCTGGTGAAATTGCCTGGACACTGACGGTCATTTATATTTGCAATTTGACATGTGCTGTCTGGAGAATTCCATACGTGTAAAACTAAGTAGCCTGCAGTCTTTCTGTCTATAGACTTGCAGGACTTTGATCTCTATCTGCCATCGCTTTTGGTTTGTAAATTTTAATTGCTCGCCAGTATTTTACTACTTATGCCAGCAATGTTCTCTGCAGCTTTTTGTTTGAACAGAGAAAGTGCTGAGACTCTGTTATTTCCATTCTGCTGCAATCCAGTCTGTGAGATGAGATCTCAGGACCTGTACCAAAGGATGTGCGAGATTCTTTAATATATATATATATATATATATATATATATATATATATACCCAGTATGCGCTAAAATATATAGTGATTGTGTAGATACAGTGCTGTGTAGATACATACTATAGGTGTGTAAATCCAAAGTCATCCTCTGGATCTGGGTGCAGAGACTGAATTGTGGCAGGTATATCAAAAAGTAAAAGCGCAGGTGGTACCAAAACTGAAGCTGAGGGGTACAGCCAATGATGTATCTGGCCATATGCGGCCAAGCCACAGCCACCCGTGTCAGCCAATGGCCACACGATTTTACCACAAAATCACTGGTGGGTGTGCCTCAATTTGCACCATAGGACGTACCTTTAAAGTCTCAGTATCAAGTAACTTTAACACATATACAGTATAACTTTAGTATAAGAAGTAATATCTGGAATTTACAAAAGAATATTTCTTATGTACAAAGGAAATATCAACCTGTCACTTACCAGTAGGAGGAGCTCCCGGCCGGACGCAGACATCGCAGCTCGCAGGTAAGTATAATGGTTCTACAAATTGCTAAGTAACCATGGCAACCGGGACTGCAGTAGCGTCCTGGTTGCCATGGTTACCGATCAGAGCCCCAGCGATTAAACTGGGACTCCGATCGGTACTCTCCGCTGCCACCAATGATAGGGGGGAGATTTTAATTAGGAGGGGGAGGGAGGGGAGAAGGCCCACTGGCCACCAACGAGTTAACTACAGGGGAGGGAGGGGGGGGCCCACTGGCCACCAATGAGTTAACTACAGGGGAGGGAGGGGGGCCGGCCGCACTGGCCACCAACGAGTTAACTACAGGGGAGGGAGGGGGGCCCACTGGCCACCAACGAGTTAACTACAGGGGAGGGAGGGGGGCCCACTGGCCACCAACGAGTTAACTACAGGGGAGGGAGGGGGCCGGCCGCACTGGCCAACAACGAGTTAACTACAGGGGAGGGAGGGGGGCCCACTGGCCACCAACGAGTTAACTACAGGGGAGGGAGGGGGGGCCCACTGGCCACCAACGAGTTAACTACAGGGGAGGGAGGGGGGCCGGCCGCACTGGCCACCAATGAGTTAACAACAGGGGAGGGGGGGGCCCACTGGCCACCAATGAGTTAACTACAGGGGAGGGGGGGCCGGCCGCACTGGCCACCAATGAGATAACTACAGGGGAGGGAGGGGGGGGGCCGGCCACACTGGTCACCAATGTGTTAACTATAGGGCGGGGGGCTGCCCCCTGCTGCTTGGCAGCACCTGCCAGGCAGCAGGGGGCAGTCATGTACACAGTTATTTTAGTATATTCTAACCTGAAGCGTCCCCATCACCATGGGAACGCCTCTGTGTTAGAATATACTGTCGGTTCTGAGTTTTCACGAAGTGAAAACTCAGCTCTGAAAAAGCTTTTATGCAGACGAATCTTCGGATCCGTCTGTATAAAAGTAACCTACGGCCACGGATCACGGACACGGATGCCAATCTTGTGTGCATCCGTGTTCTTTCACGAACCCATTGACTTGAATGGGTCCGTGAACCCTTGTCCGTCAAAAAAATAGGACAGGTCCTATTTTTTTGACGGACAGGATACACGGATCACGGTCTCGGCTGAAAAACTGTGCATTTTCCGATTTTTCCACGGACCCATTGAAAGTCAATGGGTCCGCGAAAAAAAACGGAAAACGGCACAACGGCCACGGATGCACACAACGGTCGTGTGCATGAGGCCTTATGGCAAGAAAAAAGCAGCTAAGTAAAGAAAAACGAGTGGCCATCATTACTTTAAGAAATGAAGGTCAGTCAGTCAGCCGAAAAATTGGGAAAACTTTGAAAGTAAGGGCTATTTGAGACATGAAGGAGAGTGATGGGGTGCTGCGCCAGATGACCTGGTCTCCACAGTCACCGGACCTGAACCCAATCGAGATGGTTTGGGGTGATCTGGACCGCAGAGTGAAGGCAAAAGGGCCAACAAGTGCTAAGCATCTCTGGGAACTCCTTCAAGACTGTTGGAAGACCATTTCAGGGGACTACCTCTTGAAGCTCATCAAGAGAATGCCAAGAGTGTGCAAAGCAGTATTCAAATCAAAAGGTGGCTACTTTGAAGAACCTAGAATATGACATATTTTCAGTTGTTTCACACTTGTTTGTTATGTATATAATTCCACATGTGTTAATTCATAGTTTTGATGCCTTCATAGTCATGAAAATAAAGAAAACTCTTTGAATGAGAAGGTGTGTCCAAACTTTTGGTCTGTACTGTATATAGTTATCCCCTTATTTTATGTGTTCCTTAGTCCATTTATGCACTATGTAGTGTTGGTTCTGTTGTTCAGGTGCTCAATTTAGGTTTTTTTTCTGTGCTTGACTTTGTGTACCTTTTCCCTTTAGGCTCCACACTTACTTTTCCATTCATCTAGCTGTCTTACCTTTGTTCTCCATGGCCATACCTTCCAAGTTGGAACACATTGCGCATGTGACACAGGGGGCAATGCATTCTGCAATATGGACTTTACTTCCACGTTGTAGTGATGCTCTCCAGCGTGAAACACATTGTGCATGCACTTTCTATCTTCTGCATGCCTGTGCACTTCTCTGATGTCACAAATTTTTTTGTTGTAGCTTCAAAACCAAGATTAGGGTACTTTCACACTAGCGTTGTTTGAATCCGGCGGGCAATTCCGTCGCCGGAACTGCCTGCCGGATCCGGAAAAACGTGTGAAAACGGATTACATTTGAATCCTGATCAGGATTCTGATCACAATGAAAAAATGCATTGGAAAAAACGGATCCGCCATTTATGGACTTTAACTTTTTTTTAAAATTTTCGGGTTTAACATGCAAAATCCGAATCCGGTTTGACAGAACACACGGCGCCGGATCCGGCATTAATGCAAGTCAATGGGAAAAATGCCGGATCCGGCGTTCAGTCAAAGTGTTCCGGATTTTTGGCTGGAGGTAAAATTACAACATGCTACGATTTTCTGAAAAGCCTGATCAGTAAAAAAGACTGAACTGGATGCATCCTGATGCATCCTGAACGGATTGCTCTCCATTCAGAATGCATGGGGATAAAACTGATCAGTTCTTTTCCGGATTTGAGCCCCTAGGACGAAACTCAGCGCCGGAAAAGAAAAACGCTAGTGTGAAAGTACCCTTACACCATTCACTTGATTTTTTATCCCTCCCTCAAACTTTTTTGCTCAAGATGTGATGCGCTTCTGATTTTTGGGAGAATTATATTATTTTGGTTGGTTGTTTTCTGTGGAAGTTACAAATGCAAGTTGAGTGCGTTGTAGAGTGAGTTTGTGCATAAGGAGATAGCAAATTTATTTTGCTTACTTAAAGGGGTATTCCAGTATATACTTGACTCCAATTGAAGGTATGCAGTACAATCTTCAGTATATAGTAATGAAATCGTTTCAGTAACTTCCCACATAATCACTCACACTTATTGGACAAGCATATGATACTTATAGGCCACTGCCCAGGGTTATAGTAATATAGTTTGGTAGGCTGAGAGAAGACATCCATCAATCCAGTTCAGCCTGTTATCCTGCAAGTTGAACCATAGGAATGCAAAAAAATACTCATGAGTCAGAAGCCAATTTTTCTCCTTTTAGGGGAAAAAAATTCCTCCCCGACTCCAATCAGACAGTCAGAGTAATTCCTGACTCAAAGACCCTTCTCCAGATATCTAGTTACTATAACCTGTATTATTATTACTCTCCAGAAATACATCCAGGCCCCTTGCATTCTTATAGTGAGTTCACCATCAGCACATTCTCTGGCAGAGAGTTCCATAGTCTTGCTGCTGTAACACTAAAGACTCCTCTTCTAGGTTTGTGTACAAACCTTCTTTCCTCTGGACTTAGAGGATGTCCCCTTGTCAGAGTCACAATCCTGCAGTGACCTATAGTTCAGCTTCAGCTTGCTGGTCAAGCATGCTCAGTTCCAGCACTAGCAGTTATAGGAGGCTGTATCTGGGAACTAATGTAAGAGGCTCCTCAGTGAGGTCTTTCTTATCAGTGGAGCATCCGGACTGGCTATTTTACTATCCCTGTTTGAGATTTCAATCCACCTCTCCTGCATGCAGCCCCGGGTATCCAAAGCAGCCAGAATCCAAAGATGATATCATGGGATTGGAGGCAGATTTGAAAATCACTTCCTAGTCTGTCGACTTTGTCTGGGAATAGATTTAGTGATGGTCTCTATTTGTGGAGTCCAGCTGTTTCCTGATAGGCTCATAGTTTATGACCCTTGGACTTCTCTAACCACATCATTGCTTGCTGGATTGACTCTGACTAGAATCCAGATTTTATTACTCTGTTGGGCTCTTGGATTTTTTACATCTGTAGAATAATGGATTTGACCCTGGTTTGCTTTAGACTTTATCTCCTTGCCCATGTGACTTCTAAGGACCTCCTGTTGCTGATCTCTGCCTGGTACTGTACAACGTTTAATACTACTACCTCACTGTCTTCAATTGGGGGAATACCCTTGGATAAATGCTTAATATATTAAGGTCCTTTTGCATGGACCGATGATCAGGCCAATTATTGGGGATGAGTGTTTGTAAAAATGCTCATTCTTGATAATAGTAAAAGTACAGTACCAGCAATAACTCGATGAACGAACAAACCCTCATTCAGTGAGTGATCGTGTTTTTGGTCAGGCACCAAAAAGCATTGTTTCTGTGCAGCGCATCCCCATTTGTATGCATGGATCTGCTCCCAGAAACAATAAATATCTATGAGAGTGTGCAATTGCAGTACAGAGGAGATGTTTGCTGCATATATATGCAGTGCTCACCAACTCTGATGATCCGGCAATTATCAGAAATTAATAATTTATTCCAGATACTCATCTGTAACATCAGTCCACATACCTTTGGACTTTATGCACAGTTTTAACCTGCGCCAATTGGATCATGGCTTAGAGGATGCATGGTATTTTATTATGAGAATACTGGGATGGGGAGTGGGAGGGAGAACAGCCTGGAATAGATGTCAGCAATGCAAGATGGGAGCTGTAGTCTGCTGCTGATGACAAGTAGGGTTGAGCGAACCCGAACTGTAAAGTTCGGGTTCGTACCGAACTTTACGGTGTTCGGCACCCGAACCCGAACATTTCAGTAAAAGTTCAGGTTCGGGTTCGGTGTTCGGGTAATATTAATATACCACCTGATCTGAGTTTTCTCTAATCCGATGGTATATTTTAACTTGAAGCGTCCCCATCACCATGGGAACGCCTCTATGTTAGAATATACCATCGGATTTGAGTTAGATCGTGAAAACTCAGATCCGACAGTATATTCTAACACAGAGGCGTTCCCATAGTGATGGGGACGCTTCAAGTTAGAATATACTGAGAACTGTGGACATAACGGCCCCCTGCTGCCTGGCAGCACCTGATCTCTTACAGGGGGCAGGGGGCTGTGAGCCGCACAATTAATTGTGCGGATCACAGCCCCCTGTAAGAGATCAGGTGCTTCCAGGCAGCAGGGGGCCAGACCCCCCTCCCTCCTCAGTATTAAATTCATTGGTGGCCAGTGCGGCACCCCCTCCCTCCCCAGTATTAAAATCATTGGTGGCCAGGGCGGTCCCCCCACCCCCTCCCTATTAAAATCATTGGTGGCTAGTGCAGCCCCCCACCCCCTATTAAAATCATTGGCGGCTAGTGCGGCCCCCCCACCCCCACCCACCCCCTATTAAAATCATTGGTGTTCAGTGCGGCCTCCCCTCTCCCCCCCTAATTAAAATCATTGGTTAACCACCACCCCCCTCCATCATTGGTGGCAGCAGAGTGGCAGTTCCGATCGGAGTCCCAGTTTAATCGCTGGCTCTCCGATCGGTTACCATGGCAGCCAGGACGCTACTGCAGTCAGCCGAGGACCAGGAAGCGGTGAGTACAGAGCCTTCACCGCTTCCTCATCCTCCGGTACTAATGAGCGCTTCCATAATGGAAGCGCTCATTAGTATTCACCCCACGCGTTTTATCGGTCGAAAAATACTGTATTTATTTATGTTATTCTACTATATTTCGCAGTGCTTTACAGACCTTTTGCATTGGGCTGTCCCCAATTGAAGCTCATATGAAAACGATTTCACGAGATGAGATCCATGTTCCTGTCTATAAGGTGCAGGTACTACTACCAGTGCTACAATGCTACAGTTGTTTGATATGATGCGTAAACCTATTCTAATTTGTCTGTCAGGTCAATGGTTGAAAAGGCTTGAACACTGTACTATTCCTGCTGAAATTCCTGTGAACCTTTAATATCAGCTTGCTGCCCTTTAAAAAAGTACAAGATTATATTAAAGGTGAAAAGCAAATAACTACTCGTATTATAGCCCTTGACAACCAATCAGGATTTAGTTCTAAATAGGCTGACTAATCAAAGCAAATCTGCCTAGTTTGTGGATTACAAATCTTCACTCCAAATATTTGTATCAAATTTGCTCTTATTAAAATGTTGCAATGTATTATTATTAAACCACAAAATTATCCTTCAGATGAATAGCCTCACAGCAATCATAAGTCTATTGTACATTAAATGTTTTCTGCTTTGCTAGTGAACTTGTATAAAGTGCAACCTGTCACACTAAGGATACAGCCACACGGTCAGGTTTCTGCATGCAGTTTTGGAAGTTATAACCAGGAGTGGATCATAAGAGAGTAAGTATGAAGGACAGATACAGCTTCTCTTTTTTTGAATTCACTCCTAGTTTTGGCATCCAAAATTGCATGCAGAAACCTGTGTGGCCATACCCTAAAGCAGTGCTCCCCAACTCCAGCCCTCGGGGCCCACCTTCCGGTCATGTTTTCAGGATTTCCTTAGTATTGAGCAGGTGATAAAATTTGTGTTGATGCATCAGGACTTACCTTAGGCATTCATTCTGAGGGATATTCTCAAATCATAACCAGTAGGTGGGCCCTGAGGACTGGAGTTAGGGAACACTGCCCTAAAACACATTATTTCACTGCAAAGAATGCATTACTGTAACATAACATATTTTTCACCCTATAAGACGCACCGGCCCATAAGACGCACCTAGGTTTTTGAGGAGGAAAATAAGAAAAAAAATATTTTGAACCAAAAGGTGTGCTTTTGGTGGGGTTTTAACTAATGGTGGTCTGTGGATGACACTATTATGGGGGATCTGTGGATGACGCACTGTTATGGGGGTCTGTGGTTGACACTGTTATGGGGGATCTGTGGATGACACTGTTATGAGGATCTGTGGATGGCACTGTTATGGGGGATCCGTGGATGACACTGTTATGGGGGCATCTGTGGATGGTACTGTTATGGGGGCATCTCGATGACGCACTGTTATGGGGGTCTGTGGATGACACTGTTATGGGGGATCTGTGGATGGCACTGTTATGGGGGCATCGCTGGATGGCACTGTTATGGGGGCATCTGTGGAAGGCACTGTTATGGGGGCATCTGTGGATGGCATGACACTGCTATGGGGGGATCTGTGGATGACACATATATAGCATCTTATGCTATGTATCATCTACAGATCCCCCCCATAACAGTGTCCCTGTGTAGTGACTGACCCCCAATACAGCGGGTAGGGGTGAGCATCTGGTTTTGTAATGGCAGCGGGGACCGGTGCAGTCACTGTATTCTATTATACCAGGCCCTGCTCACTGTAGTAATCATATCGTACCTGTAGGGAATGTTAAACTATACAAATCATGTGCAATCCAGCCTGTAGTACTTACTACAATCTTCCGTAGCAGGCAGGAGGCCGGGCGGGCGGCGACGGCAGCGTAACTCACTACGTCACGCGCCTGAGCTGCCTGCTTCATTCATAAAGTGGGAGGAGCAGGCGCGTGACGTAGTGAGTTACGCTGCCGCCCGCTGGGCCTCCTGCCTGCTACGGAAGATTGTAGTTAGTACTACAGCCTGGATTGCACATGATTTCTATAGTTTAACATTGCCTACAGGTTAGATATGATTACTACAGTGAGCGGGGCCCGGTGTAGTAGAATGCAGTGACTGCACCGGGCCCCGCTGCCATTACAAAACCAGATGCCGGCCCCCAGCCCCTCCCCGCTGATACACCCGCTGGCCGCGCTATGCAGCATCGCGGCGGCGATGTATCAGTGCAAATTGCAGCATTCACCCCATAAGACGCACTGCCATTTTGCCCCTACTTTTGGGGGAAAAAGTATGTCTTATTGGGCGAAAAATACGGTATATTGCCTCACTGAGTGTATTGTCCCTACAGTGTGATATCACTGTGTTCATCTCACTGTGAGCTATGTGCATTGCCTCTGTAATGTGACATTATTAAATTTATTATGTGCTTTGTCCTGTATAATGACATAACTGTATTTACTATCTCTGTTCTGTGACATCACTGTCTGCATTGCCTCTACTGTTATTTTAATTTGTACATTATCCCTGTGCATTAGTAATACCAGAAGTTTTTCTTTTTCTGAACTTGCTATTAAGGAAAGGGGGGGTGATTTGAACATTTATGTTTTTTTATTTTCTTTTTATATTTATAAAAACTTTTTTTCTTTTTTGTATACTTTTTTTAAGTCACCTTGGGTGTCATTAACTGGCAATCATTAGATTGCCCATTGTGTTCATTTATATAGCCTTCATTGACGACTTAATTTGCACTATACCAGGCATGCTCAACCTGCGGCCCTCCAGCTGTTGTAAAACTACAGCTCCCACAATGTCCTGCTGTAGGCTGATAGCTGTAGGCTGTTCGGGCATGCTGGGAGTTGTAGTTTTGCAACAGCTGGAGGACGCAGGTTGAGCATGCTTGCACTATACCAATACAATGCCTGAAATAAGCTCCAAAGCCTGCTTGAGGATTCGGGTTATTTCATTGATATAACAGTTTCCCTGATCTCAGTTGGGGAACGCTGTTACCGGAGTGGAAGTGCGCAACTTCCGCTTCCGGACTGCGAAAAACACGGCTGCTATGGGGCCCACTGCGTGCGCCATGTTTGAAGACCGGCCTGATGACGTACATGTACGTCATCAGGCGTGAAAGGGTTTTAACCCTTTCAGGACCAAGCCAATTTTTCACCTTTCTGCCCAGGCCATTTTTAGCAAATCTGACGTGTCACTTTATGTGGTAAAAACTTTAAAACGCTTTTACTTATCCAGGCCATTCTGAGATTGTTTTCTCGTCACATATTGTACTTCTATTTAATAAAAAAAATTCAATTTTTATTTATTAAAAAATACCAAATTTACCAAAAATTTCCAAATTTCAATTTCTCTACTTTTATAATAGATAGTAATACCTCCAAAAATAGTTATGACTTTACATTCCCCATATGTCTACTTTATGTTTGGATCATTTTGTGAATGCCATTTTATTTTTGGGGAATGTTAGAAGGCTTAGAAGTTTAGAAGTAAATCTTGAAATTTTTCAGAAAATTTCCAAAACCCACTTTTTAAGGACCAGTTCAGGTTTGAAGCTACTTTGTGAGGCTTGCATGATAGAAACCACCCAAAAATTACCCCATTTTAGAAACTACACCCCTCGAGGTATTCAAAGCTGATTTTATAAACTTTGTTTACCCTCTAGGTGTTCCACAAGAATTAATAGAATATAGATATGAAATTTCAGAATGTAACTTTTTTGGGCAGATTTTTCACTTTAATCAATTTTTTCCCGCTAAAAAAGCAAAGGTTAACAGCCAAACAAAACTCAATATTTATTGTTCTGATTCTGTAGTTTACAGAAACACCCCATATGTGGTCATAAACTGCTGTACAGGCACACAGCAGGGCGCAGAAGGAAAGGAGTGCCGTATGGTTTTTGGAGGGCAGATTTCACTGGGATTATTTTAAGCTGCCATGTCACATTTGAAGACCCCTCTGATGCACCCCTAAAGTAGAAACTCCAAAAAGGTGACCCCATTTTGGAAACTACGGGATAAGGTGGCAGCTTTGTTGGTACTATTTTAGGGTACATATGATTTTTGGTTGCTCTATATTACACTTTTTGTGAGGCAAGGTAACAAAAAATAGCTGTTTTGGCACCGTTTTTATTTTTTGTTATTTACAATGTTTATCTGACAGGTTAGATCATGTGGTATTTTTATAGAGCAAGTTGTTACAGACGTGACTATACCATATATGACAACTTTTTTTGTTTGCTTGTTTCAGTTTAACATAATAAAACCCTAAAAGCCATAGTTTATTATTTATTTTTTGGGCGACTGTATTATGTAGAAGCTCATTTTTATCAGTAAGAGAAGATGGTTTAATTGGTACTATTTTGGGGTGCATATGACTTTTTGATCACTTGCTATTACACTTTTTGTGATGTAAGGTGACAAAAAATGGCTTTTTTGACACTGTTTTAATTTTTTTTTTTACAGTGTTCACCTGAGGGGTTAGGTCATGTGATATTTTTATAGAGCAGGTCGTTAAGGACGTGGAAATACCTAATTTGTATTCTTTTTTTACATTTATGTAAGTTTTATACAATGATATCATTTTTGAAACAAAACAAAATCATGTTTTAGTGTCTCCATAGTTTGAGAGAAATAGTTTTTTCAGTTTTTCGGAGATTGTCTAAGGTGGGGTATCATTTTTGCGGGATGAGATGATTATTTAATGGTACTACTTTGGGGAGCATATGACTTTTATTTTTTTTAAACAATAATTTTTTGGGGGTTTTCAGAAAGGTTAATTTTTGATCGCTTGCTATTACACTTTTTGTGATGTAAGGTGACAAAAAAATCGCTTTTTTAACACCATTTTTATTTTTTATTTTTTACGGTGTTTACCTGAGGGGTTAGGTCATGTGATATTTTTATAGAGCAGGTTGTTACGGACGTGGAAATACCTAATATGTATACTTTTTTTAATGTAAGTTTTACACATTGATATCATTTTTTAAACAAAAAAAAATCATGTTTTAGTGTCTCCATAGTCTGAGAGCCATAGTTTTTTCAGTTTTTGGGTGATTGTCTTAGGTAGGGTATAAGTTTTGCGGGATGAGATGACGGTTTGATTGGCACTATTTTGGGGTGCATATTGCTATTTCACTTTTTGTGATGTAAATGGATTTTTTTGACACTGTTTATTATTTTTTTTACGTAGTTCACCCGAGGGGTTAGGACATGTGGTATTTTTATAGAGCAGGTTGTTACGGATGTGGTGATACCTAATATGTCTTCTTTTTTAATTTCTTTTACATTTAACACAATAAAAGCATTAAAAAAAAAAAAAAAAAACATATTTTAGTGTCTCCATAGTCTGAGAGCCATAGTTTTTTTTATTTTTTGGGGCGATTGTCTTAGGTAGGGGCTCATTTTTTACGGGATGAGGTGGCAGTTAGATTGGTACTATTTTGGGGGGCATATGCCTTTTTGATCGCTTGGTGTTGCACTTTTAGTGATGCAAGGTGACATAAAAAAGTTTTTTTACCACATTTTTATTTTTTTATGGTGTTCACCTGACGGGTTAGATCATGTGATATTTTTATAAATCCGGTCAATACGGATGCAGCGATACCTAATGTGTCTACTTTTCATTTTTTCCCAATTTTTCCCAATTTTTTTTAACTTTATTTTGGGAAAAGGACGCTTTTTTTTTTTACTTGAAACGTAAAAAAAAAATTCGGTAAAACTTTATTTTTTTTACTTTTTTTACACTTAATTTTTTGTCCTACTCTGGGACTTCAACTTTTGGTGGTCTGATCCCCTTTACAATGCATCACAATACATCCCCCAGGCTCTCCCGGAAGGCAGCCATGATGCCTTCCCTGCCATCGGGTCCCCGTCACAGCTGCGCGGGGACCCGATGGCCACCCCGCACACGTCTGAAGTCTGCACGTGATGCAGTCAGTGCTGACCGGGGCCAAACAGCGGTTAATGCGCCGCAACGGTGATTTCACCGATGCCAGCGCATATAGCAGGAGCTCCTGCACCCTCCCGATCAGTTAAGTCACGTCCGGTTGAGGGGTTAAAATAAAAATAAAATAACAATACTTAACCAGTAAAAAAATTGGTGTGCGAAAATGCCCATACTATTAAAATATAACAATATTAAGGGCTTACGGCAAATGGGAATAAAATTTAAAACAGCCAATTTGCCTTTTTTTTTTCACCTTAACTAACCAATAATTTTTTTATAAAAATTGGTATCACTGAAAAGAACAGATTGTCCTGCAAAAAATGAGCCTTCACACAGCCCCATACACATAACAAAAAAAAAGTTATAGGGGTCGTAATATGGTTATAAAAAGTATTTTTTCTTTCCTCAAAGGTTTTTTTTTTTTCTTCAGTAACGCTAGAAAAATTATACAAGTGTGGTATCGTTGGAACTGTACTGACCTGTAGAATGAAGATAACAGGCCAATTTTGCCGCATAGTGTACAGTGTAAGAAATTTTTCCCAACTCTACCCAATTTGGAATTTTCTCCCGCTTACTGCTTCCCATTTACGGTATGCAACCATAAATGGCGCAATTAGAAAGTACAACTTGTCCCTCAAAAAATAAGCCCTCATAAGGCTATGTGAATGTAAAAATAAAAAAGTTAGGACTATGGGAAAGTGGGGAGTGAAAAACTAAAACACAAAATAAAAAATGGCCCGGGCCTGAAAGGGTTAAGGTTGGCCATGACACAGTAGTTTTCAATGTAAAGTTTTTGCTATGTGGCCCTGTGGTTTCTTGTTATGCCCCTTGTAGCAGGACATCTCTAAACTCATTTTACAATGCATTTGGAAAGTCTTCAGACCTTTTCTTCTTTTCACATTTTGTTATGTTGCTGCCTTGTGCTAAAACAGAAAAAAAAAATTCTCCCCCAAATTCTGCACTTAACCCATAATGAGAAAGTAAAAACAGACCTTTGCTATGACATTTAAAGGGAACCTGTAACCTCCCAAAACCATCCCAAGCCGCCAGCAGTACCTGCGTATAGCCCACAGTGTGTTTCTGATGATGCCTTTCTTCCTGAAGGCATACGGAGCAAAAGTACTGAAAATGTTGTTTTATCCCCTGCCCGGCATGCTTCTCCACACATGCTTGAAGTCAAGGGGGCAGCGGCCTCCTTGCTTCAAGTCACGGTAACCACGTCCCCTTCCCTGCCCCTTCACTGTGACTGACAGCCAGCAGTTTGGCTGGCTTTGCAGAACTCTCTGCATAAGCGCTGTCAGTCACAGCGAAGGGGCAGGGAAGGGGGCGTGATTACCGTGACATGAAGCAAGGAGGCCGCTGCCTCCTTGACTTCAAGCATGTGTGGAGAAGCTCGCCGGGCAGGGGATAAAACAACATTTTCAGTACTTTTGCTGCATCTGTCTTCAGGATGAAAGGCATCAACAGAAACACACTGCGGGCTACACGCAGGTACTGCTGGCGGCTTGGGATAGTTTTGGGAGGTGACAGGTTCCCTTTAAAATTTAGATCTGGGAGCCTTCCATTTATCTTGATCATCTTTGAGGTGTTTCTACACCTTGACTGGAATCCACCTGTGATAAATTCAGTTGATTGGACATGGTTTGGAAAGACACAGCCTTTTCTATATAAGGCCTCACAGCTGACAATTCATATCAGAGGAAAAACCAAGCCAAGAGGAGGAAAGAATTGCCTGTAGAGATCAGAGACAGGATTTTGTGGAAGTACACATTTGGAAAAGGGTACAAAAATGTATGCTCCACTGAACATTCCCAAGAGCACAATAGCATCCATAATTCTTAAATGGAAGAAATGTGGATCAACCAGGACTCTTCCTAGAGCTGGCTACTCCACCACATTAAGTAATCTGCTGAAAAGTGCCTTGGTAAGACATGTGACCTATAACCCAATGGTCACTCTGGCTGAGCTCCAAAGATCCTGTGTGCAGATGCAAGAAACTTCCATATGATGAACCAATGCTGCAGCACTCCACCAATCTGGTAGCCAGAAAGAAGCCTCTCCTCAGTAAAGGACTCATGAAAGCCCACCTGGAGTTTGCAAAAAAAAGCACTTAAAGGACTTGTGTACTGTAAGAAACAAGATTCTCTGGTGTAATGAAACCAAGATAGAATGTTTTGGCCTCAATTCTAAGTGTAATGTCAGGAGAATAACAAGCACTGCTCATCACCTGCCCAATACCCTCTCAACAATAAAGTATGGTTGTGGTGGCAGCATCATGCTGTGGAGGTGTTTTTCAGCCGTTCGGACAGGAAGACTGGTCAGGGTTTAGGGATAGCTGAATGGAGCAAAGTACAGAGATATTCTAAATGAAAACCTGATCCAGACTGCTCCGGACCTCAGACTGGGCAAGAAGTTTCACTTACCAACAAGACAATGACCCAAAGGCACACAGCTAAGACAACACAGGAGTGGTTTAGGAACAACTATGTGAATGTCCTTAAGTGACCAAATAAAATCTCAAAAGAGACCTCAAAAGGGCTATCCACTGACGGTCCCCATGTAGTGTACGGGAGTTGTAATACCCGTCACTACCAAAGTGTCACTTGGTGTGCTGTCGTCCCTCCTAATTATGGGGAAATTGTTGTATGCCAGTTTTATAAAATGTAATGTAATGTGTGTATTTCCCTGTCACTGAAACTTGCACTTACAGGCCGGCTAGGGGTGTCATTCCAGCTCTTAGGCATTAGAGGGAGCTAGGGAGCCCTAGTTTATATAAGGGCCAGACAAGGAAGGGAAAGTCAGTGTAACCTGATCTAGTGTGGAGTGCAGAAGTCACTCTAGACCACAGCTCAGAAGTTTCTAGAGCCTGAGGAAGTTTCCAGAAGCTGAGAGAGACAGAGGCAAAGATCAGGAAAGCAAGAGGTACTCAGAAAGACAGAGGAGGTACTGATTAAAGCTATAGCCAAGGATATAAAGCCAGAACTAGGTTAATGGGCCTTGGTGAAGATATGCTATATTCCAGGATCAGACAGAATTAGAGTGCTAGCTCCTGTGCTGCAAGTCCTGTGTTCAACACTCTGTAATTACCCTGCTATAACTGAATTGCCTGCATCGACCGAATTGCAAAATCGACTGTATGCTAAGGAACTGCATTTCCTATATTGTCTCTGCTTGCGAAACTACTAAAGTTGGAGTTCTGTTTTAAGACTACGTTTCCTCAATTTATTCCTGCATCCGCAAACGGCGTGCCACCGTTTACTTGGCACTGGCGTCACGAACTATTTCTACCTATACCTGCCCTTGCAGAGAGTCAGCTGTACCAGGTTAGTGTATATTGCACTACATCACCCAGAAACACCTACTACACACAACTTGAGTACGCTGCACTTCTCTTTTGGCGTTCCACGAACAGGATACGCACGCTTTCTAGTGCAAGAAGCGTGAACTTTGTGCCTTATACAGTTGCCCTGTGACCAAAGTGACAATTTTCCTGTTTTATTCAAGTGGACTTTGTGGACTGAAAATCGTACCCAAAGTGTACCAAAAACCTCTAAAAAGCGCTGTGCAGTGTTGCGCTACCCAGAGAAAGAAAATCGCCGCATTGGAGTGTGGTTTTGTGGACTTTTTACAATCCTGCTTGCTGTCAGTGAATGGACAGCGTTTTGCTAAAGATGGCCACCGGCTGCCTGGAGTAAAGTTTCCCGCGCCGCTGAGGACATTCGTGGGCGGATCCCTGCAAAGACACAGAGAGTCCCGCCCCTCTTCATCATCGCACCGCCGCGGCCCTGCTTCTCCTGCGTCACCGCGGTCTCAGGACGTCCGGAACCTCGCGAGACTTGGCCTGCGCAAGACCAGCGATACCGGTAAGCACTTGTAACCGGAGGGAAGGGGATTGTTCCGGCCCCTTTAGTCGCCAGCGGCCACCTCTCAATAGACTACCATGTCAGAGCCAGGAGTGCCTGAGCAGCCGGCCCCGGGAGAGCTTGCGGCTCCTAATCATCCTACAGCCCCCAGCATGATGCCCTTTACCATGCCTTACTATTTCGGGGCCCCATGGTTCCCCCGCTACAGGGGAGAGACCCATACCCTAAGGGACTTTAAAGAAAAGTTGCTGGCACTATTCCGATTGTACCCTATAAATGCCGACCAGCAAATGGAAATCATGCTGGCGCAACTGGAGGGAGCGGCCCGTAGAGAAGTGTTATCATGGCCTGCTACTGAGCGGAGTACTCTAGAACAGATCTTCACCCGCCTCAGAGCCACTTTTGAAACTAGGACTGCCTCAGAGATAAAGATGCACTTCTTTGGCAAGAAACAGAAGTCCGGTGAGTCCCTCCGTGACTTTGCCCTATCACTTCAGGAGGCTTTAGAGGCTGTAATCCAGATAGATCCCAAAGAGGCTGATAACCGGGACCAGACCCTGAGGGAACAATTTATCACCGGGGTGTCTAGTGAACAAATAAGGACCCAGTTAAAGATGCTGTCCGCCCAGCACCCTAACAGTGCCTTTCTGGACTTTAAAGAACTGGCTATAAAAATTCTGGGGTCCACAGTATCTCCTGAGTTGAGCGCCCTATCTGAGTCATCAGCCTGCAAGCCAAAACCGCTTATCACTAACCGAGCTGAGGCCGGCCAAGCTGTTCAAGTGTCAGCTACTGATACTATTGCCATGCTGACAGAGCAAGTAAATCACCTCACTAAAAGTCTAGAGAAAGTGTGCAGAAAAATAGAGGAATGGGAAAAACCCATAATGCTAGATGAAGAATTCCTGTCACCTCCTAGGCCGTTCCCACCTCCTTACCAAGAGACTCACCCCAGGGATCCTGGGAGGCGTAATAGAGGTCGCAAGAAGCCCGTGTGTACATACTGCAAAAAGCTGGGACACACAGAATCCACGTGCTGGCAGTTAAACGGGCAACCCCTGAGGCTGAGGACCACCCCTCGGGAGGTAGAACACTAGGTCCAGAGGATCCAAATTGGATGCCACGTTATGTAGGATCCCATCCTAAAATCAATATAGAGATCAACGGGGTCCCCTTTGAAGCCCTATTAGATACTGGGTCTCAGGTCACTACTATTCAGCTGCCTGCATTTGAAAAGTTCTGGGACACCAACCAGTTGACCCAACCGCCTGAATCCTGGGTGGAAATTATCGCCAGCAATGGCAAACCAGTAAAGGTTCATGGATACTGGGAACCCACCCTGCAGGTGGGAGAAGTAACCCTGCCTCAACAGGGAGTGATCGTAGTACAGGCCGGTGACAGAGGAGGATATCCTGTCATTCTAGGCACCAATGTTTTCAAAAACTGTTATTCAGAAATACTTGCTGTATTACATCAGACTTTGCCCACTGCTTCCTCTGCATCCAGGAGGGTGATTCAAAAGACTATTACTGTGTTAAGTGCCCAGCAGAGGTTTGCTAATGGGAAAGGAGAAATTTGTACTGCCAGGATCCGTGATATTAAGCCTGTGACTTTGCCTCCTAATTCTCAAACTCTTTTGTGGTGTCGTGCTGTCCTGGGAGTCGAAGGCCGAGATTATCCAGCCCTGGTGGAACCACTCCAGATGGAGGATTATCCTTATGTGAGAGCTGCCAAGTGCCTGGTGAACGTCTCCCAAGGTAAAGTACCTGTCCGTCTGATTAATCTGAGTAATCATCCTGTTGCGCTTACTAAGCATTGCCCTGTTGCCCAGCTGTCCCAGGTGTCCTTCCAAGACATCATTCGTCTTCCAGTGACAGAAAAGCCGCCAGCTGCAGACAGCAGATGTTCGCCGGTGACCCAGCCACAAGTGCCCTGGTGGGAAGAGCTCCATGTAGGGGACGAGACTACCCCTCAACATCAACAAGAAGGGATTCTACAGCTTGTCAAGGAGCACCACCAGGCCTTCAGTAAGCATGCTACTGACTATGGAGAGGTTAGTGCCATACAACACACCATACCTACTGGCTCTCATCCTCCTATCAAGGAGAGATACAGACCCTTACCACCTACTTCATATCAGACTGTAAAGGAAATGATCCAAGAGATGAAAGACTCTAATGTGATCCGGGACAGCCGTAGTCCGTGGGCTGCACCCCTGGTTCTTGTAAAGAAGAAGGACGGTAGTATCCGTTTCTGTGTGGATTATAGGAAAATTAATCAAATAACCCACAAAGATGCATACCCACTGCCCCGCATTGAGGAGTCACTAACTGCTCTGGGCTCTTCTGCCTATTTCTCCACATTGGACTTGACCAGCGGCTACTGGCAAGTACCCATGGCCCCCGAGGATAGGGAAAAGACTGCTTTCACTACTCCCATGGGCCTGTTTGAATTCAATTGTATGCCGTTCGGGCTATGTAATGCCCCAGGAACTTTCCAGAGACTAATGGAACGGTGTTTGGGTCACAAAAACTTCGAAACAGTGCTGCTGTATCTAGATGACGTCATTGTGTATTCAAAAACATATGAAGACCATCTGAAACATTTGGCAGAAGTATTTGAAATCCTTATCAAATATGGCTTGAAGGTAAAGCCGTCCAAGTGTCACCTGCTCAAACCTGCAGTAAGATACCTGGGGCATGTGGTAAGCGGAGAGGGAGTGCAACCTGACCCTGATAAATTAGCAGCTGTCCGTAATTGGCCGGTTCCTACTACCGTCAAAGAGGTGAGGAGTTTCCTTGGTTTTGCCGGCTACTATAGACGTTTTATCCCCCATTTTGCTCAAATAGCTGATCCTATCCAGGAACTCTTGAGGGGGCAACCCAAGAAAAGCCCTAGAACTCCTGTGCCCATTGAGTGGAATGAGAAAAGAGAGATAGCGTTCCAATTGCTAAAAAAGAAACTGACCGAGCCTCCAGTGTTAGGTTATCCAGATTATAGCAAGCCTTTCCATCTCTATACTGATGCTAGCAAGCGAGGCCTGGGAGCTGTGTTAGCCCAGATCCAAGAGGGAAAAGAGAGAGTGATAGCATATGCAAGCCGCTCCCTGAAAGGAGCTGAGAAAAATGACCAGAATTATAGTTCCTTCAAACTAGAGTTCCTGGCATTAGTGTGGGCGGTGACAGAAAAATTCAAGGATTATCTAGCCGCCACCCCGTTCATTGCATTCACGGACAATAACCCTCTGGCACATCTAAATACAGCTAAATTGGGAGCCTTGGAGCAGAGATGGGCTTCTCGCCTTGCCAACTATAATTTCTCTGTAAAGTATCGTGCTGGACGCACTAATGATAATGCTGATGCTTTATCCAGACTTCCCACAGAGACAGCTCCTGATGATGTACGAGATGCTTGGGAAGATGTGGAGATGCCGGCTTTCTATAACAAATTTGCTCAACAGGATCAGGCTCGAGCTACCAATAACAGAGCTGCAGTTCCTTCACCCTCCAGTAGGCCTGAACCTAAGGAAGAAAGGTGGGTGAAACTACAGTCTGAAAGTAGAGTGCTGGGTGAGTTGTTGGACTTCATTACTAGTGGCAGAGCCCCTGAGAGGATCCGGCGTAAGAGTGCAGATCCTGAGCTCATCAAATTGTGGAGACAGCGCCATCAACTCTTCATACAAAAGGGCCTATTGCTACGGAGAAGCCTAGACCCAGTGTCCAACGAGAGAGTGCACCAGATTCTCATACCCCGACGAGATGCAGGTATGGTGTTGGAGATGTACCACAATCAATCCGGTCACTTTGGGGTCCAAAAAACTGAGGCTACTATCCGCCAGCGGTTTTACTGGGTAGGCATGAGAGAAGACATGGAGAAGTGGTGTCGAGAGTGTGTAGCCTGTGCCTTGAAACGAAGTGAGCACCATGATCAGAGGGCACCACTGAGACCCATTGTAAGTACCCGTCCTCTTGAACTTGTCGACATCGACCATGTAAAACTGGAGCCTAGTCGCTCAGGGTATGCTTATGCCATGACTATTATTGACCATTTTACAAAGTTTGTTGTAGCAGTGCCTGTGAGAGACCAGACAGCCAAGACTACAGCCGAAATGTTCTGGAAGCACTTCCTCCTGCCCTATGGATGTCCGGAAAAGATCCTCACCGATCAAGGACCTGCTTTTGAGTCCCATCTGTTCCATGAACTGTGCCGCTTACACAACTGTAAGAAGATCCGGACGACGGCCTACCATCCTCAAGGTAACGGATTATGTGAAAAAATGAATCAGACCTTGATAGAGATGCTGAGGGCCGTGCCTCCTGAAAACAGAGGAGATTGGCCCAGTCTGTTGCCACAGCTCATGTTCACATACAATCATACCATACATTGTTCCACCGGGTATACCCCTTTTTACTTGATGTTTGGGCGCCAAGGAACATTGCCTGCTGATCATTCATTGGACATACATGTGCCTGATTGCATTAACCCATTACCTAACACCGACTGGGTTGCTGAGCACCAAAGGCGATTAGATGCAGCCAAAGCCATTGTTCAGGAACGTATGGACCTTGCTAGAGACCGACAGCAGAGAGACTATGATCAGGCAGCCCATGCAGAACCCTTGACCATAGGGGCCGTGGTATGGTTAAAGAATAACCGTCGTACCAGCAAATTGGACAGTAAGTGGGAGCGAAGTCCCTATGTTGTCACTGCAATCCCAAATGTTGGAACTCACACTTATGAGATCACCCGGGAAGACAAGGGATCCCAAATTGTACACCGAAACCGGTTGAAGCTCTGCCTGACACCAGAACCTAGTGCCGAGAGTTCCGGATCTGAATATCCTGTGTCAGAGTCAGCAATACCGCCCGAGGATCCTATGCAGGCTGTCAGTAATCTCAGGTATGACGCTGATCCCATGCATTGGCTTCTGACACCGTGGTTGAACTTGCTGGTGCCTGCTCCGGCACCTACTGTAGTTTTACCTCCAGAAGAGCCGGTTCAAGATGCCCTGGATCCAGTTCCCCCTGTAGTGGATATTGTTGTTCCTGTTGTTCCAGTTGTTCCTGTTGTTCCAGTTGTTCCTGACCGAGGTCTCACGGATGGAGACCCTCCTGTTGCTCCTCTCCCTTCTACCTCGTTGCTAAGGGAAGAGGAGACCCCTGTGTTGAGAAGGTCTACCCGGATGACCAGGGGACGTCCGCCAGTCCGTTTAGGAGACTTTGATTATTCTGGTGGTGTCTCCTCCCAAACAGTTGCCACGGGCAATACCTTGTTGGACATTTGTGCGCAAGAATGGACTCCCCCACGTGAGCCCTTGCCTGTGCTACACCCACAGGAAACCCCTGGGTAGTCCCGTTATTATGCTGTCATTTTATTGTGCAACTTCATACTAAGGAAATGTGCCCAGAGATGGACTCCACCGCATGAGAGCCTCTGTGATTTAATGAGAAATAACCTGGGTACGGACTCATGTTTGTTATTTGAGCCTCCAAGAACTTTTATACCGTTTTCTACTGTTTTATCATGGACTTATTCATTGTCATGGACTATCCTGGTTATAATGTTACGCTGTGCCAGGTCAGCGCCCCCGTTCCATTCACTATCCTGAGAGAAGAGAACGACGCCCCTTGTCACTACCCTTCACCTTTGCCAATTGGACCTGATGTAAATGTAAATGCAGATGAATTACATGTATGTATGCCTGCATGTCTCTATTTTCTATTTCAGGTAGAGATTCCAGTTGGGCGACCCATGATGGAGTACGAGGTCGTACTCAGCTTAAAGCAGTGGGGTATGTAGTGTACGGGAGTTGTAATACCCGTCACTACCAAAGTGTCACTTGGTGTGCTGTCGTCCCTCCTAATTATGGGGAAATTGTTGTATGCCAGTTTTATAAAATGTAATGTAATGTGTGTATTTCCCTGTCACTGAAACTTGCACTTACAGGCCGGCTAGGGGTGTCATTCCAGCTCTTAGGCATTAGAGGGAGCTAGGGAGCCCTAGTTTATATAAGGGCCAGACAAGGAAGGGAAAGTCAGTGTAACCTGATCTAGTGTGGAGTGCAGAAGTCACTCTAGACCACAGCTCAGAAGTTTCTAGAGCCTGAGGAAGTTTCCAGAAGCTGAGAGAGACAGAGGCAAAGATCAGGAAAGCAAGAGGTACTCAGAAAGACAGAGGAGGTACTGATTAAAGCTATAGCCAAGGATATAAAGCCAGAACTAGGTTAATGGGCCTTGGTGAAGATATGCTATATTCCAGGATCAGACAGAATTAGAGTGCTAGCTCCTGTGCTGCAAGTCCTGTGTTCAACACTCTGTAATTACCCTGCTATAACTGAATTGCCTGCATCGACCGAATTGCAAAATCGACTGTATGCTAAGGAACTGCATTTCCTATATTGTCTCTGCTTGCGAAACTACTAAAGTTGGAGTTCTGTTTTAAGACTACGTTTCCTCAATTTATTCCTGCATCCGCAAACGGCGTGCCACCGTTTACTTGGCACTGGCGTCACGAACTATTTCTACCTATACCTGCCCTTGCAGAGAGTCAGCTGTACCAGGTTAGTGTATATTGCACTACATCACCCAGAAACACCTACTACACACAACTTGAGTACGCTGCACCCATCCAACCTGACAGAGCTTGAGAGCATTGCAGAAAATCTCCAAATCCAGGTGTGCAAACATTGTGGCATCAAGAAGACTTCAGGCTGTAATCAGTGCCAAAGGTGCTTCAACTAATTACTGAGCAAAGGGTCTAAATATTTATGTCAATGCAAAATTCAAGGTTTTTTCGTTTCAATAAATTAGAAAACATTTTGAACATTCTGTTTTCACTTTATCATTATGAGAGCATATTGATTAAGTGAGGAGAATAAATAAAATAAATAAATAAAATAAGATTTGTGTGAGAAAAAATGAATTTTTATTTTAGCACAAGGCTGCAACAAAATGTGAAAAAAGCGAGAAGGGTCTGAAGACTTTCCAAATTCACTGGATAAATACATAACAACAATGGGGGGATTTTCTAAATGCACCAGAATTGGTGATTCATCTCTACCAAAGAACACTGGTTTATAAGATGTCCACTACATTTATTATGTGTTTTAGGTAAGTTTTCCACTAGTGTTATGAGTTGTGGCAGGCTGTTCCAGCAGGGAACAGCCTACCAGAGCTCTATGGATCCGACATTGCTGGATGTTACTGCAATGCCAGCTGGCCCCATTGACTATAATTGATCTTAGTTCTAAATGGCAAATATGCTGGGATTTAGCTGGACAAAAAGAGAGCTCCGGCAGACGACTGCCTCCCGGAATCTTATAGCATTAGTGTGAAAGAAATCTTAGGCCTCCAGCACACGACTGTAGGTGTCCCGTTGCCGTATTGCGGACCACATTTGTGGATTCGCAATACACGGGCACCATTCCGTGTGCATTCCGCATCACGGATGCGGACCCATTCACTTCAATAGGTCCGCAAATCCAGAGATGCGTAATGATGCGAAATGGAAGCATCGAATGGAACCCTACGGAAGCACTTCGGAGTGCTTCCGTGGGGTTTCGTCCCGTACTTCCTTTCCGCAAAAAGATAGAACATGTCCTATCTTTTTGCGGAACGGCCGGATAGCGGACCCATTAAAGTGAATGGGTCCGCGATCCGCTGCGGTTGCCCCACGGCGCATCGCAGCACAGCCACGGGGTGCACACGTTCATGTGCAGGAGGCCTTAGACACTTTTGGCACCTTGTTTGACAGGTGCGTGGCTTAATGGAAAAGGAATGTGGCTTTATGGGAAAGGGAGTGACTTAACATGCGACCACATTCATCAAAGATGTACCAAAATCCGGCATAAACTATGCCAACTAATAGGTGATGTCAAGTTTACCAAAAGTGTTTAGAACTGCACAAATTATCAGCCAGCATGAGCCACTGTGATAAGTCTTGTGCATTTTTTGAATGTCTAGTCTAATGGGTTACGTTGTCTAAATGTTAGTGAGGTTTTTTTGCTATTTGTTTCTCAATGGAAAAGTAGTCAGTGGAGTTTGGTAGATGTTCTTGAAAATTAGGAGACTAATATAATTTCTACTAGTGTTATTAAAAGTATGTTGCATCCCAGATAGAAAGTTAATCATTTGAATCCACTCAGATTATTAAAGGTCTTTTGCCATCTGCATTGGAGGCTCCAGTCACAGACGTCATCAGAATTGACAAGAAGAATACTACCGTATGTACCATGACAGAACCTGATGGTCTTCATTATAAATCACGTGTGCCTACCGTGTCTATCATACAATGCATCCAGCAAAGCACTGTGGTCTCTTCTATACAGTGTACAACAATTTAATATAGAGAGACGTGTACAGCTAATGACATTAAATATTCATAGCAGATTACAGAGGACATACTGTATGTATGTATGATATGTGTGCCTTTTACTATATTTAAGAATTCAATGAGTATTGTCGTTCAGCAGTGCACAGCTCATAGGTCACTGCCACCTTCTGGGCATGACATGGTAGTGCCCTCTAGTGTAAAAGTCCCAACATCAGAGCATAATTGTCTCTGAAGTTTCACAGTTCATTGTTCTTACATGCAATGTCCCCAGTCACAGGAAGGTCCTTGTGCTTTGTCCAAGAATTTCTGTTTAATAAAATGGATCATTTTGCACAGTGAAAGTTTCATTTTCTTTCATACAGAATTTTATGTAATACAAAATACTATATTAAACACTGGATGTGAATTTGGTCCTAAATCAATGTAATTAGTTAAGCTGAGTACACTGTGTTCCTCAGGTGATCTCCTACATGGAAATACTGAACATTTCATGTAGAGAAAGGAAGGATTAAAAGTTTATTGTGTTCTTGATGTACAGTACTATGAAGACATTATTAATTTGTATATTTAAACAATAGATACCTTTAAAGGGTCCAGTCAAGTGATGTACTATCTTCAGGATAGGCCATCAATATCTGATTGGTGGGGCTCTGACACCCTGCACCCCCGCTGATCAACTGTTTGGTAATAGCTCTGGAGCTAGAAGCAGACAGACTGGAAGTCAATGGGAGCAGTGCTGCAGTGAAGAGCTAAATCCATAGCAAATTAGACAGAAATTAGACAGGGGGGAGAGTGGTATTTGTGTTTCTGGCACTTGTAGGAGTGGAGGTGATTCACGGTGGCTGTCCTCGCTCCAATATTCCCTGGGGTCTTGCAGTGAATGGAGGGCATACTCTTTCTTCCCTCGGGGCACACCCTGGGCCTTTTGGGGCTCCTGCCTGGTGGTGACTGGGGTGCCCGTGATGTTAGGTAGATGGATGCAAGGCAGGAGGGCAGGCATAGGGGCCAGCGGAGGGCAGTGGAGTCAATGACCAGGCCCGTCTTTTTACTGAATAGAGTAGTAGTGTATATAACAGCAAGTGGCACAGTTCTGAGGTATATTACAGAGTAGTATTTTCTCCAATAGGTATAGGCAGCATTAATGATGGTAGTAGGCTCCCTGAGTCTCACTCTAAGTACACTACATTATGCAATTTTCCCTAATAACCGCAGCATTGCAATTCGATTCTCATTAACTCTTTCTGCAATGCCCATGCTGCAGGGGGCAGATCAGCACCAAGGCAATATAACTTTGCCACAAGCAGTAAAGTCTTTTTCCATAAACTAGTGATACACACCCTTTCACACGGGCGAGTTTACTGCGCAGGTGCAATGCGTGAGGTGAAGGCATTGCACCCGCACTGAATCCGGACCCATTCAATTCAATAGGACTCTTCAGATGAGCGGTGATTTTCACGCATAACTTGTGCGTTGCGTGAAAATCGCAGCAGGTTCTATATTCTGCGTTTTTCACGCAACGCAGGCCCTATAGAAATAAATGGGTCTGCGTGAAAATCGCAAGCATCAGCAAGCAAGTGCGGATGCGGTGCGATTTTCACGCATGGTTGCTAGGAGATGATAGGGATGAGCAACCCCATTAAAGTCTAATCCACTGTATTATTTTCCCTTATAACATGTTTATAAGGGAAAATAATAGCATTCTTAATACAGAATGCTTACTAAAATGTGGCTTGATGGTTTAAAAAAATAAATAAAAATTAACTCACTTCATCCTCTTGTTTGCGCAGCCGGCATCATCTTTTTTCTTCTTCTTTCAGGACCTGCAAAAGGACCTTTCATGATGTAACCACGTGGTGAGCGCGATTACATCATCAAAGGTCCTTTTGCAGGTCCTGAAAGAAGAAGAAAGAAGACGATGCCGGCAGCGCGAACAAGTGAATGAGGCGAGTTTTTTTTTTGTTTTTTTTTTAAACCATCAAGCCACATTTCAGTAAGCATTCTGTATTAAGAATGCTATTATTTTCCCCTTTAACCATGTTATAAGGGAAAATAATAAAATCTACAGAACACCTAACCCAAACCCGAACTTCAGTGAAGAAGTCTGGGTTCGGGTCTGGGTACCACATTGAGTTTTTTATCACGTGCGTGCAAAACGCATTGCACTCGTGTGAAAAAAAACGGAACAACACAAAGCAATCGCAGTCAAAACTGACTGAAATTGCGTGCGCACTCGCGCAGGTTTCCCGCAATGCACATGAGACGCATCCGGAGCAAATCCGGGATGCCCGTGTGAAAGAGGCCTTACTGTCTTTCCAGGCAGGGTCTCTGAGTGGTTCTCAACCATCAGAAAAATGTCTGTTCTCTTTCCCTGAGGAGTAGTCTCTCTCTATTGGGCTACATTCACACTACAGTAGTGTTGTGCAGATCCGCAAAACGCGGATAACGGCCCTTGTGCATTCCGCAATTTTTGAACCACACATGGCCGCCGCTACCATAGAAAATGCCTATTCTTGTCCACAATTGCAGAAAAGAATAGGACATTCTTTATCTTTCTTGTGGGGCCGCGGAACGGAACTACGGGTGCGGACAGCACACGGTGTGCTGTCTACATCTTTTGAGACCCGATTGAAATCAATGGGTCCACACTCGTTCTGCAAAATTGCAGAATGGATGCAGACTCATTCATATGGTTGTGTGAATGTAGCCTTAAGCTGATCTCAGGCAGCATTCAGTCTCAGGGATGAAGATTCTTTGGACCAGGCAACAGAGACTACTGGCAGAACACTGGAACTTGAAGCAAATTTTCTAGGTGAGCAATACTTTTGTCATTTACCACTTTTTTTTTAAAGTCCCAGACAACCCTTTAACTTAGGCGGATGTTGATCCTCTTCATTCCTCTGAAGAGTATACATATTTTTACTGAATAATATAATGATATAATGATCTTAGTTACACTTGTAGAACCCTACAGTACTCCAGAGAGAGAGAAGAGGAAATTAGATGGTCCAGAATCTACAAGGCCATGTATCGGAGTCAGTATTGTGCACGTTTATGGCTTTCCTGATGTGAGAGGGAACATTGCTAATGCACCCTTCCACATTCGAGACAGTTTAGCTAGCTGTATCTTAATTCTGTAACCCTCAGCCTGGGAATTACAGAAGGTATACCCAGAACCTTAATTACATGCCTAAGGTTCTGCAGAGAGACTATAGACAGACAGAGAGAAGTGGTACTACCATCCACATCATTGCTGCTTTCAAAACGTTGCTATTTGGAGGAATTCCACTGTGAAATGCTGTTGGAACTGTGCCTTGCTACTGTTGGATGTACTGCTCCTACTTATATTCTATACTTTAGTAAATAGGGACTTATTTATTTACAACTGGCCTGGTTACTGCCCCCCAGACAAAGATACACTGAAACCTGCATTGGGGTCGCGTCCACCATTGACCACAATTGCAAATGGGTGAGTTTGAATATTGGTATTAGTTTTTTTTACACTCTGGTCTGGACACAGTTATTACTATTTATTCCTGGTACTATGTTGTTATGTTGTTTACAGGGTACTATCCCAGTGGATGTAGTTCAGACCATACATTATAATATATACACCTTTCCATATTCACCCCCATTTGCAAATGATGTGATCTCTGGAGGATGCTTTTTCTGCCACCTGTCCTTGGATCATGTGATTTTTAATAAAAACATATTTTTTTTAATGTTATTTGTATGCACAATAAAGCTTTATTATATTTTATGGGTACTGTTTTGGTACTGACTTTACTAAACAACCCACAACTGCACCTACACCTCCTGCCTTCCCCCTGGACAAATACTAAACACCAAAGGCACCCCAACTACCACAAGGCAGGAGTCTCGACATTAGGGTGTGCCCTGAGGAAAAAAAATTATCGCTGCACAGCCCTAGGGGGTATCGGTGTGAGGATTGCCATCATAATCTATGTGTACAACTATCAGTGCCAAAGCTACTACTAGTCCCATTCTCCACTTGCCCAGTATGGGCTTGCTGCAAACTTAGTACATAAAAAAGTGCTATCCGAGGAAACTTCACAAGATTAACAATTGTATAGGAATGAATTAAGGATTATCCAAACTTTAATACCTATGTAAGACATGCAATCGCTGGGTATACGTTAAAAAGAAATCCTGATTGAGATGGAACTTGCAGGGAATTGTAGAGTCATCTGCAGGGCAGCACTGTGCTCAGCTGACACTGCTCATCCTCATCCGCTGCACAGACAAACACTGCAATGCAGACAACACAACTGCTTTTTCAGCCACGGTCCCTAACATTGCTTAAAAAGGGGTTATCCCATGACATATGTAAAAAATGTAATCAGAAATCATATAGTACCTGGCAATCTCTTTCTAACAAAGCTAGAACCAGCCCTGTACCTCATATGGATCCAGAGATCTACCCATTCATTGCTCCGCTAGATTGATATCAAACTGGAGGCTCAAGGTGAATATCTTTTCTGATGCAGCTAAGCGGGCGTGTCTCAGCTCTCCCTATCACAGCTCAGGGGGCGTGTCTTAGCTCTTCCTATCACAGCTCAGGAGGCAGCTGAAGGATGAAACTGAGCATGTGCGGCCTTCTCAGTGACCTGGACTAAGAAATAAGAAAAAGAACAAACAGCAGGTGGCACTATACAGATATATTTTATTGAATAACTCACTAGCTATGCAAATTTTTGTATTACATGCCATTACAAAAGTATTCAGGTCCAGATGCTGATTTGAAAACTGTAGAATATTTTTTGTGGCACAACACCTTTAAAGTGTCTCTGTAATTTCCTTCTCGTATCCAATATGATGTGGTCATGAAGAGATGCCAGAAGCATGTTGAGTTAACCAACACTCAAACAGTCTCATGCATAGGTCCCTTTATTTTTTACTTCAAAATGTTTTTTATTGTTTCATAGAAATATGAACATTCACCGATAGGCGAGAGAAGATTAACAATGACAAGATCATAGATATATCGGTATGCTTAAATAACACCAATACATTAGTTATACAGATATTGATATCGTTGGTATATCGCATTGTCAGGTAGAACATGAACTTGGGGAGACATTATCAAAAAGGGGGAGAGGAAGGAGGAAGGGGGGGAAATCTGAGGGGAGGAGGGTATAGGATATTTTACGTCATAGTGTCACGTTTGCTCTCTCATCATGAACCATTACCAGAAAACAGCCTATTTTTCTCAAGGGAACTACTTGCTTAGTCAGTAAAACCTCTAAACTTCTTCCATGGACTCCATATATCCGAGAAACGTTGAGGTGTTCTGGAATCCCAATGGGCTATTTGCTCCAATCTGTAAATCTGGTCACACTTCATATACCAATGTTGCAATGATAGGGGATCTGTTTTCCGCCAGTATACTGCCACAAGGAGACGGGCAGCTGCTAATAGTGTTTTACACAAAATGTGAACTTCTTTTGATTTTGTACCAGCTATTTCTCCCATTAAACTAAAAAGACATAATTTAGGCGATGCTCGGACTGTTACTCTGCATATTCGGGATAAAACTTTACATATCTCTAGCCAATATGTTTGTATTTGAGTACACGACCACCAGATATGGCTTTGAGTCCCTATAGTAAGGTCACATCCCTTTATTTTTAAAGGAGTTTTCCAGGAGTAGAATATTATTGACCTATCCTTAGGATTGGTCATCAATATCAGATCAAAGGGGGTTCAATTCCGGCGCTCCCACCGATCAGCTGTTTGAAGAGACTGTGGCTGTTCTTAGGCCAGAGACATCACATTCATCAGTCACATGGTCTATGTGCAGTTCAGTTTCTAAGTGAATGGGCCTGGGTTGCAATACCAAGCACTGTGTCCTGTGAGGAGGCCACGGCACTCACCAATGCACCACAGCCTCTTCATACAGCTCATCTGTGCGGTACCAGAAGTCTGACACGCCCCAATCAGATATCGATGACCCCTTTACTACTGTTCAGGCACAAGGTTCTTCAAGTGTAGGTTGCCTATGGTTTATCTTTGCAGCTATACCAACCAGCATCCTCCTCTCATCCATATTCACTTTCAGATTGGAGCTGGAGAACTTAGTTATAATGACACTTAAAGGGACCACATTTGGAAGTCTTATATAAAGGTTTAAGTATTTCAGGTGTCCAATTGAATAAGCACTAATGTACAGTACATCATGGTTGTGAGGTGTTCGGGGTGCGGCCATGCTAAGGTCGAGTATAGTGCGGCTAATAAGGACACAGCAGCCTCTTATTTAACTAATGAAGACCACACTGTATAGCCGGTCTGCACTGTTAATAGTCACGTGGTATTGAAGGTGCCGCGCAACCATTAACTATGTAGACTGGCTATACAGTACAGTCTTCATTAGTTAAATAAGATGCAGCCAATGCCCAATTGGCCGCGCAGTACTCGACTGCAGCAAGGCCTTGCCCCAAATGCCTCACGACCACACCACGTGGTCATACCCAAAAAGTGGTTAGTTACATTTATTGTAGTAAAAACTGTATTCCCTATGATATAACAACCATAGAGCCTCATTTCAGAACTCGGCATTTCACCAGTTTAGGTGTGTGTCCCTACAAGTGCCCAATCACTCCAGGAAGTGTCTGACTGTGTAGAGAAACACCCCTATGACAACCAGAAAAGGTAAAACCCAGTTGTCTATTTATGCATACATTTCTTTTAACACAATGCAGAGTTTAAGGAAAAGTTGCATATTGCATGGGGAAATACAAGTATTTACTACAAGAAAAAGGTTCCTCTTGAAATAAAAGCATGCTGATGGAGAGCAGTGCCATGTCATTACGGCTTCACCTCTTATTAATTATATTAAATATTTAGCGTTTCTTTTCGGCTGTTTCCAGTAAAACATTATGTCAGGGCTGAGATGTCAGGAGGAGCCGTGGAGAACCCTCCCGCCGTCTGCTGTGGGGTGACACAGCTTTGTTTGTGTGTATTTACTTTACAACGTCTTGTGTTCACTAAGCTCGGTGACAACAAACAGAAGCACTGCTGAGGTCATACTCGGCAAAATAATATACCTTATCTAGCCCTACAAAATTTATTTTTTCTGCTCCGTGAAAAGAAGAATATAAAAAAGATGATGATTCATCAAAAATGTTCAATTTCGATCCCTCTTTATAGACAAATGTTACGCACCTTGGTTTCCACTGAGATTTTCATTTAAAATAACCATCTCATTGAAAAGCTGCCTGAAACCTTATCCGCAGGGAAGCAGTTACCTGCCTTGCCAGCTCAGGCCTTGTAGCAGTTGACATCATCCTTTGGACGGGTTACAGAAGCCTATTCACATAGTTGTTAGAAGCAGGCTTAGCCTGCGAGGCAAAACCGGCCACAGAAGAAAATTACTGCATTTACCTGTCAGCATCAAGCTAGATTTTCAATCCAGTTCAGTAGTCACAGGGACTAGTTTTTCATCCTGTGGGAGATGAAACTGATCCTCTGTTAGCGGTGGAGGTGTCAGCTAAAATAGTTCATTAGCATGAAAATGCTAAGTAAAATTCTGAGATCTGGGTTGGTTTAGATGGTTCCCCTTAGACTTGGTCAGCCTGGTCCCCCACCCCAAACCATTCACTGGCTCTAGTGATTTGGGAAGCTTAGATAAAAAAGATAAGAATGTGTATTGGACTGCGGTAGTAGAAGCCTGGAACAAGCTTCCAGCAGGTGAAGTCATATACTGTATAATATCTCAAGTGCCTTGGCTTATAATGCAGAGATGATAAAGGAGAATATTTATATCTGAAACTAACACTTTTCATTTGTGATAATCTTCTTTATTGAAAAGTTGCAAGTCCAAGCACCTTTAGTGCTCACTGGTACCTAAGGATCGACCGATATTGATTTTTTAGGGCCGATACCGATAATTTGTGAACTTTCAGGCCGATAGCCGATAATTTATACCGATATTCTGGGAATTTTCATTTTTGAGAAAAAAAAAAATTTCCTACACAAATCTGCTGAAAATTAATATGTTTATTGTTAATGTGTATTTTTTTTGTTTATTGTTAATGTGTATTTTATATTTTTTTTTTTAAATCTTTTTCATTTATACTTAATATTTTTGTGTTTTTTTTTTTACTAACTTTTAACCCCCTTAGGGACTAGAACCCTTGTCCTATTCCCCCTGATAGATCTCTATCAGGGTGAAGAGGATCTCACTCTGTCCCTGCTGCTCTGTGCTTTGTGCACACAGCAGCATTGAGCTTACCATGGCAGCCAGGGCTTCAATAGCGTCCTGGCTGCCATGGTAACCGATCGGAGCCCCAGGATTACACAGCTGGGGCTCCGATCGGAGGAGCAGGGGAGAGGGGATCCTGTGGCCACTGCCACCAATGAGTAATGCTGGGTGGGGGGGGGGCGCACTGCGCCACCAATGTTTTTACTATTGGGATTGGGATGGGGGTGGGGGGCGCACTGCGCCACCAATGATTAATACTGGGGGGCTTGGGGGGGGCGCACTGAGCCACCAATGAACATAAGTCTCTCAATCATTCATATACAGGAGGCGGGAGCTGGCTGCAGAATCACATAGCCGGCTCCCGACCTCTATGAGCAATAGCTGCGATCCCTGGCACCTGAGGAGTTAACTACCGCGGACCGCAGCTACAGCTCATAGAGGTCGGGAGCCGGCTATGTGATTCTGCAGCCAGCTCCCGCCTCCTGTATATGAATGAATGAAAGGCTTATCTTCATTGGTGGCGCAGTGGCCACAGCCCCTCCCCTCCTCTTATGTTCTCTCCTCTCATTGGCGGCAGCGGCAGCAGCAGCACAGGGGGAGGGAGACACTGCTTCCTTCTCCCCTGTGCTGCGGAGGGAACACAGAGAGCGCTGAGAGCAGAGCGTTCTGTGTTCCCAATACGTTATCGGTATATCGGCAAAATAGATGCTGATACCGATAACGTTCAAAATCCTCAATATCGGCCGAAAATATCGGCCAAACCGATAATCGGTCGATCCCTAGTACCTAGTGTAATCATGTAACTGGTATGCATTACTGGACATATGGAGCATTTCATAAAAATGTATTCCTTAGGGTACCGGCACACAATGCCGTTTTTCTTAGGGTACCTGCACACAATTCCGTTTTTCTTAGGGTACCTGCACACAATGCCATTTTTCTTAGGGTACCTGCACACAATGGCGTTTTTCTTAGGGTACCTGCACACAATGCCGTTTTTCTTAGGGTACCGGCACACAATGCCATTTTTCTTATGGTACCTGCACACAATGTCGTTTTTCTTAGGGTACCGGCACACAATGTCGTTTTTATTAGGGTACCTGCACACAATGCCGTTTTTCTTAGGGTACCTGCACACAATGCCGTTTTTCTTAGGGTACCTGCACACAATGCCGTTTTTCTTAGGGTACCTGCACACAATGCCGTTTTTCTTAGGGTACCTGCACACAATGCCGTTTTTCTTAGGGTACCTGCACACAATGCCGTTTTTTCTTAGGGTACCTACACACAATGCAGTTTTTCTTAGGGTACCTGCACACAATGCAGTTTTTCTTAGGGTACCTGCACACAATGCAGTTTTTCTTAGGGTACCTGCACACAATGCAGTTTTTCTTAAAGTATGTGGACACAATGCAGTTTTTCTTAGGGTATGTGCACACAATGCAGTTTTTATTAGGGTATGTGCACACAATGCAGTTTTTATTAGGGTATGTGCACACAATGCAGTTTTTATTAGGGTATGTGCACCCAATGCAGTTTTTATGCACGGATTCTGCACAGTTCCCACAAAGTGAATGAGATTTGACAAATCTCATGTACACTTTGCTTTTTAATTCCGTGTGGAAATTGACCTGCTGTGCGGATTTTAAAATCTGCAGCATGTCAATTGTTTGTGCGATTCTGCACCGTCTGTAGAGTGGTTTACATAAACAGAAAAAAAAGCACGAAAATCAGCAACAAAAAACACATAAATACACACACAAGAGACTCACCAAAATCACAGTAAATATTGCTGCATAATACAGTGCCAGCAAAGTGTATGAGATTAGAAAAATCTAATGTACCATTAGTTTTTTTCTTTAGGTGCGGAAATTGACCTGCTGGGCGGATTTTGAAATCTACAGCATGTCAATTATTGTGTATTTTATATGCGGATTTTACCCTTTTCAATGGAAGGATGAGATCTACGGAAAATCCATGTCAAATCTGCACCAAAAAACGCAATTATGTACTATGGTTTTCGGTGCAGAAAGACACGGAAATATGTGTGGCTTTTCTGCACATTACCCTGCACCCGTGTGCTGGCACCCTTATGGCTCATGATGAGGCATACATACCTGACCTAACTTCCCAGAGCATGATTCATACATATCTGATTGTAAATGATTACAGATGATTGAGAACTACTTCTTTATATTATAATTGTTGCATTTTATCAGATTCCTATATCCTCATTACCCAGATTCTCCATATTATTACCACTATTGTTCTTATCAATCGCCTCTATTAGTAGATATGATTAGGCATAGATCTGTGGACATATTATTATTAATGGCAGGTGCGTCTTTATTTTATGAAGTCTGACTTCTCCGTTTTAAATGTGCTCCCCTTCCTTTTCTCCTCTCACATATCCCACCAACTCGACCCAGATCGCATTAACGTCGCAGAGCACAGGGAACAGTTCTCATCTGTCCGTCACCAGGGAGGCAGACGGGACAGGGGAACAACAAGTCATTTGTACCTGGTGAGGAGGACACTCCTGGGAAACAAATAGATGAGCTAGCCCATGAATCCTAGCCATTCTCTGTGGTAAACAGAACTGCATGAGAAACACAGCAATTATCAGCAGCAGCATCACACTTAACTCTCTCAGTGCTTTACGGCGACCAGAAGACATGAAACTGTAGATTATCCTTATATCTCCTTTAGGACAAAGAGACAGAAAATAATGTTTCATTTGGACAGATATGGCACTAACTAGTGGAATCATCAGGTCCATATCTTGATCTTGTCTGCCCTGGAAAGTGTACGTTCCCCTCGTCAGAAGACATGAAACCGTAGATTATCCCAATATCTCCTTTAGGACAAAGAGACAGAAAATAATGTTCCATTTGGACAGATATGGCACTAACTAGTAGTATCATCAGGTCCATGTCTGATCTGTCTGCTCTGGAAAGCGTACATTCCCCTCGTCAGCTTTCCTTACATATAGTGGAGATTCTCTAATATTGGTCTTCAAAATCTACTGTCTACAACTCAATAAAACTCCTTTACAGTATGTTAAATATATCAGGAAATAACGTGCTTATTAAAATAATACCTTTATTAGTTATATTCAGGGGTAACGGAGCAATACATGCCCTAGTGATAACCTGTATCTAAGGAGAGATACTTTTAGAAACTCCCACCAAAGAAGAAACAAAATCATAGATTAACAGGGGGCGGTAGATGTCAATATAGGTATCCAATTTGGGGGAAGGGGGAAAGGAAATCTTTCCCTATTAATCCCTGGAAAGAATTATGTGCCCAGGGATACCCCCTGAAGGTGGAAGTACCCTGTCCCCGTACCTATGTCTGAACTTAACCCTGTTATGGCCCTACATCAATGTATGAGTAATGTATACAGGCAGTGTCCTATGGGGTATAGATGATAGCCCATAAAAAGAAAATAATATACTTATATATGAAACTAAAGAACCCGACGCGTTTCACCTGCACCTGGCAGTTCATCAGGGGAGTGATAGAATAGGAATAATCGTAGGGAAAAGATTATACTATAGTAGATATATTGGATACTTAGGTGGCTTGTGGGAATCAGATACAGTATAGGGTAACCATACCAGTAGATACTTTTGGTGGGAGTTTCTAATAGTATCTCTCTTTAACTACAGGTTATCACTAGGGCATGTATTGCTCCGTTACCCCTGAATATAACTAATAAAGGTATTATTTTAATAAGCACGTTATTTCCTGATATATTTAACCTAATTAATTATGTGTCTGCTATCTATATTATCAGTACGATATTTTCCCTTTACAGTATGTTTTATTCTAAACCAATTTCACAAATACTACATTTTAAGCCGCAGAAAGTGGTGTCTTGTGAACTACTATCTGGATAATGCATTTCTAACAAATTGAATTCTGGCGCCGGAGTGTGCAATGTCTCCGCCAGTTCCATATGTATCTGTAATAGTCAGGTTACCCATCAATAAGAACATTACTGCAGAAGTCAAAACCACCCCACTGGGATCAGTCTCATCACCAGTCCTACTTTCAGAAAGAGATACAGATATTTTAAATGTTCTCATCCCATCCATCTCAGCCAAAATGGAAGTAATTTGTGGCTTCCAGGACTGAATAGATCATAATTGTGAATGAAAATTGAAAACGTTCCTGGTATTAGAAAGGGCATACTTTTCTATTCATTCTTATATATGCTTCATGAAAGGATTAAGATGGTATGTAAAAAGTATAAGCAGTCCATAGTTATGTCAGCTACTTCAGTAGAAGCTGCAGGTCGTTTTCACAAAACTTGGTCATTTGGGGGAAAATTTATAGCAGTGACTTAAATCTTACTAAATCTAACTAATAATTATCATCATTCTAGTTATTATTACTATTTATTCTATTTGACATTATTCTATCATTATTGGAATACGAGATGAGTGAATATTTGAAAATTCTCTTTCGTGGAGCCATATTTGCTGCATATCAGGCAACGAAGGCTGAAATATTAGAATGTCAATTAGAATTTCTGCCTGTATGATTTTATACTCAGCAAGTACAGCACCATATAAATTGGACAATCAGTGAAATGGCAGCATGGCAAATCTTCAAAGACTTGCTGATCCCTAATTCTAGTTGTCTAATTAATATTAAACTACTTTATTAAGGCTAGGTTCACACTTCATTTTAGCCCTCCACTAGAATATCCAAATATTATATTCAAGTGTATACCATGATGGATCCATTCACGATTTAGCTTTGGGCTCCTTTTGACTAGCTTTCCATTCACTTCTGTTTTTCTTGCCAGATAATACACCATAGTAAACTACAGTATTCTTGCCTGCCAAAAAGACAGAAACGAACAGCATAAACCCGGCCTAACTTTGCTCCTAATAACGGTATATTCTGGTGAGTAATGAGAGCTATAGTATTACCTGTGGCATGTCCAGTTTGATTTTTTTAATTCAAAGCATATATTTCATTAATAATCATCCATTGTCACATTCTTTTCTGTATCTTAGAGCAGATATAATATTGAGTAGAATACTAACAAAACAAACTCGTCTGTGACTGTGGACACCTTGAAATGTCAGTATTTGAGCACTGTGAGATATTAGCTAAAGACAGCAGTAAAAGCAGTAAAAAGAAGAACATTTCACCGCAACTTCCCAGAAAATGTGTAAGACAATTGTATATGTTGTGAAGTCTTGTAATTGTGACCGCTGACTTGTACGGAGGGAGGTAGTCATCAGCTCAACAAGGACTCATCAGTTCAGCTCAACTCCACGTTAGGTCAACAGTACAAGAAGTACTAAGGCTACTTTCAAATCTGCGGTTTTGTTTCTGGTTTTGAGATCCGTCAGAGGATCTCAAAACCAGACCAAAACGGCTCTGCTTTGATTTAAACATCAGGATGCAACCGTTCTGTTAGGATGTGGTTGTGTAAAATCAAAACGGGAAAAAACTGATCCGTCACTAAATACATTGAAAGTCTATGGGTGATGGATCCTTTTTTGTAGGCTCCTAAAAAACCAGATCCGTCACCATTGTTTTTAGTGATGGATCCGTTTTGTTCCGTTTCGATGACTGGACACAACACCACAGCTTGCAGCAGTTTTGTGTCCGGTCATAAAACGGAATGATGATGGAACAGAAGACATCCTGATGCATCCTGAACGGAGCATACTCCATTCCGAATGCATTGGCCCAAAACAGAATAGTTTTGGCCTACTTTTGAGATCCTCTGCCTGGAATGCAAAAACGCACATGCAAAAGTAGCCTGACTTTGTGTAGGAACTTGTAGTAAAAAGTAGCTTGACTTTGTGTATCGGCACTTCGAGAATTCGCAAATATTTTGAATATAGTGATATATATTCGTAATTTCCAATATTCTAGATTTATTTTTCATCAGTAACCTCCCTTCTTGCTTGTGGGCCAATGAGAAGACTGCAATGTCTTTGTCTGAGCTTAGCAACATCCCTAGCAACCAATAGGAAAGCTGCCTACCCCTTACTATATAAGAACCTCCCCAGCAGCCATTGTATTCAGTGTTATTGCTGTGCTCTCTGCTTTATTGTTTAATTACAATAGATAGTTAGTTAGTTAGTTAGTTAGTTAGTTAGTTAGAGGGCTTATATATATATATATATATATATATATATATATATATATATATTACAGATAGTTAGTGGGAGATAGTCAGTGTAGGTTATATCCTGATATAGTGTAGCTGTTGCAGTGCAGTGTGTTAGTGTGATAGGTTCTGCTGTCCATACATACATACTGTAAATACATAGTGCTGTGATGTCACAAGTTCACAACAATACTTGCACTAATCACTAATAAGTAGCTAGACCTGTTAAAATGTGAAGTTGCACGTATTATGTGAAGTTGCAGGTATTGCGCCAAAATATTTGCATCATTAGTGCCGATTTCGCAATTGCAAATATATTGGAGCACTCTATCTGCATATAAAGCTATTGTAATGTTCTGCCGTGCCAACCATTTTCTCCAGTCTCAGGAAACTTCTAGCAGCTTGAAAAATGTAGCTATAGAGACCCACACCTGTATTTTGTGCGCATTACACGAATATTACATTACCGATTTTTTGCGATCAAGAAAATAATCTCGAATTCGCAAATATATAACGAATATTCTACCAAATATTCGCAAAATATCACGAATTCGAATATTGCCCCTGCCGCTCATCACTAGTGTTTATCTACATTAATTTTTGCATTTGGTAGTAAAATAAATAATTGCCTCCTCCAGCATAGCACAAAAACAGGGAACATACAAAACTCATCACTAGTGATGATCCCATAGCGTTGCATAGCAATTTCCTGCTCCAGACCAAAAACACTTCCTGGGTTGCTGTCTGTCTGGCCATGAGTGAGCAAAAATGTGTCCTGCTCAGGCATAATACAAAAACCCACCCTTACAGGAACAGTTGGTGGGAGGGCATTTTCATAGCAGATTATTGTGACAATATATTTTCCATCATTATGTGTTACTGTTGTTGTCTATGGCCAGCTAAATTTGGTAACTTCCATGAGACATCTAGTCCCCTCCCCCAGTGCACCACTGCTTGCTTAGTTTTTTCCCTAAACTCCCATAAGTACCATTGTAGAGGGTCAGGGGCAATGCAGTCACATCCCTCATGCCTTACAGTTCTTCTGATAGGTTAGGGTACCAGTGTGGGAGCAGTACCTTGTTGCATGTCAACGATAGATAGATAGATAGATAGATAGATAGATAGATAGATAGATAGATAGATAGATAGATAGATAGATAGATATGAGATAGATAATGCTGAAAAAAGACATATGTCCATCCAGTTAAGGGTACTTTCACACTTGCTGCAGAGGATTCCGGCAGGCAGTTCCGTCGCCGAAACTGCCTGCCGGATCTGGCAATCTGGAGGCAAACGGATGGCATTTGTCAGACGGATCTGGATGCGGATCCGTCTGACAAATGCATTGAAATACCGGATCTGTCTCTCTTGTTTCATCCGGAAAAACTGATCCGGTATTTATTTTTTTCACAGATTTAAAGGTCTGCGCATGCGGGGACCGGAAGAACGGATCCGTCAATGTGGCAATTTCAATGCCGGATCTGGCAGTAATACATTTCAATGGAAATTAATGCCGGAGACGGCATTCCGGCAAGTGTTCAGGATTTTTGGCCAGAGAGAAAAATACAGCATGCTGCTGTATTTTCCCCGGCCAAAAAACCATAAGAGGGACTGAACTGATGCATCCTGAACGGATTGCTCTCCATTCAGAATGCATTAGGATAAAACTGATCAGTTTATTTCCAGTATTGAGCCCCTAGGACGGAACTTAATACCGGAAAAGAAAAGTGCTAATGTGAAAGTACCCTCAGCCTGTTATCCTGCAAGTTGATCCAGAGGAAGGCAAAAAACCCTGTGAGGTAGAAACCAATTTTCCCCACTTTAGGGGACAAAATTCCTTCCCGACTCCATTCAGGCAATCAGAATAACTCCCTGGATCAACGACCCCTCTCTAGTAGCTATAGCCTGTAATATTATTACACTCCAGAAATACATCCAGGCCCCTCTTGAATTCCTTTATTGTACTCACCATCACCACCTCCTCAGGCAGAGAGTTCCATAGTCTCACTGCTCTTACCGTAAAGAATCCTCTTCTATGTTTGTGTACAAACCTTCTTTCCTCCAGACGCAGAGGATGTCCCCTCGTCACAGTCACAGTCCTGGGGATAAATAGATGATGGGAGAGATCTCTGTACTGACCCCTGATATATTTATACATAGTAATTAGATCTCCCCTCAGTCGTCTTTTGTGAATAAAGTGATAATCTTTCTGGGTACTGTAGTCCCCCCATTCCAGTTATTACTTTAGTTGCCCTCCTCTGAACCCTCTCCAGCCCTGCTATGTCTGCCTTGTTCACAGGAACCCAGTTGGATAGACAAATACTGCAGAATATGCAAAAAAATTAGGCAGCACTTCAAGATAAGGTGAAAGGGCTGTTGGACTGACTTTATTTCCTACACAGGTTTAGCACCCCTTTCACCTTATCTTAAAGTGTCTCATTTTTTGCATATTCTGGAGTATCTAGTGGTCCGGACCTTCTGCCACAGGTCCTGAAGGATTTCACCCATTTCATTTGAGTGACAGTGCTGCTGTTTTTTTCTGTGCTTTTAGATAAATAAATATAGATAGATAGATAGATAGATAGATAGATAGATAGGAGATAGATAGATAGATAGATAGATACTGTAGATAGATAGATAGATAGATAGATAGATAGATAGATAGATAGATACTGTAGATAGATAGATAGATACTGTAGATAGATAGATAGATAGATAGATAGATAGATAGATAAATATAGATAAATAGATAGATAGATAGATACTGTAGATAGATAGATAGATAGATAAATATAGATAGATAGATAGATAGATACTGTAGATAGATAGATAGATAGATATTAGATAGATAGATATTAGATAGATAGATAGATAGATAGATAATAGATAGATAGATAGATAGATAGGATAGATAGATAGATAGATAGATAATAGATAGTTTAGATAGATAGATAGATAGATAGATAGATAGATAGATAGACAGACAGACAGACAGATAGATAGATAGATTTTATAGATGATTGATAGATAAATAGATACATAGATAATATATAGATTAGATAAAAGATTGATAAATAGATAGATATATAGATAGATAGATAAATATAGATATTGTAGATAGATTATATAGATGATAGATCAGGGATGGCCAACCTGAGGCTCTCCAGCTGTTGCAAAACTACAACTCCCAGCATGCTCAGACTGCCTATAGCTATAAGCCTACAGCAGGGCATGGTGGGAGTTGTAGTTTTACAACAGCTGGAGAGCCACAGGTTGGCCATGCCTGTGATAGATAAATAGTGTGGGGATTCGCTCTGATAGACAGGATGTGCGGACGCAGTACAGAGGCAAATTACCAGTTCTTGAATCAAACTTCCATGTTTATTCACACAGAAAGCAAAAACCAAACGTCACTTTGCAGTCTTGATGTTAGTTCACACACAATGGAAAGTCCACATAGCAAAAATCACCTTGTTGGCAGTTCTGCCTCCAGCAGTCCATAGCAGGCTTTTAGGGGGCCCGTTTCCCTTACAGATGGGTCTCAGCCCTCCAGCACGGCACAAGCCTCAGATCCCAGCACACACACCTCCTGAGCTCCACTGTCAGACTGAGGTAATCCTCCTCACCTGGCAGTGCTGGCTGGTTTTTAGGCCTGGCAAAACCCAGCCTGGAACATGGGGAGTAGTCACCCACCCAGCACTTTGACTACTCCCAGTAAGAGCAGTCCCGGATCAGCTATACAGCCATACTAAGTATTAAGGTGTCAAACAGCAACTGCTGGTGACACATAAAAACCGGCTCTTACTTCATCGAGGCCAGGAACTTTGGTGACACGTTCCTATCATCCACGATGATTCCTTGTACCTTCTTACAATAGATAAATACTGTAGATAGATAGATAGCAAAGAAAAAGGGGGTCAGTCAGCACATCGCAATGCGAAGGTGCACACTGCTATGGCTAGAAACACAAAGAAAAAAACACAATGCAACAGCACTCTGCAAACCAGATAAAGTACAATAATGCCATAGTAATAGAAACTATTCGGGTGCTAATGTTACGCTTAGTTTGTAAATTTGAGATTCTTGGCAAATACATTTTGTACAAAATTATTTGGGCCCGTCTGTCTCACGTCAAGGCGATCTCTGTAAGACTGGAACCTAACACTAAATGCTACCTTTTATGTGCCAAAATGGACTAAATTAAATTCAGGGAATGCAGGTAGCAACATGCATGCTGAGCCCACTCTATACCTCTCCTGGTGCCAGACGGCTTCCAATGAATGCAGAGAGAGCAGGCTACAGCTTTATATTTACATTAATAAAAATCAGCCTTTGGGGCAGACAGGCCGGTCAGGGGTGCAAGACTAAATGGAGTCACACCTCCAGTACAAAGTGCAAAGAAAAAGGGGGTCAGTCAGCACATTACAATGCGCAGGGGCACGCTTCAATGGCTAGAAACATAGATAGATAGATAGATAGATAGATAGATAAATAGATAAATAGATAGATAATAGATGATAGATAGGAGATAGATAGATAGATAGATAGATAGATAGATAGATAGATAATAGATAGATAGATAGATAGATAGATAGATAGATAGATAGATAGATAATATATAGATAGATATGAGATAGATAGATAGATAGATAGATAGATAGATAGATAGATAGATATAGACATTAGATAGACAGATAATAGATGGATAGATAGATAGATAGATAGATAGATAGATAGATAGATAGATAATAGATAGATAGATATGAGATAGATAGATAGATAGATAGATAGATAGATAGATAGATATAGACATTAGATAGACAGATAATAGATGGATAGATAGATAGATAGATAGATAGATAGATAATAGATAGATAGATATGAGATAGATAGATAGATAGATAGATAGATAGATAGATAGATAGATAGATAGATATAGACATTAGATAGACAGATAATAGATAGATAGATAGATAGATAGATAATAGATAGATAGATAGATAGATAGATAGATAGATAGATAGATATGAGATAGATAGATATAGACATTAGATAGATAGATAGATAGATAGATAGATAGATAGATAGATAGATAGATAGATAGATAGATAGATACGAGATAGATAGATATAGACATTAGATAGATAGATAGATAGATAGATAGATAGATAGATAGATAGATAGATAGATATAGACATTAGATAGACAGATAGTTATGAGATAAGAATGTAAATGAATAGACAATTAGAGATTTCCCAGCACTTTTCTAAGCAATCTTTTCAGTACTGAACATTATGAAGACCCCTTAGTTTATTCTCCACAGTCTCTTTACCCTCTTAGGTAATTGTTTGACTATCTCAGCCCGGATCTTATTTGCCCGCACCGCTGGGTATGCAGAGCTCAGACACATATAGCGTCAGGAAGAAGTCATTATCACTGCTGAACTAACACAACTAACCAGCTGGGAACCACAAACAAGCAAAGGATTGCAAACAGAGGAAACATTTCACTCTGAAACGTGACGGACCCAGGAAGACCCCATCTCAGGCAAGACATGTGAGCAAATATGACAGTGCAGATTCCACAGGAGCATCACCAGTCCAGCTCCTTATCAGGGGCAGCCGGTGTTTACCCAGGGCTCACCTTCACATAGCCCTACAATGCGCCCATGAGAACATACAAGCTGAATATGTTATATAAAACAACACCGCATTGTAGGATATTATTATGGTTATTACTATTATTATACAGCCCGTGCATTAAAAGGCTCCTACCGCAAGAAGCTGAAAGCAATACATACTTCTAAGCCTTTTGTTGCAATCACAATAGAAACAATTAATTGGCGAAGGAAAGTTATTTCGGTTATGGGAAAATAAATATGTTCCCTATTCCTTAAAATGATGAGGGTGTGTGTGGTTTAACAGACAAAGGGATAGAATTAATATACATTCCAACGCCATACTTGTAGGGTTAAAAAGTGCAGTATCGGTTCAGTGGTAGTGCACAAAACGAGTAAGAACTTATACACACAGCAGAGTCCCTACGTCAGTCCTTACTGTTTCATACCATGGAACCATAGGCAGCCGGTGTGCTGCTATATGGTGGCCCATACAGCACCGTATTATAGTGTCCCCCATGCAGCAGTATCAGAGGATTACCTCTGTAATAAAAAAAAATATCAAGTTTTATGTATGAATCTTATAAAAAAATATAAAAAAATCTTTCAGCTTTTATGTGAAATTGAAGGCATTTATAGATAGAGTGTGGACTTATTGATTTCTATGGGTGCTTCATTTCCACTCTATATACCTTATACATACAGTATATGGCCATGGGCAGGACTCTTAAAGGGAACCTGTCACCATGAATGCAGCGCAATCTACAGTCATCATGATATAGAGCAGGAGGAGCTGAGCAGATTGATATAAAGCTTTGTGGGAAAAGATTTAGAATAAGGCTACTTTCACACTAGCGTTTTCAATTCCTCTATTGAGATCCGTCATAGGATCTCAATAGCGGAAGAAAACGCTTCCGTTTTGTCCCCATTTATTGTCAATGGGGACAGAACGGAACTGAATGAAACGGAGTGCACCAAAATGCATCCCGTTCCGTTTAGTTGCACTCCCATCGCGGACAGAATAACGCTGCAAGCAATGTTTTTCTGTCCGCGATGTGATGCGGAACAAGACGGCACACAATGTAAGTCAACGGGGATGGATCCGTTTTCTCTGACACAATAGAAAACAGATCCGTCCCCTATTGACTTTCAATGGTGTTCAAGACGGATCCATCATGGCTATAGAAGACATAATACAACCGGATCTGTTCATGACGGAGCTCATTCCGTGCTAAAGAGTCATGTGGGTGGTCCTAACAGCAACTGACAGGCTTCCTTGTGCGAGTGTGCACAGATTAGGACCGCCCACGTGACTCCTCAGAATGAGCAGAGATTTAGATGAATTAATACACGTTTTACTGAATCTTTTCCCATAAAACGATGTATCAGTCTGCTCAGCTCCTCCCGCTCTATACCCTGATGACAGTAGACTGTACTGCATTTTCATGGTGATAACTTTCCTTTAAAGAGCAATTCCCTTAAAAATCACCAATAAAATATTTACACACGTTTTCCTCTTTTGTCAAGATGTTAAAAGGGTTTTCCGAGATTTTAATACAGATGACCTGTCCTCTAGATAGGTCATCAGTATCTAATCGGTGGGGGTCCGACACCGGGGACCCCCGCCTATCAGCTGTTCGAGAAGGCAGTGGCAGCGCCGCGGCCTTCTCTTAGCTTTCCCTAGGCCAAGTGATGACACCTTTATCTGTCACATGGTCCAGGCGCAGCTCAGCCCCATAGAAGTGGATGGGACTGAGCGTGATACTCAGCCGTTATACAATGCAAGGCGCTGTGCTTGGTAAGCACTGAGAAGGCTGCGGAGCTCACAGGAGTGCCAGTGCCTTCTCAAACAGCTGATTGGCAGGTGTCATATCCCCAACGATGAGATACTGATGACATATCCAGAGGATAGGTCAGGGGCGTAGCTATAGGGGGTGCAGAGGTAGCAGTCGCTACCGGGCCCAGGAGCTTGAGGGGGCCCAAAGACCCTTGTGCTGCATAAGAAGACACACAAAGCACTGAAGGAAGGGGGGCCCAAGCCTAACTCTTGCACCAGGGCCCATGAGCCTTTAGCTACGCCCCTGTGATAGGTCATCCATATTAAAATCTCGGAAAACCCTTTTTAAAAAAATTCAGCATGTTTGATACCTGTTTCTGGTAAAACTAAGATGCAACATGTGTTCACCATTACCGTACCCACGAGAGGTGTATGGTTTATGTGTAGATGAACATAATGTGTTGCTGATAAATAGTTGTTTTCCATTGAGTAATCCACAACAAAAACGTGTGAACAGCTTCCCGTTGAGTTCAATGTAAAAAAAATATGTCGCCATGTACACCTGGTAGAGTTCTTTTTTTCTTCAGCCACTGATTTGAAAAATGCATAGAAGTCAATGGTTAGGATTTTGGGGGGTACTACATCTCCTTATGGAGAGCGCTTTAATCGTCATGAGGAGTCTTATAGGCCAGGCAATGCTCCTCTGGAAATTCAGGAAGAAGGTACACAAATGAGCTCTTAGCAAGCTCTGCAGTCAATGGGTAAAATACATTGATGAGTAGGAGGCGTTCCTGGAGTCCATTCCCACCACCACAAAAGACCTGTTTTCAGCTGATGTTTCTGCTACTGATCTGTGACAGATTTTTCTGCTACAGATTTTGCTGTGTGAACCTAGCCTTATAATGAAACATCCTCCACTCTACATACTGTGTACTAAACCTAAGCATTCACGATCACGATCCGAGAAAAGCTGAATGACAACCTCTGTAAAAGCTGACTGGTGACTATTACGCACCAGGTATGACTAAGGTATAGCTGAAGAAACCATTTTTAGCAAAATAATGAAAAAAGACAACTTCTGGTGATTTTTTATTTTATTTAAAGGGGTTGTCTGGGTTCAGAGCTGAGCCCAGACATATGCCCATTTTCACCCAAGCAGCCCCCCTATATTGAGCATCGGAGCAGTTCCTGCTCCGATGCTCTCCTTTGCCCTGCGCTGAATTGCGCAGGGCAAAGGCATTTTCAGGAGATCTGGTGACGAACCGGGCTCTCCATAGGGCTGCCAGGCGGAAGCTTCCGCTCAGCAGTGAGCCCGGTGATGTCACTGGCACTGATGGGCGGGCTTTAGCGCTGTCCTAGCCTGTAAAACGGCTAGGGCAGCGCTAAAGCACGCCCATCAGAGCCGGTGACGTCACCGAACACACTGCTGGGCGGAAGCCTCCGTCCGGCAGTGTGCTATTGTAAATAAAAGAGCCCTTGCTCAGTGTGATACAGCGCAGGGCAAGGGAGAACTGCTCCAATGCTAACATCAGGGGGGCTGCCTGGGTGAAATTATGGGTATGTCCGGGTTCAGCTCTGAACCCGGACAACCCCTTTAAGGGGAAAATGCCCTAAAATAAACCAAGGAAAACAATACAATACAATACAATTCCTAACAATATGATAATGTTACTATACATCCTTTACTACAGATATAGCCTTGGAAAAATACAGTTCCTCAGTTATGTCAATGCCAACGAAGCTGTTTGTAAAAGGCATTATACAGGTACGGTACTTATCTCAATATGCTTCCTGAATCTGATTTGTACATTACAAACTCTCTGAAGCATGAATTTCATATGACTATAAAGTTAAATGTGCAATGTACCACCACCTAACGTGAAAATAAAGCAAAGTGCACGCACAGCAATACTCTATTATGTTATTAGATCTGCTTAAGAAAATCTCAAAACAGGGGCCGTACAATGGAGAAAATATGCTTATCCTATGTTTGATTCAATATTTGCAAGTACTTAAACCGTGTGCCAATAGATAGGTCCTTATTTATGTAAAAAAAAAAAAATAGGCACATTTTCTACTATTGTCCTCCATGTTATCTATGCAATGCAGATATTGTAGGTACACATCTACCCACTCTCTGATCTGCAGATTCATCTGTGGATATGAGAAGAATGCCTAGAGGACATGTAATGGTACCTTATGCATAAGTATACTTCAATTAGCTACTATGAGCCATTTATATCACTGGTGTCTTATGATACAGAGGAGCCCCGCATATTATGTACCATGTCTGTGTATTTTTTGACTCCCAAAGGTACCAATGACTTACCCAAGGGGCAGACTGGACTAAAAGTCGTCCTATGTCGTAGGTGGGTCGAAATTGACAGAAGGTAGGGCAATACAAATAGGCAGGGCCAACACAAGAAGGCAGGGCTGACAGAAGTAGGTAGGGCCAGCAATACCATAGTACAGCACAAAATACTACCGCCCGCACCACAGTATTCAATTGTATCTCTGTCCTTTGACCACCAGCCAGGTGCACAAGAATATGATGCTCCTTGCATTATTAACCACCTCCCGACTGCCTAACGCAGCGATGCGTCCTGCGGGCGGCTGGGTTATTCCTCCTTGACGCATCGACGCGTCATCTCGCGAGACGCGAGATGACGCGCATATTCGGCCCGCACATGCGCAGTGCGGGTCGGCAAAAGTTGCAGAAGGAGTTGGTCACCAGCCTGCCAGCCATTGATCAGCGCTGGTAGGTTGGTGACTTTTAAATAAACTAACCAAAAGCCATATAAGGCTACTTTCACACTACCGTTCAGAGCGGGTCCGTCTGATTTCTGCACAGACGGATCCGCTCCTATAATGCAGACGTTTGGATCCGTTCAGAACGGATCCGTCTGCATTATAGTTTAAAAAAAAAGTGTGAAAGTAGCCTGAACGGATCCGTCCAGACTTTACATTGAAAGTCAATGGGGGACGGATCCGTTTGAAGATTGAGCCATATTGTGTCATCTTCAAACGTATCCGTCCCCATTGACTTACATTGTAAGTCTGGATGGATCCGTTTGCCTCCGCATGGCCAGGCGGACACCCGAACGCTGCAAGCAGCGTTCAGGTGTCCGCTTGCGGAGCGGAGGCTGAACGCTGCCAGACTGATGCATTCTGAGCGGATCAGCGTCCACTGAGAATGCATTAGGGCTGGACGGATGCGTTCGGGGCCGCTTGTGAGCCCCTTCAAACGGAGCTCACGAGAGGACACCCGAACGCAGGTGTGAAAGTAGCCTAACACATTATATTTATAAATATAATGTGTTAAATAGCTTCTGTGCTCTCTGCTGGGTCCTTTTCGTCGGTTGGTCCCAGCAGAGAGCACAGATCACAGTGAGTACACCAAGCACTACATATTTAGCCCCAGATCACCCCCTCATCACCCCAATTAACCCCTTGATCACCCCTGTCAATCACTAGTGAAAGGGAAAAAAGTGATCAGTGTAAACTGTCACTTTTTTTTCCCCACCAGTATTGACTGTTAGGTTTAGGTTAGTTTAGGCCCCTTTGGTAGGTAGGTAGCTTCAGTTAGCCCCCAGCCCACCGCACCGCAGTCACTGATTCGCTGATTAGCGTATCGCTAATCAGCATTGGTACTTTATAGTATCTGTAAGTGATCAGAACTGATCACAGTCAGATCTATAATTGTATTAGTGTCACCTTAGCTCGCCCTCCACCCAAAACGCAGTGTTTGCCCGATCAGGCCTGATCGGTCGCCCACACATGCATTCACCCACGCCTGCCCCGCCGCAGTGACAAAATTCTTATTATTTTTTTTATCACTGCACAATCACTACACAAGCGCTGCGGCGATAAAAAAAAAAATCAGTTTTGATATTTTTTATCAATCGCAGCGGCTTCCTATACTTCGCTAGCCTCCCATTTGTAAGACAGGCTTGCTTTTTTTCTTGGGTAGTCTCAGGGAATACCCCCTAAGTTTAGTTGACCAAATGGCAAGTAAGGGGTATTCTTCTGAAGAGGCCTACAGGCTTCTGACCCACTCGGATGAGGAATGGGAACCCTCATCTGACGAATCCAGCGGGTCAGAATACAAACCTGTAGAAAGCAGTGGCAGTCTGACCCAAAGTTCGGACGATGAGGTTGAGGTCCCTGATACCACCAGGCGTACCCGGCCCCGTGTTGCTAGACCACAGGTTGCGCAGGATCTGCTTCAAGGGCAGCAGAGTGGGGCTGGCCCTGTCGGATTACGTGGTGAGGCATACACCAGCAGCGCAGCCCATCCTGGACCTAGTACCAGCACTGCCGTAGAACATGGTGAAGTGGCGAGCACCAGAAGGGCAGTTGAAGCTGGTACGGTGGCACGTGCAATAGTTACCTCGTCGCAGCCACCGCACAGACAGGCCCGTAGAGCCCCTCGAGTCCCTGAGGTGCTGGCAAACCCTGATTGGCAGACCCCATCTTCAGCCGCACCAGTAGTTCCCCCTTTCACCGCCCAGTCTTGAGTTCGGGTTGAGACAGCTTAGATCGGATCGGCACTGGGGTTTTTTGAGCTGTTCTTCACTGTGGAGCTCTTTGACTTAGTCGTGGCAGAAACAAACCGGTATGCCACTCAATTTATAGCCGCCAACCCGGGAAGCTTTTATGCCCAGTCTTTCCGGTGGAAACCCGTCCAAGTTTCCGAACTTAAGACTTTTCTGGGCCTTCACCTCAACATGGGCCTGACAAAAAAGCATGAATTGCAGTTATATTGGTCCACAAACCCAATTCATCACATGCCCATGTTCTCTGCTGCCATGTCCAGGACACGATTTGAGACCATCCTGCGTTTTCTGCACTTTAGTGATAACAGCACCTCTCGTCCCAGAGGCCACCCAGCTTTTGACCGGCTCCACATAATTCGGCCCCTCATAGACCACTTTAACACCAAATTTGCAGATTTGTATACCCCTGAGCAAAACATCTGCATAGACGAGTCCCTGATACATTTTACCAGGCGCCTTGGCTTCAAACAATACATCCCAAGCAAGCGCGCCCGGTATGGGGTCAAATTGTATAAGCTCTGTGAAAGGGCCACAGGCTATACGCACAAATTTTGTGTCTATGAGGGTAAAGATCAGACCCTGGAGCCGGTCGGTTGCCCTGACTACCTGGGGAGCAGTGGGAAGACAGTCTGGGACTTGGTGTCACCCTTATTTGGCAAGGGGTACCACCTTTATGTGGACAATTTCTACACAAGTGTGCCCCTCTTCAGGCATTTGTTTCTAGAACAGATTGGCTGCTGTGGCACCGCACGACCTAGTCGCCGGGGCTTCCCCCAACGGCTCGTTACCACCCGTCTTGCAAGGGGGGAGAGGGCTGCCTTGTGTAACGAAGAACTGCTCGCGGTGAAATGGAGAGACAAGTGTGACGTTTACATGCTCTCCTCCATTCACGCAGACACGACAATCCAAATTGAACGGGCAACCAGTGTCATTGAAAAGCCCCTCTCGGTCCACAACTATAATTTGCTCATGGGAGGGGTGGACTTCAATGACCAGATGTTGGCTCCTTATTTACTCTCCCGCAGGACCAGAGTCTGGTATAAGAAGGTGTCTGTATACCTAATTCAATTGGCTATGTACAATAGTTTTGTTCTCTACAGTAAGGCTGGGAGAACAGGATCCTTCCTCAAATTTCAGGAAGAGATCATCGAGAACCTCCTGTATCCAGGAGGTTCCGTGGCCCCAACCACCAGTGTAGTGAGCCGTCTACATGAGCGATATTTCCCCAATGTCGTTGCTGGTACCTCAAACCAAGCGCCACCCCGAAAAAGATGTTGTGTCTGTAGCAGGAGTGGAATAAGGCGTGACACCAGCTATTTCTGTCCTGACTACCCTGACCACCCTGCCCTATGCTTAGGGGAGTGTTTCCAGAAGTACCACACACAGGTACACTTAGTATAGGGATTGCGTGACACAGGACAGGCACACAGGTCTTAGGGCCCTTTCACACAGAGCTGCTGCAAACCTCTCCTTTCACCTGGGACAATGTGCATAATGTACTTCGCCACATCTCTGGGCGATTTGCGCTTTGCACATTGTCCCATGGGGAAGGAGAGGTTTGACCTCTAAAGGTAAAAAAATAAAAAATAAAAATAAAAATTACAGGTAAGCAAAAAAGTTAATGTTCCAAAAGTTCAATAAAGTTTATAAAAGTTAATGTTCTATTCAAATGTTATATAAAGTTAATGTTAATAAATTTATTGCGTTGCGGCCAGTTTTTTTTTTTTTTTTACCTTCTAGGTGGACCAAGCGATCAACCAGCTGCAGCACTGATGTGCATTCTGACAGAAGCATTGCGCTGCTGTCAGATTACACAAAGTCGGTGTATGCGGCGCTGCAATACAAGATTTCTCCTCTGCAGTAAAAAAGATACGTTTGCCGAGGCTTATGAGCTGAGGGGCGGTGTTCATATGCTTTGTCAAACATTTTTTATAAAAAAAATTAAAAATTCTGGCAATGATTTATTCATCCACATCGATTGATGTGAATGGAGAAATCGGGTTTGCCAGGGCATACGAGCTGAGTGGGTTTGGATGTTGGGCGGAGCTCCTATGTCCTGGCAGACACCATTCCCCTCCTTTTTTTTTTTTTGCACATTTTTTGGCAGAGATTTTTTCATCCAATTGATGGATGAATTCGCTGAGGGGCATATTGAGTCCATGAAAGATTGAACTTTTTGTCCCAAGTTAGCGGAAAGGGAGACTTTGTGAGAAAAAAAACAAAAAAAATCAATTTCCGCTAACTTGTGCCAAAAAAAAAAATCTTCTATGAACTCGCCATGCCCCTCACGGAATATACTGCCATGGCATTTTAGGGGCCCTAAAGCGTGAGAAGAAGTCTGGAATCCAAATGTCTAAAAATGCCCTCTTTAACGGTACTCATTGGAATTTGGGCCCCTTTGCGCACCTAGGCTGCAAAAAAGTGTCACACATGTGGTATTGCCGTACACAGGAGAAGTAGGACAATGTGTTTTGGGGTGTATTTTTACATATACCCATGCTGGGTGAGAGAAATATCTCTGTAAAATGACAACTTTGTATAAAAAAATGGGAAAAGTTGTCTTTTACAGAGATATTTATCTCACCCAGCATGGGTATATGTAAAAATACACCCCACTTCTCCTGAGTACGGCGATACCACATGTGTGACCCTTTTTTGCAGCCTAGGTGCGCAAAGGGGTCCAAATTCCAATGAGTACCTTTACGATTTCACAGGGCATTTTTTACGCATTTGTATTCCAAACTACTTCTCACGCTTTAGGTCCCCTAAAATGCCAGGGCAGTATAAATACCCCACAAGTGACCCCATTTTGGAAAGAAGACACCCCAAGGTATTTCATGAGGGGCATGGCGAGTTCATGTAAAATTTTATTTTTTGTCACAAGTTAGTGGAATATGAGACTTTGTAAGAAAAAAATAAAATAAAAATCATTTTCCGCTAACTTGTGACAAAAAAATATATATTCTAGGAACTCGCCATGCCCCTCACGGAATACCTTGGGGTGTCTTCTTTCCAAAATGGGGTCACTTATGGGGTATTTATACTGCCCTTAGCATTTTAGGGGCCCTAAAGCGTGAGAAGTAGTTTGGAATCCAAATGCGTAAAAAATGCCCTGTGAAATCCTAAAGATACTCATTGGAATTTGGGCCCCTTTGTGCACCTAGGCTGCAAAAAAGTGTCACACATGTGGTATCGCCGTACTCAGGAGAAGTAGGGCAATGTGTTTTGGGGTGTATTTTTACATATACCCATGCTGGGTGAGAAGAATATCTCTGTAAAATGACAACTTTGTATAAACAAATGGGAAAAGTTGTCTTTTACAGAGATATTTATCTTACCCAGCATGGGTATATGTAAAAATACACCCCACTTCTCCTGAGTACGGCGATACCACATGTGTGACCCTTTTTTGCAGCCTAGGTGCGCAAAGGGGTCCAAATTCCAATGAGTACCTTTACGATTTCACAGGGCATTTTTTACGCATTTGTATTCCAAACTACTTCTCACGCTTTAGGTCCCCTAAAATGCCAGGGCAGTATAAATACCCCACAAGTGACCCCATTTTGGAAAGAAGACACCCCAAGGTATTTCATGAGGGGCATGGCGAGTTCATGTAAAATTTTATTTTTTGTCACAAGTTAGTGGAATATGAGACTTTGTAAGAAAAAAATAAAATAAAAATCATTTTCCGCTAACTTGTGACAAAAAAATATATATTCTAGGAACTCGCCATGCCCCTCACAGAATACCTTGGGGTGTCTTCTTTCCAAAATGGGGTCACTTGTGGGGTATTTATACTGCCCTTAGCATTTTAGGGGCCCTAAAGCGTGAGAAGTAGTTTGGAATCCAAATGCGTAAAAAATGCCCTGTGAAATCCTAAAGATACTCATTGGAATTTGGGCCCCTTTGTGCACCTCACGCTTTAGGCCAGGGCAGTATCAATACCCCACAAGTGACCCCATTTTGGAAAGAAAACACCCCAAGGTATTTCGTGAGGGGCATGGCGAGTTCATGTAAAATTTTATTTTTTGTCACAAGTTAGTGGAATATGAGACTTTGTAAGAAAAAAAATATATATATCATTTTCCGCTAACTTGTGACAAAAAATAAAAACTTCCATGAACTCACTATGCCCATCAGCGAATACCTTAGGGTGTCTACTTTCCGAAATGGGGTCATTTGTGGGGTGTTTCTACTGTCTGGGCATTGTAGAACCTCAGGAAAAATGACAGGTGCTCAGAAAATCAAAGTGCGTAAATTAATTTTTTTTGCACCATAGTTTGTAAACGCTATAACTTTTACCCAAACCAATAAATATACACTTATTGCATTTTTTTTTTATCAAAGACATGTAGAACAATAAATTTTGAGAAAAATTTATATAGAAATGTAGTTTTATTAGAAAAAATTTACAACAGAAAGTGAAAAATGTCATTTTTTGCAAAAATTTCGGTCAATTTTGATTAATATAAAAAAAAGTAAAAATGTCAGCAGCAATAAAATACCACCAAATGAAAGCTCTATTAGTGAGAAGAAAAGGAGGTAAAATTCATTTGGGTGGTAAGTTGTATGACCGAGCAATAAACCTTGAAAGTAGTGTAGTGCAGAATTGTAAAAAGTGGTCTGGTCATTAAGGGGGTTTAAGCTAGGGGAGCTGAGGTGGTTAATACTGAGAAGATCAGATCATTATCTACCTGGCCAGCAGCCATGAGTAGGGCTGGCATCAGCCCATCAGGATATTTCCCAGTAGGGTCTATGGACAGTCCACCTTTCCTTTTACACACTGTACATCCACAAGCGTTTTTGCATGCAGATTACAAGAAGAGTAATTCAGATTTCTCTACTTATAAGTGAAATCTGCAAAATCCTTGATATATAGTTAATCTTGTTTATTTAAAAATTATCAGCACCCCTCCAAAAAAAATATATAAATGTGAATGGTGTTTTGAAAATCTCCATTTTGTTATTTTTTGTGCAGATTACGGCACATTTCGCACTGAATATGCAACAAGTTTCCCCAGCCTTTGGCAGTCAGTTGACAGAGGTCTGTTTATGTTGTAGTATTTGAGCTGACGTCATTCCCATCACTATCTGACGCTGTCACGTGACAATCATCCTCACAGGCGCAGTATACATATACAGTCGCCAACACCTCATGGCAGGCGATCCAGCATCTCTCAACCTAGAACTACTATACCACAGATAAGACTGCAAAGGAAGGTCCTGTCGGACTACTATTTTTTAGCAATATGATTTATTAATAAATTACATTCATTTTAATACTATATATGATGAGTAAAATGAGGCACTGGGCAGAAAATCAGGTATTACATTTTCACTAATATTAATATATTTCTGCAAGCAGAGGAGTTAATATTTTTTTCCTTAAAGTGGTTGTTTAAGATATTACCGTTGAAGGCCAATCAGATCAGATGGGGTTCAACCCCCCCCCCACACTCCCACCGATCAGCTGTTTTGGGGTAGATCCGGCACATGAAAACAGGGTCAGAACTACACAGCTCTGTCCATTCCCTTTAATGGAAGCAACGCTGCAGTAACTAGCTCTATCCGCTACTCAATGGACAAAACGGTGTAGTTTTAGCAGTGGAGCTACCCTGATTGTGGGTGTTGTGGAGTGTCGGACCATACTGATTAAATACTGATAGCCTATCCTGAGGTAAGGCCATTAATAGTAAAGTCCTGTACAAACCCTTTAGAGCAGTGTGTTACTGTTTGATGTGGGTCTCGGGGGATTTAGAAATACCCTACTATTTCTGGTAAGAAATAATATCAAATTCAAAGTTTGTAATCAAAACCATGAAAATATGATGGCAGCAAAGACCAGGCAATGTTATGTATAGTGAGTATAGCAGTATAATGCATGTAAAATGTATCAAATGATGCACAAGGTTTGATAAATTTGGTGCATCTATTAAGTTTAACATGTCTGCCTTGAGATGTTACTCCATTGTCTACACCACCTCTTTAAAAAGTCACACTTGATCAATTTGGAGTGAAACAAATTAAAATAGCCCACCATCTAACCACGTCCAGTCTCCCATCCACTTTTCAAAATTGGTGTGAGTGATATAATAATGTAAAATGTCACCGGTTTTTTTCTTTGCACAAATTAGCCCAAAAAAGCTGCAAAACCCTATTTTGCGACTGCTTGAAGCCAGAATTCTACAGTACAGGGCATCATAAATTTCCCCAATGTTTGCATATGTCTTAGCCCTTAAAATAGTGTGCCTCTACTAGAGATGAGTGAATCAATTCTAAATTCGACCCAAATTTGTAAAAAAAAAAAATAATTGCATCTGAATGTTGTGGTGTGAGTGGTGATTCGATTCAGGTCAGTTTTGAGAGTAAGAGTGAGAGAAATCATTTGAAAAGCTTTAAAAAATTGGGAGACAAGATATAAAACATATGGAGGTTATTTAATATCAGATATATGACAGTTTTCTGGCATATACTGACGAGCAAAAAAGGTAACAATGTTTTGAACTTTTGACTTTCAGGCTCCATATCTCACCATCCACTACAGCTTGGAACGTGAGACTACCATAATTTTATAGACAATAATCTTGGCTATCTCCTACATAAACTGGAACTATTGCAACTACTGTATTTAGCATATGATTAGGTATGCAGATTCTTGTCATCTAACTTCATTGTTACGGTTTCGCTCCTGGTGGTGAAACAATCTTTTTCTTCTTGTATGCTACAAATTACAACCTGTTCTCACATTCCCTAATAGCTCAGTGTGTTATTAGGTTGATTCCCAAGCGAAAGGTCACTGGCTCGAATCCAGGAGTAGTCATGAAGAAGATTTCCCAAGAAAAGAGAAACCGCATCATCCAGCTCATCGATAGCGGTATCTCAGTCAAGAAAATTGCTAAATTACATCATGTGAGTGCCATGACAGTTGCAAGAATACAACATGAAGTCCGTCCATCCATTCCAAAGCCAAGAGGTGGACGTCCAGGCAAAATATCATAGTTAACAAGTCATCACAAAGTCTATCATTTCTGGCATGACGAAAACGGCAGTGGAGGTGGCTCATATGCTCCGTAATAGTGAGATCACAGACGTCCATACAAGCACTGTACAACGCGCATTACACAAGTCTGGAATGGTGGCCCAAAAAAAGGTGAATAAGCCTCGACTTCAATGTCATCATAGGAAGTGCTGGCTCGAGTTTGCAAAAACAGACAGTAAATGTGGAGGGATGAGACGAAAGTGAATAGACTGGGCTATGATGGGTGCAAATGGGTCTGGAAAGAACAAGGGAAAAAGGGGACTAACGGATTGAGAAATTGAAGGAACTGTCAAGATTAGAGGGTTTGTTTCACTGCCAAAGGCATTGGATACTAGAAAGGATTGATGGTGGTCTCAATGTTGAGCTGTATGTGAGTATCCTACAAGACAAGTTACTTTGTACATTCGAGTACTATGGGTAGACGACATAATGCTCTGGCAGGACAACAACCTGAAGCATATGTCGAGATTGGCAAAGAAATGGTTCAATAACAATGAAGTAGAGGTGCTGGATTGACCCCCACAGTCCCCAGACCTCAACCCAATTAAACACTTGTCGGTAGAGTTGAAGAAAAAGCTGTATTTGTACCCAAGTGAGTCGACCAGTATGCACCAACATTGGGAATGTGTAAAAGAGACCTGGGAAAAGATTTTGGTCAAGACATGCTTGAATCTGAGAATGCCCAGAATGATTCAGGCAGTGTTGAAAGCCAAAGGTGGATTTACAAAATAATAAAAATAAAAATTTAGAATTTTAGGAGCAAAACAGTAACAATGCAGTTATATGATAAGAATCTGCATAACTAATCATATGCTAAATAGTGGCAAGTCTAATTTATGCAGGAGATAGCCAAGATGATTCTATAAAATGATGGTAGTGTCACTTTCAAAGCTGTAGTGGATAGTGAGATATGGATCCTGAAAGTCAAAAGTTCAAAACATTGTTACCCTTTTGCTTGTCAGTGTATATCTGTCACAGATTGCTGTGCAAAGGTTATTTGTGCCGCAATCTACAACTTTTCGCCGCTCACGCCAGGTCTAAAAAAGAGACGTAGAAAACGGTCTAAATTGAAGTCAGCAAGGAAGCTGGCTTACATTTAGTCCAGCGGTGGATGCGCCGAAGTTATGAAGAGGCTGGCACCTCTTCATAACTTCGTCAGAACCACCTCCAGCGCAGGGGTATTAAGACTGGCATCTAAAACACTTCTTTAAACAGTACAGGTATTGTGCCAGTATTCAATTTTCAACTAGGTAATTTCCTAGTGACATTGGTATTAGCATATTGTATTCTATATTAGAGTGACACTGACCCATAAGAGAAGGACATGCAGTATGGTGTTGTTAACATATGCACATGGCATCCTTGTCTTAATATTGTTAATATACACAGTTTAGTCACATTATTATGACCACCAGATAATATCTATAGTAATCTCTGTGTGCAGCATGGACAGCAGCTAGATGGGCTGGGAGTTAGTCAATAAGGTTCTAGTGGGTTGTCACCTGTATCTGGAGCCATGCTGACTGCAGTGCATCCCACAGGTACTGGAGTTTGTGTGAGCAAAATATCGAATGAACGTGACGATCGAGGTGGTCCTAAAAATGCTCAAGATGGGTTCAAGACTGGGGAATTAGTGGGCCAGTATAGTACTTGGTACAGGATAATACTTGGAAGTCTTGGTCATGTTCTTCCAACCAATGGTATACTTTTATAGCTGTGTGACATGTCTCATTGTCTTGCTGGAAGATCCCATGTTTCCCAGGGAAGACAATCAACAATCAAATCAATTGAGAGTGCCTTCCACATGGATGTGACAGGCACTATGTTCCACTTCTAATACTGGTGTCATCTTAAGTGACTTTGGGGCCCCTCATGCAGCAGAGTGCAACTTCTAAAACTGCTTCCCCTATAGTAAGGCACCTGCAAAAATTAACCACAAGTTCACCATGAAAATCAACTGCAGGTATGTGCATTTTGGTTATTTTGAGGCATGTAGAACATACCACTATGATGCCACACCAACAACATGATATGATTCTTAAAAATGTGCAATTCCCTAAAAACGTACACACACTGCATCAAACAATAATGTTTGTGATATCTAAAGTGGTTCTCTGAACTTTGCAGAAAAATATGGTGTGTTCTTACCCTATGGTGGAAAGACATTTTTATCAGTACTTAATCCTCCATCATGCCACCAATGTGGCCATCTCCACAGTGCTCAAACGGGCTGTGGGCTCTTCCACTCAGGTCCTAACTGGATGTGTTCCTTAGTCATCCTATTCAGCTGAATATACTTTATATCATACTGTATATTTAGCCGAACAGGAAGTCTGATGAAACTATCTTTCATCCTCATGGATCAGAACACTTATGTTTTTTCTGAAAAGCCCTGAGTACTCCTTAAACTCCTAATTTTCTATTTACAGTACTTACAACTTAACATGGATACTGCAACAACAACAGAACTAAAGCAGTGTGAATTCACTGGTAAAACAGTGTAACGGATCTCCTGGCACCCCGACTGGGTACCTCTGTTGATGGATGCTCCTAGTGCTTCCCGAGGGCTCCAAGCACTCCACTTGACACCGTAAGCACTGCAGACCCCACGAACCGCCGCAGCTTGGTTGGGGTCTCGCCGTCTCCTACCCACCCTGGACCTACGACAAGGCTCCAGTGGGTGAACCTCTCTTCCTTCAGAGAGCGATGCAGGGACAAGCTCTTAAAAGGTCTCAGTGATTATAGCCACGGGAGTATACAGCATATAGCAATCCCCAGTGTAGATACAGCCTTTTCCCCCAACACATGAGACGAGGCTTTATGTTGAGGCTAAAAAAGGAACTCTTAAATGGGGCTACATGTCAGCCTTTTATGCAGGTCTTCCAGAAAGGGACACTCCCCCTGGGGACCTTGTAGAAGACTGGGACATTTTATACATTAGCCAATCACATGCATTTACAGTATTAACATCTTCCCAGCAATTGTACACAACCCCCCCTGTCTGTGACGCAATCAACAAATTACAATCGGCATTGTCTGTGACGCAATCAACAAAATTCAATGGGCATTGCCTGTGATACAATTACCAAACACAATTAACAAAACACAATAGGCTCTGCCTGTGATACAATTACCAAACATAAAGGGCTAACTTAATCACTCACAGGCAGAAAACACACATTTTTCCAAAAACACAGAAAACACCTCAAAACCTCACATATCCCCATAATTTATACATCCATGGATAGCTCTGATCTGAGCGAACAACATATCCTAAAATTATCCAGATCCGAGGGGTTCCCGAATTCCAAGAAAGTCACATTTGGCCGACCACAAGCATGGCTTTCCTGCCCAAAACAGTTCCACAGATTTAGGCTGTGCGGCCAGTCTATCTTCTCCTTCAAAGTTAGTATATGGGCCATAATTCTGAGGCAAGAGGCTGGCAAACAGGCCCCTCCAAAACCCAGTGGCAAGGTTAGTTTCATCACAAACAGCAATGTAAATTATTGCTTCAGTATAGCATCTGCTATTATGTTCATTCTTATGTAGTCTTTCCATATTTTCCACATTTCCATTTTAGAATTATTTATAAAGATAATAAAGCCATGGACCCTTTTCACCCCTACTTCGCAGAATCCATTAGGGAAGACATTTGAATATGGAATCCAATAATAGGATAGCCTGGAGACTAGATTCCATTCAGAAACAAATGGAAGGGTGTTTAATTCAGTGTGCAACAGCATTACAGCAAAGTAACCTAGTCATTTTACTGACCATATTGCTCAATGTAATATTGATTGATGTTCTATCTTAACGTGCAGGCTCCAGCAGTATTATAGAACTGCCACTCCCCTATCACTGCTGAGATCAGCGTTAACTCTGATCCTGGCAGTTTAACCCCTTACATGGTGCTGCCAAAGCTGACTGCAGCATCTAACATGGTAAGGGGAAGTGAGGGGGTTCCTTTTCTCACCCCATTGGATCCCCCCACAATTTGATCACAGAGTGCATAGGGGTTGCTGTGGTAGTCAAGGATCTAACAATAGCCCCTAGGTCTCCCATGTACAGATGCCTATTCAGCCATTCCTTTGGCAGTCCTGCAGTTTTAGACTATATTTATAAAAAGCATTGCCATAAAAAATAGCAAAATGGTTTATTTTTTACAGACTTTTTTTCCCGCTGATGCCTTTCTGAAAAAGGGCTATTAAAAACAGCTTTCTTGAATTGTATGGAAGCTGTTGGGCCATGAAAACTGATGAAATTGTATGGAGGCTGTTGGGCCATGAAAACTGATGAAATAGACATAACACACCCATAGACTGTCACTGTTCTGAAAACAGCTGTTAAAGGGTTTCTATCACTTCGTATGACATAATTAGCTGTCAGACACTAGCGATCTGCTAGTGTCTGCTCTGGCCAACCATCCTACTATAATCACTTGTGGGGCAGCGGTTTTGCTAAAAAACTAACTTTTATAAATATGCTAATGAGCCTCTAGGTGCTATGTGGGCGTCATTAGCACCTAGAGGCTCCGTCTACCTTCATACACAGCGGCCGCCCAGCGCGTCCCTCCAGCCCGCCCATGTCCTCCTCCGTGTGACGCAGCGGCCGAATTCTCGCGCATGCGCCGTGCGCGGCTGTATTCGGCGCATTTGAGATGTCTGAGCTCGGAGCGGTCAGACATTCAATGCGCATGCGCGGATGTATTCGGCGCATGCGCATTGAATGTCTGACCGCTCCGAGCTCAGACATCTCAAATGCGCCGAATACAGCCGCGCACGGCGCATGCGCGAGAATTCGGCCGCTGCGTCACACGGAGGAGGACATGGGCGGGCTGGAGGGACGCGCTGGGCGGCCGCTGTGTATGAAGGTAGACGGAGCCTCTAGGTGCTAATGACGCCCACATAGCACCTAGAGGCTCATTAGCATATTTATAAAAGTTAGTTTTTTAGCAAAACCGCTGCCCCACAAGTGATTATAGTAGGATGGTTGGCCAGAGCAGACACTAGCAGATCGCTAGTGTCTGACAGCTAATTATGTCATACGAAGTGATAGAAACCCTTTAAACATGAATAAGGTCTTTATGTGGCCGACATAATGCAGTGCAAAGCAATACAGTAGTATTGCAATATATTATATTAGCAATCAGGTACCAGTCGGTACTGAAGCTGACTTCGGATCCATGTTTTAAATTGGTTTTAAAGTTTAAAAATTGATGGCCGAAGTTATTCACCAAAGTCTCACAAGACTTCGATGATAGCTCACTTTGCCTTGCCGGAGCCCATACATTTTAATGCTGTAAAATGAAGTTTGGATGAATCGACTTCAGATCTAGGATCCGAAGATCGATTCGCTCAACTCTAATAATAATAATAATCTTTAATCATTTAGCCAACATATTCCGCAGCGCATTACAATCAGGGGGTTCATCTACAGATTCATAACTAACATAGCAATAGACAAGTCAACAATTAAAAACAAGAGGAATGAGCGCCCTGCTCACAAGAGCTTACAGTCATCAGCCCAAAAACTTTTTAAAAGTTATGCAATATAGTGGCGGTACCCTAAAATTAGGTTAAAGTTATGTTAAAAAATACAACACATGTCCCACAAAAGACAAGTCCTCACACGACTATGTCAATGGGAAAAAATTTTTATGGCTTTGAAATCGCCGGGTGAAAAAATCGCCGGGTCCTTTCACGCTGTACTAGGCTATGTACTATATTGAATATATGGTACTATGAAGACCAAATACACCTCTGCTCGTTATGTGCAATATATGCAATTCTTTCTAAAGGATTATAAGAAAGGAGCAGAAACAGCGCCACTTGACTTGTGTCTGGTATTGCAGTTCAGTTTCATTCGACATCAGACAAAATTCATGGACCATAGTGTCATCATTTCCGGTGGGGGGGAAGCACTATTCTAATCTTGGCGAACCCCATTTAAATGTAAGATAGGCACAGAACCCTACAACTTGTCTAAACATCCCAGATTTTAATATTCTGCCTCCATGTTACTATACTTACATATTGTCCACATCCTATTAATACAAGTCACATATGGACCTCTTTCAAGTTCTGACAGTACGTCTTTGTTATTAGCACAACCAGCTCCAGAGGTATTCCATTACACTGAATAGCCACCAGCTAGCTGCTAGATGCTGACATTTCGCATAGTAAGCAGGCTGTATTCTTTGTGTTCGATGAGTTCATAGAAAGTTAAATCCACTTTTGACAACTGACTCAAGCTCAGCTACCATTAAACCCTCTTCAGTTACTAGATGATGTGTTTGAATGCTATAAATGATTAATGAAGGTAAAATAGTCCTGTTTCTATCTAAAACCTGTACCTTTTGTTTTGACAAAGCGCAGTACAATCGGGAAGGTGACTAGTGGCTACAACGTGCTGGCTGCTTCTCTTTAGAAAGGACTACTCTACTTTGTTCAAGGCTAAACACATACAGCACACTTTAGAATGAGATTTTTTTTTTTTTCTGGCAAATCTACTGCACAGAGAAATAAGCACTTGACTTCCTGATGCCACTCCAGTATCGAAGCCAGACGTTGTCACACATCACATAGGAGATTTTGCATTATAATTTTGTTTTCCCGAGATGATTGTATTGTTCTCTTGATTTCCATCAGTTAGACACAAGCAGATAATTTTTTATGTAGACACAATGGGATCAATATATAGAAGGGCGCAGCGCTTTGGTCTGTAATGATGTAGGTGCGTGTTGCCGTGGCCTCCCGGCCTAAACACAGTGGTGAATTGAGACAACAGCACTCTAGTTGAATGCAAAGTGATAGATTTATTCATAAGGCAATCTTCTCAATAAAGTGGGTGACATTTCGGTCAATTACGACCTTCTTCAGACACAAGTTGCCAATAGAAATCTCAGAAGATAGAAACGTTTGAGGTGCAGCAGGCTGTAGAATGGTGTACATAACACCAGAGAAAAAGCAGCTGCCAACCATTTTCACCACTTATGTAGCTAATAGTGCGTGCCCGCATAATAGCGCAATCGAAAAGAATATCTCAAAATCACGAATATTTGGCGAATATTCGCCTAAATATTCATGATATATCGCAAATTTGAATATTGCCCCTGCTGTTCATCACTAGAAATTACAAGTGAAGGAAATTTTTGAGCTGCTCTGAGGGACATTGGGTATCTCAATTACGCCAGTTGGAATTTAGGCTACTTTCACACTTGCGCTTTCCATTTCCGCTATTGAGATCCGTCATAGGATTTCAATAGCGAGGGAAAACACTTCAGTTTTGTCCCCATTCATTGTCAGTAGGGACAAAACTGAATTGAACAAAACAGAGTGCTCCAGAAATGCATTCCGCTCCATTTGTTTGCGTCCCCATGGAGGACAGAATACGGCTGCAAGCAGCGTTTTTCTGTCTGCGATGTGGTGCGGAGAAAGACGGATCCGCCCTGACACACAGTGTAAGTCAATGCGGACGTATCCGTTTTCTTTGACTCAATGGTGTTCATGACGGATCTGTCATGGCTATGTTAAAGTTAACACAACCGGATCCATTCATAACGGATGCAGGCGGTTGTATTATCAGAACAGAAGCGTTTTTGCTGATCCATGACAGATCCAGCAAAAACGCTGGTGTGAAAGTCGCCTTATTAGACTTGTTTTAAAAGCTGATTTTAAATGCACTATAGACAAATATTGGCTGTACCTGGGGGTGTCCTAACTCTCCCCTGACAGATGTTGTAGGAAAGAAGGATCAGGCAAGCTTGATTTCAACATGATTGGTTCTTTATTCTCACAATGGATCATGCATGTGCAGTACCCCAGACCTAGGAATATCTGCAATTATGTTATGTATTGTGTTATATGTCCTGCCGTCTACACCAATGTGGGAGGAATGGTTGGCAGGAACAGAGCTAACCATCCTGTACCTCCCCCCTTGGTAGGAATGGACTGGTCCTACTTCCTGCCAGGAGGAGGAGTTGAGTTCGGACAGCAAGGAGATAGGAAGCACATGTAAGAGCTTGTGTGCAGTTCTTCTGTGAGATCTTCAGTCCAGGAAGAGTATCGGAATTAAGAACACTTCTTTCAAAATAGCTTCAATGTGCCTAGACATCTGATGATCAGCAAAATCACAGGTTTACCGACCCTGCTGCAGGTGAGGGACTTTGGATCAGACAACCATCACCAGGCCGATCAAACACCAGGCCTATATCATACTGTCGACACCTATATTCACAAGTGCCTGTATGTGCCATTAAATTGCCACCTAACCAGCCACCATACCTCATCATCTGGTGACCAAAACTAGATGTACCATAAGTTATATTTTGCACAAAGTAAACAGAGACTGTTATATTTTTACTTCTGGCATGTTTCTTCAAACCACCTTTCCATTTCACTGATCCCCAGGAAGCAACGACCTGAGGGACTACACTGTGACACAACATCTCATCAGCGCCACTACTACTCCCATCCTCTACACCTGGTCCTCAGAGGCTCACTGCACATATGTATGGTAGGAATAGTACACTGCGTGTAGAATTATTAGGCAAATGAGTATTTTGACCACATCATCCTCTTTATGCATGTTGTCTTACTCCAAGCTGTATAGGCTCGAAAGCCTACTACCAATTAAGCATATTAGGTGATGTGCATCTCTGTAATGAGAAGGGGTGTGGTCTAATGACATCAACACCCTATATTAGGTGTGCATAATTATTAGGCAACTTCCTTTCCTTTGGCAAAATGGGTCAAAAGAAGGACTTGACAGGCTCAGAAAAGTCAAAAATAGTGAGATATCTTGCAGAGGGATGCAGCACTCTTAAAATTGCAAAGCTTCTGAAGCGTGATCATCGAACAATCAAGCGTTTCATTCAAAATAGTCAACAGGGTCGCAAGAAGCGTGTGGAAAAACCAAGGCGCAAAATAACTGCCCATGAACTGAGAAAAGTCAAGCGTGCAGCTGCCAAGATGCCACTTGCCACCAGTTTGGCTATATTTCAGAGCTGCAACATCACTGGAGTGCCCAAAAGCACAAGGTGTGCAATACTCAGAGACATGGCCAAGGTAAGAAAGGCTGAAAGACGACCACCACTGAACAAGACACACAAGCTGAAACGTCAAGACTGGGCCAAGAAATATCTCAAGACTGATTTTTCTAAGGTTTTATGGACTGATGAAATGAGAGTGAGTCTTGATGGGCCAGATGGATGGGCCCGTGGCTGGATTGGTAAAGGGCAGAGAGCTCCAGTCCGACTCAGACGCCAGCAAGGTGGAGGTGGAGTACTGGTTTGGGCTGGTATCATCAAAGATGAGCTTGTGGGGCCTTTTCGGGTTGAGGATGGAGTCAAGCTCAACTCCCAGTCCTACTGCCAGTTTCTGGAAGACACCTTCTTCAAGCAGTGGTACAGGAAGAAGTCTGCATCCTTCAAGAAAAACATGATTTTCATGCAGGACAATGCTCCATCACACGCGTCCAAGTACTCCACAGCGTGGCTGGCAAGAAAGGGTATAAAAGAAGAAAATCTAATGACATGGCCTCCTTGTTCACCTGATCTGAGCCCCATTGAGAACCTGTGGTCCATCATCAAATGTGAGATTTACAAGGAGGGAAAACAGTACACCTCTCTGAGCAGTGTCTGGGAGGCTGTGGTTGCTGCTGCACGCAATGTTGATGGTGAACAGATCAAAACAGTGACAGAATCCATGGATGGCAGGCTTTTGAGTGTCCTTGCAAAGAAAGGTGGCTATATTGGTCACTGATTTGTTTTTGTTTTGTTTTTGAATGTCAGAAATGTATATTTGTGAATGTTGAGATGTTATATTGGTTTCACTGGTAAAAATAAATAATTGAAATGGGTATATATTTGTTTTTTGTTAAGTTGCCTAATAATTATGCACAGTAATAGTCACCTGCACACACAGATATCCCCCCTAAAATAGCTAAAACTAAAAACAAACTAAAAACTACTTCCAAAAATATTCAGCTTTGATATTAATGAGTTTTTTGGGTTCATTGAGAACATGGTTGTTGTTCAATAATAAAATTAATCCTCAAAAATACAACTTGCCTAATAATTCTGCACTCCCTGTAGAAACAGCTGTTAGCTGAAAGAGCATTTAGTTCACAGTTATGTAAAGACAGGTCAGATGATAAATTAAAGTAGGGGTAGATTTAAAGAGTAACTAAACTTTTGTATAAATTATTTTTAACTAGTGTTGATCACGAATATTTGAATTATTTGAATTGCGAATTTTAATCGCGAATATCGGCACTTTGAGAATTCGCTAATATTTAGAATATAGCACAATATATTCGTAATCGCGAATATTCGATTTTTTGAAAAATACGAGTTTGTGCAAATTTTCGCAATCAAGAAAATAATGCCTGGAGATCATGAATTCGCGAATTCTCGAATATATGGCGAATATTCGCCCAAAGATTCGCGAAATATCGCGAATTCGAATATTGCCCCTGCTGCTCATCACTATTATTAACCTGTCCCTAATGCCCTAATAACACTTTTTGTAATATAATTTATTAATGTTTTTTGTATTTTTATTACACTTTTCCCTACCTAAAGCGCACATTTAGCTGTGTGCTTAAAATCTACTTCTCTGTACATTGCTGACTGCTCAGCGGTGTACGGAGTACACATTTTTATCAAAGGGGCTGCAGTTCAGGGAGTACGGGCAGGAGCGCATATTGCTACTATGCCAGCATTTAGTAAACCTCCGGGGGGCACGGGCAGGAGCAGCAATATGCGCTCCTGCCCGTAATCCTTGCGCTGCAGCCCCATTGATAAAAATGTCAATGCCGTACTCCGTATACCGCTGAGCAGTCAGCGGTGTACCGAGAAGTAGATTTTAGGCGCACAGCGTAACGTACGCTTTAGGTAGGGAAAAGTGTAAAAAAATATAATAAACATTAATAAAATATATTACAAAAAGTGTTTTTAGGGCATTAGGGACAGGTTAACAAAAATTTACACATTAGTTACTTTTTAATTAAAGGGGTTTTCCAGGAATTTCCATTGATGCCTTTCCTTAGTATAGGTCATCTATATTTTATTGGTGGGAATCTAATCCCCTAGACTCCAAACATCAGCAGAACGAAGTTTCCTCCATGCTGTTTGAAGTGCTATGGACCCTTCACTTTTGTTTCAGACACAACACGGACCAAATCTCATGTGGCTGTGCTTGGCAGAGCCTACACTTTTCCCTAGTCATTTTAATTGGGTTGAACTACAGTACAAGGCACAGCCACATGTATAGATAGCCGCCGTGTATGGCAGTGAGCAGGGCAGTCATTGGGGCAGTACTGGTGGTACTGCAGTCACAGCCCAAATTCAGCCGCTTCGAGTCTGTGATGACATGGTCAACCTCATTAGTATTCACTTCAGTGCAGTAAATACTAATGAAGCTGTGTGGCCCTTCTGTTCTGGATTGGGGAGGGGCCCTCTCTCAGCACACAGACATTTACTGAACTTATTTTACAGGCCTTTGGGAATCAAACTCCAGACCTCCTGCCTGGCAGGCAACAAGTTTACTACACAACTGCTTTTCTATGCCTAAAAAACTACTAAAGAGTATTATTATTTTCTTCACAGACATAATGCTAAATAAATAGTATTACCATTTAGTAGATTTTTATGGAGAAAGAAAAGCTGGAAAGTAAAAGGTAAATTTTTCTGCAAAGTTAATGTTACAAAAAAAAAAAAAAAGGAACAGAGCAAAAACCATTACAATAAATGTGTTTTTGGAACATACTTAGTTTATTATCATAATAATCAATTTTTTTTTCTTCATTTAACAATAAAAGCTGATGCAAATTAAAATCTTACTTATGTGTGTAGACAAAATGGCCTGTGCTTGGTATTGCAGCCCACGCCTTCCTCTTGAATGGGGCGGAGCTACACGTAGGCCATGTGACCGATAAATAAGAAGTCACTGGCTTAGGAACAGGCTGCAGCTCTGAACGGTGGAGGTGTTGATGAGCTTTCCTGATCATAGGCCATCAGTACTGTACCCCCAGAAAACCACTTTAAAGGGAACCTATCAGCGGCAAAAACCACCCCAAACCGCCAGCAGTACCTTCAAGTAGGCTGCAGTGTGTTTCTAATGATGATTTTCTTCCTGCAATCAGATGCGGTAAAAGCAGGAAAAAACGTTATTTTATCCCCTGAGTGCGCTATTTTCGAGTCACTCTTGAAGTCAAGCGGGCAGTGGCCTCCTTGCTTCAAGTCAAGGTAACCGCGCCCCCTTCCCTGCCCCTTTGTTGTGACTGAGTCACAGGAGAAGGGGCAGGGAATGGGGCATGGTTACCTTGACTTGACGCAAGGAGGCCGCTGCCCGCTTGACTTCAAGAGTGACTCAAAAATAGCGCGCTCACGAGATAAAAGAACGTTTTTTCCTGCTTTTACCGCATCTGACTGCAGGAAGAAAATCATCATTAGAAACACACTGCAGCCTACTTGAAGGTACTGCTGGCAGTTTGGGATGGTTTTTGCCGCTGACAGGTTCCCTTTAATGATTTCTTTGGGTGTCATTGGCCAGTTAAACTATTAATAAATGAATGATATGTACACTATAATGTTAAAATTATAAATGAAAGATGAGTCCATTTTTAAAGTATATATTATATAGTCATAAAGCAGTTTAGTTGCAATCCCGTCCATGAGTCATCATCTTGCACGCATACTGAACATGGGTTTGGTTGTACGTCCAATGACTGGTAAATTTGTAGATTTGAGTTTATATTTGGAAATGTTAGTTAACCAGATAGTTTTACACCACAAATGTAATAAATGATTATGTTTTTTGTCGGTGTCTATCAGTGCAGGTTACTCAATGGTGATATGATATTTACCAGTGATATGATATTTACCATGGGGAATAATGCAGCACGTCTTTTTAGCAGTCATTATCTAATTGTGAATAAGTCCAGCTGTTATCACTAGAAATAGTTATTATAAAGCATCAAGTTCAAGAAGCAACCAATGACAAATAAAGGGCGCTCTTTTTTTTTACAAAATCATGCTGCAGATTTTTGCTGTATTCTTTGAACTGACCCCCTCATTTATTAACTGTAAAGTCTTTTACCATTGCATTATGCTGTCACATATACAAGCTTCCTCAGAAAGCCTTGACGCATTGAAGTAAAACACAAAGTTGCCAGCCACTTCACCAGGTTTCAAACAATGGCTGTCCCTTAGTTTTTGGCATAGCTGCCATGTTGATAAAACCTACATCAAACTAATGGTGTCCTGATCACCTTGCTCTTTTATCACAGAATGGCAGGAATTCAGAGATGTGAAAGTGTCAAGCTGTTATGGCATCTGGGAATTGTGCAAGTCAGGTGCATTAATCCATCCTTTCACAGCGGTTCTTGAACCCATAAACCACTTCATGTTTTGGTCTACAGTAGATAAAATAAAAAAAACAGCATTTAAAATCCAACAGCATGAACTTCCTGAGAGGCTTTAAATGGCAAGCGTTCAGGAAGGCTGGCCACCTTCCATTATTTTCGAGCACATTTTTTTATTTTTTCATCCTAACATTTAGCCATGATAATGAGATGTGGATTATATGGTTTCATAAAACACAATACTGGGCAAACCAAGCTAAACATCAGCCATGAGCAGCTTCAATATAAAATACTTGTGATTTGGTATTTGTATGTATTATCATAACATTTTGTTACAGTAGAGGTTCTATATTATAGAAGCCTGTGACTCTTTAATCCATGACACGTTCACCAAGAAATTTGTTAGGCCGTGTTCACATGTGTGTTGGAGGGCTGTTAAAACATCCAGACAAAATAGCACAGCATGCTGCTATCTATCCTCCAGGAAAATGCTGGACTCCCTGAAGGAAACCTGGGGGACACCATTATAGTCAATGGGGTCCATCGGGAACCATTTTTTTCTGTCAAATGATGGGGGCCACCACTTCCATTATTTGTATGGTGTTGCTCCTATACCAGTGATGTGAACATAGCTGTATATAAACATAACTTTACCTTTCCAGGGTTCTCCAGGGATGAAGAGCACCTACTGCTACCATGCATAGTTTGGAGACACACAGGACCAACACTAGGTGTCATGGTGTGTGGCGCCGTTAGCTACCATAGCTGTTCACTTCTGGTATTCATGGAGGGAACATTGACCAGCCTTCGGTTTGTCCAGGACATCATAGAACCAGTCCTACTGCCTTTTTTGACTCAGGAGATATGATGTTCCAACAATATAATGCCTGCCTACATATTCAACATGCTCTTCAGGGTATCCATCAGCTTTACTAACCAGCTCAAACACCAGATGTCTCCCCATCGGGTAAGTCTGGTACTGGATGGACCGATGGATCTCCCATGCACAGCAGCCAACAACCACCTGGGCTGAACTATGGCTCCAAATTGAAGGAGCTTGAATGACATATCACAGGAGGATATCCAGCATCTGTACAACCATTACATTGCCAGAGTTTCAGCCTGTATCACTGCAAGGGGAGATACCACCCAGTATTAATGTGATCGTGCCTCAACATATACCCTGCTGAACCCAAAATAAAGGGTGTACCACACTGGTTGTGTGATCATTGACCAAACATCACTAGCAGTTTATACTTTGTCAGTCTCAGCTCGATCGCATTACGTCTTCCAGGTGTTCTTGTCTCAGTGTGATATGCTGGTATCATAGGACATATCATTACAAAAGGGGATTGAGAGATAGAGATGCACTTTTTTGTGAGTAGCGGGTGCAATGACAGGGAGCAGCGATAGTGCCCCCCCCCTGTCATTGTACACCTCAGATGCCGCGTTCATACATGATCACAGCATCTGAATGTAAAAACTGTGTAAAATTAACAATAAAAAAACATAAAATCAAACTTAGGCTACTTTCACACTAGCGTTCGGGTGTCCGCTTGTGAGCTCCGTTTGAAGGGGCTCACGAGCGGCCCCGAACGCATCCGTACTGCCCTAATGCATTCTGAGTGGATGCGGATCCGCTCAGAATGCATCAGTCTGGCGGCGTTCAGCCTCCGCTCCGCTCAGCTGCTTGCAGCGTTCAGGTGTCCGCCTGGCTGTGCAGAGGCAAGCGGATCCGTCCAGACCTACAATGTAAGTCAATGGGGACGGATCCGTTTGAAGATGACACAATATGGCTCAATCTTCAAACGGATCCGTCCCCCATTGACTTTCAATGTAAAGTCTGGATGGATCCGTCTGAACTACTTTCACACTTAGAATTTTTTCTAAGCTATAATGCAGACGGATCCGTTCTGAACGGATCCAAACGTCTGCATTATAGGAGCGGATCCGTCTGTGCAGACAGCAGACGGATCCGCTCTGAACGCTAGTGTGAAAGTAGCCTTACCGCCTCCATTTGCTCACGACGGTCCGGCAGCTTCCATCTTGCTTGAAGATCTGGAGCGAAATCTCGCACGGCTCAAACGTCACCACGCACGAGATTTCAGCTGAGATCTTCAATCAAGATGGAGGCTGGTGGTCCGTCGCGAGCAAATGGAGGAGGTAAGTTTGAATTTTTTTGCTTTTTTACACTATTTCACGTAAAATTGATTCACTGAAACGAAGCACGAGGAAATTCGGCTTCAAGGCAAATCGAATTTATCCTGAAATTTGGATCGAATTCCACTTTGTGGGATTCGATTAGCTGATCTCAAATTAAGAGGTTATCTAGTAGATGTAACTCTATAAATCACTCTACATATATGTTGTCAGAGAGATACTGTTTAGGGTCAACATGTCTTTCTGTGTATACTTGCAATTTCATGTGCAAAAATGACTCCTGCACACAAAAGTGAATTACTTAAAATAGACATGAGACATGGAGTACCACAGTGTTTAACTAGAGGAAGTATCAAGAGATCCACATTCACTGCTACAAATAGTCTCTACCTACAACAATTTTCTGAGAACACATTACCTTGCATTGTATCCCTTGAATTGTATGTCTATTGTATTGTACTGTATTGTTATGTACTGTATTCCTCACAATATTACATTTTCCAGAAAAAAAAATCAATCTGCAAAACGATAAAGAAATCTTTGATTTACTAAAATGACTTTTATTACGATTTATTTCATAGGATCATAATTAGATGATACTCGCTTCAGTCAAAACATTATTCTATTAATATTAGATGTATGTACATAATTAGACATTTAATAAATAAGTAACGACCTTCATCAGGCTTCTGAATGTCAATCAATCATCCTTGTAATGTGTATGGATAATTAGCTATAGGGCGGCCTAATTACTCCCATGAAACTTGAGTTGTGATTCTTAGATTTCTGAAATATAGTCTGGGAAGTATCTAGTAACAGTCGGATTATCTGCTGCCTGTGAAATGGGGCGTCATATCATGAGTGTGCACATTGCTTTGCCACTGTCAAACTTTTCTAGCTAACTGTAATTATAAGCACTGTAAAGTTTAGAGCAAGATAGCTAGATAGATAGATAGATAGATAGATAATAGATAGATATATAGATAGATAAATAATAGATAGATATGTAGATAGATGAATAGAGTAGACAGACAGACAGATAGCCAGACAAAAAGACACAGATAGATAGATAGATAGATAGATAGATAGGAATAAGAATACCACGGCACGTCCATTAAAGTGACATGTGCTTTATTCACCAATCTCTTCAATAAAATAAAATAACAAATAACACAACAGAAAAAAAAAAAAAAGATAGAGTTCACCACTGTGTTTTCTTCTTTTTTGGCGTCGCAGACTACCGTGTGAAGCGGGCTTATTCACATTAAAAAAACAGTTCAAAGGAAGGTGTCGCACTGCCTCACTTGGCTGTGATTCAAAGGGCTTGATCAGGATAGGATACGACAACCTTTAGGTGATGCCAAACAACGAGGTTCCACAGGAGGATAATCTCGGTCACAAAACCACCCCTCTGTAGATATAAAGGTGCAGGCACATAGTGAAGGTCCACCAATGTTTCCAATGGTAATAGCTTTTATTATACTGACAAAGGTATAAGATCAATAGGCATAAAACAGAATAAAATCTCTGTGGTTATAACACCGCTCGACCCAGGTTTCGCCACACCAGCTTCAAGATGCGATGTTTCCGTTCACTCCATGGAACCTTTTTGCAAGCAGTGATAACAAACAATACCAGTATATAAAAGGGTGTTACAATTAATTGATCAATACATGTAATTAGTGCTAAAAACAATTATATAAATTACAAAAATGTGTATACATCCATAATCACATTACATATATGTGATTCACATTTATAAACAATTGTGATCACCAAAGTGCAAAATTCATATATAAATGTAAACATTATTTACGTGCTATAAGTCCATAATTTTCCAAATTGCATAATTGGTATCCATAAAATGTGACAGGTGCAAGATTAAAAAACATAATTACTAAATGAAAAAGATGAAAACCATGAACCAGCATGGGAGGAGGAGCGGCATCTCACTCACAAGAGTGCGCATGTCCATGACGTAACCATATGTTGGCCGGCACCTCCGGCACCTGACAAGACGCAGAACACTGACGTGAAAGATGCGAGCCGAGGAAGGGAAGCGGGCCGCCGTGGATCACGTAACCAACTAGATCACATGATCGCAATGCGTCCATACTCACAACCAAAGCTGCCCGCCCACATCACAAATTCGGCGTGATGTGTCATGTGATCCAACATACAGGTCAAAGGGCATAGCATCTCAGGCGCTACAATAATAATTATAACATAGTAATGATGTAATAATACTTTTGTGTCGCATGTGATACACATGCCCATCCACCTAGTCGGCGGTCGATAAGCATAACGGCACCCCCCATATCTAGATAACTATTGTGAGTTCGTAGATATAAGACCGACTCCACCGCCTCACGCCCTTCAAGACATGAGACAGTTTAGTCAGTGTTCATGCAACCGCACTAGTCCCCGTTTCCACGAGGACACTATTGCGTTCATATTACCCACCTTCAAAATATAAAAATTATGGGCTCGCAGTTCCTTCGTCCCAACAATTGAAAAAAGTACCACGTCATCTGAAAAATTTAAAATATTAGGGGAACATACAACACACTACAATAATCACTTAAAATATCTGTAACTTGTAATTTGTAGCGCTGGATGATTTTCAAGACTTGCACGTCATAGGACATAATAGGACATAATATATAATTCCATGCTGGTTCTGTCGATTCCATCAGATTCATAATCATAACCTCACTGCGAGTAAAGAAAGAGATAAAAATTTGTCACAAGAAAAGCACCAAACAACAAGATAAATGCTAGACACTATCTCCATGCTAAAGTGATGCGGATCAGATTAAGATAAAATCCAAGGTTTATAATCCACATTTAACCTCACTGATTTAAGAGTGTTGAGTCTAGAGATCCAATGGATTTCAAATTTTTTGAGAGGCAGGACCCTATTACCTCCCCTCCGGGAGATCGGTACATGATCAATGACCATGCACCTGAGATCCCTCTCGTTGTGTCCACAATCCGTAAAATGTTTGGACACCGGCAGGTCCATAGGCTTCTTATGGATTGTGTATCGGTGTTGGTTACACCTTGTTTTGAACTCTAAGGAAGTTTCTCCTACATATAACATCTTGCATGGACACCACAGGACGTAAACATTTAAAGTTGAATCACAAGTTAGAAAGTGTTTTATAGGGAACTTTTTATTAGTTACCGGATGGGTAAAAAAACTCCCCTTCTGTACGAAACCTCAATTAATACAGTTTAGGCAAGGGAAACAACCCATTTTTTGTGTATATAAAACCATTTGTCCTGATTTCATTTGAGGACCAATATCAGTGTGAACAAGCCTATCTTTTAAGTTCCTCTTTTGTATGAAATTAGAGGACGAGTTTTAAACTCTTGGAACTTTTCATGTCCGCTGCTCAGTGTGAATCAATGCTTATTGATTACCTTAATGATTTTTCCACTATCCTCTGTGTATATCATAACCAGCGGTATCCTGTTTAGAGTTTTTTTAGTTCTTGATCTCCCCATTAGATTCTCCCTACTACGTGAATGTGTAGCCATTAATTGAGCGTCTAGTACAGATTTTGGAAAACCCAGATTTGAAAAGGCTTGGGACATCCTATCTAAGGTAACATTCAGTTTAGCTTCATCGCTAACAATGCGTTTAGCTTGCAAGAACGGACTTAAAGGGAGTGACTTGACTATTTTACGAAGAAGTGCACTATTAAAACTCAATAAAGTGTTTCTGTCGTTGGGTTTAACATATACATCTGTGTATTACACCTTCCCTCAAAGCAATCTTGACGTACCAAAAATTTTGCTCATCCCTTGAATAGCAGATGGTGAATTTGATATCAGGATCTAGTGGGTTCAAAAAATCAAAAAAAGACAGTAATTGTATTTCAGTGTCAGTCCAAATTAAGAAGACATCATCTATGTATCACCACCACCTCAAAACATGTCTAAAGTGGTGCGACACATAGATAAAGGTCTCCTCCAGGAAGGAGACCGCCATGGGGTCAAACGTGGCACTGGCCTACGCAAACATGGCGGTCTCCTTCCTGGAGGAGACCTTTATCTATGTGTCGCACCACTTTAGACATGTTTTGAGGTGGTGGCGATACATAGATGACGTCTTCTTAATTTGGCCTGACACTGAAATACAATTACTGGCTTTTTTTGATTTTTTTAACCCACTAGATCCTGATATCAAATTCACCATCTGCTATTCAAGGGATGAGCAAAATAAAACTGTAAATAAAAATAATCTCCAAACAGAAAATAATTGCAGGTAAGTACAGTATGTAGTAACTTCAAAATAAAATCCCTACAACCGGGAGAAAAATCTGAATTGGTCAATGCCATCTTCACGACTTCAATGCCAAAAATCATGCCTAATCGATGTGTACAGGCTAACAATGTCAAACGATACCAAAATGGCATCAGTAGGTATAGTCGTATTACTAAGTTTATTGAGAAAATCAGTGCTGTCCTGTACATATGATTTGGCAGACATGGCATATGACCGTAACACCATATCCCAAAAAATTGAAATGTTACAAAACAATGACCCAGTACCCGATACAATAGGTCTACCGGGAGTATTTTGCAAATCCTTATGGATTTTGGGTAACAAATATATTATAGATGTGTTTGGATATGTGACCATAAGGAAATCTTTGAGTTTTTCATCAATGTATCCCGCCAAAAGGCCTTCCTGCATTATGTGTTGAATCTTTTTTTCAAAATCCCACCTTGGATCCCCACTAAGTAATGAATACACTGAAGTATCACTAAGTTGTCGCTGGGCCTCCATGAAATATTTCTGTGTGTCCATGACCACAACTGCACCACCTTTATCAGCGGGTTTGATGGTGAGGCTTAGTGATGAGCGGGAGGTGCCATATTCGATTTTGCAATATTTCGCGAATATTTGATTGAATATTCGTCTTATATTCGTCGAAATCGAATATTCGTCATTATTCCATTTATCGCAAAAAAATATGCGATTTAATTAATCGCGTATTGCGATTGTTCTTTTGACAGTATAAGGCAACGTTCGACTAATTGACTATGGGTAGACTAATATGTGTATTTTACGAATATTCTTAATATTGCTCTAACTTCGTCTTTTAGAATATTCGTAATATTCTAAAAGACGAAGTTAGAGCAATATTACAAATATTCTAAAAGACGAAGTTAGAGCAATAATATTCCACTTTGGCATACTGCTCCCCGACAAGCGTCCCCGTAACCATGGGAACGCCTGTGGGTTAGAATATACCATCGGATCCGAGTTTTTGCGATCTCAGGGAAAACTCAGATGGTATTTTCTAACCCACAGGCGTTCCCATGGTGACGGGGACGCTTGTCGGGGAGGTGTATGCTGAAGTTGATTAAATAACGATTTTGTCATGCGGTCAAGCAGTGCCGGGCACACGTATTAACCATTACGATTTTTCTGTTGTAATATTCGTGAATTCGAATATTATAACCGAGATTATTGGTTTAGATTAGAATAGGACGAATATTCTAAAATTGAATATACAGCAATATATTCTTTATTTCGAATATTCCGGTCCATCTGAAATCGTGATTCCTTCCAACCTCAATTCAGTTGCTTGTGGACCAATGGCTCATTGACCCACAAGCAAGAAGCAGGGAGGAATCATATATTTTCAGATGAAAAAAAAAAAAGAATATTCGATTTCGCGAATATATAGAACTATATTCAAAATATTCGCGAAATCTCAAAGTTGTGATATTCGAGATAAAAATTTGTTATTCGAATATTCGAGCTCAACACTAGTGAGGCTGTGGTCATGGACCAACTCCTGTAAAGCCTGCCATTCATCCATAAGTAAATTCGGATGGCGTAATCGGTTTGTAACACCATCCTATTTCAAAACACCAATATCTCTCATTACAGAATCAATGAACAAATCAATAGCCGGTGATGAAATGAAAGTGGTAAAATCACTCTTATGAAACAAATCAAACTGAGAAAAACACAATTCAGACTGTTTAGGGAATTCAAAGCTTTAGATTTGGTAGAAAACCAAATCTTAAGTTTCAGCTTCCTAAAGAATTGATGTAGGTCAGATTTAACCTGAAATTCACAGTAAAAAAGTCACTAGTATACGTATCTGTATCTGTAATCTTGCGCTGCAGGTTTTCAATGCGATGTGGGAAGATCACAGAAGCAAGTAAATCAAGAAAGTGGAAAACCGCGCTGCTTGATACACCTTCTCCCTTCTTGGTACGGGTTACAAAAGGCACGGGGAAAGATCTGCAAGGGGTATACCCGGGGATCCCTCCTCTCTCCAACACTCCTGTGGGTAATTAAAGGTCGCAACAATAGTGAAGCCCAGACTGCCACCGTCACGTGGAAAAATTTATTGTACTTACAACAGTATCTCTGATAAAACGCATAAAACAATGTTATGCACACTTCGGTATCGCCCGACCCGGGTTTTGCTGTCACGCTTCGTCAGCGAAACCCGGGTCGGGCGATACCGAAGTGTGCATACTATTGTTTTATGCGTTTTATCAGAGATACTGTTGTAAGTACAATAAATCTTTGCACGTGACGGTGGCAGTCTGGGCTTCACTATTGTTGCCACCTTTAATTACCCACAGGAGTGTTGGAGAGAGGAGGGATCCTCGGGTATACCCCTTGTAGATCTTTCCCCGTGCCTTTTGTAACCCGTACCAAGAAGGGAGGAGGTGTATCAAGCAGCGCGGTTTTCCACTTTCTTGATTTACCAGAGTCAACCTGAACCCAATCAGTTCTCTCATTGGGGCAGAAACTCAAACCCTTTGATGATTTTTGATGAAGACAAAACATGAGAGGAGATATTTACCTTTTTTTACTCGCAGTGCAGTTATGAATCTGATGGAATCGACAGAACCAGCATGGAATTATATACAGTCCTGATCAAAAGTTTAAGACCACTTGAAAAATGGCAAAAAATCATATTTAGCATGGCTGGATCTTAACAAGGTTCCAAGTAGAGGTTCAACATGCAACAAGAAGAAATGGGAGTGAGACAAAACATTTTTTGAGCATTCAATTTAATGAAAACAACGAATAAACTGAAACAGGCTGTTTTTCAGCTGATCAAAAGTTTAGGACCACATGCCTTTAAAATGCCAAATCTGTGCAAAGATGTGGATTCATTGTCATCTTCTGTCAGGTAGTCACACGTTGTGATGGCAAAGGCAAAAAAACTCTCCCTTTTTGAACGTGGTCGGGTTGTTGAACTGCATAAGCAGGGTCTCTCACAGCGCGCCATCGCTGCTGAGGTGGGACGCAGTAAGACAGTCATTTGGAATTTCTTAAATGATCCTGAGGGTTATGGAACAAAAAAGTAAAGTGGAAGACCCAAAAAAATTTAATCAGCACTGAGCCGGAGGATCCAATTGGCTGTCCGTCAAGACACTGGACGATCCTCGACCCAAATTAAGGCCCTTACTGGTGCTGACTGCAGCCTCATAAACATGAGACGGCATCTGAGACTGAAGGGCTTCAAAAACAAAAAAAGTCTTCAAAGACCTCGTCTCCTTGAACGCCACAGAACTGCTCGTTTGGTCTTTGCAAGAGAGCACCAAACATGGGACATTAAAGGTGGAAGAAAGTTTTATTCTCTGATGAGAAAAAATTTAACCTTGATGGTCCTGATGGTTTCCAACGTTACTGGCATGACAAGCAGATCCCACCCGAGATGTTTTCTACGCGCCACAGTGGAGGGGGCGCCATAATGGTCTGGGGTGCTTTTTCCTTCAGTGGAACAATGGAGCTTCAGAAAGTGCAGGGGCGTCAAACGGCCGCTGGCTATGTCCAGATGTTGCAGAGAGCATTCTTCATGGCTGAGGGCCCTCGTCTGTGTGGTAACGACTGGGTTTTTCAACAGGACAATGCTACAGTACACAATGCCCGCAGGACAAGGCACTTCTTCCAGGAGAATAACATTACTCTTTTGGCCCATCCTGCGTGTTCCCCTGATCTAAATCCAATTGAGAACCTTTGGGGGTGGATGGCAAGGGAAGTTTACAAAAATGGACAACAGTTCCAGACAGTAGATGGCCTTCATGCGGAGTAACTCATTACTGAGTTCGGAGCTACTGATTACTGAGTTCATGTTTAGAAGTTGGATTTCTGTTTTGGGGGGGTTTAGTTTTTTTTTGGAGGTGTGGTCCTAAACTTTTGATCAGCTGAAAAACAGCCTGTTTCAGTTTATTCGTTGTTTTCATTAAATTGAATGCTCAAAAAATGTTTTGTCTCACTCCCATTTCTTCTTGTTGCATGTTGAAGCTCTACTTGGAACCTTGTTAAGATCCAGCCATGCTAAATATGATTTAAACTTTTGATCAGGACTGTATTATGTCCTATGACGTGTAAGTCTAGAAAATCATCCAGCGCTACAAATTACAAGTTACAGATATTTTAAGTGATTATTGTAGTGTGTTGTATGTTCCCCTAATATTTGAAATTTTCCAGATGACATGGTAATTTTCCAATTGTGGGGACGAAGGAACTGCGAGCCCATCATTTGTATGTTTTTCGGTGGGTTATGCGAACGCAATAGTGTCCTCGTGGAAACAGGGACTAGTGCGGTTGCATGAACACTGACTAAACTGTTGCATGTCTTGAAAGACGTGAGACGGTGGAGTCGGTTTCATATCTTTGAACTCAGAATAGTTATCTAGATATGCGAGGTACCGTTATGCTTATCGACCGTCGACTAGGTGGATGGGCATGTGTATCCCTGTCACTATGGGGGACTTTGTGATGATGATAATGTTGTCCCTCATGGTATTCTTAAGTGATGATGAGCTCTCATGTTCTTAGTCCTCCTATGTAATACTTTATAATGATTTAGTCTGAGTAGTGGGGTTACATGCGACACAAAAGTATTATTACATCATTACTATGTTATAATTATTATTATTATTGTAGCGCCTGAGATGCTATGCCCTTTGACCTGTATGTTGGATCACATGACACGTCACGCCGAATTTGTGATGTGGGCGGGCAGCTTTGGTTGTGAGGTTGGAGGCATTGCAATCATGTGATCTGGTTGGTCACGTGATCCACGGCGGCCCGCCTCCCTTCCCCGGCTCGTATCTTTCACGTCAGTGTTCTGCGTCTTGTCAGGTGCCCGACCGACAGATGGTTACGTCATGGACATGCGCACTCTTGTGAGTGAGACGCCGCTCCTCCTCCCATGCTGGTTCGTGGTTTTCATCTTTTTCATTTAGTAATTAAGTTTTTTAATCTTGCACCTGTCACATTTTATGGATACCAATTATGCAATTTGGAAAATAATGTTTACATTAATATATGAATTTTGCACTTTGGTGATCACAATTGTTTATAAATGTGAATCATGTATATGTAATGTGATTATGGATGTATACACATTTTTGTAATTTATATAATAGTTTTTAGCACTAATTACATGTATTGATCAATTAATTGTAACACCCTTTTATATACTGGTATTGGCACCATTGTTTATTATCACTGCTTGAAAAAGGTTCCATGGAGTGAACCGAAACGTCGCATCTTTGGTGAATAAAGCACATGTCACTTTAATGAATGTGCCGCGTTATTCTTATTGATGCATGGGTGGTAGGATCACCGCTCCAACCGCTGGCACTCTGTTCGTACTTTGGTCTGGTGGTGCTGCCCAGAAGTTTTTATTTTAGATTATATAGATAGATAGATAGATAGATAGATAGATAGATAGATAGATAGATAGGGTTATTGAATTTAATTAAACCAACATATAGGTGAGTGGCAACGTGATATTTTAAGTGTCAGGCCTCAAATGTCTGTTTCCCTTTATTGTATTTCCACATGGTTGTAATTTCCCATCCCCAACAGCAGCAGGGCGCTGCATTGCTCACCCATCCTTCCTATAACATGTGCCAAGTCAAGCGTTGCCATGCCATGTTGGAACTAATCGGCCTGGGCGACAGTAGCCACACTGGAAAGCAGTTGGTGCTAAAGTACATCAAGAACAGCAAATATCCTGCTGCGTGTCACCAGCAATCGGATGATGATGACAGTGACACCGGTCACGACACCAAATCGTCTCATTGGCGGTAGAGGTGGAAAGAACTGGCTCCTCGGGTGCGCTGGCCAGAATGGTGACCTGTATGCTCGCTTGCTTATGCAGTGACAGGCAGATCGGGGACATCAAGCAGTATTATGATTACTGGATAGCCATGCTTTTAGACCATCGCTATTAAAGCAAAATGGGGGAATGTTTTTCTCCCTCCTAAAGGGAGGACAAATTACGATATAACCAGGAAATACTATGTACTCAGCTTGCTGCAGTTTATGGCGAGCAGACACCTGCCACCTGTGGGCCTGAAAAGGAGTCCCTGCAGAGCCACCCACTTCCACGAGGTGCAGAAGCTGCTGCAGCAGCAGTAGCATCAGCAGCAGCCTTTTCAGTCTCCTCAACATGATGGAGAAGTGTTTCCATATTCAGCGCCAGGCTGAGACAAGTCAGCAAGCCGACAGTCCCCGCCTCAATGCCCAGGTTCAGGCCTACCTAAACTCTGGCCAGTCTCTGGCACATAGATTTCTGGGCAGGTAGACTGGAACAGTGGCCCGAACTGTCACAGCACGCTCTCTGTCTTCCTTCTTGCCCAGGCTCCAGTGTCATCACTGCTGCTATCATGCCACGGCTCTGACCTGCCAACCATCATGTTTGGTACATTTTCTGCTGCCTCCATCATGCCACCACCACCTTCATGCCCCTGCTGTGGCCGCTGCTCCTCACTGCCAATCCGCTTTTGCCACCAGTATTGACGCAGAGCATCTGTCACTATTACCACTACCACCACTACTACTACTATTACTACTACTACCCATAGACAACCTTGTATGTTCCATGCTATGGTGCTTGTACAACTGCTACTATTGTGGCTTCGTGCCACTATATCCATACCGTACCCTTAACACGTCCACACTGCCCTGCCACCGCTCCCTATTATAAAGCAGAATTTTTTTAGGCTCATTCACAACTAGCTACTTTTAATTCTGACAATCAACACTTGTGCTTGTTGTATGGGCAGGCATTCTGACCCTGTTAAGGCATACATTTTGTGCGTCTAAACATCATTTGCCCTCGATAAGGGACAATTTTTGGAACATCTGGAATATTAAAAAGCATAACACACGATCCCCCACTAATAAGCAAAGATTGCCAGTAGGTAGGGAAACTAGCAGCAAGGGGTTAATTAAATACATAGTTGTCATTGAAATGATTGAAAACCTATTTTTTTGCATTTGTAATAGTAAAAAAAAAAATAGGAAGGTTGACCTTTCCTGAAGCTATATGTTTTCTACAGTTGTCTTTACCATACCAACTTAAAGGGGTTGACCCATCTCAGACATTGATGGCATATCACTAGGATATGCCATCAATATCAGACAGATGCAGATCAAATCTCTGGGACCCTCTCCTATTTCCAGAACTGGGCCTCCGAAGTAAAGAACAACACACCCATAGGAGCGAATGGAGAGCGCCCTGCGCATGGACAGCCACCTCTCCATTCACCGCAATGGGACTCCTGGAAATAGCTGGCTATTTTAGAATTTACATAGCGCTAAAAGGAGGGTGTCGTGCTTTGGGATGGTCTTTCACTTTGGGGGGCCTGTTCTTCACATATGAGTGGGTCTCAGAGAAGGGACCTGCACCTATCTGACATTGATGACCTATCTTAGTGACACACCATTAATGTGTATAGTCCTTAAAGGGGAATACCCCTGTATGGACTCATGCGAGAATTAGGGCTCTGTACAACTTTCAATTTGCCCCAAAACCGTAATTTAGCTCGACCATACCTTGTATGCTCATACTGAGGCTACAAAGACTTTATTCTGTTGGATTAAGTTGCATTTTCCTTCAGACACCATATTACAGAGTAAGTTTCTCCTAGATGCATGGCTTCTAGGGGAGAATACTTCTCGGTAATAGGTAGCACCATATAACATCTACCTATGGCTCTGTAGTATGGAACCCACTTATACAGTACTTATAAGATCCTATCTCTGGACCACAGAATTAAGAGCCAACTGGGAAAGAACCCCTCCTTGATAACCTGTTGCTCAAATAAAGCATAAATAAAATGGTTTTCTAAGTGAGGCAACTGCTTTAAAGGGAACCTGTCAGTTCACTTATGCAGTCCATTGTGAGGGCAGCACGGTATAGTCACACACTGGTTTCAGAACCTGACAGGGAGGAACCTGTCAATCAGTCTCTGGAGGACAGAGGGGACATCATTAGCCTCTTTTTTGCAGTCAACTTCTTGCTGTCTGCATGTTGCATAGTTTATCATGTAAGTATGGATGGATATTTGTCGCTGCACTATGCATCCTTCAGAGTAGGCATCAAAGGAACCTGACAGGTTCCCTTTAAATCCAACATGCTAGCCACCTGCCTTTTCTTTGAAGCCACCTCATTCTCCACCATTGCTTTTATCTTCACCCACATCTGCAATGCACTAATCAAACCCATAAACTGGTCAGCAACATTGGATGCAACCCAAAGAAAGATTCTCTTCTTTCGTTCTGTTCTAAATCAAATGATGTCTACGAGCTACAATTTATATTGTGTGTCTATTGGCTATGCATCTTAGTTGTGTATTTTAAAATGTTTGGCCCATAAACACAAAATTGCTTCCCCCCCCCCCCCCCAGAAAGCATTAGGACATAAATAGACACATACTGCAGTGCAGACCTCCATAGGGTTTTCATGAGTACGAGTTTCATTTAGTAGGGAGTCTAGGCTGTGATTTTGCTTTCTTAAAATGTTTTTGTTGTAGATTTGCATTAGAAATAATGTTTAACATGACGTCCAGAGCTGTAAAAAAACATTTGTCCAGAAGTTACATTGGAGAAAAGATATGCATGACACAGTTGTTGAGTTTACTGCAGGTATTTAAAGAGGTTACCCCATGCGGAATATAAAAGTAGAAATCATGTAATAATACAAACTTAGAAGCAGCCCTGCACCTCACATGGATCCAGAGATCTCAACATTCATTGCTGCAATTGCTCTGCTGGATTTATTTCAAGCTGGCAGCTTAGGGGCGTGCACTTTCTCAGGAGGCGTGTACTTTCTGCTGCAGCTGGTGGCAGCTCAGTGAGCTGGACAGAGAATTTAGAAAAAGGGCAAACAGCAGGTGGAGCTATACACATAGATTTCACTGAATAACTCAGGGGCAATACTGAATTTTTAATTGCATGTGATTACAAATTTATTCAGATCCTGGAGCTGGTTTGAAAAACGTAGAATACTTTTCGTGGGACCACCCCTTTAAAGAACTACCCTCCGCTGTGTTCTGACATCTTTTGCTGATCACTAGGGTTGAGCGAATCATAGCCAAACAAATTTACTTTATTTTTCCTGAAATGGCGTTAAAAAAATACATACTCGCCTCATCAGTTTGCATATATGACATATGACATTTCTCGCGGTGACTTCAATCAAGATGGCCACAACGAACTCTACGCATGCAAATGGATTTTACCCTGATTAACCCCTGAAAGGCCAAAATGTTGTCTCAGATGCTGTGAGCAGCGATCGCTGTTCTCCGTCATTCTGCCTGCTACATACAAAGGAATGCGCTTTGTGACAAAGTAATTTCTTTGTGAAATTTGGCAAATTTTTCATAACTTCGTTCATCTCTACTGATCATCATGGGTCCAGCTTCAGAAGCCATCAGACATTTATTATATCACATGCCCATGTCAGCAAGTCTAATTACAGATGCTCTTTACTAGCAACCTTCCATTCTAGCTAATAGAACGGGAGGGTGCTCTATCTTGTCCAGATCCTCTATGTTTCAGCGGCAGCTGCGAGCGGCCATTGCCCAGCTCGCCTTAACCGGTGGTCCAAACCCACCTCCCACTGCCTTCTTTTCAGCTTGTCCAAACACCGGGTCCACTCTGTCCTTGCCAACTTAGCCTCTTCTCCTGTGCTTGTAGGGTGCTCGCTACCTCCGGTTCTTAAAAAACGGCATGCAAGTACCCTAATCTTTACAAGCCAATGGCTGGCAGCCCTAGGGTGCTTAGGGCAACTTTCCCTGTGGGAAGGTGCTTAGAAATAGGTTCCTTATCTTCCTAGGTTCCCATAAAGATGTGCTGTATTTCTGTTCTGTCTCTGTACTGAACTTTGCCTGTTTACTGGACTCTGTCTGCTGTCTGACCTGACCTGTATCTGACCTCCATCTTTTGCTTCTTGCATTGACCTCGGGCCATTTATCGTTAAGCAGGTACTTTTCCTGCCTTGATCTCAGCCTGTCCCTGACTGCCGCATTGTTGCCCAGTGAAGAAGGGATATCAAGTCATACTTGTGAATAGTAGAAGCTTGGCACAGAGAACTATTACCTGAAACCATTATTACATTGACAGTGGCTAGCCTAAGAGGTGGAGTCTAATGTATTCTCTCATTCTTCACCCTTAACCCCAAGGTGAATATCTGCTTTTGCAGTCCCTAGGAGAGTCCCTAACTGATGGTCAAGATGCAGGTAACAATAGGAGTTAGGTAAAGTTTAATTGATGATAGGCAGAAAGAAGCAGGTCCAAAACTAGTAGCTAAATACTGGGTCTGACCAGAGTCAGTACAAAGATGCTCCGGTCATGGCAGGGTCAGGCAAGACTGGATCAGACACAGAATATTCAAATAGGTAAGAAGAAAAGATAGATAAAAAGAAAATATGACAAAAAACTCAGGACCAGGGCTGATAATTAAGCAATGGATTATTAGAGCAGTTCCTCTTAAAGGGGTTCTCCAGGAATCCTGAGCTTTTACCAAATGTCCAGAGCTTCCCTCTCTAAATAGAAGATTTAAACTTACCTTCTATGTTCATGTTCTGGTTTCTGGCTTGTTTTCTTCCAGTGCTGGATGGGCTTGGTCAATAGTGTTGGGTGCGAATATTCGAATTGCAAATATTAATCGCGAATATCGGCACTTCAAGAATTCGCAAATATTTAGAATTTAGTGATATATGATCGTAAGTTCGAATATTCTAGATTTTTTTTTTCATCAGTAACCTCCCTTCTTGCTTGTGGGTCAATGAAAAGGCTGCAATGTCTTTGTCTGAGCTTAGCAACATCCCTAGCAACCAATAGGAAAGCTGCCTACTAGAGTTGAGCGGACACCTGGATGTTCGGGTTCGACGAGTTCGGCCGAACTTGAAAAAAAAGTTCGGGTTCGGGACCCGAACTTGACCCCGAAATCGAACTTGACCCTTGACCCCGAACAATGGGGACCAGAACTTTTGGGCACTAAAATGGCTCTAAAATAGTTCTGGATAGGGCTAGAGGGCTGCAAAATGCATCAAAATGTGCTTAAGAGCATGGCAACTGTTCTGCAAACAAATGTGGATAGGGAAATGACTTAAAATAACATAAATACAGAAAAATTAAAAATAACAATCTGGATCTAGGAGTAGTAGGTTGAGGAGGCGGTGGATAGGTGGATGTGGCGGTGTAGGTTGACGTGGCGGTGTAGGTGGAAGCGGCGGTGAAGGAGGAATAGGTAGCCAACACTTATTTGTGTTATTTTTTATTTTTAAATTGGGGTATCCCCCAAAATATTGGGACATATAACAAAATAAAACAAAGAATAAGTGCACTTGAGTACAAGAATGGATGGTTGAGGCTGGTATAAATGTCTATTCTGCACAAGGTACGGACAAGTCCTGTGGGATCCATGCCTGGTTCATTTTAATAAACGTAAGCTTGTCCACATTGGCTGCGGCCTGTAATAATGCTCTCTGCCGTGCTAAACACACGTTCACACTATACACAGGGCAGGTCAGCACCTCCAAGGCTGACAAAGCTTCTCCACATTTTGGCCATGCTAACCCTGCCTTCTCAGGTGCTGGCGGTGCCCCAGCTGCGTTGGCGACCTCTTCCTCCTCCTCTGCCTTCGCCTTGTGCTTCCACTGTGCCCCCGCTGTCAGGTGGGAATGCCATCAGCAGCGTGCACTTGTAGTCGCGCATCTTCCGATCAGTAACAGATGTTTTCACTAAATTTAGTTCCCTGTCAGCAATGCAGAGCAGGGGTTGATTCACGGCAAAAGGGGGTTCATGTCACCCAGCAATAGAACAGAGGAATTTGAGAGATTTAGGCCACTGTCAGCAATTCAGAGCTGGGGTTCCTTCACGGCAAAAGGGGTTTCATGTCACCCAGCAATAGAACAGAGGATGTTGAGAGATTTAGGCCCATGTCACCCAGGCACAGCAGGGGTTCATTCACGGCAAAAGGTGGTTCATGTCACCCAGCAATAGAACAGAGGATTTTGAGAGATTTAGGCCCCTGTCACCCAGGCACAGCAGGGGCTCATTCACGGCAAAAGGGGGTTCATGTCACCCAGCAATAGAACAGAGGATTTTTAGAGATTTAGGCCCCTGTCACCAAGGCACAGCAGGGGTTCATTCACGGCAAAAGGGGGTTCATGTCACCCAGCAATAGAACAGAGGATTTTGAGAGATTTAGGCCCCTGTCACCCAGGCACAGCAGGGGTTCATTCACGGCAAAAGGGGGTTCATGTCACCCAGCAATAGAACAGAGGATTTTTAGCGATTTAGGCCCCTGTCACCCAGGCACAGCAGGGGTTCATTCACGGCAAAAGGGGGTTCATGTCACCCAGCAATAGAACAGAGGATTTTGAGAGATTTAGGCCCCTGTCACCCAGGCACAGCAGGGGTTTATTCACGGCAAAAGGGGGATCTTGTCACCCAGCAATAGAACAGAGGATTTTGAGAGATTTAGGCCCCTGTCACCCAGGCACAGCAGGGGTTCATTCACGGCAAAAGGGGGTTCATGTCACCCAGCAATACAACAGAGGATTTTGAGAGATTTCGGCCCCTGTCATCCAGGCACAGCAGGGGTTTATTAACGGCAAAAGGGGGTTCATGTCACCCAGCAATACAACAGAGGAATTTGAGAGATTTTGGCCCCTGTCACCCAGGCACAGCCGGGGTTTATTCACGGCAAAAGGGGGTTCATGTCACCCAGCAATAGAACAGAGGATTTTGAGAGATTTAGGCCCCTGTCACCCAGGTACAGCAGGGGTTCATTCACGGCAAAAGGGGGTTCATGTCACCCAGCAATAGAACAGAGGATTTTGAGAGATTTAGGCCCCTGTCACCCAGGCACAGCAGGGGTTTGTATACGCCAAAAATGGTAAAATGTCACCCGACAATTGAAAATAAGATTTTTTTCAATTTAGGGCACTAAAATTGGCACTTTTTTGCATTAAAATGGCTTTAAAATAGTCCTTGAAAAGGCTAGAGGGATGTAAAAGGCAGTAAAATGTGCTTAAGAGCATGGCAACTGCTCTGCAAACAAATGTGGATAGGGAAATAACTTAAAATAAAATAACTAAAAATTACAAATTATTAACCTGCAACTCAGAGAAGGAGGTGGATATGGAGTCGGAGGTTGAGGAGGCGGTGAATGTGGTGTTGTAGGTGGAGGCAGCAATGTTTTATTTTTATTTTTTATTGGGGTAGGTAGCCCCCAAAATATTGGGACAAATAAAAAAAGAAAACAAAGAATCGTTGCACTTGACTTGAGTACAAGAATGTATGTTTGATGGTGGTATAAATGTCTATTCTGCACAAGGTACAGACAAGTCTTGTGGGATCCAAGCCTGGTTCATTTTAATGAACGTGAGCTTGTCCACGTTGGCTGTGGAAAGGCGGCTGCGCTTGTCTGTGATGACGCCCCCTGCCGTGCTAAACACACGTTCAGATAATACACTGGCTGCAGGGCAGGCCAGCACCTCCAAGGCGTAAAGGGCAAGCTCAGGCCATGTGCCCAATTTGGAGACCCAGAAGTTGAAGGGGGCAGACCCGTCATTCAGTACGTGTAGGCGTGTGCACACATACTGCTCCACCATGTTGGTGAAATGCTGCCTCCTGCTAAGACGTTCCATATCAGCTGGTGGTGCTGGTTGTTGTGGCGTGCTGACAAAGCTTTTCCACATTTCGACCATGCTAACCCGGCCTTCTGAGGTGCTGGCGGTGCCCCAGCTGCGTTGGCGACCTCTTCCTCGTCCTCTGCCTTTGCCTTGTGCTTCCACTGTGCCCCCGCTGTCAGGTGGGAATGCCACCAGCAGCGCATGTACAAGCGTGCGCTTGTACTCGCGCATCTTACGATCACGCTCCAGTGACGGAAGTAAGGACGGTACGTTGTCCTTGTAACAGGGATCCAGCAGCGTGGCCACCCAGTAATCAGCACAAGTTAGAATGTGGGCAACTCGGCGGTGATTGCGGAGACACTGCAGCATGTAATCGCTCATGTGTGCCAGGCTGCCCAGAGGCAACGAAAAGCTGTCCTCTGTGGGAGGTGTATCGTCTGTGTCCTCTGTATCCCCCCATCCACTCACCAGTGATGTCCATGAGCTGGTCTGGGTGCCACCCTGCTGTGAACATGGTTCCTCCTCCTGCATCCCCTCCTCCTCATCCTCCAGAACTGTGCCCTGGCTGGATAATTGTGTACCTGGCGTTTGTGGGTGCAGGAACCCACCCCCGGAGCCACTTGGGAATGACTGGCCGGAAATCCTACAAAATGATCCCTCTTCCTCCTCCTCCTCCTGTGCCACATCCTCTTGCATCATCGCCAGGAGCGTTTTTTCAAGGAGGCATAGAAGTGGGATAGTACTGGCCATGTTGGTGGAGTACTCGAAACAGCGCAACAAGAAACACAGGTCTCGCATGGAGGCCCAGTCATTGGTGGTGTTGTTCCGCCGAGCGACTCACCCGTGCGTGCTGCAGCTGAAACTCCACTATCGCCTGCTGCTGCTCGCACAGTCTGGTCAGCATGTGCAAGGTGGAGTTCCACCTTATGGGCACGTCGCATATGAGTCGGTGAGCGGGAAGGCCGAAGTTACGCTGCAGCGCTGAAAGGCGAGCAGCAGCAGGGTGAGAACGCCGAAAGCGCGCACAGCTGGCCCGCACTTTATGCAGCAGCTCTGACATGTCGGGGTAATTTTTAAGGAATCTCTGCACCGCCAAATTCAGCACATGCGCCAGACAAAGGAATGTGCGTCAAACCGGCTAGTCCCAGAACTGCTACGAGATTTCGCCCATGATCGCACACCACCAGGCCGGGCTTGAGGCTCACTGGCACCAACCACTCATCAGTCTGTTGTTCAAGGCCCGTCCACAGCTCCTGCGCGGTGTGGGGTTTGTCCCCCAAACAGATAAGTTTTAAAACTGCCTGCTGTCGTTTACCCCTGGCTGTGCTGAAGTTGGTGGTGAAGGTGTTAGGCATACCGGATGAGGAGCTGGTAGAGGATGAAAAAGTGTGTTTTTCAAACCCCAGAAAATGATGGGTGTATTTCTAGCTTAAATTGCACACTGACTAATACAGATGTTGTAGATTGCCCAAAAAGTCTTTTTTTGCTAACAGAATATGAATGCTGTATGTATTAAACTTGAATTTAACACTTGCAGATCTGGAAAATACTGTTTTTTGAAGAAAAAAATATGTGTTTTTAAAACCCCAGAAAATGATGGGTGTATTTCTACTTTAAATTGCACACTGACTAATACAGATGTTGTAGTTTGCTGGTGCACTGAGCATGCATAAAATGGCCGTCGTTGCCGCCACCCACCTAACTAACAGAATTCTAAAAGCTAGTATTTTTTGGTCAATGAGCTCAGGGCAGGGTAAAACGATTGTGTCCTGCACCCACACAACTATTTCTCTGTAGATAGCTGAGTTAGATTCTCTCCTATTCTCTCCCTGAAATCACAAGTCCAGCAGCATCCTCTCCCTACACTTGTAACAGCAGAGTGACGTGCAGCGCTACGTGACTCAAGCTTATATAGAGCCTGGGTCACATGCTGCACTGGCCAATCACAGCCATGCCAATAGTAGGCATGGCTGTGATGGCCTCTTGGGGCAAGTAGTATGACGCTTGTTGATTGGCTGCTGTGCAGCCTTTCAAAAAGCGCCAAGAAATCGCCGAACACCGAACACGAACTTTTACGAAATGTCCGGTTCGCTCAACCCTACTGCCTACCCCTTACTATATAAGAACCTCCCCAGCAGTCATTTTCTGTAGTTTTTTTAAGTTCTGAGAGAGACATCAGTGTTATTGCTGTGCTCTGTGCTTTCCACACTACATTAGATAGATAGCTTATATATATATATATAATACAGATAGTTAGTGGGAGATAGTGTAGGTTATATCCTGATATAGTGTAGCTGATAGGTTCCAGTGCAAGGTGTTAGGTAGTGTGATAGGTTCTTATGTCCATACATACATGCTACAGACATAGTGCTGTGCACTAATTAGTAATATCTACTCAGACCTGCTAAAATGTGAATTTTCACGTATTGCGCCAAAATATTTGCATCGTTAGTGCCGATTAGCGCAATCGCGAATATATTGGAGCACCCTAACTGCATATAAAGCCATTTTTAATGTTCCGCCATGCCAACCATTTTCTCCAGTCTCAGGAAACTTCTAGCAGCTTGGAAAATGTAGCAATAGTGACCCAACCCTGTATTTCACACGCATTACGCAAATATTACATTGCCGATTTTTCGCAATCAAGAAAATAATCTCGAATTCGCAAATTCGCAAATATATGACGAATATTCGCCCAAATATTCGTGAAATATCGCAAATTCAAATATAGCCCCTGCCGCTCATCACTATTCCACTGTAGTCAATAGCTGACTTCAACAATGCTGGGCTGTTTGTGGCTGACGTCACACCCTTCACTGGGTCTACATATTGTAACTGGAGTCAAAGCAAAGATCAGTGGCATTGAGACACCGGCATAGATAACTCAGCAGCAGCTTACGGCAGACATTTGCATGTTAAGTGGTTTAAGGTTAGGTTGACCACAGTTTTGATTATTCAGTTATTACTTTTCTCATGGAGACAACCACTGTCCGTATTCCCTGCTAGAACATATGGACGTCGCAGAAGGGGGCCCAGCTTTCTAACCACAAGTTTTGTAAGAACTGTTTTTATATAGCAAGTTTTAGGGGTTTTGTTGTTTTTTCTTGAAAACAGAATTAATTTTTTCTTTACACTTTAAGGATACAAAAATAACTAAACACATTTGTAATTGCTCTATTAAATATGGAGGGGTACAAAAAGTTGTATTCACAAAATGAATCATTTCCTTTATCAATGTAACCCTCTAGATAAACAAAAGGTGTTTGTCAGCAGAGAGTAGAATGCTCCTTGGATTTGCATATTGTTGAGGCAGCTGCTCTTTGACTAATGTCTATTAACAAGTTTTCTTGGTACCCAATTGCCCACAAGTTTGTGTCCCTGCTGTCGCCAGGGGCCTGGCTGTGAGTTCACTCTCCAGTCTTTCTGGCTCCACATTACTATACGCTTCACTTTCCTGAGCCACTTTGGGCTGGCGTCATCCATCCAGTCACAGCTCTCCAAGTTTGCCATGTGCGGTGACCCCACGCTGACCCTGAACCATGATACAAACTATAGCATTGTAATTAATCTCTAATTACCCGCAGTACTCAGCCTGCTGTGCACATGTATTCCCGGCCCATGTAGTTATCGCCAGGATGTCCACCGGTCATGGCACTAAATGGTTAAAATACTAAGAATAGCAGGAAGTAACATAAATGTACACTAAAAATATATCTATCATCTATCTATCTATCTATCTATCTATCTATCTATCTATCTATCTATCTATCTATCATCTATCTCATATCTATCTATCATATAATTATCTATTTATTTATCTATCTCTTTATCTATCTATTATCTATCTATCTATCTATCTATCTATCTATCTATCTATCATCTATCTATCTATTATCTATCTATCTATCTATCTATCTATCTATCTATCTATCTATCTATCATCTATCTCATATCTATCTATCATATAATTATCTATTTATTTATCTATCTCTTTATCTATCTATTATCTATCTATCTATCTATCTATCTATCTATCTATCTATCTATCATCTATCTATCTATCATCTATCTATCTATCTATCTATCATCTATCTATCTATCATCTATCTATCTATCTATCTATCTATCTATCATCTATCTATCTATCTATCATCTATCTATCTATCTATCTATCTATCTATCTATCTATCATCTATCTCATATCTATCTATCATATAATTATCTATTTATTTATCTATCTCTTTATCTATCTATTATCTATCTATCTATCTATCTATCTATCTATCTATCTATCTATCTATCTATCATCTATCTATCTATCATCTATCTATCTATCTATCTATCATCTATCTATCTATCATCTATCTATCTATCTATCTATCTATCTATCTATCATCTATCTATCTATCTATCTATCTATCTATCATCTATCTATCTATCTATCATCTATCTATCTATCTATCTATCTATCTATCTATCTATCTATCTCCTATCTATCTATCTATCTCCTATCTATCTATCTATCTCCTATCTATCTATCTATCTATCTATCTATCATCTATCTCATATCTATCTATCTATCTATTATCTATCTATCTATCTATCATCTATTATCTATCTATTTATCTATTTATCTATCTATCTATCTATCTATCTATCTATCTATCTATTATCTATCTATCTCCTATCTATCTATCTATCTATCTATCTATCTATCTATCTCCTATCTATCTATTTATCTATCATCTATCTATCTATCTATCTATTTATCTATCATCTATCTATCTATCTATCTATCATCTATCTATCTATTATCTATCTATCTATCTATCTATCTATCTATCTATCTCATATCTATCTATCTCCTATCTATCTATCTATCTATCTATCTATCTATCTATCTATCTATCTATCAATCATCTATCTCATATCTATCTATCTATCTATCTATCTATCTATCTATCTATCTCCTATCTATCTATCTATCTATCTATCATCTATCTCCTATCTATCTATTATCTATCTATCTATCTATCTATCTATCAATCATCTATCTATTATCTATCTATCTATCTATCTATCTATCTATCTATCTATTATCTATCTATTATCTATCTATTTATCTATCTATCTATTATCTATCTATTATCTATCTATCTATCTATCTATCTATCAATCAATCAATCATCTATCTATCTATCTATCTATCTATCTATCTATCTATCTATCTATCTATCTATTATCTATCCATTATCTATCTATCTATCTATCTATCTATCTATCAATCATCTATCTATTATCTATTTATCTATCTATCTATCTATTATCTATTATCTATCTATTATCTATCTATTTATCTATCTATCTATCTATCAATCATCTATCTATTATCTATCTATTATCTATCTATCTATTATCAATCATCTATCTATTATCTATCTATTTATCTATCTATCTATCTATCTATTATCTATTATCTATCTATTATTTATCTATTTATCTATCTATCTATCTATCTATCTATTATCTATCTATTATCTATCTATTTATCTATCTATCTATTATCTATCTATCTCCTATCTATCTATCTATCTATCTTATCTCTCTCTATCTAATCAATCTCATATCTATCTATCTATCTATTATCTATCTATCTATCTATATATCTATCTATCTCTCTCATATCTATCTATCTATCTTTCTATATATTATCTATATATCATATAATTATCTATCTCATATCTATATATCTATCATCTATCTATCTATCTCATATCTATTTATCATATAATTATCTATCTATCTATCTATCTATCTATCTATCTACTATCTATCTATCTATGATATCTATCTACTATCTATCTATCTATCTATCTATCTATCTAATCTCATATCTATCTATCTCCTATCTATTATCTATCTATCTATCTATCTATCTACTATCTATCTATCATCTATCTATCTATCTATCATCTATCTATCTATCATCTATTCTATCTATCTATCTATCTATCTATCTATCTCATATCTATCTATCTATCTATCTATCTATCTCATATCTATCTATCTATCTATCATTATCTATCATTATCTATCTATCTATCATTATCTATCTATCATTATCTATCTATCTATCTATCTATCTATCTATCTATCTATCTATCTATCTATCATTATCTATCTATCTATCATTATCTATCTATCATTATCTATCTATCATTATCTATCTATCTATCTATCTATCTATCTATCTATCTATCTATCTATCTATCTATCTATCTATCGTTATTTGACATCAGCTGCCCCAGGATGGTCACTTTAACACGATTTGTTGTATTACTGTAATGTGTATGTTGCATTAACGCATTAAGGCCTGGTTCACATCACATTCTCCCCATCCTTTTAGCGTATACAAAAAATTTATACGTTAAACGGATGCCTCAGACTGATGCCATGCTGTGGCATTCGTTCACAATAGGGTTCCATTGTAAAAAAAAAACATTTTGCAGGGTGCAAAATGTGGTATGGTGTGTTTTTGTATTCTTTTGTTGTAACGTATAAGTCAAACGAAGGCATACAACGTGATGTGAACCCATCAAGCCAGTCAAAATAACAGTGGTTACATGTATATACCGTAGGTGCCCCACACAGTAATAATACACCTTGTGTATCCCTATGTGGCAATGTCTCCCTTTGCCATTTTCTCCACACTGCTGTAATGCAACCCCCCTTTGTGCCTCCATACAATAGCAATATCCCCCATGTTACTCTCCATAGAATAGTAATATCCCCTATTATGCCCCATATGATGATAATGTCCCCCATGTTAACCCCCTATTGTGGGCCCCCATTGTGTACCCATACGATAGTAATGTCCCCCATTGTACTCCTATACAATAGTAATGCCCTTAATGTGCTCCTATACAGTGGCAATGCCCCACATTTGTGCCCACATATAATAATAATCCCCACAGTATTTTCCTACGTACAATACTTATTTCCTTTAAGCCCCTTTGCTAATAATATGTGTCTCCTTTTGCCCCCAATCATAATGGATAAATACGTTGACAGGAGGCTGAAACTGGAGCCCATGGTAGGAGGATTGTAAAGGGGGGTCAGAGTGGTGACATGGGGCAGGTTGGGATGTGGAGGGACCAGGCTGGACATATGACTGGTCGCCATGGTACTGGGCATATGGGCGACTCTGTTGCACATAAAATTCCCTTGTGGGAGGGAATTGTGGTGGCCCCTGTGGCATCTGGGGAATTGGCGCTGGCCGGGGGCCAGAGATATGCCCATGGCTGCGCCAATTTTCAAGAGCCATGAAAATTTCAGAGGGCTCATTAGGCAGAGTGTCTGCCTCCAGAACGTTACCGAGATCCGATTTGGTTCTCAGTACTCGTTCTGGAGGCACACTCCGCAAATAAGGAGCCAGACTTCTTGCAAAACGATCAAAATGATCCTCCAGCCAGGCTCTGGATAAATAATCCAGTACGTGTGTATTTATAGCTGCCTCAGCAGGGGCCATTGGTCCGCGGCGGGCGGGTAATAACAAACTTGGGGGGCCGAGAGGCGGTCGAGGTGCTGGGCCCTTCAGCACTGTCTTGCGGAGCTTCTCTTCTGCTTCCTCTTCAAGGTTGTCCTCCGTTCTACAAAATTACAACAAACAAAACATGTAAATTAATATATGAACACACCAATATGTACTGAAATAAATATTTTCCTATTACTATCATCAGCAAAATAAATTTTGTACATAATACTAGTTTTAATCTGACCGATCACCACTCTGAACATGTGTTCTTTAATTACTTGAAGTATTCCCCATTTACTAACATTTCTGGAACATCTATTGTTAAGGGCTCAATGTTGCGCCATTTATATATTATGTGAAAAATAGAAGTTATGAATGAATTGCTGATATCCATCAGTTGTAAAGGGTACAGAGGGGTAGTAACAAGTTGGGGCTGTGTACCTGCACACCTAAACATGGCAGCACTGATTGGATAAAATGAGTAAGTGTGTGCAGATACACCCCCCCAACTTGGTAACTCCCCTCTGTACCCTTATTGACATCTAATAGAAATTCAATGATAACTTCTAGCAGGAATAATAAAGGAATACCACTACTAAGAGTCATAATAATTAGAGTTGAGCGAACACCTGGATGTTTGGGTTCGACGAGTTCGGCCGAACTTTGGAAAAATGTTCGGGTTCGGGATCCGAACTCGACCCGAACTTTATCCCGAACCCGAACCCCATAGAAGTCAATGGGGACCCGAACTTTTGGGCACTAAAAAGGCTGTAAAACACACCCGGAAAGGGCTAGAGGGCTGCAAAAGGCAGCAAAATGTAGTTAAATCCCCTGCAAACAAATGTAGATAGGGAAATGATGAGTTAACATAAAATAAATAAAAATTAAACAATATTAATTGGAGTGAGGTCCCATAGCACAGAATCAGGCTTCAAGTCACCCACCAATGGAGAAGGTCACTTACTATTATTTTGACCACAGCACCCAGACAAAGGAGAGAGGTCCCACAGCAGAGAACCAGGCATCATATCACCCACCACAGGAGTAGGCCACCATTTAGTTACTTTGACCCCTACACCCAGACGGAGGAGAGAGGTTACACAGCAGAGAATCAGGCATTTAGATCACCCACCACAGGAGTAGGCCACCATTGAATCAGACCCCGGCAACCATGTCAGATGGCACAAGCATAAGCTTTATATCAATCAGCACAGGAGAAGGCGACTTTGACAGACTTTGACCCCTACACCCGGACGGAGGAGAGAGGTTTCAAAGCAGAGAATCAGGCATTTAGATCACCCACCACAGGAGTAGGCCCCAATTTAATGGGACCCCGGCAACCATGTCAGATGGCACAACCATCAGCTTCATATCAATCAGCACAGGAGAAGGCGACTTTGAAAGACTTTGACCCCTACACCCAGACGGAGGAGAGAGGTTTCACAGCAGAGAATCAGGCATTTAGATCACCCACCACAGGAGTAGGCCCCCATTGAATCAGACCCTGGCAACCATGTCAGATGGCACAACCATCAGCTTTATATCAATCAGCACAGGAGAAGGCGACTTTGAAAGACTTTGACCCCTACACCCAGATGGAGGAGAGAGGTTTCACAGCAGAGAATCAGGCATCATATCAACCACCACAGGAGAAGCCACCATTGAGTTACTTTGACCCCTGCACCCAGGAAGAGGAGAGAGGCCCCACAGCACATATTCTGGCATCATATCAGCCACCACAGGAGAAGCCACCATTGAGTTACTTTGACCCCCGCACCCAGGAAGAGGAGAGAGGCACCACAGCACATATTCTGGCATCATATCAGCCACCACAGGAGAAGCCACCATTGAGTTACTTTGACCCCCGCACCCAGGAAGAGGAGAGAGGCACCACAGCACATATTCAGGCATCATATCACACACCACAGGAGAAGGCCTCTTTCAGTGATTTAGGCCTTTGGACCCAGACAGAGGAGAGAGGCACCACAGCACATATTCTGGCATCATATCAGCCACCACAGGAGAAGCCACCATTGAGTTACTTTGACCCCTGCACCCAGGAAGAGGAGAGAGGCCCCACAGCACATATTCTGGCATCATATCAGCCACCACAGGAGAAGCCACCATTGAGTTACTTTGACCCCTGCACCCAGGAAGAGGAGAGAGGCCCCACAGCACATATTCTGGCATCATATCAGCCACCACAGGAGAAGCCACCATTTAGTTACTTTGACCCCTGCACCCAGGAAGAGGAGAGAGGCACCACAGCACATATTCTGGCATCATATCAGCCACCACAGGAGAAGCCACCATTGAGTTACTTTGACCCCCGCACCCAGGAAGAGGAGAGAGGCACCACAGCACATATTCTGGCATCATATCAGCCACCACAGGAGAAGCCACCATTGAGTTACTTTGACCCCTGCACCCAGGAAGAGGAGAGAGGCCCCACAGCACATATTCTGGCATCATATCAGCCACCACAGGAGAAGCCACCATTTAGTTACTTTGACCCCTTCACCCAAACAGAGGAGAGAGGTTCCACATCAGAGAATCAGGCATCATATCAACCACCACAGGAGTAGGCCCCAATTTAATGGGACCCCGGCAACCATGTCAGATGGCACAACCATCAGCTTCATATCAATCAGCACAGGAGAAGGCGACTTTGAAAGACTTTGACCCCTACACCCAGACGGAGGAGAGAGGTTTCACAGCAGAGAATCAGGCATTTAGATCACCCACCACAGGAGTAGGCCCCCATTGAATCAGACCCTGGCAACCATGTCAGATGGCACAACCATCAGCTTTATATCAATCAGCACAGGAGAAGGCGACTTTGAAAGACTTTGACCCCTACACCCAAACAGAGGAGAGAGGTTCCACATCAGAGAATCAGGCATCATATCAACCACCACAGGAGTAGGCCACAATTTAGTTTATTTGACCCCTGCACCCAGGAAGAGGAGAGAGGCCCCACAGCACATATTCTGGCATCATATCACACACCACAGGAGAAGGCCTCTTTCAGTGATTTAGGCCTTTGGACCCAGACAGAGGAGAGAGGTCAGAGATTAGCTTCATATCCCCCAGCACAGCAGAAGACCGCTTTATTTGACTTAGGCCTCAGCACCCAGACAGAAGACAGAGGTAGCATGGCAGAGGTTATGGCTTCATGTCACCCGTTAGTTTAACCGGCCACTTTCATCTGGTTAGGCCCCGGCGCCCAGACAGAGAAGAGTTTCATTCAACTGTGGGTTTCATAAAATTTGTATCAAATAAAGAAGTGGCCCGTAGCACAACAAGACATGTTTTAGGCAGTTAATAAGGACTACTCTGCACAAGGGAGGGACAGGTCCTGTGGGATCCATGCCTGGTTCATCTTTATGAAGGTCAGCTTGTCCACGTTGGCTGTGGACAGGCGGCTGCGCTTGTCAGTAATGACGCCCCCTGCCGTGCTGAATACGCGTTCAGATAAAACGCTGGCCGCCGGGCAGGAAAGCACCTCCAAGGCATAACATGCTAACTCTGGCCACGTGGACAATTTCGAAACCCAGTAGTTGAATGGGGCCGAACCATCCGTCAGGATGTGGAGGGGTGTGCAGACATACTGTTCAACCATGTTAGTGAAATGCTGCCTCCTGCTAACACGTTCCGTATCAGGTGTCGGTGCAGATAGCTGTGGCGTGGAGACAAAACTTTTCCACATTTCTGCCATGCTAACCCTGCCCTCAGATGAGCTAGCCGTGACACAGCTGCGTTGGCGACCTCTTGCCACTCCTCTGCCTTCACCTTCCACCTGTTCCCCTGTGACATGTGGGAATGCTCTCAAGAGCGCCTCTATCAGCGTGCGCTTGTACTCGCGCATCTTACGGTCGCGCTCCAGTTCAGGAATTAAAGTGGGCACATTGTCTTTATACCGGGGATCCAGCAGGGTGGCCACCCAGTAGTCTGCACACGTTAAAACGTGGGCAACTCTGCTGTCGTTGCGCAGGCATTGGAGCATATATTCGCTCATGTGGGCCAGGCTACCCATGGGTAAGGACAAGCTGTCCTCTGTGGGAGGCGTATCGTCATCGTCCACCGTATCCCCCCAGCCACGCACCAGTGATGGGCCTGGGCTGCCACCCCGCTGTGAACTTGCGTCATCCTCGTCCCCCTCCACCTCCTCCTCCTCATCCTCCTCGTCCTCCAGTACAGTGCCTTGGCTGGCGACTTGTGAACCTGTCCTCTGCTGCTTAAACAAACCTCCCTCTGAGCCACTTCGAACAGACTGGCCCGAAAGTGTTAGAAACGAGCCCTCATCCTCCTCCTCCTCCTCCACCTGGGCCACCTCCTCTAACATCATTGCCCTAAGTGTTTTCTCAAGGAGACATAGAAGTGGTATTGTAACGCTGATAACAGTGTCATCGCCACTGGCCATGTTGGTGGAGTACTGGAAACAGCGCAGCAGGGCACACAGGTCTCGCATGGAGGCCCAATCATTGGTGGTGAAGTGGTGCTGTTCGGCAGTACGACTGACGCGAGCGTGCTGCAGCTGAAACTCCACTATGGCCTGCTGCTGCTCGCACAGTCTCTCCAGCATGTGCAAGGTGGAGTTCCACCGGGTGGGCACGTCGCATATGAGGCGGTGAGCGGGAAGGCCGAAGTTCCGCTGTAGCGCAGACAGGCGAGCAGCGGCAGGATGTGAACGGCGGAAGCGCGCACTGACGGCCCGCACTTTATGCAGCAGCTCTGACATGTTGGGGTAGTGGTGAATGAACCTCTGCACCACCAAGTTCAGCACATGCGCCAGGCAAGGGATGTGCGTCAAACCGGCTAGTCCCAGAGCTGCCACGAGATTTCGCCCATTATCGCATACCACCAGGCCTGGCTTGAGGCCCACCACTCGTCGGTCTGTTGTTCAATACCCCGCCACAACTCCTGTGCGGTGTGGGGCCTGTCCCCCAAACATATGAGTTTCAGAATGGCCTGCTGACGTTTACCCCGGGCTGTGCTGAAGTTGGTGGTGAAGGTGTGTGGCTGACCGGATGAGCTGGTGGAAGCAGTGGAGGAGGAAGCCGAGTAGGAGGAGGAGGCTACAGGAGGCAGAGAATGATGCCCTGCGATCCTAGGGGGCGGAAGGACGTGCGCCAAGGAACTGTCCGCCGGGGGCCCAGCCGCCACTACATTCATCCAGTGTGCAGTTAGTGAGATATAGCGTCCCTGGCCGTGCTTACTGGTCCACGTATCTGTGGTTAGGTGGACCTTGCCACAAATGGCGTTGCGCAGTGCACACTTGATTTTATCGGACACTTGCATGTGCAGGGAAGGCACGGCTGTCTTGGAGAAGTAGTGGCGGCTGGGAACCACATACTGCGGGACAGCCATGGCCATCAGCTGTTTGAAGCTGTCTGTGTCCACCAGCCGGAATGACAGCATTTCAAAGGCCAGCAGTTTAGAAATGCTGGCGTTCAGGCCAAGGGCTCGAGGGTGACTCGGGGGGAATTTGCGCTTCCTCTCTAAGGTTTGAGATATTGAGAGCTGAACGCTGCTGTGTGATATAGTGGAGACGCTAGTTGACGGTGGCGGTGGTGGTGGTGTCGGTGGCACATCCTCTGTTTGCTGCTCGGCAGGTGGCAACATTCCTCTCGAGGCGGAAGCCGAGGCAGCAGCGGTAGAGGGAGCAGGGGGAGCCTCAGCGAGTGCCTGGTTTTTAAGGTGTGTACCCCACTGCAGTTCATGCTTTGCATGTAGATGCCTGGTCATGCAGGTTGTGCTGAGGTTCAGAACGTTAATGCCTCGCCTCAGGCTCTGATGGCTCTGATGGCAGAGCGTGCAAGTCACTCGGGTCTTGTCGGTAGGACATTGTTTAAAGAAGTGCCATGCCAGGGAACTCTTTGAAGCTGCCTTTGTGGGGCTGGGTCCCTGTTGGCGATGTCCAGTAGCAGGCGAACTCTGGGGGCGGCGGCTCGTCTGCTTTGGCCCCCTGCTCCCTCTTTGGCTTCGCTGTTGTCTCGGTCTCACCACTACCTCTTCCTCTGAACTGTGAAAGTCATCGCCACGACCTTCAGTCCATGTGGGGTCTAAGACCTCATCGTCCTCTGCATCGTCTTCCACCCAGTCTCCCTCCCTGACCTCCTCCTGTTCAGTCTGCACACTGCAAAAAGACGCGGCAGTGAGCACCTGTGTTTCGTCATCATCAGAGAGTCGGTGACTCTGCTGTGGTGGTATTCCCATGTCCTCTTCATCTGGAGACATAAGTGGTTGTGCGTCAGTGCATGGTATGTCTTCCTCCACTGGGGAAGGGCTAGGTGGACGCCCCTGGGAAACCCTGGAAGCAGAGTCTTCAAACAGAAGAACAGACTGCTGCATAACTTGTGGCTCAGACCGTTTCCCTGATATGCTTGGGGGTGATGTGACAGACTGATGGGCTTGGTTTTCAGGTGCCACCTGTGCGCTTTCCGCAGAAGACTGGGTGGAAGACCATGTGGTGAACGTGCTGGAAGCACTGTCGGCCACCCAATCGATTAATGCCTGTACCTGCTCAGGCCTTACCATCCTAAGAGCGGCATTGGGCCCCACGAGATATTGCGGTACATTCTGCCGGCTAGTTGAGGGAGTTCGTTCCCTACTGTGTGCGCCTGGGGCCGAACGGCCACGTCCTCTACCAGCAACAGAGGCTCCACGGACACCACCACGACCGCGTCCTCGTCCCTTAATAGTATTTTTCTTCATTGTTGCGATTCAACTCGCACCACAATGAAATATATTATTTTTTATAAGCAAAATCCCCTCACTGGAATACTTTCAGTCTTTTGACTGTATGGATTACAGATGGAATGACTGTTATATGTGAGTACCGCTTTCTTTGACAGATTCTAGTATGGGTACATATATGTTTTCCCAACCCCAGCACATTAGTTTGCTATTTCCAGATGTATGAAACGCAGGCCTAACTGTATCTAGTATATTGAACGCCAGATAAACTAACTTGGCCTTTTTTAAATAAAAAAAATTCCCTCACTGGAATACTTTCAGTCTTTTGACTGTATGGATTACAGATGGAATGACTGTTATATGTGAGTACTGCTTTCTTTGACAGATTCTAGTATGGGTACATATATGTTTTCCCAACCCCAGCACATTAGTTTGCTAATTCCAGATGTATGAAACGCAGGCCTAACTGTATCTAGTATATTGAACGCCAGATAAACTAACTTGGCCTTTTTTAAATAAAAAAAAAATTCCCTCACTGGAATACTTTCAGTCTTTTGACTGTATGGATTACAGATGGAATGACTGTTATATGTGAGTACCGCTTTCTTTGACAGATTCTAGTATGGGTACATATATGTTTTCCCAACCCCAGCACATTAGTTTGCTAATTCCAGATGTATGAAACGCAGGCCTAACTGTATCTAGTATATTGAACGCCAGATAAACTAACTTGGCCTTTTTTAAATAAAAAAAATTCCCTCACTGGAATACTTTCAGTCTTTTGACTGTATGGATTACAGATGGAATGACTGTTATATGTGAGTACCGCTTTCTTTGACAGATTCTAGTATGGGTACATATATGTTTTCCCAACCCCAGCACATTAGTTTGCTAATTCCAGATGTATGAAACGCAGGCCTAACTGTATCTAGTATATTGAACGCCAGATAAACTAACTTGGCCTTTTTTAAATAAAAAAAATTCCCTCACTGGAATACTTTCAGTCTTTTGACTGTATGGATTACAGATGGAATGACTGTTATATGTGAGTACCGCTTTCTTTGACAGATTCTAGTATGGGTACATATATGTTTTCCCAACCCCAGCACATTAGTTTGCTAATTCCAGATGTATGAAACGCAGGCCTAACTGTATCTAGTATATTGAACGCCAGATAAACTAACTTGGCCTTTTTTAAATAAAAAAAATTCCCTCACTGGAATACTTTCAGTCTTTTGACTGTATGGATTACAGATGGAATGACTGTTATATGTGAGTACCGCTTTCTTTGACAGATTCTAGTATGGGTACATATATGTTTTCCCAACCCCAGCACATTAGTTTGCTAATTCCAGATGTATGAAACGCAGGCCTAACTGTATCTAGTATATTGAACGCCAGATAAACTAACTTGGCCTTTTTTAAATAAATAAAAAATTCCCTCACTGGAATACTTTCAGTCTTTTGACTGTATGGATTACAGATGGAATGACTGTTATATGTGAGTACCGCTTTCTTTGACAGATTCTAGTATGGGTACATATATGTTTTCCCAACCCCAGCACATTAGTTTGCTATTTCCAGATGTATGAAACGCAGGCCTAACTGTATCTAGTATATTGAACGCCAGATAAACTAACTTGGCCTTTTTTAAATAAAAAAAATTCCCTCACTGGAATACTTTCAGTCTTTTGACTGTATGGATTACAGATGGAATGACTGTTATATGTGAGTACTGCTTTCTTTGACAGATTCTAGTATGGGTACATATATGTTTTCCCAACCCCAGCACATTAGTTTGCTAATTCCAGATGTATGAAACGCAGGCCTAACTGTATCTAGTATATTGAACGCCAGATAAACTAACTTGGCCTTTTTTAAATAAAAAAAAAATTCCCTCACTGGAATACTTTCAGTCTTTTGACTGTATGGATTACAGATGGAATGACTGTTATATGTGAGTACCGCTTTCTTTGACAGATTCTAGTATGGGTACATATATGTTTTCCCAACCCCAGCACATTAGTTTGCTAATTCCAGATGTATGAAACGCAGGCCTAACTGTATCTAGTATATTGAACGCCAGATAAACTAACTTGGCCTTTTTTAAATAAAAAAAATTCCCTCACTGGAATACTTTCAGTCTTTTGACTGTATGGATTACAGATGGAATGACTGTTATATGTGAGTACCGCTTTCTTTGACAGATTCTAGTATGGGTACATATATGTTTTCCCAACCCCAGCACATTAGTTTGCTAATTCCAGATGTATGAAACGCAGGCCTAACTGTATCTAGTATATTGAACGCCAGATAAACTAACTTGGCCTTTTTTAAATAAAAAAAATTCCCTCACTGGAATACTTTCAGTCTTTTGACTGTATGGATTACAGATGGAATGACTGTTATATGTGAGTACCGCTTTCTTTGACAGATTCTAGTATGGGTACATATATGTTTTCCCAACCCCAGCACATTAGTTTGCTAATTCCAGATGTATGAAACGCAGGCCTAACTGTATCTAGTATATTGAACGCCAGATAAACTAACTTGGCCTTTTTTAAATAAAAAAAAAATTCCCTCACTGGAATACTTTATGGCTTTTCACTGTATGGATTACAGGTGGACTGGTATTAGTAGGGGTGACACAAGCACACCCAAGTCCCTGATGTAGGATTTCTATGGCACAGACCACTATTACAAGTGATTAATGGACGTTGGGAGAGATTGTGCTGCAGCACTAGTCCCAAGATGGCCGCCGCCTATCAGCCCAGTAACATGTGCCACAAAATGGTCTGCACAACCTTTAAAAAAAATAGCCTTGGACTGTGCTGCTAAATCGCTATTGGTCTGAATCCCAGGTGTAGATGTCTGACTTGTTTGGAGCTTTGGAATGCACACTGTGGCAGCTTCTGCTGCAGCACTACAAGTCGCAAAATGGCGGCCGGCGGTCAGCCCAGGTACATGTGGATGGAAAAATCACTCTGGCCACTCTAAAAATAGCCAATCCCTATCAAAAAAGCAGCTCAGCTGCAGTTGTTCAGATGAATCACAGGTGGAGGAGAGAAATTTGCTTCCAGTTATTCAATTATCCCTGCCTATTCTCGCCCTAGCATCAGCTGCGTCTAACCCTGTTCTATTCACATCGGGAGTGAGCACGTCCCGACGTGCGCACAAGCTTATAAGAGGCTGAGTCACATGCTGCACTTGGCCAATCACAGCCTTGCCAATAGTAGGCATGGCTGCGATGGCATCTTAGGGCAAGTAGTATGATGCATGTTGATTGGCTGCTTTGCAGCCTTTCAAAATGCGCCAAAATACATGCCGAACGACGAACCCGAACTTTTACGAAAAAGTTCGGGTTCGGGTCCGTGTCACGAACACCCCAAAATTCGGTACGGACCCGAACTATGCTCGAACTGTTCGCTCAACACTAATAATAATATATGTTCCTGGATTGTTATTACATGGGGAATGCATTAAGCTATTTAAAAAGCCATGTCAGGAGTGGTGACAGGTCATGTTTAACTAACCAACATATTACATGTGGTCATGTAGCTTCATTATGGAAATTAGAAGTGGCATAGCTGGCCTTTGCAAATAATCGGATTCCACTTGTAATGTTTTTCACCTACTTATGCAAATACAAGGAGGAATCAGGTTGGTTGCTATCGTCAGCTATGACATTTTAAATTTACACATTGGTACAAATTACATTACCCACATAGTAAACATACAGTGTGTACTGAAAAACATATAGTCCTCATTGTTTATAATTTACTTACGGACGAAGCTCTATTAATGGGCGCAGGAACATAAGTTGGTCCCTGAAAAGATATGGCCTTTTTTTGACAGTCCCGGACCCACTGCGCCCGCCAGCTCCGCCAGCGACTCTTTACTTCATCAACTTGTAATAAAAATACAACAAACAAAAATTTACCAAACAATACATTCTTAACAGAGGATAACGTATATGCCATGTGCTATGCTAGGGAGGACATCATATGCCATGTGCTATGCTAGGGAGGACATCTTATGCCATGTGCTATGCTAGGGAGGACATCTTATGCCATGTGCTATGCTAGGGAGGACATCTTATGCCATGTGCTATGCTAGGGAGGACATCTTATGCCATGTGCTATGCTAGGGAGGACATCTTATGCCATGTGCTATGCTAGGGAGGACATCTTATGCCATGTGCTATGCTAGGGAGGACATCTTATGCCATGTGCTATGCTAGGGAGGACATCTTATGCCATGTGCTATGCTAGGGAGGACATCTTATGCCATGTGCTATGCTAGGGAGGACATCTTATGCCATGTGCTATGCTAGGGAGGACATCTTATGCCATGTGCTATGCTAGGGAGGACAGCGTTTGACATGTGCTATGCTAGGGAGGACATCTTATGCCATGTGCTATGCTAGGGAGGACATCTTATGCCATGTGCTATGCTAGGGAGGACATCTTATGCCATGTGCTATGCTAGGGAGGACAGCGTGGATCAAACATGTATGCATTGTCCACTTTACTTACCCAACCTCTGCCGACTCTGGCCTTGAGTATTCTCCCATATGGAACTGAAAAGCTCCTGGGCTATTTCGAGCCGCGTCCTTCTTGTACCAGTCGGTGCACTCCCCAGACCTGCTATCCCAAAGACATGGCCTCTCCTCGACCAGGACAATCAGCTTTTCTACATCCATGGCTTTTGGGGCCTTTCGCATCTTGAAATTCGCTCCGCATGGGCAAGACAACCAAGAACAAATCTCTTTCCCATGCAGTGCCTGCAGCCAGACGCTGAGAACTGAACTTCCTGTCTTAAATCCCTTCACTGTTGCTTTGTTACTTGCGTTTACAACGCAACGCAGTGCATCCGGATGCAATGCTTTTTCACGCAGCCCAAATTATTTCTATGGGGCCTGCGTTGCATGAAAAACGCAGAATATAGAACATGCTGCCAGTGATGCGTGAAAAACAACGCTCATGTACACAGCCCCATTGAAATGAATGGGTCCGGATTCAGTGCGGGTGCAATGCGTTTACATCACGCATTGCACCCGTGAGGAAAACTCGCTTGTCTGAAGGGGGCCTTACAGGGAGAGATCTGCAGCATAAAGGACATGCTTCATCAGAAAGGACATACCCTCTGAGCTGCCAGCTTGATATAAATCTAGCAGAGCAATGAATGGGGAGATCTCTGGACCCATGTGAGGTACAGGGCTGGTTCTGGCTTTTTTAGAATCAGATTCTCATGTACTATATGCTTTCTGATTTTCATGTTTTACATTAATCGTGTGGCAACCCCTTTATTGAGGCTGGCATCTACAGTGCTGAGTCATGAGTTGACAGCACTGCCCTAACAGAATATAACCAAAGCCCTGTCCAGGTGGTAAGTGATATCACACAAGCCCAGTGCACATTACTGCAGTGCAAATCCCATCTAGATAACATAACGTCATATACTTCTAACAAGGGTCCATAAAAGCCTGTCCTCTATAAACATGCCGACATATGTATCCAATAACTGTCAAACCAGGAACCTGGACACAAACTTACATTTTAAAGAACATGAAGCATGCCACATCCAGCACACAGAACAACATATAAAAGGGTTTATTGTCTCATCTTTCTGTCGCTTCGTCATTTTATCTGTGGGAAAATTCTATAACCACAGTCCATATGGATGGAAATAGCTAGTCCAGAATAAAAGTTTTACTAGCTGTTTGCCTCTGTAATCTATGCCAGGCAGACTATAATGGACCTCAACCCCCACAGTTTTTACAGACGTAAAAACTATAAGAAAGTGTGGGGGGGGGGAGCAATGCTTGACCTCGCCACTTCAGTGCTGTTATTAAAGAGCAATCACAATGTTACCTGGAATCCTACATTCTTAAATTGTTCTCTTGTGTGAAGTCCTGGAATATCGTATTCAACAATTTCTCACTTATCTTGATATAACAGATTGCATCTGGTGACAACCACTAATCACTCATTACAGAGGCATTAAAACTTATCACTCTACTTTCAGTTAAACCTGAATGGCATAGCATTCTGCATTGTTATACAAAGTCACATCCTCCCTTTTTCCTACTCTGCCTAAGTGTCAGTCTTCACTCTAGTTCCAGCATTCTGTTCATGCACCAGAAGTCAGGATGAATGCAATGTATGGGAGCATACCTAAAATGAAATGTAAATGTTTTCTCCAAAAAAATAACACATATGGTTATTTTAATTCATTATACTCTTACAACCTGCCGTGTTATGCAGACTTAACTTTCCACAATACTAAATAGTAAAATATCGGTTGGCAATAGTGGATATCATTTATATATTAAAGGCTCCTTTACACAGCCCGATGGAGCAGGTGATTGTTGGGAAGGAACTATTTTTTCCCAATTACCCCCTGCTCGTTAGAGGAGTAGAAGAGCTGCATTTACACGCTGCAATCACCTCCACTATATGGGAAAGAGCGATCGCCACTGTCATCGCTCATCCTAATACAGATTTATTGTTTCTGGACAGCAGAGTGCTGTTTACACAGCATGATCTGCTGCTCAGAAAGGATGATTTAGGTGACCGCCTGATCAATTGTTTCTTCCAATTAACAAGAGGTTTGCTCATTCATCGGATAATCAGTGCCACCTTTGCAGCAGCAGATCATTGGGAACGAGCGTTTGTACGAACGTTTCTCCACAATAATCTGTTCAACAATAAGGCAATATAAAGCCACTTTAAGACATAAATAGCTAAAAGGATACTAGACATCCTCACAAGAGATGAGCGAATCAGTTTGTAATGAACCGGGTACATTACAAACTTCCCAAAAATTCATCTGCAAGACAAAACTGAAGCTTTTCAGGCTCACTTTGGACGAATCCTCTAAAGCGCAGAGCCATTTTACTGCACATGTCGGCAGGAAAAAGCATGAGGGAGGAAGAAGGAAGCTCAAATGACCCTAAAAGGAAGTGAGAAGGAGTACTCACGCTGATTGGTTCACAAGCTGACAGACAGCCTGGATGAGCCAATCAGAGCTGCAGCAGGCAGGGAAGTGCCCTTGCAGAACGAGCAGAACGTTATTCTGTGCTGGGCTGTGAATGAGGGTAGATGACAGTGTATGACAAAAATCAATCTTAGGGACAGTGTACAGTCGCAATCAAGCTTGTATTCTAGTGTGAGGGCTAGTGAAGGGAAAGGCTAGAAAGAAGAAGAATTGTATAGAATAAGGAAAGGCAGGGAAACCTTTCAGCCAGGGAGTGAGAAGTGAGGAACTAAAGCTGGGTGTGCTAGGCAGTGCCTTCTAGCTGCAATTACTGTCTCATAACACAGCTGCAGCTGATGCAGAACTTAAAAAGTAGCTACCAGCAAGAACATTTTATCTAATTTAAATAGAAATAAAGCTCTTTTTTCAAACCTGAGTTCAAGTGTTGGTGTAAAGGGAATAAGTTCAGTACAACTGTGTGACATGTGTTTTATAACCCAGAGAGTAATTAATGTTTTACATCTCAGTGAAAATACCTGAAACAGTAGTCCCAACAATCTCCAGACAGTTCAAGTGTTGTTGTGGTTTACAAAAATAGCAATATAAGTGTACAATGCGTGTCTTACAATCCAGAGGGTAGTGTTTTAAATTTCTGAGTGAAAACGCAGAAAATAGTAGGCCAAATTATTTTACAGGGGATCTCCAGACAGTTCAAGTGTTGGTGTGGTTTGCTAAAATAGCAATACAAGTACACAATGCATGTTTTACAGTCCAAAAGGTGTCGTTTCAATGTCTGGGTGAAAATACCTGAAATACTAGGGCATATCCAGACAGTTCTAGTGTTGGTGTGTGTTTGGGGGTGGAGGGAGGCAATTATTTTAATTGTAGGTTCACAACTAGAGCTTATCTGTGTAGTTGAACCCACATAAGACAATATGCCCAAATCTGCTCAGTGGTGTGGAAACTGCATTAATTCCAAACTAAATTGTCAGTAGCAGTGTATTCAGTGTGTTTTTGAAAGGAATGACTTTTTACTGCTGCTTTCTACTTTAAAATGTTGTGTCACAAAACATATTATACATTTTCAAACCAGCACCTAGATCTGAATACTTTAGTAATTGCATGTAATTAAAAAATTTGTATAGCCAGTGAACTATTCAGTAAAATGCATCTATATAGTGTCACCTACTGTTTGTTCTTTATTTTTTGTCCGTCTCACTGAGCTGGTTGAACGTGCGCTGTTTAAATTTTCTTCTGCTGCCAGTCATATATTCTGTTAGAAGTTACAGGGAGAGAGCGGCAGCAGCAAGGACCCACCACCTTAGCTGCCAGGTTGAAGATAATCTAGCAGAGCAATTGCTGTGTACATTAAGCCAAATAGCTGGAATTCTGAAAGACTCAGGACCAGGCCTTGTCCTTCCAGAGCCAGAATGCGAGTAGTAGCAGCACCAGCTACCCGGCCAGAAGTAGTAACAGTAGTAGTAGATGTAGTAGTGGGCCGTACTTCTCCCTGGCTTCAGAAAGGTACAACATAATTACTGAGGAGAAGGAGGATGAGATTGTGGATTGGATGGCTCACTCCTCCACTCCAGTAAGATGATGTAAAGGTAACAGAGTCTGACACTGTGCCTTAGAAGTGAAACAAACAAAACAACAAAGGAGGTTAGGAAGACCTTTAAACAAGGAATATCCCACTCAAGAGGCGCCAGTGGTGATGGGGGTATTAATAGATTATCAACATATAAATCTCTGAGAAGGAAAAAAAAAACAACAATAGGGGAGGCTGCCAAAAATAGCGTTAGCAACAAGCTAAACGCTTCAAAAGTCAGAAGAAAAAGTGCGTGTAAGGTTATAGTCTGTAGTGTTATCGACCTTCTTTGTCAAAGGCTACAGAAAAGCGCCTAATCCCCAAAAACAACATGTATACATCAGTGGTAAAAAATCAATATCTCTCCATACAGTACTTTAAAAACTATTAACATCATAAATGGAGGATTTATATTATAAAAACATACACTTAGGAAGTTGCTACTCACTTCACTGGGGGGCTGTCAAACAGGTTAAGCTCAAGACGCCTGAGACAGTACCCCCCTGGCCAGGATCGCTTGTAGTATCTTAGAGGTTGGAGTCAGCACACATAATCCAGGGCTTCTCTTCAATCTCTTTTATTCAATAAATAGGGCTCAACGCGTTTCGGGGTGTATATAAAAGACCCCTTCCTCAGGAGCAGACAATTAAAAACCTTTTTGTATGTATATGTATAAATTACAAGTTTTACTGAATCTTTTCCCATAAAACTATATATCAGTCTGCTCAGCTCCTCCTGCTCAATAATTCCAGGCTGGCAGATTGCACTGCATTTTCATGTTGACAGGTTTTTAACTTATCAACATTTAAATCCCCATTATACAAGAACGCCCATTATAAACTAAAGGAGGATAAATTCCATCCCTTTTGTGGTCTTATTCAAAGAACAGTTCAGCGAAGAATTAGGACTGTTGACCAGTATGACAGTGTGTTATTGAGGTGTAAAAGGAAATGAACATATCCAAATCCAATACCACCTTGGGGAAAATGAACAAATTCCATGTAGAAGTTGCCTGGATACATCTGACACAGATTCTGCAAGGCAAAAATAACAGCCAATCGTTTGTGGTGCATATCAATACAGTTATGGTAAATGATAATAATTTATTAATAATAATAATAATATAATTTAGTTGAACTACAGGTGAAAACTGTTGCTGGATGAGATGAGCAATGTGGGGCTTTTTTAGGATTGAAAAGTCCCGGCATGCCCAGATTGCTCCACAATGGCTAGAGCTACAGGTTCCCTACAGAGTATATGGCAAAGCATTCTTTAGGTGAAAGTTAACTGGAATCTATTCCCTTTTCATAAGGTTTAACCTCCATCTGCTGCTGAAAGCTTTGGCTTGTCTACACTCTGTGAACAGATAGCTAATTTGCATTTGACTGCTGGCCTAATATTAGTACAAATGAAAAGACACTGTCCTGTATTCATTCATAGCCAAATTGGGCCGCCACTGTGTCTTTAACAATAACTCGTTTTATGGTTAAATGCCCTAAAACATTGTTCATTCATGTCTTTTCTACACAAGTCTGTTCATTAGTGAACGAAACAAAAGGAACCAAAGTAGAGAGACAAGAAACAAGCAAATAAACAAAACCAGTTATTAAACCTGTAGAGGCCGCAGTATGTTTGTGTTTGTCTGGTAATTAAATATGCCGCTTCTTACAATACTGCAATGAGTTTACTCATTTTATGATTTCTTTAATGTACTTTATGCCTCGTTTTATTTCTGGTCTGTGGATTTGATGAAATGTTGGTATTCAGACTTCTACCTATATCCTCCAGTCACAGTTTCATGGACTATACCCTACATTCTACTTAAAGGGGTTATCCAAGACTATAAAATGCTCCCCATATGCCGGGCCCCTCACAATGAATCTACTTACCTGGCTCCCTGCTCCCTGCGCCACTCCTGTTACCTCTTCATTACATTTTTATGAATTTTTCATTTGTCTCTCCCTAAGCTCTTGAACGCAATGACCACAATAGAAAATCATGTTGGAGTGACACTGACATACACTGACATACATAGCTATGGGTAAATGCATGTTTGACAGCGTTAATGGTCAGCATGTTCAAAAACACACTGTGACATGGCATGTGTTATTCTCTTATTCCAAAGCTTCCAAAAACGTTCCCAATTTTCCCATCTCGAATATTTATGCCATATCCGCAGAATATGCCGTAAAGGTTTGATAGATGCAGGTTCCATATTACATATTTTCAGAGTGACAGTTCCCCAACACCGATCCTGGCTGCAGATATGAATGAAGTGGCGGCTGTGGATGTGCAACTCCCTCCATTCACTTTAATGGGTAGTGATAAGCAACTGAGAACACTTGGGACCAGGATGGGGGTTGGGCAATAGGTGCAGGTACCTGAGGTAGAACTACAACTGTCAATCGTTTATAGCATATCCTATGCAATAGCGTGCTAATAATATGGATAGTTTGAAATCAAAGGGCTAAAAAGTCTGCCATTCTTGTGCATGTCTCATATTTACTCTTAAGTGAAACTTTGCTGCGTCCGAATATAACATGCAAAACAGCGAGAATCAATGATATTACTGGACCCGTATATTCCCTCAGCTCCACTGGCCTTATTCGAAATAAAGTGTAGAGTTAACACTTTGGTGTTTGCAGCATTAGCAGCTTATACATACTGTATCATAGGTGAACATTTAATGGGATACTATACCCTTTGTAGAACTAGACGGATAAGCATGAATATATTGCCGAGGCAGAGGCATGTACAGTACATACTGTAAGTTCATTGAAATTCCACACAGTAACACTGGAGGTTGCACTGCCCAATAACACAACAATGGGACGTTTGTTGCAGCCATGTTGACAATGGTGCACTTTAATTACAAGCCCTTTCCATGTAGAAACCTGCTTTTAGGTGACTGAAAATGTACAATTACGCTGAACAGCTCTGTACTCCAAGCTGCAGTATATCATTTCTGAAAATATGGTCCAAGTGAAAACCATTCTTACAGAAAGCTATATTTATATACTTTGTGCTGCAGTAAACCTATGTATTTACAGATGAAAACCATTCTATTGACCTTAAAATGCTTTTGGTGACCCCCATGTTTTGCACTAGATTATGTTGTAATATCTCTCTGGTCTCTCAAGTATCGGGTAAAGGAGATGGAGACAAAACATAGTGAAATTCATATCTGATATTATCCCTGATATATTTAAAATATACAGTCAGGTCCATAAATATTTGGACACCGACACAATTCTAACATTTTTGGCTCTATACACCACCACAATGGTTTTGAAACGAACAAGATGTGCTTTAACTGCAGACTGTCAGCTTTAATTTGAGGGTATTTACATCCAAATCAGGTGAACGGTGTAGGAATTACAACAGTTTCCATATGTGCCTCCTACTTGTTAAGGGATCAATCAATCAGCAGGCACCCTGGGACAATGCCGAGGGGGGTCCTGTGACCCTCCCCATATCAGCGATCGCTTCAAACCGTAGATCAATTCAGTGACCCGTGACCGCGGGGATCAGAAATCAGAAACTTCAAAATGACCTAAATTTAAATTCCCCCGCTCCGGCAGCAGGCGGTGCTGGGGGGGCGGGCGCGCAATCATCCCGCCCGCCCCTTCTCATTTCTAGGATGGCCGAGCGGTTAGCAAGCAGAGTGTCAGCACATTGCTGACACTCTGCTTGAAACGGCTGACATCTGTGCTGTGATGCATAGGGACCGCTGTATGTGCAGCACGCCAGACCTGCAGGGTATAGCGAAGCGAGGTCACGGTTATAGGCAATCGAGGGTTGCTCACTGTATTGGAGAACCCTGGCAGGCATGCGGCAGTGAAGGAGAGGTAGACACAGTTCCTCTGGGGCACACTCTGTATATAGGGACCAGGCCTGATGGTGGATGAGGTGCCCTGGATCATGTTACAGGTATTTTTAGTGCCTGGGGCAAGGTCCCTGTTGGATTTGTGACGCCAGTGCCTGTAACGGTGGCACACCGATTTATAGGAGGAATAACTGAGTACTCAGTGGATAAACCAAACGTTGCTTTACTTGGTGAACACAGTCCAACTTTGTACATACAGTTACAGTTGATAGTGATGATAATGCAGTCCCTTGAACAATACTTCAAAAGCAGGTAGACTTTAAATAGTGGCAGGAATTAATCATGCAAGATACTTGGAGGGCACAACGGTTGATGCTTTACAGTACAATGCTGCTCCATCCCCTTCAGCTATTCTAGCTGGCTGGATCCCAAGGCCCGGATGCCTAAATGCTGGCTTTAATCCTTGGTATATAAATCCTCTCTCCAGTATTGGCGCTTGCTGTACTTTATAGAACCTCTGCCCATCAGGGTACTTATCTGACCTGGTATTGTCCTTACTCGGCTTGAGGGTAACTGCAGGTTTCTCCCAGGAGGTGCTGTCCTGCAACTGGGGTGTCTCTACTGAGCTAATCCTAGCCTCAGGAGCTTCAGGTGGACGAAGTAACTCCTCTAGTCCCCTGGAATGAACTACCACTCCCCTGTCTGGGCCTTCCTATATATATCTAGGGCTCTCTATCTCCCTCTAACGTCTGGGAGGCCAAACTACACCCTGACAGGCCTGACACCCAGCTAACACAGGGAAATGCATACATATAACATTACAGGTAATAACAACACATTAACCCCTTTTGTGCAGTGCCCACCTTTACCTAGTGGGACACTACATACCACCACGCTATAACGTTGCCCGTCCTCGGCGCAACATGGAGGGGCCCTGCCTAGCTGGATACTGCATCTGAAAAAGAGAATGAGAACCGGCATACATGGCAAATATCACAGCAACAATACCAACATTAAACTGAAGGAATGGTGAAAAGGGGCGTCGTTCTCTTCTCTCAGGATAATGGAAGGGAACAGGGGCGCTGACCTGGTGCAGCGTATCAATAAACCAGGATAGTCCATAAATGCAAATTGTCCATAATATAACAGTAGAACAATATAAAACGATGTAAAGTTCTTGGAGGCTCAAGGAACAAAAATGAGTCCGTATTCAGGCTTGCAACAGAGTTAAACAGGGGTTTCCCGTGAGGGGCTACCTGGGCTCATGATGTAGTCCTCAAACCTCACAGGTGGGTGTCCCCTGGTAGAACGGGTAGACCTCCTTAGTGGCGGAGATTCTTCCTGCCTGAACTCAGGAAGGTCAAGGGAGCTCACCGCCTCTGGAACTTCTTCAGGAACTCTCTGAGGTAAGGTCTCCTGAGACGGGAGACCAACAGGAACAGGAGCAGGAACCAGCAAATTCAGCCAAGGCGTGAGGGCCCAGTGGAGTGGCTCTTTATCGTGGATCAAGTTCTCCACAGCCTGCATAGGGTCCATAGGTGGAGCCGGCAATTCTTCCTCAGAAGGCTCAGGCTCCATCTCCTCCGCCGCTGGTTCTCCTTCGATACAGGGTTTGAGGCGGTTCCTGTGAACAACTTGGGGACCTTTTCCTTCTCTGGAGACCTGGTAAATGTGGGCTGCAGCATTAGGTATGGCAGTGATAAGGTAGGGAATCCTTTCCCATTTGCTGTCCAACTTACTGGTCCGGTGGTTGTTTTTCAACCAAACCTTGTCTCCAAGAGCCAGGGGTCCCGCATGGGCAGTCTGGTCGTAGTCTTTTTGCTGGCGTTCCCGGACATTCTCCATGCGTTCTTGCACAATCTCCTTGGCATTAAGAAGACGCCTCTGGTGCTCCACTACCCAATCAGTCCTGGGCAGTGGGTTGATCACATCCGGCACTTGTACCCCCAGGGAGTGATCCGCAGGTAATCTCCCTTGTCGCCCAAACATCAGATAGAACGGGGTGTAACCGGTGGAACAATGGATGGTGTTGTTATAAGTGTACATCAGTTGTGGCAACAGAGTAGGCCAATCACCCCTCGTATCAGGGGGTACTGCTCTCAGCATTTCAATGAGAGTCTTATTCATCTTTTCACAGAGTCCGTTACCTTGCGGATGATAGGCGGTGGTCCGGACTTTCTGGCAGTTGTGTAGCAGGCACATCTCATGGAACAGCTGTGACTCAAACGCAGACCCTTGATCGGTGAGGATCCTTTCTGGACAGCCGTAGGGCAGAAGGAAATGTTTCCAGAACGCCTCCGCTGTAGTCTTGGCTGTCAGGTCTTTCACATGCACTGCTACGACAAACTTGGTGAAGTGGTCAATTATAGTCATGGCATATGTATATCCAGAGCGACTTGGCTCCAACTTCACATGATCAATCGCGACCAATTCTAGAGGAGCTGTACTTACAATAGGATGGAGAGGTGCCCTCTGGTCATGGCGTTCCGTCCGCCCCACAGCACAGGCAGTGCATTCTCGGCACCATTTCTCGATATCCTCTCTCATCCCAATCCAATAGAATCTTCTCCGTATAGTGGCCTCAGTCTTTTGCACCCCGAAGTGTCCAGACTGGTTGTGGTACATGTCCAGTACCAGGCTGGCATCCCGACGTGGCAGGAGAATCTGGTAGACTCTATCACAGGACACTGGATCCAGACTCCTTCTGAGCAACAGGCCTCTTTGAAGGAATAGTTGGTGGCGATGTCTCCACAGTCTTACTAGTTCTGGGTCTGCACTCTTCCTGCGGATTCTCTCAGGGATTTTCCCACTGGTAAGGAAGTCAAGCAGTTCACCGAGGACTCTACTTTCGGACTGGAGCTTAATCCATCTTTCTTGATCGCCTCCGGACTCAGGATCATCTGAGGAGGGAAGATCAACAGCAGGGAGATTTTCAGTACGGATATTATCCTGCTGGGCGAATTTATTGTAGAACGCAGGCATCTCCACTTCTTCCCAGGCATCTTTTAGCTCATCTGGGGCCTCTGTAGTGGGAAGCCGCGACAGGGCATCAGCATTATCGTTGGAGCGGCCTGCCCGGTACTTCACAGTAAAGTCATAGTTGGCAAGGCGGGAGGCCCATCTTTGCTCCAGTGCCCCTAACTTGGCCGTGTTCAGATGCGCCAGGGGATTATTGTCCGTGAAGGCAACAAATGGTGTGGCAGCAAGATAGTCTTTGAACTTTTCAGTCACAGCCCACACTAAGGCAAGAAACTCCAGCTTGAAAGAACTGTAATTCTGATCATTCTTTTCAGCTCCCTTCAGGGATCTGCTGGCGTAGGCAATTACCCTTTCTTTGTTGTCTTGCACTTGAGCCAACACGGCCCCCAGGCCTCTTTTACTGGCATCCGTGTAGAGGAGGAACGGCTTCTGATAATCTGGGTAACCCAGAACAGGGGGTTCAGTCAACTTCCTCTTTAGGATTTGAAAGGCAATTTCCCGTTCTTGGTTCCATTCAACAGGAATAGGGGTTTTCGGGCTCTTCTTTGGATGCCCCCTCAACAGTTCCCGGATGGGGTCCGCAATTTGTGCGAAGTGCGGGATGAAACGCCTGTAGTACCCTGCAAAACTGAGAAAGCTTCTCACCTCTTTCACGGTCGTTGGAGTAGGCCAGTTGCGGACAGCAGCCAGTTTATCTGGATCAGGCTGTATTCCATCGGCACTGACAACGTGCCCAAGGTATTTGACCGCTGGTTTCAGCAGGTGGCACTTGGATGGTTTGATCTTGAGGCCATATTTAGCAAGAACTTGAAACACCTCACCCAGGTGCTTTAAATGGTCCTCATACGTCTTGAAATATACAATGACGTCATCCAGATATAAGAGTACAGTCTCAAAATTCCTATGGCCTAAACAACGTTCCATCAGCCTCTGGAACGTTCCTGGAGCGTTACACAGTCCAAACGGCATATAATTAAATTCAAACAGGCCCATAGGTGTAGTGAAAGCAGTCTTTTCTCGATATTCTGGGGCCATGGGTACTTGCCAGTACCCACTGGTTAAGTCCAAGGTAGAGAAATAGGCTGATGACCCCAGAGCAGTCAAGGACTCCTCAATGCGTGGCAATGGATATGCATCTTTGTGGGTGATTTGATTAATTTTCCTGTAATCCACGCAGAACCTTATGCTGCCATCTTTTTTTCGGACAAGAACTAGGGGCGCAGCCCAGGGACTATGGCTGTTCCGGATTATATTAGAGTCTTTCATCTCTTTTATCATCTCTTTCACAGACTGATAGGTAGTAGGTGGTATGGGTCTGTGCCTCTCCTTAATAGGAGGATGAGAGCCAGTGGGTATGGTGTGTTTGATTACACTGACCTCTCCGTAGTCCGTGGAGTGCTTGCTGAAAGCCTGGTGGTGCTCCTTCACCAGCTTCAGGACTCCCTCTATTTGCCCCTTTGGGGTGGATTCGTCCCCCACATGTAGTTCTTCCCACCAGGACGTTGTAGAGGTGCTGCTGCTCTGTGTGGTCTGGAACGCCTCCGTGGCAGGCAGACGGATCACATCCTGGAAAGACACTTGAAAAAGCTGAGCAACGGGGCAGTGTTTAAGAAGAGTAACGGGATGATCACCAAAGTTAATTAAGCGGACAGGCACTTTACCTTGAGACACAGTCACCATGCTCTTGGCTGTCCGTACGAAGGGATGATTTTCAAAGGGAATAGGTTCCACTAGGGCTTGATAGTCCTGGCCCTGGATCCCTAACACAGCATGGCACCACAGGATGATCTGGGAATTTGGAGGCAGAATTACCGGTCGGTTATCCCGGATCCGGACAGTGCAAATTTCTCCTTTCTTGTTGGCAAACTTTTGTTGAGCACACAGTACACTAATAGTCTTTTGGATAACTCTTCTGGAAGCAGGTGAGGCTGAAGATATAGTTTGATTTAATACGTCAAGCACTTCAGAGTAACAATTTTTCAGAACGTTAGTCCCTAAGATCACAGGGTGTCCTCCTTTATCTCCTGCTTGTACCACAATCACGCCTTGCTGTGGCAGGGTGGCTTCTCCCACTTGAAGGGTAGGTTCCCAATACCCATGCACTTTCACTGGCTTACCGTTGCTGGCAATGATATCTAGCCAGGACTCTGGTGGCTGGGTGAGAAGACTTGGATCCCAGAACTTGTCAAAGGCAGGCCGTTGAATGGTGGTGACCTGTGACCCAGTATCCAAGAGGGCTTCAAAGGGTATCCCGTTGATGCATATATTAATTTTTGGACGGGATCCTACATACTTAGGCATCCAGCTTGGATCCTTTGGACCTACTGTTCTACCTCCCGAGGGGCGGTCCTCTGCCTCAGGGATTGCCCGTTTAACTGCCAGCACATTGATTCAGTATGTCCATATTTCTTGCAGTGGTGACAGACAGGCTGTTTTCTGCTTCTGGGCCGGTACCTTGGTCGCCCATCAGGCTCTTTTGGATATACGTCTCCATATGCAGGTGGGAGCCTTGGAGGAAGAGGACCTTCATCTTCTAGTAATAATGGTCTCTCCCATTCCTCTATCTTTTTGCACACCTTCTCTAGACTTAGAGTAAGATGGTTCACTTGCTCCATGAGGGCTGCCACTACATCCGTGACTGGAGCTTGGGTGGCCTGACTGACCCCTGCAGACCCCACATTAACAGTCTTTGGCTGACAAGCCTGGGGTTCGTAGGAGGCTGCTGGCCCTGGAGCAGGGTTCTGGCCTAATATACTGATGGCCAATTCTTTAAAGTCCAGAAAGGCACAGTGGGGGTGTTGAGCTGACAACATGCGTAGCTGGCCCTTTAAATGCTCATTACTTACGCCTGCAATGAATTGCTCTCTAAGAGTCCGGTCCTGGTCCTCAGCTTCTTTAGGATCCACTTGGACTACAGCTCTCAGTGTCTCTTGTAAGGACAGGGCAAAATCACGGAGCGACTCCCCAGGTTGCTGCTTTCTGCTGAAGAAACGCATTTTAACTTCTGACACCGTTCTGCCCTCAAACGTGGTGCCCAAGCGATCAAAGATCTGTTCCAGGCTACTTTTCTCAGAGCGGGGCCACGACATGACTTCCCTGCGGGCGGCCCCTTCCAACTGAGCTAGGGGGATCTCCATTTGCTGTTCGGCATTTATGGGGTAAAGCCGGAACAAGGCCAGTATCTGTTCCCTAAAGTCCTTTAACTTATGGGCTTCCCCTGAATAACGTGGGAACCAGGGGGCCCCAAAATAGTACGGCATAGTTAGCGGCATCATGCTTGGCGGTGCCGCGGCGGCAGGGGCCTTAGGGTCGGCTGGGGATACTCCAGAAGGCATGACTGGGGCCACCTGTCCGATTTCCTCAGGTGTGGACATGATGCTGCTAGGTGGGTATGGCCCTTTAAATGTAGCAGAGCGGACCGGAGCGGCAATGATAATAACTTTTTTTTTTTCACAGAAAAGTCTTTTGTCGCTAACGGGGCTCCCTCCGGTGCCCTGGCAGGGGTCGGGAACGTTCTGGTAAGGTAAATAGCAGAGCCGGCAACAGTTTTAAGTTGGTACTCACTCCGGTGGTGCTCGCTCCAAGTCTCGCGAGATGCGCGGCTACGGGCGTCGGACGTCCTGCGTACAGCGTCAGCAGGTGGGCGCGGCCTCTCGTAGCTCCGGGACTCAGGTAGGCGGCACCTTTTTCTCCAGACAGGGCGGCGTTCTTCCTCCTCGCCGGCTGGGTGATGACTCCGCCTGGTTCTTTTCGCGCCAAAGTCCTCTTTTTCGCGCCAAACAGTTCACCGGGCGCACTTGTAATCCACCTCAGGTTTAAGTGGCAAAATGGCTGTCTATTCACTGACAGCAAGCGGTGGCTTAAACAAGCAGCAAACAGTCCAGAAAACGTTATCTTCACACCGCTAATTATGACAGTTCTTTGGCCCAGCACTTTATAATAAAACGGTAGGGCTTGGTCACTTTAAGGCAGTTTTTTAGCACACAGTTTTATATCCGCAATGGCGCAGGAATGTTCCGTAAATCCTGTTCGTGACGCCAATTTATGCAGCACGCCAGACCTGCAGGGTATAGCGAAGCGAGGTCACGGTTATAGGCAATCGAGGGTTGCTCACTGTATTGGAGAACCCTGGGCAGGCATGCGGCAGTGAAGGAGAGGTAGACACAGTTCCTCTGGGGCACACTCTGTATATAGGGACCAGGCCTGATGGTGGATGAGGTGCCCTGGATGTTACAGGTATTTTTAGTGCCTGGGGCAAGGTCCCTGTTGGATTCGTGACGCCAGTGCCTGTAACGGTGGCACACCGATTTATAGGAGGAATAACTGAGTACTCAGTGGATAAACCAAACGTTGCTTTACTTGGTGAACACAGTCCAACTTTGTACATACAGTTACAGTTGATAGTGATGATAATGCAGTCCCTTGAACAATACTTCACAAGCAGGTAGACTTTAAATAGTGGCAGGAATTAATCATGCAAGATACTTGGAGGGCACAACGGTTGATGCTTTACAGTACAATGCTGCTCCATCCCCTTCAGCTATTCTAGCTGGCTGGATCCCAAGGCCCGGATGCCTAAATGCTGGCTTTAATCCTTGGTATATAAATCCTCTCTCCAGTATTGGCGCTTGCTGTACTTTATAGAACCTCTGCCCATCAGGGTACTTATCTGACCTGGTATTGTCCTTACTCGGCTTGAGGGTAACTGCAGGTTTCTCCCAGGAGGTGCTGTCCTGCAACTGGGGTGTCTCTACTGAGCTAATCCTAGCCTCAGGAGCTTCAGGTGGACGAAGTAACTCCTCTAGTCCCCTGGAATGAACTACCACTCCCCTGTCTGGGCCTTCCTATATATATCTAGGGCTCTCTATCTCCCTCTAACGTCTGGGAGGCCAAACTACACCTTGACAGGCCTGACACCCAGCTAACACAGGGAAATGCATACATATAACATTACTGGTAATAACAACACATTAACCCCTTTTGTGCAGTGCCCACCTTTACCTAGTGGGACACTACATATGGAAGGAGTTAACAGGGAGGGAGCTCCCTCCCTCTCCCATCGGGGGCGGCTGTGCCTTTTCAGCCCCTGATTCTTGACAGGATCACAGAGGGAGGGGGGCCCCCCTCCCTCCCCATCACCCGCTGCACTGTTGGGGCAGTGAGTGATGGTTACCATGGCAACCGGATGCCTTCACAGGCTTCCGGCTGTCCATAATGCTGATCAGACTTCTGCTAAAGGCATAAAAACCGTATGTCATTCCTTTCCTTCTGCGCCCTGCAGTGTGCCCGTACAGCAGTTTACGACCACATATGGGGTGTTTCTGTAAACTACAGAATCAGGGCCATAAATATTGAGTTTTGTTTGACTGTTAACCCTTGTTTTGTTACTGGAAAAAATGGATTAAAATGGAAAATTTGCAAAAACAAATCTAAACTCTGAAATGTTATCTTCATTTGCCATTAACTCTTGTGGAACACCTAAAGGGTTAACGATGTTTGTAAAATCAGTTTTGAATACCTTGAGGGGTGTAGTTTCTAGAATGGGGTCATTTTTCGGTGGTTTCTATTATGTAAGCCTCACAAAGTGACTTCAGACTTGAACTGGTCCTTAAAATGGTTTGTTAGTTCAGAATTAACACTAAGTAAGGAGGAATCGAGGCCCCTATGTCGTCTGCTTCTGGCATGACCTGTGAAAAGAGGGAAAAGTTAGCCCGTGACAAAGCATCAGCCGCCACGTTCTGTGTTCCTCGGATATGGGAACAGCAGTAGTGAAAGTCTTGCAAAAGACATGACGTGCAGAGATTTAGATCTACCTCTTGTTAAGATGTCTACTGTTGCTGAATTGTCTGAAATGATTGCAACTGTGGAATTGGCCCATGAACTACCCCACGTGTATGCAGCAGCCACTATGGGGTACAGTTCGAACAAGGCTGAAGTCTGTAGAAAACCCGGGATCTGTCTAACTTCACCCATCCAGTGGGTGCCAAAAATGGCAGCAAAACCAGTGCCAGCGGAAGCATCAGAAAAGACTAAGGGAGATTAACTAGTAGCAGTGGGGATGAAAAAAGTGGGGATGATCCTTACCAGTTTGTTTTCTGGCAGCCTAGCTAGCATATTCCCTGAGTCTAACACGATGCCCAGGAACGTGAGTACAGTAGATGGGCTTTCAACCTTCTTGGGTGACACTGGCACACCTAGCTGGGATAAAACTGCTTGTAAGGTTTCAAGCCCCTGAGGTGTATGCCCTGGATGTTCAATCAACAAAAAATCATCCAGGTAGTGGATGACATGTTCGCAGTGGAACTTTACTTCCAAGATCCAATGCAGGGCCTGCGCAAACTGGTCAAATAACCAGGGGCTACTCTTGGAGCCAAACGTCAGCTTCGTGTCGAAATATTACAAACTCCTCCATTTTATACCATGCCATTGCCAGAGAGCAGGCATGATGGGAAGGAGTTTGAAAGCATCACATATATCTGCCTTAGACAGGTAGGCTCCAGGCCCTACCTGCATGACGGTTGCTATGGCCTGATCTATTGATGAATATTTCAGGTTTACTTCTTCTGACGGAATGAGGGAATTGAGGCTGGCAATGTGAGAAGCATGCGGGGCTGAAAGGTCATAGATCAGCCTCTCTTTTTTGCTAAATTTGCCTGTGACTACCCCTACCAGGCTTACCCTCCAGTGGTCGAATGGTGAAACCGTAAAAGGTCCTATGATAAACCCTTTTTCTAACTCTGCCTCTAACAACTTGTCCACTGTACTTGGGACTCTCTCAGCAGACTGTAAATTTTTGCACTCGTGCAGGACCTGTATGGAACCCTACCACAAACCCTGTGACCAAGAAATTGACAAACCTAGTATCATGATGACCTCGCAGATATAACTGTAAATAATCAGTGTTTATGATGCTCATGCATGCTTTATCTGATTTTAATGGACATGCTACCTTAGTACAAACTTTCACCGCCGACTCTGGGAGAGATCTTAGAAGTTGAGATAGACGGAAGACTCAGGAGTCGATCTGACAGATCTCTATTGTTTTCAATGTTGCTGACAGGTTTCCACCCCCTCGCAGGTGTTGCTCATTATCAGTAGTGTTGATCACGAATATTCGAATTGCAAATTTTTATCGCGAATATAGGTACTTTTGCGACTATTTAGAATATAGTGATATATATTCGTAATTTCGAATATTCAAGATTTTTTTATTGCTTATTTTCGTAATGCAAATTTTTAGCGCAAATTTTTCATTTGCCGAGTAAAAACATAATTTCCTCCCTGCTTCTTGCTTGTGGGCCAATGACTCATTAGCCCACAAGCAAGAAGCAGGGAGGAATCATGACTTTAAATGGGATAAATGATGAATATTCTAAAAAACTAATATGTAGCACTATATCGAATATATTAGTTTTTAGAATATTCGTAATATTCTAAAACAAGAAAAAATAGCATTATAGCGAATATTCGAAAAAAACCGAATATAGAGCAATTTAGCTAATATAGTGCTATAATCTTGTTTGTCTAATAGTTGTAATTTTTTTCTTATCTGAAGTTCAGATTGGAAAAAAATTTCAACTATTGAAAAAAAAGATTATAGCACTATATTAGCTAAATTGCTCTATATTAGTTTTTTTTCCGAATATTCGCTGTATTGCTATATATTCTTGTTTTAGAATATTACGAATATTTGAAAATACTAATATATTCGATATAGTGCTATGACTCATTGCTGGCCCACAAGCAAGAAGCAGGAAGGAATCATGTTTTTGCTCGGCAATTGATAAATTTGCTATAAAAATTTGTATTGCGAAAATTCGTATATTACGCGATCATTACCTTATTGATTCTTCAAGTAAAAAAAATCGTAGAATATAACGAATATTCTAATTCGCGAATATTCGGCGAATATTCAACAAAATATTTGCGAAATAGCAGCTTAGAGAGAGAGTCAGGGTTTGCTAGGTGGTGACCTCTTTATTCCCTAGGCTTGGGGCCTAGTCTGTAGTTGTTTTGTTGTTGTTCCCTTTGGTTTTCTTTCCTTCCCCGTACTACCCGTGACACAAACATGAAGCAGACGGCATTGGCTCTAATGACAGGCTGAGAAATTTTAATTCTTGCAAATTTGGGATCTTCCTAAATGTCTGAAAAGGTGACCTAACTTATCCACCACGCCTGCGCCTCTCTGAGTGCCCGACGGACCTGCTGGCGAAACCTTGAAACTTGATTTGGACACGGTGGTTGCACTGTAACACCACTCGGCGGTGTGAAAAATAGACTGACAAAGTGAGCACGATGGGGCTTTAAGACCTGCAAAGTGTCAGCAGAAAATCTCAGTGTCTATGTTGGCCCAATTTGTGCTAAACTGAAATTGACTGAGTGCTGCTGTGTCACGCCTTGCCCTGTGAATGTGCGGAGATCTGCCAGGCTGGCTGCACAGGTCTGATTCTTCTCTTTGTTTTGGTTTGGGTTTGAGCTGGATCCACCTTCCCTCAGGTGTACTGGGTTGATTATTAGCAAGGCTATTTATTCCTCCTTCTCCCAGTGGCCTGTGCGGGTTATAGTTCTTTCCTGGGAGCTCTTGATGTGTGTTGGATCGTAGGCTCCAGCTCTGCTCAGATAAGTCCTATCCTTCATTTCCCTTTGTGTGTTTCATCTAGGCCTCTAGGAAGACGCTTGCTTCTTCCTGGTTTGAAGAAGCAGGTTGCCTCTTCCCTTTTCCCTGCTGCTTAGGGTTTGCCCAGGGTGTTCAGGTTTAGGCACGAAGGCATGTGCATATCCACCCTAAGGGTATGCACATGGGCACAGCAGTTTAGGGAAAGCCTTTAAGGATCGCTAGGAAGTGACCCTTTTCTCCCCAGCTTTTGGGCCTAGTCATTTATTCTGCTTGTTCTCCCGTGTTTGGTTATTTCCCCGCTTACCTACCTACCGTGACATGCTGCTGCTTTTTCAGAAAAAGAAGAGTGGTAATCATAAAACACAGCACCGCCATACTTGTACCCCAAATCAGTGACTTTGTAAAGGTAGAGATCCAATTCCTACCTCCTGTCTGGACGGACAGCGTAAACGACGACCCTATTCAAGCTGAACGCCAGAACGAATTCAGAAATCGTTAGCTTCCGATTGAGCCTATAATCTCGGCTCTTGAGGACCACCGAAACCTCACCACAAGCTATAACCTTGTTTTCGGTGAGATCTTGAGTGGCAATCAAGAGGAATGCTAGACTTACATCTCTACCCTCAAGTATGTCTTTCTTGACATTGGCCGGAATGAAATGCGCTGGTATGATGATGGGCATAGGGGACAATGTACCTGAGCAACCAGTGGTAGAGGCGTGGAGGCGACTGGTACATCTCGTGCTGGACGAGTGACTACTGCACCCCGAGACTCCACTGTTTCCAACCTCGCCTGAATATTGGTAATTTAAGACATCAAGTTATTGATCAATAAAAAAAAAGGAGAGATTAAAAGCTACTGAAGCAAAAAAAAAAAAAAGAGGGGGGTGAAGGTGAGAGAGTGAAGAGAATAAGAGCTAAAAAAAAAAGAAAAAAAAAAGGAGAATTTAAGAAGAAGGACCGAAGAAGAAGAAGGGGGAAGGGGGAAAAAAGAAAAAAAAAAGGGGGATGGCTCCTAAACAAAATAGACGCTCCACGGACCTGAATTCGGCTAAGCCAGGACAGAAACAAATAGAGTCCTCCAGAATTTATCAATTTTTAAGATCACCAAATTTAGCTACTAGGTCAGGTTTGAAAGGGAGGCAGGACATTAATATAAAAAAAAAACATTTCAGAACCTAGATCGGAGGAGACACCTGAGGGGGACCCCTATATTGGCGATGGGGAGACACCTACAGATAACCCCTCCCCACTAGACGAGATTCTATCCATTGTTAAAAACAACAGTAAAGCGATACAAAACATAGCGGTTCAATTGGGGTCAGTACAGACAGACGTCCTTATTATAAAAGACGACTTGAGAAAGATTCGGGATAGAATCAAAGAATTAGAAAACACAGCGAATAACTTGGAGCAAGAAGTGAAAATATTAAAAGAGGAGAATTCTACAGTAAAAAAAGATTAAAACCACCTGAAAAAAACAACTGGTGGATTTAGAAAATTGCTCAAGAAGATGTAACGTATGAGTGATTGGCTTTGGCCTCATGCACACGACCGTTTTTTTTTGCGGTCCGCAAAAACGGGTTCCGTTTTTCCGTGACCCGTGACTGTTTTTTCGTCCGTGGGTCTTCCTTGATTTTTGGAGGATCCACGGACATGAAAAAAAAGTCGTTTTGGTGTCCGCCTGGCCGTGCGGAGCCAAACGGATCCGTCCTGAATTACAATGCAAGTCAATGGGGACGGATTCGTTTGACGTTGACACAATATGGTGCAATTTCACGGATCCGTCCCCCATTGACTTTCAATGTAAAGTCAGGAGTTAATATACCATAGGATCGGAGTTTTCTCCAATCCGATGGTATATTTTAACTTGAAGCGTCCCCATCACCATGGGAACGCCTCTATGTTAGAATATACCATCGGATTTGAGTTACATTGTGAAACTCAGATCCGACAGTATATTCTAACACAGAGGCGTTCCCATAGTGATGGGGACGCTTCTAGTTAGAATATACTATGAACTGTGTACATGACTGCCCCCTGCTGCCTGGCAGCACCCGATCTCTTACAGGGGGCTGTGATCAGCACAATTAACCCTTCAGGTGCCGCACCTGAAAGGGTTAATTGTGCGTATCATAGCCCCCTGTAAGAAATCAGGGGATGCCAGGCAGCAGGGGGCAGACCCCCCTCCCTCCCCAGTTTGAATATCATTGGTGGCCAGTGTGCGGCCCCCCCGCCCCCCCTCTATTGTAATATCATTGGTGGCCAGTGTGCGCCCCCCCCCCCCGCCCCCCCCTCTATTGTATTATCATTGGTGGCCAGTGTGCGGCCTCCGTCGGCCCCCCTCCCTCCCTTTATTGTAATATCATTGGTGGCCAGTGTGCGGCCCCCCCCGGCCCCCCCCTCTATTGTAATTTCATTGGTGGCCAGTGTGCGGCCTCCGTCGGCCCCCCTCCCGCCCTCTATTGTAATTTCATTGGTGGCCAGTGTGCGGCCTGCCCCCCCCCCCCTTCCCAGTCACAGACATCGCAGCAGGTAAGTATGATGCTTCTAATATTGTAATATTGCTAAGTAACCATGGCAACCAGGCCTGCAGTAGCGTCCTGGTTGCCATGGTTACCGATCGGAGCCCCAGAGCGATTAAACTGGGACTCCGATCGGAATCTCTGCTGCCACCAATGATTGAGGGGGAGGGGGGAGAGGGGAGGCCGCACACTGGCCACCAATGATATTAATACAATAGAGGGGGGGCCGGGGGGGCCGCACACTGGCCACCAATGATAATACAATGGAGGGAGGGAGGGGGGCCGGGGGAGGCCGCACACTGGCCACCAATGATATTACAATAGAGGGAGGGGGGAGCGGGGGGCCGCACACTGGCCACCAATGATAATACAATAAAGGGAGGGAGGGGGGGCCGGGGGAGGCTGCACACTGGCAATAGAGGGAGGGGGGACGGGGGGGGACCGCACTGGCCACCAATGAAATTAAAACTGGGGAGGGAGGGGGGGTCTGCCCCCAGCTGCCTGGCAGCCCCTGATCTCTTACAGGGGGCTATGATATGCACAATTAACCCCTCAGGTGCAGCACCTGAGGGGTTAATTGTGCGGATCACAGCCCCCTGTAAGAGATCGGGTGCTGCCAGGCAGCAGGGGGCAGTCATGTACACAGTTCATAGTATATTCTGACTAGAAGCGTCCCCATCACCATGGGAACGCCTCTATGTTAGAATATACTGTCCGATATGAGTTTTCACGAAGTGAAAACTCATCTCTGAAAAAGCTTTTATGCAGACGGATCTTCGGATCCGTCTGTATGAAAGTAACCTACGGCCACGGATCACGGACGCGGATGCCAATCTTGTGTGCATCCGTGTTCTTTCACGGACCCATTGACTTGAATGGGTCCGTGAACCGTTGTCCGTCAAAAAAATAGGACAGGTCATATTTCTTTAAGGTGATCGAAAGGATGATTAATGATCTACTTTGGGGGAGGAAACGGGTAAGACTTAAGTTAGAGCATTGATATAAGCCCCTGGAGAGGGGAGGAGTTAACCTCCCTTGTTTTAAGGGATACTTTTTAGCCGCACAGTTTTGTTTTCTCCGGGAATGGAAAGAGAGTCCACTCTGACTTAGTCAACAGATCTCCATATGATAACTTTCTTACTCTACTGGAGTCTGATCAATTGATCAGCTCCAATAGAGAATTTAGATCAGCTAGGAATCTTTTCATGAAGTTATGGTATTCTATTAGACTATGGTGTGGAGTGAAAGGCTCACTAGGATGCACTCCTTTATGGTATAATCAGCACTTACAAACTTTAGATGAACTAGCTAAGGAACAATATTGGCAAAAAAGTAATATTGTATATTTGACAGGTAGTAAGTAATCGAGATATTATTTCATTTGTAGAATTATCACAGAGAGAAAAAACACAGAAATTATTATGGTTTCGTTAGTAAATAAGGTCTGCACTTTTGAGTATAAAGAAAAAAAAATAGGTTTCAAATAGACGCTTCTACACAATTTAATGAGTGGATAGGGAATATGGATCAGAAGATGAAGATCTCTCACCTTTATAAAAATTTACTTACAGTTGCAAGAAAAAGTATGTGAATCCTTTGGAATGGTATGGATTTTTGCACAAATTGGTCATAAAATGTGATCTGATCTTCATCTAAGTCACAACAATAGACAATCACAGTCTGCTTAAACTAATAACACACAAAGAATTAAATGTTACCATGTTTTTATTGAACACACCATGTAAACATTCACAGTGCAGGTGGAAAAAGTATGTGAACCCGTAGACTAATGACACCTCCAAGAGCTAATTGGAGTGAGGTGTCAGCCAACTGGAGTCCAATCAATGAGATGAGATTGGAGGTGTTGGTTACAGCTGCCCTGTCCTATAAAAAACACACACCAGTTCTGGGTTTGCTTTTCACAAGAAGCATTGCCTGATGTGAATGATGCCTCGCACAAAAGAGCTCTCAGAAGACCTACGATTAGGAATTGTTGACTTGCATAAAGCTGGAAAGTGTTATAAAAGTATCTCCAAAAGTCTTGCTGTTCATCAGTCCACGGTAAAAATTGTCTATAAATGGAGAAAGTTCAGCACTGCTGCTACTCTCCCTAGGAGTGGCCGTCCTGTAAAGATGACTGCAAGAGCACAGCGCAGACTGCTCAATGAGGTGAAGAAGAATCCTAGAGTGTCAGCTAAAGACTTACAAAAATCTCTGGCATATGCTAACATCCCTGTTAGCGAATCTATGATACGTAAAACACTAAACAAGAATAGATTTCATGGGAGGATACCACAGAGGAAGCCACTGCTGTCCAAAAAAAACATTGCTGCACGTTTACAGTTTGCACAAGAGCACCTTGATGTTCCACAGCAGTACTGGCAAAATATTCTGTGGACAGATGAAACCAAAGTTAAGTTGTTTGGAAGAAACACACAACACTATGTGTGGAGAAAAAGAGGCACAGCACACCAACATCAAAACCTCTTCCCAACTGTGAAGTATGGTGGTGGGGGCATCATGGTTTGGGGCTGCTTTGCTGCATCAGGGCCTGGACGGATTGCTATCATCGAAGGAAAAATGAATTCCCAAGTTTATCAATACATTTTGTAGGAGAACTTAAGGCCATCTGTCCACCAGCTGAAGCTCAACAGAAGATGGGGGTTGCAACAGGACAACGACCCAAAGCATAGAAGTAAATCAACAACACAATGGCTTAAACAGAAGAAAATATGCCTTCTGGAATGGCCCAGTGAGAGTCCTGATCTCAACCCGATTGAGATGCTGTGGCATGACCTTAAGAAAGCGATTCACACCAGACATCCCAAGAATATTGCTGAACTGAAACAGTTCTGTAAAGAGGAATGGTCAAGAATTACTCCTGATCGCTGTGCACGTCTGATCTGCAACTACAGGAAACGTTTGGTTGAAGTTATTGCTGCCAAAGGAGGTTCAACGAGTTATTAAATCCAAGGGTTCACATACTTTGTCCACCTGCACTGTGAATGTTTGCATGGTGTGTTCAATAAAAACATGGTAACATTTAATTCTTTGTGTGTTATTAGTTTAAGCAGACTGTGATCGTCTATTGTTGTGACTTAGATGAAGATCAGATCACATTTTATGACCAATTTGTGCAGAAATCCATACCATTCCAAAGGGTTCACATACTTTTTCTTGCAACTGTATATCGCGATTTGGAGATGTTTCTTCTGCTGGCCAGAGGTCTTGGCAAAATGAGTGTCCAATAATGCATTTGGACGACCAGCAGAAGGTAACTCTGAATTTAAAACTAGTTTCACATAACATTAATCACGTTGTGGTGCAGTTTAATATTCTACACAGACTTTATGTTACACCTCTTTGGCTTAAGAGATGTGGGATTAGGAATGACTCTAACTGTCCTAGGTGTGATATTCCTGAAGCGGATTATTTGCATATGTTCTGGTCCTGTGCAGAGTTGAAACATTATTGGGGGGCTATTCATAGATATATTGAGGGAAAATTGAAGGTGCGGATCCCTTTCTCCGCTGAATGTTGGGTACTGGGTGAGTTGGCCAAGGTTAGTTGTCAGCAACATAAATTTTTTTTTTTATTTAAGATAATGTTTTTGGCACGACTTGTGATAGCATGCTCCTGGTTTTCATGAAACAGTCCCACTATGAATACATGGGTAAACCTGGTGAATACGACTAAGAGATATGAATATATCTTGTATAAGCAGAGAAAGGCTGAGAAAAAATGTATTGGAACCTGGGTAGACTGGAACTCAGAGAGCATCCCCCACTCTCCACCCGTCAACGCTACTCCTCGATCTTAGGACACATCGCAGGGGGGGGGGGAGTTTCTGTGGGGTTAAAAGAAAATATGGTGTTGATATATGTTAATAATGACATGATTTATGTAATGGTTATTGTTGGACAACTAATAAAGTATTTAAAGGGTTTCTACCACCAGAAATACTGTTATGTAGCTGACTGATATAGCGATGCGCCAATGTCAGCACTACATAACAGTATGTTTCTAACGTTAGTCCCTGCAGCCGTTTTTGTTAAAAAAACACTTTTATTATATGCTAATGAGCCTCTAGGTTCTATGTGGGCGTAAAATCAGCACCTAGAGGCTCCGTCCATTCACCCATTATGCCGCCCAGGTCCAGTGTTGTGCCCGCCCAGCTCCTCTTGATTGATGGCACGGTCCGCCGCATCGCTGCCGAAATCCAGCGCCTGCGCCGTTCACTTCTGTCTTCGGCGCAGGGGCAGTGAGTAAATGATGCGATCCTGGTGCCGTATTCCTCACTGCGCCTGCGCCGACTACGTCACAGTGAGGAAGCCGGCATCAGGAGAGCGGCCTTCACTAACTGCGCCTGCACGAAGACAGAAGGTGAACGGCGCAGGCGCGGGATTTCGGCAGCGATGCCCCGGACCGTGCCATCAATCAAGAGGAGCTGGGCGGGCACAACACTGGACCTGGGCGGCATAATGGGTGAGTGGACGGAGCCTCTAGGTGCTGATTTTACGCCCACATAGCACCTAGAGGCTCATTAGCATATAATAAAAGTGCTTTTTTAACAAAAATGGCTGCAGGGACTAACGTTAGAAACATACTGTTATGTAGTGCTGACATTGGCGCATTGCTAATGTCAGTCAGCTACATAACGGTATTTCTGGTGGTAGAAACCCTTTAATAAAAAATAAAAGTTATTGATCATGACATGCAACTGTGTAAGGGAAGTCTGTGTGGTGTCCATAGACACCTCCTCGTGGGGAGAGCTAGCTGACTCCGCCGCGAGTAAGCGGTACAGCTCTGCTTTCCTTACGGTAGCCGAAAAAGGGATACCTCTCCTCAACAACTCCGAAGTGAGCTTAGGAATGGTCCAGCTTTGAAGCGACGGAATATTCCATGCTCCGACATCCTGGTCGTTTTCTCATTCACTGAAGCTTCCTGTATGTCAGATGCATGCGACATGTTGCAACTGCTGATGATAAACAGACATTTAAACAACGCTAGTATGCGTGAGTGAAGAGAAATGCCAAACCTGTGCAACCTTCCACAGAGAGAACAACTAACCGACAGAAAGGCGGAGGGAGATGCCACGTGACGACTCGAAACAGACTACAGCGGGCACCCGTGATAATCACCTACTGACTCTAAATGAAACTAGGCGGATGTAAGTCATGTCTTTATACTGACAAACATGACGACATGTTGTGAAAAAACGTGACTTACCCTTTTTCCCCCCATTTTTTTTTACAACCTATAACCCCGGGCCAAAAGTAAAACGAACCTGTGACACCGTAAGTTGAATTTACAAAGTAGCCCACTGGTAGTGAACGTAACTTGTGTCACCAAGTGACTGCCCCTGCTAGACTGCCCCTGCTAAAAAATAATGATTGAAACCGCCATGGCCTGAGTGACGCGTCAGGTCTGATGTCGTGATACCGCAAACTGAACCTATAACAACCTTTGAAGAAACGTCAAGTTGAGAAGCCCGTACCCTAATGGGAAAAATCACCAGTAACGTGAGTCGCTGTACGCTAATCTTTTTTTTTTCGCCATTTTTATTTTTTTTACCTTCTACCTGAGCCAGAGATGTAATTGACAATACCAACTCAGAATGGAGAGCTGTGACGTGACCTGAAAAGGAGAAATGACGTGCTATGACGACCCTGGCTCTGGTAGTATGCTGACACTGACATGAGGTTGTACATAGTAATATTGGTTATATGTAACGACAAAGATCATGCTGTTACACTTGGGTATGCTGTATAAAAGGTGTGGCAAGTGAAAATGTACCCCCCAGAAAATGTTGGCATGGACCATGTCGGCGTGCCCTGGGCGTAACCTGGGTACATGCCGCGTAACACAAATGTGCAGCTGGTGAGTCACACAAATATATACCAGTACTTAGTGACAACGGACCACACTGGCAACCTGGGCATGCACCGTTCGACTACGCATGTACCGCTGAAATGAATTGTATGTACCTGTATGATGATATAGAGCAAGCAGCTATACCCAGGTTATAATGTACTGGTATTCACCCTGTGTCCCCCGTGTGTAGTGATCCAGTCGTGCTATGACTAACCGGGCATGACGTGTGTGACAGAACCTGTTCACATTAAATGAATACAGTAATGGCCCATGCACTCCCCCCCCCCCCCCTTCGTAAAGCACGGCAGCCCATGCCAGACATGATAAACCTGCTGACTCCTGCCACGTGGGAGTCATGATGTGGGCTGCCAGGCAGATCGTTCCAGTGCAGTGTCCAGCTCCTCCTCACCTAAGGAAACTGACACACTGCCGACCGGACTGTAAACTAGACGGTGCAGCGAACACTAACCCGGACTGGAACGACTTAGTTTCAGTTCCTAACGCCGACCTGGAACGGAACCTGGACTTACCTGTGCATCGCCGGACTTGCGATTAAGATGGCAGCCCGCATGTGTTCGCGGAGCGAACACGGCGAACTGGCATCACTGTATATAAGTGCTGCTGACGCCCCTCCCACAAATACAGGCCAATATATCGGCCTTCATACATATATTAGTCTAGGTTTATTGTTTTGCATACTTATTTTAATTCTGTGAAAACGGAGCGATTTGATTCTTTTTATATTTTAACAAAATTTTATTTTAAATTAACTTTTTTAAAGTTACCATAACAATTTGATTGCAATTTGTATTCTGTAATGGATCCATTACAGAATACATTGCAGAGTACATAATTCTGTATATTCCAATGCAGTGCCTCCGCCTGCAGGCCAGCATTGGAATATACTAGTAACAGGCCTAGAAGCATTCTACAGGCTTACTACTATGGAACACCTTCCCCGATCTGAACAAGGAGGCATTCTTGTCCTGGAAGCTCATAACTCCTGTTTTTAGTGCTCTCAGATGCCATGGTCACATTTAACAACAGCATCTGAAGGGTTAAATATGTGGGATCATCAGCATTATCATCAGTAGCAGAAATTAGCCCTGGGTCTCTGCTGTTTGAAACAGCAGAAACCCGGTGGCCATGGAGCCTGCTGTGCTCGTGAGTGGGAGCCCTTTTAAATTCCGGACTTCCTCGGTACATGTAAGGCAGATCCGGAAACGGTTTAAACCCCCCTTTACACATGCATGCTTGGCTTGGCTGAGTGTGCATTTTTCTCAATAGGGATAAAGCCTCTTCTGCTAGACTCCTCTGGTGGTAGTGTGTCTCCCTTGAGAACAAACGTATCAGGCATTTTGGAAACAAGCTGCCACCGGAGGAGTCTCCCCTTACATCTTCCAATGTAGAAAATGGCATACACACTAGACGGTTGGCCGGTCGACATTGGCAAGTTTGGTTGGTATTTTTCTGATGTGCATGGCCAGCTTTATTCATCTTGATTTCAGCATTCTCATGAATTGCAGCTATGCTATTAATAAATCATTGGCTCGTAATTGACCCAGTTCACTCTAGTCCCTTCCTTAGGTGTCTTTAAAGTGACTCCCAAATCCATTTCTTTTATCCACTGGAACCGCTCCAGCAGCTATTGTATCTGCTTTAAGAAAGAAATCAACAAAGTAATACAGTTAGCAGTGGCAGCGTGGGTTCACATTGTATATTATTTTCTCCTTTCATAGGTGACATGGTGCAATAGTCTGGTTCTCAAATAGGGCAGAACAAAAACTCACACTGTTAAATAGAGTGGGCGGAGAAGACATTCCCACCATTTCACCATACATGATGGGAAGATACGAATGTGTGACTCACACCACTCCTGTATTAAACTCCCATCATGTGCTGTGCTAACAGTAAGAAAACTGTATGGTGTTATTCTTTTATTTGAGGAGCTGGTTTCACAATGCTACATAATAGCAGCTTATACACTCTTCCCTACGCTCCTCAATTATTTTCCCGTCTTGGAGCTGTACTTTTGCTACTTCAGTTCCTACAGTATAGATTTCTTTTACAGTGTGCTCTTTTAATTATTATTGTTGAGTTCATGTGGTGATAGTATTTATTTCTCTCATAATTGCCCATTTTAGAGCCCCTTTTGCATCCAGATATAATGGTAGCTGGTGTATTGCTGCTGAGAAAAAAAGGGGCTTTCTCTTCCCACCCTTGTGTGATATAAAGCAGGAGCCAACCGTGTTATTCGGCTCCTGCAAAACCTTCATGACAGAACATTCTTTACGTTTGCCAATTATGTATTTTATTAGGGTGAATGTTTTTCAGAGTTGATGGCAGGTCCATTTACATTTTTGGAAAACAGAGTAGATTTTTTTTTTGTGGAGTAGAGGGGGGGGGGGGACAGATTGATAATCATAAAGCAAATGTTATGAAATGCATTTAGGTTTTAAAAGCTGGTGAGTATTATGAGAAGATTTGTTTTTTAAGCATTGCATGGCTTCTTCTGCCCTTGGATTAGAACAAAAAGAAAATGGTAATCACACTGCAGTTAAAAGGCAGGTTATGGAAATATCTGTAATAATTTGTCACCAATTGAAGACATTAACAATGTCTATGTAACACATGATTAGTGTGAAGCTCAAAGAAAACAGACAGTGAATATATTATTTTTTAATAGTTCTGACATAACTTATTTAAAGGGATTGTGCCATAACTAAATTTTACTTTAATATAAGTGAGCATGAGAAATTAGTTACTTTCTGTTGCAAAGATGCTCCAATTGTGAGATGCCCCCTGGCATTTAATCTGCATAGTAATGTGCATGCCCACCTACGGAGGTGGACGGACAAGCTCAGTTCCATCCTTCAACTGCGTCCTGAGAAAAGGCACACCCCTGAGCTGCCAGCCTGAAGAGAATGTAGCAGAGCAATTGGAGCAATGAATGGGGAGATCTCTGGATCCATGCTAGGTACAGGGCTGGTTGTAATATTTTTAGAAAGAGATTATCATGTATTATGTGATGACTGATTTTTCATGTTTACACCATAAACACCATAATCTCGCACAAAGACAACCCCTTTAAAAATGGAAACCTGCTCAGTGACCAGCTGATTTAAACAGATCCATCTTCTCTAACATCTTTACAATCAGCTGTTATAAATGGGGAAGCCATAAAACCATACAGCCACTGCAAGGGGAATTTAGAATTACATGTCAGCCATTAAAAATAATTAGCCAACCATGTAATATACAGATGAGAGCTGTGGGGGATATGCATCTGTTGTCACAAAGAGTTGGAGGGGATGGTGCACCACTGACTCCACCACACCCCTGTCCCTGCCCTACTTGCACTATCCGTCCTATGTAACGGAGCGCAACTGGACGGCGTTCCCTAGCCTCCGTAAGTGCGGAGGGACAAACAAGACAGACAAACATAGAATGGTCAACAAGCCGAGTCAGAACCAGGAGGTAACAACAGTACAAGAGGATAAGCAAAGACGGGTCAAAAACAAGCCAAAGTCAAAAAACCAGGAGAAGCAAAGCAGACACAAGGAGCAAAGCAAGGATGGAGACGATCAACGAGTCAGGAGTCAAAAGCCACGGAATCACACTTGGAACTCTGGACAGGACCTTATTCACAGGCACCTGTGGTCAGCAGGTTGCCTGTATATATAGTGGGGAAGAGGAGTCATGTGACTTGGCCAGCGCCACATGACTCATTCCCCTGCAACCAGCCGAGCGCCGAGTGCTCAGCTCGGCGCTCGACTCCTTACAGTTGCCATGGGAGTGGAGAACGCCGACCGCGCTAAGCAGGTGAGTGCCACCGGGTCCTCCACACCCCTGTTGCTGTGTAGACAAGGACGGAGTGCACATCCTCGCCTCAGTACTAGCCCGCGGGGCGCCGGCGGGCACTTGAGGAGGGGAAACGTTAAGCAGGCGCCTCGTGACTAGAGCTGTCCCGAAACTATTCCGCCGCGAACAGTTCCCGGCGACATTGCTTGTTCGTGTTCGCTGCTGGCGGGCGAACATATGCGATTGTTCAGGTCCGCCCCCTATACGTCATCATTGAGCAAACTTTGACCCTGTACCTCACAGTCAGCAGACACATTCCAGCCAATCACGGATACTCCCTCCCCAGGACCCTCCCACCCCTCCTATCAAAAAGCAAGGGACAGCATCCACTTAGATTCATTCTGAAGCTGCAGTGTATTAGAGCAGGGAGAGTGCTGCTGCTGCTGAATTATAGGGAAATTGTTAGCTAGACCCAGTGTTCTGTGTCCACTCCAGTCCTCAAAGACAGCGTCCTGACAGCACCCCAAAAAGCACTTTTTAGGGCTAGTACATCAGTCTGCTTTAATATTTTTTTTTTCTATAATATATATTGCAGTTGCCTGCCGTGTGTGAGAGGCCACAGGCCCACAGACTGTACTGTGTGCACACCCTCATATCGGGTGGCACAGTACCTTGCAGATAAAAAAGTCATTTAAATTTTACCCTTTAATATAATGCAGTTGCCTGCAGTGTGTGTCAGGCCACAGACCTGTACTGTGCCCACTGCCAGTGCCCACCACTCATATCGGGTGGACAGTACCTTGCAGATAAAAAAGTCATTAAGTTTTTACCCTTTAATATAATTGCAGTTGCCTGCCAGTGTGTGTCAGGCCCACAGACTGTACTGTGCCCACTGCCAGTGCCCACCACTCATATCGTGTGGCACAGTACCTTGCAGATAAAAAAGTCATTAAGTTTTTACCCTTTAATATAATTGCAGTTGCCTGCCAGTGTGTGTCAGGCCCACAGACTGTACTGTGCCCACTGCCAGTGCCCACCACTCATATCGTGTGGCACAGTACCTTGCAGATAAAAAAGTCATTTAATTTTTACCCTTCAATATAATTGCAGTTGCCCTCCAGTGTGTGTCAGGCCCACTGACTGTACTGTGCCCACTGCCAGTGCCCACCACTCAAATTGGGTGGCACAGTACCTTGCAGATAAAAAAGTCATTTAATTTTTCCTCTGTAATATAATTGCAGTTGCCTGCCAGTGAGTGTCAGGCCCACAGACTGTACTGTGCCCACTGCCCACCACTCATATAGGGTGGCATAGCACCTTGCAGATAAAAAATTCATTTAATTTTTCCTCTGCAATATAATTGCAGTTGCCTGCCAGTGAGTGTCAGGCCCACAGACTGTACTGTGCCCACTCCCCACCACTCATATAGGGTGGCACAGCACCTTGCAGATAAAAAAGTCATTACATTTTTCCTCTGTAATATAATTGCAGTAGCCTGCCAGTGAGTGTCAGGCCACTGACTGTACTGTGCCCACTGCCCACCACTCATATAGGGTGGCACAGCACCTTGCAGATAAAAAAGTCATTACATTTTTCCTCTGTAATATAATTGCAGTTGCCTGCCAGTGAGTGTCAGGTCCACAGACTGTACTGTTCCCACTGCCAGTGCCCACCACTCATATAGGGTGGCACAGCACATTGCAGATAAAAAAGTAATTAAATTTTTTCTCTGTAATATAAATGCAGTTGCCTGCCAGTGTGTGTCAGGCCAACAGACTGTACTGTGCCCACTGCCCACCACTCATATAGGGTGGCATAGCACCTTGCAGATAAAAAATTCATTTAATTTTTCCTCTGTAATATAATTGCAGTTGCCCTGCCAGTGAGTGTCAGGCCCACAGACAGTACTGTGCCCACTGCCCACCACTCATATAGGGTGGCACAGTACCTTGCATGCATAGTACCACTAATCTAAAAAAAATGACAGGCAGAGGGTGGCCACCCCGCAAGGGCCTGTACGTGGTGCTGTGATTTCACGTACCCTGAACTCGAAAAATTCTGAGGACATAGTTGATGGCTTACACAGGACACCCATTCTTCTACAGCTTCCGCTTGGAACCTTGATGCACCATCCTCCTCCAGCTCAGCTTCGGGCACCCTCAAGTTACCACTCGCCCGCCCGCCGACACCACCAACACTAGCACCACAGTCGCTTCACTTGATCTGTCAGAGGAGTTTATTTACACATCAGTTGGAAGCAATGAGCGATGCGCAACCATTATTTGCCAGAGGATGTAGATAACAGGGATATGTCTCAGTCAGGCAGCATTACACACATGGAACGTACGGTGTGATGATGATGATGATGTTGTACCCGCTGTTGCTTCCTTTGCTGAGTTGTCAGATACAAGTGAAACGGTTGATGATGACAATGTGTCCGTGGATGTCACGTTGGTGCCTGCTCGAAGAGAAGAAGAACAGGGGGAAAGTTCAGATGGGGAGACAGAGAGGAGGAGGAAACGAGTTGGAAGCAGGGGGAAGTCGTCGCAAGGAGCTAGTGGCACAGTCAGACAGCATGTATCGGCACCTGGGGTCAGCCAGACAGCACGCCAATCAACGCATGCTGTTGCCACCACCATAATGCCGTCATTGCAAAGCTCAGCAGTGTGGCATTTTTTTTTTGTGTCTGCCTCTGATAACAGCGATGCCATTTGCAACCTGTGCTAAAAGAAACTGAGTCGTGGGAAGTCCAACACCCACCTAGGTACAACTGCTTTGCGAAGGCACATGATCTCACATCACAAACGCCTATGGGATCAACACATGATGAGTACAAGCAGCACACAAACTCAAAGACACCATCCTCCTCCTGGTCCAGCATCTTCAGCCACGTCAACCACTGCTGTCCTCCTTGCCCCCTCTCAACCACCTGCCACTCCGCCTCTCACCTTCAGCAGTTCTGCTCATCTGCCCACAGTCAGGTGTCTGTCAAGGAAATGTTTGAGCGTAAGAAGCCAATGTCACAGAGTCACCCCCTTGCCCGGCGTCTGACAGGTGGCTTGTCGGAACTTTTAGCCCGCCAGCTTTTACCATACAAGCTGGTGGAGTCTGAGGCCTTCAAAAAATTTGTAGCTATTGGGACACCGCAGTGGACGGTACCCGGCCAAATTTGTTTTTCACAAAAGGCATTTCCCAACCTGTACTCTATTGTGGAAAAGGAAGTCATGGCATGTCTGGCACACAGTGTTGAGGCAAGGGTCCATCTGACCACTGATACCTGGTCTGCAAAGCACGGTCAGGGCAGGTATATCACGTACACTGCGCATTGGGTAAACCTGGTGACGGCTGCCAAGCATGGAATGCGTGGCTCTGCAGAGGAGTTGGTGACACCTCCACGACTTGCAGGCAGGCCTGCTGCCACCTCCTCTACACCTCCAACTCTATCCTCTTCGCTATCCTCCTCGGCTGAGTCCTCTTCTGCTGCTGCGTCTTGCTCCACATCAACTGCACCCCCCCAGCTCCCCAGGGGCTATTCCACATCCGGATACGACAGTGGTCACGCCGTCTTGGGGTTGATTTGCCTGAAAGCAGAGAGTCACACCGGACCAGCACTCCTGTCCGCCCTGAATGCACAGCTGGATCAGTGGCTGACCCCGCACCAACTGGAGATCGGCAAAGTGGTGTGTGACAACGGAAGCAATTTGTTGGCGGCATTGAATTTGGGCAAGTTGACACATGTGCCGTGCATGCACATGTGTTGAATCTGATCATACAACGCTTTGTGCATAAGTATTCAGGCTTACAGGACGTCCTCAAGCAGGCCAGGAAGGTGTGTGGCCATTTCAGGCGTTCCTACACGGCCATGGCGCACTTTTCCGATATTCAGCAGCGAAAACAACATGCCAGTGAGGCGCTTGATTTGCAACAGCCCGACACGTTGGAATTCAACACTCCTAATGTTCGACCGCCTGCTTCAACAAAAAAAAGCCGTCAACGAGTATTTGTATGACTGGGGTGCTAGGACAGCCTCTGCGGAGCTGGGTATTTTTTTGCCACGCTACTGGACGCTCATGAGCAATGCCTGTAGGCTAATGTGTCCTTTTGAGGAGGTGACAAACCTAGTCAGTCGCACCGAAGGCACCATCAGCGACATCATCCCATTTGTTTTCTTCCTGGAGCGTGCCCTGCGAAGAGTGCTGGATCAGGCAGTAGATGAGCGTGAAGAGGAAGAGTTGTGGTCACCATCACCACCAGAAACAGCCTTATTATCATTGCTTGCTGGACCTGCGGCAACGCAGAGAGAGGAGTCTGAAGAAGAGGAGTCAGAGGAGGAAGGTGGCTTTGAGGAAGTGGAAGACCAACCACAGCAGGCGTCCCAGGGGGCTTGTTGTCACCTTTCGGGGACCCTTGGTGTTGTACGTGGCTGGGTGGAGGAAGAGACCTTCAATGACGTTAGTGAGGACAAGGAACGGGACATGGCTAGCTTAGTATCCAACCTTGTGCAAATGGGGAGTTTGTGGTTGAGCAAATGGACTGTTTGCGGTTGTTTGCGGTGCGTTAAACGGGGAGTTTGGTCTGTCACAGTTTGGTCTGTCACTGTGAAGCGGGCGTAACCCTTACACTACCTGATCGATACAACATCATACCTGATCGTATACACACACTGGATGTTTTAAAGCCCGTTATTCCAAACAATTTAGGAATGTTAGGTGATTATAACCTTTATGGATAAAACCCGACTCTGCGTCAACTACGTAATTTTCCATTTTGGGAGTTTTTGCCATGGATCCCCCTCCGGCATGCCACAGTCCAGGTGTTAGTCCCCTTGAAACAACTTTTCCATCACTATTGTAGCCAGAAAGAGTCCCTGTGGGTATTAAAATTCGCCTGCCTATTGAAGTCTATGGCGGTTCGCCCGGTTCGCCCGTTCGCGAACACTTGCGGAAATTTGCGTTCGCTGTTCGCGAATCGAAAATTTTATGTTTGCGACATCTCTACTCGTGACATCTGTGTTCTCCACATGCTCTTAAAGAACATATGAAAAGAGGATAGGGTAGATTTATCATAGATCAGCGTGTACCCCGGTCTGTGATAACCAGGAGTACTGCCAGATGCTGTGCCTAATTTACGACAAGGCATACATGAGACATCCCCTTTAAGCACTTCCTGGCTGGGCCAATCCCTGTCCGACCAGGTGCATTTTCAATTTTTTAGTACTTTTAGCGATTTTGAAAGCCATACCTTTTTTGACGTTTAGTTGTGTAAATATTTTCTTCACCTTTTTTCGGCCATACGTACTTTATTTTTATGTCATTATAATAAAGATGGAATAGTCTGTTTTTTAATGTTTTGTAATTTGTTTGTTAATAGCACAATGTGCAACTAAAATACTTCTTTTCCAAGCCTCATGCACACCACCGTCCGTGTCCTATCCACATTTTTGCAGACTGCACACGGACCCATTCATTTCTATTGGTCTGCAAAAAAAAACTGACAGCGCACAGATGTCATTTGTAGAACCTGTTCTATTCTTGTGGGTTTTGTGGACAAGAATAGGCTTTTATCAGTGATTTTCCACGGACCGTGGGTCCATGGTGACACCACGAAAGTATGCCCTATTTTGTCTGTCTGCTATTACTAATCCCTCACACGCCCTATAGGACTATGGTCCCATGAAAACCATGGTCACAACAGAATGAATTGATGTTGTAAATCACCTACCTGCATGAAGTGCTGCTGTGTCTTCTCCATCAATGCAGTTAAGTGACTCCCTGGCCTCTTCATTCGGTTCCTCCTCTCTTGTGCCATTTCAGATACTTTCACTTGTCTTCCTGTCACTGGAATTTCCAAAAATTTCAGTATGTCATGTGCATTGTAGACAGAAAGCCTTATTGGAAAAGTAGCACTTCTCTGGTGCATGTACAATGTCAATGCCCTACTGCGCATGCATGCCAGTGCTGAATTCTGGGCAGGTAATGGCTTGCTGGGTTGGTTAGCAAACCCAGAGGAAACAGCAGTAAGACAGAAGATCTGCATCAAAGCAGTCTGGACCATGTTGATCAGGCTGCGAATAAAGCAAGAAGAGAAAATATCAATCTTTGTGGTAATATTGACGCTTAAAAAACAGCTTGACACAGAAAACCACTTTAGAAATCACAGTATTGCTGTAATAACGTAATAACATGTAATAATGTTGCAATAGTATATCTTAAATTTTCTGTAGAAGGGCATGTAATCGTAAAATAGCTGTTGGCTGTAGGTATTTTTCCTGCCAAACATTTCTATGTTATTTTGTAGGATAGTCTTAAAAAGAGTAGATAGGCAAAAACGGTGGCCATTGGGAATTTGTTCTGCCCTGCACTGAAGATCGTAACTGATGATAGCTGGAAACCCTTTTACCCAGGCTGGTGCACAGGTAATTATCAGGGTGAGCCTTTGTTTCCAATCATTGCCTGGTCATTGAGCACAGATGAGAGCTGCATTTACATGTAGCAATCATCCCCTCTCTATGTGGATGATAGATCGCTACTGTGATTGTTTGTTGCCAGCGAGATTCATTGCTTGCCAGAGGTACCTCCCTGTTAACACAGGGCGATGTGCTGCTGGCAAATGATTTAATGTTTCCTATAAAAGATGCATTTACTCATTCATCATTTAATCATCAGCTCCTTTACATGGGGCCATTATCGGGTACAAGCATTTGTGCAAACAGTTGTCCCAATTATTGCCCTGTATAAAGGTGCAGTCGATCACTTGAGGAACAAGCTCGTTCAATAGGTGAAATCATCATTGATGCGGACACCAAAATGAGAACAATGAATCTGTATGCGGGCAAGCAATTGCAGTAGCAATCACTGTCCCAATACAGAAGAGATAATTGCATCATGTAAATGCTCTCACCTTCTATGAAAAGCAGACAATCAGAAAGTTGGCCCATGTTAAGGGGGTCTTAAAGGGCTTCTACCACCAGAAATACTGTTATGTAGCTGACTGATATAGCGATGCGCTAATGTCAGCACTACATAACAGTATGTTTCTAACATTAGTCCTGCAGCCGTTTTGGTAAAAAAAAAAACACTTTTATAATATGCTAATGAGCCTCTAGGTGCTATGTGGACGTAAAATCAGCACCTAGAGGCTCCGTCACTCACCCATTATGCGCCCAGGTCCCCTGTTCTGCCCGCCCCGCTCCTCTTGATTGATGGCACGGTCACCGCATCGTTGACGAAATCCCGCGCCTGCGCCGTTCACTTCTGTCTTCGGCGCAGGCGCAGTAGTGAAGGCCGCTCTCCTGATGCCGGCTTCCTCACTGTGACGTAGTCGGCGCAGGCGCAGTGAGGAATCCGGCACCAGGAGAGCATCATTCACTCACTGCGCCTGCGCCGAAGACAGAAGTGAACGGCGCAGGCGCGGATTTCGGCAGCGATGCGGCGGACCATGCCATCAATCAAGAGAGCTGGACGGCACAACACTGGACCTGGGCGGCATAATGGGTGAGTGGACGGAGCCTCTAGGTGCTGATTTTACGCCCACATAGCACCTAGAGGCTCATTAGCATATAATAAAGTTTTTTTTTTTTTTTTTATAAAAACGGCTGCAGGCACTAATGTTAGAAACATACTGTTACTTAGTGCTGACATTGGCGCATCGCTAATGTCAGTCAGCTACATAACAGATTCTGGTAGTAGAAGCCCTTTAAAGAAGAACTCCCGGAAATTTTTTATTCTTTGACCTGCTAGAAAGATACATGATGTAATCTGTAGTGAATGTCATTTTTCTTACCAGTGGCTGTATTTGTGAGTTATACCTCCCTAATGCTCCTCACCTATGTCATGTGATCTGCAATCAGACTCACCAACTGACACAGCATCTTATGTGTGGACAGGAAGTCAGTTTCTCTATGTATTCTCATGGGAGCCTCTCTCTGTCTCATAGGAATGAATAGAGGAGTTACTGACTTCCTGTCCTGTGTCAGTTGGAGATCAGAGAGTTGGTCACATGACACAGCTAAGGAACAGAAGGGAGGGGATAACTCATAAATACAGTCACTGAGATGAGAAGAGTACATTCACTACAGATTACATCATGTACCTTCCTAACAGGTCAGAGAATAAAAATGTTTGCAGGAGTTTTTAACAAATGCTGATAAGATTTCTGTTTTGTGTCCATTAGTGTTGAGCGAATCAAAGCATCCAAAGTGGAATTTGATCAGAAATTTTTGGAAAAATTTGATTTGCCATGAACCTGAATTTCCTCGAGCTTTGATGTAATGAATCATTTTTTTTCTAAAATGGCTGCTGCACATGTTACAAAGTGAAAGTAAGAAGCCCGGGAATGCGATATGGCTTATAATGCCGCACAGCCAGCCAATCCACAGATAGCCATCCCCTGGCATGTCACAGTCTTATTAAAGCCTTATTCCGCGCTGTCTCTTCCATTTCACTGTGAGCTAAGCTTAGGGAGAGATATGACATGCGCTTATAGGGATGCGCACACTTTAAACAGTAGATGTGGCTCGGATAATTTTACTGTTCGCAGGGGACACCATCTACGGAAAAAATTTACTGGATGTCACTGATATTTTAGGGATGCGCACACTTTAAACAGGAGATGTGGCGTGAATAATTTAACAGTTCGCAGGGCACACAGTCTACGGAAAAAGTGCACTGGATGTCACTGATATTTTAGGGATGCGCACACTTTAAACAGGAGATGCAGCGCGGATAATTTAACAGTCCGCAGGGACACCATCTGCGGAAAAAGTGCACTGGAGATCACTGATATTTTAGGGATGCACTCACTTTAAACAGGAGATGTGGCACAGATAATTTTACTGTCCGCAGGGGACACCAAATACGGAAAAGTGCACTGGATGTCACTGATATTTTAGGGATGCACACAATTTACACAGGAGATGTGGTGTTAATAATTTAACTGTCCGCAGCGCCATATTACACGATATTTTGCGCCGTATGCACTAAAAATATATATTGCTGCTGTCACTTACAATAGTCCTTAAAAGGACTTTTGAGTCTCTGATAAGGTTTTTGTATAAAAATCTTCCTATTACACTCCCTACACTGTCTGTCCCTTCCTATGCACAGCTCTCCCTAACACTGAGCAATTTAGCGCAGGTTGCGCTACAAACATATATTGCTGCTGTCACACACAATAGTCTTTACAATGTACTCGGCCGAGGAGATTGCTGCCGTTGTCACAGACAACCATACCTGCCTGGAGCCTTCGGGGTGTCAGCCACTTGTGGACCTGAGCCTGGAGGGCGGCCAGAACATGAGGTCCAGTGTGTCTCTGTTCCCCTAAGCTCACAAGCTGTGCCCCACACTTGTGTAGCTACGGGGACGCTTGCTGAGGGGCTCAGCAGCAGTGGAGACAGTGGCTTGAGGGAGAGCAGCAGTTCTTCCCTGGACACCCCGGGGCAGCACCACAAACTGAGATGCCGCCACATCTGATGATCCCTTCCCGGCACCTCGGAGGGACACCCAATGGGCTGTAAAGCTGATGTATCATCCCTGCCCATGTCTGCTGGTCCAGGTATCCATTGTGAGATGCACCCTATCGCTGATAGGGTGATCCAGCGACAGTGATACATTCTGCACAATGTGCTGGTGTAGGGCAGGGACGCCGGTCCTGGCAAAGAAATGGCAGCTGGGAACACGTCATCTGGGTTGGGTCTGCCCCAACATATGCCGGAATGGATTGCAGTCCACAATATTGAAGGGCAGCAGATGTTGGGTGATAACCCTTGCCAGGAGCCCATTGAGTGAACACACCTGTCAGTCCCCAGTGGCTTAGGCCGAGGTGCGTTCAAATACGTTGGCGACCGATGGCTGGCTCGGATGGCAGTGGAGGCGATAGAGGAGGGTGCAGAGGAGGCAGAGGTCTGGCTGCCGGTACCAGTACTTCTCGGAGAGGGAGTGGGGGAGTAAGAATGCATTGTTGGAAGGGGGTGGGGTGGCTGCAGGACAGTGGCAGGAGCTGCTGTCCACTGCGCCCTGCTGCTGGTGCTGCTGCGACCACCCTGGTCCCACTCCTGCCAGTGGTTGACTCTCAGGTGCTGGGTAAGGGCAGTGGTACCCAGCTGAGCAATAGACCTCCCTCTCCTCACCCTGGCATGGGTGACAGGGTGAAGTAAGCCCAAACAGGCGACTTACTCACCGACCTCCTGTCAGATGGGGTGGTGTTACCTTGCGCCTGTTCGGGCTCGGTGCACACAGGTTGAGCCGGCTCCTCCTGCTGCCATTACCAGTGGAGCCCCTGCCACTGGGCTCCATGGTGACCGGGCGCACCTTTTGCCTCAGGTGCTTACCTTCCTCATCAATGCTGCTGTCACCTGACAAGAGAGGTGTCACCCATTCTAGGTCACCCTCCTCTTCATCTCCTGTAATGTCAGACCCAAGGTAGACCAGTGGTTGACTGAGCGGAACAGCAGACGTGGAGCCCCTGACCTGGCTCTGCGGTCCCCACGCTGATGCCTGGGTTTGACTAGGTGCGGGGGTTCTGTGGCTGAAACCACCCGTACCAGTTGGAAGGGATGTCACTGGGGTACTGACGGGCGGTACCCCCTCCTGCTCAATTCCTTCCAAAAGGTCCTGAGCATCCGGACAAAGCTCTAGCACACTCTCCTGCATTACTTCCCCCAAGATGTCCCTCTTGCTGTCGAACAGCATCAGGGACGAGTCTTGGGGGCTGGTCCTGCAGGAGGTGGAGAGTTGCTGCTGCTCATAGCCGGGGCAGAGGACTCCATGCCACTGGCTTGTGTCATGAATGACAAAACTGCCTCGGCGTCCTGAGATTAAATGGGATGGCTGCCACGCCCAAAAATATCACAGATGAGGCGGATTCCCCTGCCACCTGCACCCGCCCCTCCATGGGTAGAGGAGCGGCCGCATGCTAGCAGGGGTCCAGCACTGGAACCAACTCCCCTACCACAACCACGGCTGCCAGCAAGACCACATCCACTCATGATTTGACCACAATGTTTTTAAACACCAGAAAAAAAAATATAGAAAGAAAATAATGAGGGAGTTTGGGCTAACTTTATTGGGTTGGGGACAATGGGGCAAAAATTAAATAAAATAGACACTAAACCCTAAGACAATGACACAAAAACAGACAGGAAAACCTTTTTATTTTTTTTATTTCAATATTTCTTTATTGGGATTTTGTCAAAACTGAAATGTATCCTGCTGGTTAGCGCAGGCAAAGAAGAATAAAGAAAAAAGTTTTTTACACATTTTACACTTGAAAAAGAAGAGAAAAGAAGTAGTGATATGGACATAAGTTGCAAAAGACGCTGACAATAATCCCTCCCTAGCACACAAAACCCTAAAACAGTAACACTAAAACACAGAAAAAGACTTTTTTTGTTTTTTGTTTTTATAGACAAAAGACACTGACAACAGACAGCAAAAGACTACACTATACTATATTTCTATTTAACCTACACTACACCCTACAGCTACACTATTCACGATTAACTAACCTACACTATCTCCCACTAACTATCCGGATTATATATGACTGAGCTAACTAACTAATGTACCTAACACCCTACACTGGAACCTATCAGATACGCTATTCACTAACTAACCTATACTATCTACCACTAACTATCTGGATTATATATATAAGGTATCAAATGTAATATGACACAGCAATTCAGCAAAGTACAGAAACCACACTCCTCTCTCTCTCTCTCTCTCTCTCTCTCTCTCTCTCACAACTGCATGAAACAGCACAAAATGGCTGCTGGGGAGGTTCTTATATAGTAAGATGTAGGCAACTTTCCTATTGGTTGCTAGGGATGTTGCTAAGCTCTGACAAAGTTATTGCAGCCTTCTTATTGTCCCACAAGCTAGAAGCAGGGGAGGATCACATATATTTGATATTACGAATATATAGCGCTATATTCTAAATATTTGCGATAAAAATTCGCAATATGAATATTCGCGCTCAACACTAATAATCGGTCCAACATATGGAGGGTGGAATTCCAACACGTGGGAAACAACGCATATCAGCCTATGTTGAGGGATGCCGCTCTGCCGCTGCATCTCAAGGAGGGTGTGCTTTGCGGTGTACAAGTGGCTGAAGTGCATGTAAAGTTTCCTGCCCATTTTCAGGATGTCTTGCACATGGGGTGAAGACTTCAGGAACCGCTTTATAACCAAATTGAACATGTGTGCCATGCAGGGCGCAGGGCTCAGCCCTCCTTGACACAGCGCAGACACCATGTTCTTCCTGTTGTCGGTCACTATGTTTCCGATTTTGAGTTGTGGAGGAGTAAAGCCAGGATTTGATTTCTTGATGAAAGACACGGAGCAGTTTCTCCCCTGTGTGATTCTGTTTGCCCAGGCAAACTAGGTGCAGAACAGCATGACACCGCCGTGCCCTGCACATATGGTTTGCTGGAGGAGCACTGTGAATTGTCCCTGCAGTGGAGGCTAAGGACACAGTGTGAGAACGTGGAGGCGGAAGGACCAACAGCGTGAGAACGTGGAGGCGGAAGCGACGTCATCTGGCGAAGTTGCTGGTGTGGCTGGGCAGGAACCACATTTACCCAGTAGGCCATAAAGGACATATATTGTCCTTGACCGTAGTTATAGCTCCACACGTTGGCGCTGCCGTGCACTTTGGCAAACACTGACAGGCTCAAGGACTGGCCCACCTGTTGTTCTACATATGTGTGGTGGGCTGGTACTGCCTTTTTGGCAAAGAAATGACGGCTTGGGACTCTCCACCTCGGCTAGACACAAGCCATCAGTTCTCTGAAAGGTGCAGAGTCCACCACTTGGAAAGGGAGGGACTGCAGCACCAGCAACTTGGCCAGGAGCACTTTCAGCTTCTGCGCCGTTGGATGAGTGCACACATGCTGTTGTCTCTTGGCAATCGCTTCAATGATCGATTGCTGACGGAATGACTGACGAGGAGGAGAAGGAGCCGGAGCATCAGGACCAGCAGATTATTGGATGGACCACCACATCTGTGCCACGGTTCTCCCAGGCCACTTTATGGTGATGGGACGTGGTGCCAACATTGGCACCCTGGCCACACTTCACCTTCTGCCCACAATTTTATGCAAATGGCCATGTTAACCTCCTCCGGCGGCCTAACACAAAATTGTCACACCGCCGAGAATGGCATTTTCCCCCCAACACTCCACGCTGACTGCCTGCTACCGCTGTCTTCGTGAACCCCTGCACCGCTACATTCCAGGCCGGTAGGCTCCTGCGAAGCGGGTGGTATACCCCAGGCATGTTTGGCTCCCGACCTCCCACTGCTGCCACAGTGCCACCCTGCTGACTTACAGCCACGCTGCCACCCTGCTGGCTCAGCTGTTGCTTCACGTTCAAGCTGCCATGCTCTTCTCCAGATGATGATGATGAAGCCCCTTCTTCACCGGCTCCCTAGTGCGATCGGCTATGTCATCATCATCATCCTCTACTGTCTGCATGTCACTGATGTCCCGCTCAACGGTCTCAGGGCCAGGAGCCTGACCGCTCGCAGGGCCGTCTTTAATATTGATTGGACCCTGGGCAAAAATTTACTTGGGCCCCTGGATCCCGCCTTCCCACACCTTAGCAGGCAATCACGCCCTCCACCACAACACACACACACAAAAAATCCACACATCTGGTAGAGTACAGTGAATGACTGTAAATACTTCCAGTTCTGAAGACTCCAGCGGCTCAGGATCAGTGCTCTGGGCAGCTGGGCTCAGGCTGGAAGTGGGCACCGCTCTGCAGGAAGGAGACCAGGGCTCGGCTCACCCTAGTGTTACAGTGCACCCCAGCACCCCACAGTATGCAGTATAGCACCCTATAGTATACAGCAACCCACAGTATGCAGTATAGCACCCTATAGTATACATCACCACACAGTATGCAGTATAGCACCCCACACTATACAGTACCCACAGTATATAGTAGAGCAGTATAGCAGCCCACAGTATACAGCACCCCACAGTATACAACACCTCACAGTATACAGTAGAGCAGTATAGCACCTCACCATATACAGCACCCCAAACTATACATGATACAGCACCCCACACTATACAGCCCCCACACTATACAGTACAGCAGTATAGCACTCCACAATATACAGCACCCACAGTATACAGTATACAGCCCCCCACAGTATACAGTACAGCAGTATAGCACTCCACAATATACAGCACCCACAGTATACAGTACAGCAGTATAGCACTCCACAATATACAGCACCCACAGTATACAGTATACAGCCCCCCACACTATACAGTACAGCAGTATAGCATTCCACAATATACAGCACCCACAGTATACAGTATACAGCCCCCCACAGTATACAGCCCCCCACAGTATACAGTACAGCAGTAAAGCACTCCACAATATACAGCACCCACAGTATACAGCCCCCCCACAGTATACAGTACAGCAGTATAGCACTCCACAATATACAGCACCCACAGTATACAGTAAACAGCCCCCCACAGTATACAGCCCCCCACAGTATACAGTACAGGAGTATAGCACTCCACAATATACAGCACCCACAGTATACAGTATACAGCCCCCCACAGTATCCAGCCCCCCACAGTATACAGTACAGCAGTATAGCACTCCACAATATACAGCACCCACAGTATACAGTATACAGCCCCCCACAGTATACAGCCCCCCACAGTATACAGTACAGGAGTATAGCACTCCACAATATACAGCATCCACAGTATACAGTATACAGCCCCCCACAGTATACAACCCCCCACAGTGTACAGCCCCCCACAGTATACAGGCCAACACAGTATACAGGCCCCCACAGTATACAGGCCCCCATACTATAAAGCACCCCACTATACAGTAGTTTACAGTATATTAGCATAACATCCCCTGTCACCTTTTTCTAATGTAATCTTCACATAAAAAAGCTCCATAGTTAAGGCAAACTTCTACAGCAACACTCCTGGTAGGACCTTTGATGACCTCATAGCCATGTGACCAGTAATATTGCTAGGTTACTGGTCACATGGTGATGATGTCATCTAAGGTCCTAGAGAATCACAGCTCTCACAGTACGCTGTAGAGATGGGAAGTTCGGATCTTTCACATGAATCGGTTCATTTGAATCAGTTCATTCAAATGAACCAATTCATGAATCGAATCTTCGGTTCACTCGCTGAGCTGACAAGTAGCAAGTGAACCGAAACTTAGGTTGCGCAATGCGCATGCGCTGATGACGGAAGCTTCGAGTCAGGAAGTTTATTCTTTAAAACCCTGTGTGTAAATGTGTAATTATCTACCCCACTGTAGGGGGAAAAAACAAGCATCCAGGGGGTGTGAATTTAACACTGGGGTAAATAATATAATAAAAATGGAGGGTTAAATGTGTAAATGTATTTAAAAAAAATACATCTCTCTCAATAGTTATATAGCTACTGAATGAGACAGAAGAAGGGATGCCTTTAACATACACTCACCTAAAGAATTATTAGGAACACCATACTAATACGGTGTTGGACCCCCTTTTGCCTTCAGAACTGCCTTAATTCTACGTGGCATTGATTCAACAAGGTGCTGATAGCATTCTTTAGAAATGTTGGCCCATATTGATAGGATAGCATCTTGCAGTTGATGGAGATTTGAGGGATGCACATCCAGGGCACGAAGCTCCTGTTCCACCACATCCCAAAGATGCTCTATTGGGTTGAGATCTGGTGACTGTGGGGGCCATTTTAGTACAGTGAACTCATTGTCATGTTCAAGAAACCAATTTGAAATGATTCGAGCTTTGTGACATGGTGCATTATCCTGCTGGAAGTAGCCATCAGAGGATGGATACATGTTCTCATTCTGTTTACGCCAAATTCGTACTCTACCATTTGAATGTCTCAACAGAAATCGAGACTCATCAGACCAGGGAACATTTTTCCAGTCTTCAACAGTCCAATTTTGGTGAGCTCATGCAAATTGTAGCCTCTTTTTCCTATTTGTAGTGGAGATGAGTGGTACCCGGTGGGGTCTTCTGCTGTTGTAGCCCATCCACCTCAAGGTTGTGCGTGTTGTGGCTTCACAAATGCTTTGCTGCATACCTCGGTTGTAACGAGTGGTTATTTCAGTCATCGTTGCTCTTCTATCAGCTTGAATCAGTCGGCCCATTCTCCTCTGACCTCTAGCATCCACAAGGCATTTTTGATGTGATTGGTTGACTAGATAATTGCATTAATGAGAAATAGAACAGGTGTTCCTAATAATTCTTTAGGTGAGTGTATATCTCTCCTTGAGAAGCCAATTTGACTCTAAAGGGTTAATTCAATCTGTAATCTAAACTCTGTCCTGTCACTTCTCTTATCTCTCTGCTGACTGCCCGTCTGTCCCTTAATCTTATTACTGCTGCCTTAGCCTCAGTGTAAACTGTTCGAGTGACTCACGGTTCTTTTAACTCAAAGAATCGAATGAGTCTCTAACCAAGTCGGATCTTTAGATTCTTTTAACCTGTAGACTCATTCGATTCCTAGACTCCCTCCTGTACAGTGTGTGACTCAGTGCTGCTTGCCTGAGCTCTGATTGGTTGCAGGCCGGGGTGCACGGGGCTGGCTTCCACTATAGGATCAGATTACGCTCCTCCCTGCTGCCAGCATCTCTATTGCTGAGCTATCTGACGGAGCTGTTTCAAACGGATCGGCTTAGTCAGAGGAATCGACTCCTCCGGTTCAGTGAACTGAATCAATTCAAAAGAACGATTCGTTCATGAACCGGACATCACTAGTACGCTGCCTGGAGTGCCGGAAGGCATGGCATGGCAGCACCCCCTGTGTAGCTGACAGCCTGACACCCGGGGCAGTGGCTAGCAGGGCTCAAGAGGCAGCTGCCTTGGGCCCCCCAGGAGAAACTGGGCCCGGGGCAGCTGCCCCTTGTTAAAGACGGCCCTGACCGCTCGCAACACCTACTCCCACGTGACTCTCATCATCACTACTTGCCTGCCTACCGGAGAATGTTTCCTCTAGATCTTGGCTGGGCAGTAGCTGCTGACTGTCCTCTAGTAGCTTGCCCTTGCTGAAAAGCGGAGCAGAGCCTACGGCATATAATACTTCTCGCGCTGAGGGAACTGAAAATGACAGAGGAAGGCTCAGGACAGGTGAGGGCACAGGGCCTGCTCCCGGGCCATGCCACCATGCCAACTAAGCGTCGTGTCAGAGGAACCCACTGACTCTTGGCTGGGGGTTTCTGATGTCACTTGCAACGAAGTCGAAGACCGAGTCAACCATTCAAGCACTGCTTGGTTGCTGGTCAAGACACGACCGCTAGATGACACCGGGAGCTCAGGCCTCTCGCTGAGATTCCTGCTTACACCCCTCCTTCTTCTGCTGCCTGCGACAGAAACATTTTGGCTACTGCCCGTTCCCTTTGAAGGGCCTGTCATCTGTCTGACATACTGTATAATAAAATAATTAAATTAAAATTAAAATAATACCCCCAAAAAAAGGCTGTAGTACAATGTTACTTCACCACTGAACGGCAATTAAGACATATATATTTTTTTTCTGTTTAATGAACCCCCCCCAAAAAGAAAAACACAATTCACCGCAGATAATAGGAAGTAGGTTTATTTCCCTTCAATACACCCCGTAAAAGGCTGTAGTACAATGTAACTTCACCGCAGAACTCCAATTAAGACGTATTCTTTTTTCTATTACTACACCCTGTAGGGATTGCTCTGGTAGGCAGGTAAGCGGACGCAATATACAGATGCAAAACCATGGTTGATAAACAAAAGTCAGTGGTTTATTCACACAGAAAAAAGCAGGCAAAAAAAACACAATACTAGGCAGGGCCCTGGTGTTAATTCACACTGCAGGAATCCTCATGTTAATTCACACAGCAGAAGTCCACAGAAGTCAAAGTCCACAGAAGTCACCTGGCAATCCACAGCAGGCTTTAGGGCACCTGGCTACCAGCTGGCAGCTCTCATGCGGCTCTCAGCCTTGCAGTGTGGCAGAACTCCTCAGCTCCCAAAACACAGAGCTCCACTATCACCTGGAGGTTCATTCCACACCCAGCTGAGCTGCTGGCTGGGTTTTTAAACCCCAGCCTAAAACCTGGCCGGGACGTGGGGAACAGCCACCTAAGATCAGCTATTGTTTTGTTTGAGTAGTCTCCAAGGCATTGCTCCCAGTTAGCCAGAATCCTACTCCACACTGATGAGGGGCAACACCCCGAAACAGCTGTCTGTGGATGGATAACTGGCTTAGGTTTTCCCCGTCACATCCTTAAAGCTTGTAAAAGAGTGGGATCTTGACATAGGGGCCACTTAATATGGTGGATTTGGTGATCTCTGTAATGGGGACACCGCTTTGCTCGGTTTTCCTTCCTTTGAGGGATATCTGGCGCCATCGCCCGTCTTAATGAACGTCTGACCGGAGGGACCCTCTGCACTCACGCTCCACTGTCATGACTGGTGGAGGGAATTAGGAGTAGCACCAGCTCCATATGCAGCAACTTCAGTCTGGAGTCTATGATGAGCAGTTTTCTTCAGCTGCCTACTGAAGAAACCGCAAATGGCCAAGTTTGCCATGGGAATGCTTTCCCGCCCATCCAGTATTGTGACATCGGTGCCGGTGTTTAGTGCTGGGCTGGGGCATAATTACCCCTAAGAGAACTCGCCTTTACTCCCAAAATGTTGAGAGACTAAAGATGAATAAGGCATGGATCAACAAAGGATTTCCAGACACCGGTGCCTGATGCAACAGAATAGATGATTCTGCCACTAATGATAATACTGTAGTGTGCTGCCACACTAGAATATTCAGCAAAATGGGCTGTTACTTCTGGCCATGTCTTGCTGCCACAATTCTGATGCTGCCACCCACCTGATGCCACCTGCCTGCTGCCTCTACTGCCATTCCTACAATGGGTCTTCTTGGCCTACCGATATGTACATGCTACATTTTTTAAAGGATATGCATGCCACAGGGCCTTGCTACTGCACTGCTGTTTTTGGGTTCTGCTACTGCTGTGAATTTCCAACATCTTGTGCTGTAGGCCACTGCTGTCTCCCCTCCCACTTTGTCAAGGAGCGACTATTGTCACTGTTACTGATGCTGTCCACCCCTCCCCAGTCATGGGGCCACTATTATCCATGTTACTGCCACTGCTGTTGGACCCCATCCCCACTCTTTTATGGGACCACTATTGTCTCTGTTACCACCACTGCTGTTGGCCCCCATCCCCACTCTGTTATGAGGAAGCTATTGTCCCTGTTTGTCCGTGCTGACAGCACCTACAGAACAGATTAACTATGAATGTGGTTGCACTAGAACATAATGCACTGCAATACACTCTCCCTGCACTCTCCCTGCAGTCTCCCTGAAGTTTAAGTTCCAAGCCTTCACACTGAGATTGGGCCACCAAGTGGGATGAATATGATTAGGCAGAGTGGCCCGAGTATACCTGATTTATTTTGATTTGTGATTAATTCATTTATAACAAATAGAATTTCCTGTCAAAGTTTTGCAAATTGGTAGAATAAAATTTTTCTAAACGCCGCTAGTTTCTAGTGTCCATGATTGGAAATTTTGTGCAAAAGTTTTAGGTAGATGTGTAAAAAATACTGCAAAGTAAAATGCTTTCAAAGATAGAAGCGTTAATAGTTCAAATGTAAATGTATTCTGCAGCAGAATTAGGCCCCAAACATACAGCCAATCTCATTACCTCCTTAAAAGGGTTCTCCAGGAATAAGTTAAAATGGCTGCTAGCCCCCTATTGTACCGGTTTGTCCGTGTTGACAGCACCTGCAGAACGGATTGACTATAAATGTGGTTGCACTAGAACGTAATGCACTGCGATAAACTCTCCCTGCACTCTCTCTCAGCAACATGTCTTAGAATGTTGGCATGATGGGCTGCCTCCACTTGCAGAGCTGCCTGTGGGAAAGTGAGAGGGCAGAGCCTCACTACACAATACACTGCTCTACAATAGATGGTAATGATGTGATCCTGCCTACAATATGCCATCATGGCTTAGCAGCCTGGCAAGAAAACTCCCCAATATGTAGTATATGCAAATGCCAGAGTAGTGTAGTAAAGCCCTGCCCCCTCACCTCCTCTAGGAAGCTCTGCAAGTGGTTGTAACCAGTCCTGCTTACATTCCCGGGCAGGTTGCTGATAACCATTTTAAATCATTCTCTGGGAGAACCCCTTTAACTTCCTAAAGACTGGGTCTATTTTTATGTTTACATTTTTAATTTTTCCTCCTTACGTTCCAATAGCCATAACTTTATTTAATTTTCCATTCACATAGCCATATTAGTGGTTATTCTTTGAAGGAATAAATACATCAGTACAGCTTCTGCCAACAGGCAGACATAATACATTAAATGTCCCATTAAACAAATAATTAAATAAGGATCAAAGCACCATCTTTGTTAGTATTGGGACATTCAGCAATTTTCCCATTCCCTTCCATATTGAATCGGACTCGATCTTCAACTGTCAATCCAAACTTATCTTCCCGTTTCTCCCTTCCCCCCCACGGTGGTTGTCTCGGTGGTTGTCGCCAATAGTCACTCCAATCCCTCCCCCCACTCATCCCTCCCACTCCACCAGCGGCCGGGTCAATCATACGGTACCTACTGTATATTGCTCGTATCTCTCAGTCCTTGTCAGAAGGTTTTTCTATTTCCTAATACTGGGGGCTATTTTTGCTCCCCATTCCCTTGCTATAATAACTCTTGCCACCATTAGACCTCTTGTCCTAGTCCTTTTTTTTCTTTTTTCCCTGATTGATGGTAAGGAACACCCTAGGAGAGCCACTTCCGGCTTATATTGGAGGAAAACTGAGGACTCTGCACTCAAGGAGCTAAATACCCCTCGCCAATACGATTGCATATCGAGCAGGGACCATATCATATGGATATAATCAGACGGGCTCTTGGCTACAACCTCCAGCATTTTGGTTCACGTTCTTTATAGATCTTACTTAATAATGTTGGAGTCAAATATATTCTAATGAATATATGCAAAAATAGATAATCCTGAAATTGCTAGATATCATAGTTTTTTTTATATTTCTTCAAATGTTACCCCACTCAATTATATCTGATCCTATATCCTTTGCCCATTTTTCTTCACTATTAAACTTTAGTGTTTTTGCCAAACCCTTCCTTATTAACCTATAAACCTGAGAGATGGTCACCTTTGTTGTCATGTGTTTATTACAAAAATCTATAAATTTGTGATTTCTTGTGATAAAATAATCCCTATTTTGTGTGGCTTCAAATGTGTGTTTTAACTGATAATGCCGATATTGACTCATTAAATCTGTGCTAATTCCAGGGCATAAGTCTTTTAATGTTCTTATTGTCCCACTTTTAGTTAATTGTGAAGCATAAATAATACCGTGATTTACCCAATGTTTATAATCCGTGATTAATTGAAATTCTACAATGTTACTATTATCCCACAAAGGCGAAAAATTTGGAGTGTTAAAAATTCCCAATTTTTTTTTTTACTTTTCCCATGACAAATCCACTATTTGACAGATTGGGCATTTTTTACCTTTATTTTTGATAAATCCCGTCTCCAATATGCTAAATATACCATATTTTGGATCATTAAAGCCCTATTCCAGGAACTCTGTTATATTATTTCCCCCTGACTTTATCCACTGAACTTGAGCAGCTAGATAATACCCCTGAAAAAAAGGAACCGATAGCCTCTGTCCTCTTCCGCCAGCCAAAGATATTTTTGCTTAATTTTAACCCTTTTTCTTTCACAAGACTAAGTCATTAAGTAATCGTTCCAAATGGTTAAAGAAATGATTTTCTATCCAGACTGGACATGATGCCAAAATATACAGAATCTGGGGAAGCAAAATCATTTTTATTAATGCGATTCTGTCCGCCTGTCCCATAGATAACTTCTGCCAGACTCCAATCTTACTTTTACATCTAGCCATCAAAGGAGTAACATTCAATCTCACAAAATCTAATATGCTTGCACTTAGCTTTATACCCAAATAATCCATGGATTCTGTGTTTTTTAATACCTTAATACCTAAAAAGTTCGGTAGATTTTTCTGATCCAGTGGTAGCAATACTGATTTTGCCCAATTAACTTTATATCCCGAGATATCACTGAACTTATTTATTATGTCCATGATGTAGAGCAGCTGTAATATTGGGTTCTCCAAGAAGACAAGAATGTCATCCCCATACATGCTTATCTTGTCGGATATCCCATTCATACCAAAACCAGAGATCCCCTCATCCGACCTAATTTTAGCGGCCAATGGTTCTATAAATAAAACAAACAACAAGAGAGAAAGGGAACATCCCTGTCTTGTTCCTCTATGTAGCTCTACCTGTTCAGACCATACTCCATTGATGTTAATTCTGGCCTTGGGGTGATTATATAGAATCTGGGTCCATTTAATAAAATATTCACCAAAATTCATTTTATGCATTACTTTCCAGAAATATTCCCACTCCACCCTGTCAAACTTCTTCTCAGCATCTAGGATGGAGCGGGAGCCACCCCCCTGACCAACCTGGGTATTTAAAAAGGCTCTACATATGCTAGATTGTACCAATCTTTTAGGTATAAATCCAGTCTGGTCTGGGTGAATTAATCTATCAATTACTCCCTTTAATCTTTTGGCGAATATTTTAGCACAAATTTTATAGTCTGTATTTAAGAGAGAGATTGGGCGATATGCACCGATCTCCCTCTCATCCTTTCCCTTTTTTAGGATAAGTGTAATTACTGCTTCGGATAAAGATGCTGGTAACTGATCTGTCTCATAGGTATTGTTTAGGACCTGTAGTAGCATTGGCAAGATTACATCCCCATATTGGCGATAAATTTCAAACGGAAGCCCATCGGTCCCTGGGGAGGAATTTCCCTGAATGGGCCCGAGGGCCGCCGATAATTCCTTTAATTCTATAGGCCGATTTAGTATTTTACACTCCTGATCTGTTAATTTAGGAAGACTGATACTCTCCAGGAACATCTCAACATCTCCTTCCTGCAGGTTTTTATTATTAGTATATAAGATATTGTAATAGTTTACGAATTCTCGCTCAATATCCTCCGGGCGCGTAATTATCTCTCCGGTTACACTCTTTATATTTTTTATTCTATACTTATTTTTTGATTTTGAATCAAAAGTGATCATAGAATTCCTGGTTTACCTGCTTGGGAGAAGTATTTAGCTCCTGTAAAAAAGACCTTATGTTGTGCTTTTTCGTATAGGTAATTTTTATATTCTAATCTGGCTTCCTCAAAAAGTGATTGTGCGATAATATTATTGTTAAGTAGCTCTCCCTGTAAACACTTAAACCTTTTTTTAAGAGCGAGTTCTTTTACAGCATATTCTTTCTTTTTCCCATTAATTTTGGCGATATATACACCACGCAGGAACGCTTTAAAGGAATCCCATACTACATGTATGGGTGCAGACAGAACATTCAATACCCAGAACTCCCGGATTCCCTTTATTATACTTTCCTGATCCTTAATTAACTTAATCCAATGCGGATTTAGTTTAAAACTCCTTGTTTTCATTTTAACATTCCCCATTCTTATTGTAATGACCATAGGGGAATGATCAGATATCGTGTGCATTTCATACTTCATTTTTATTACGCAGTCTAATAGATCAAGGTTGGCTAAAGCTAGATCTATTCTAGACATGACTGTATTTTCACGACTAAAATAAGAAAATGCTTTTTTTCCCCCATATAAGTATCGCCAGATATCTGTCAATGCCATTTCATAGGAGATCCTTCTTAATGGTTTTAGTTTGTCCTTGTCTACTTTCTAAGAATGATCCCTAGAGTAGCTATCTCCCTCCAAATCCATAACATTATTGAAGTCACCGGTTACCAGAACCGGACAGCGTGCTCTAGAACCTATAAAGTCGGCCAAATGAGACATAATACACATAGAAAAGGGAGGGGGAACATATACAAACGCCAAGATAACAATGCAGGAAAACAAATCTGCCCTCTTTATCAATTCTATGAGCAATTGGGGTGTAATCCATAGATCCATGAACATAGACACTAACACCCCGGGAATATGCCGAGCAGCAAGCATGGTAGTCATATTTTGCCCATTTCCTTCTCATATAGTTAATGTTCTCATCTGGAAGATGTGTTTCCAAAAGGCATACTATCGCAGGAAGATGTCTTGCAACTGTATCAAATATGACCACCCGCTTAGTCCTCTCGGCCATTCCACGTATGTTCCATGTTAGAATTATATTCATATACTATCCAACACAGAGATACAGCCTTCAGAGCCCACCGCGGGGGTGGGTTGGGGAGGGAGGAAAGAGAGGGAGCGACCACCAACAACCACAAAAACCCCATCCGCCCACCCACTCCCCTTCCACTTCCCATAACCCTTCCACCCGTCCCATCCCTTCCCACCCCCACCCCCACATGGTCAGACAACCCAATGATTTACTGACCTCTCCCAATGCTTGATTTGATATTTGAACCGCATTCAGGATATCTGTTAGCTTCTTATCCACTATTTCTATCCTCTCCTCTGTTACTGCATGTTTATCACTCCTGCCCTCCTCCACCCTGTCAGTCTCCCCTGTATTTGATGGATTTGTTGCGTCAGCTTTATTCTCCCTATGGCCCTTTTGGTTAGTCCTGTTCTTATATTGTGGTGACCAGAAATTTATCCATTTTGGAGACTGGGCTACCTCCACTTGCACCCAAAGACTTCCTACCTGGGATCTTTGCTGGCATTATCTTATAAACTATACAACTTAAGCGACGCCAAAATAGGGAGACAAGCTAGGAGAAGAGGGAACAGATAACAGTTTTCGCGCCTGGGAAAGTAGGCTCCAAAATTCTTTGCATGGTAAAATTTTAAAATAAAAAAAATTCTGCGAAGGTTTTTGGGGTTTTGACATCATGGCGTTCACTGTGCACTAAAGGTAACCTAACATCCTTACTCTGCAGCTCAATACAATTGTGACAATTCCAAATTTGTATAGTTTTTATTTTGTTTAATTACTATTTTTCTGACAGCCATACCATTTTTTTTATTTCTATATACAGAGCTGTATGAGGGCTTCTCTTTTGCAGAACAAACTGTAGTTTTTATTGGTTCCATTTTTCGGATCTATGGCCCGAAGCACACTTCACTCAACACTAGTTTAACCCCTGACAACGAGCAGTGAATAAGAATGTTGAAGTGGCTTCTAGTGACTTGATTGGGCATGCTGGAAGCCATTTTATGAGGTGAGACGACCCCTTTAACTCTTTTATATTTACATATATGGAGCTCTTTCATTCCATTTTGATCACTTTTTATAAAAAATTTTGGGGGAGGTGGAGTGACGAAAAATGGCGAATCAGCCATTTAGATTTATTTTTTTGTTACGCCGTTCACCATATAGGATAAATACTGTTATATTTTAATAGTTGGGACGTTTTAGGATGTCTCTCCTATGCTAATAGAAGGCAGATGGTCAGAGAGCGCTGTTAAGGGACATTTCAGCCCCAGTTTTCTAACACAAATAAACGTTTTACCTGAATAAAGTATATTACAAAAATGTTCTCTGTCACTGTCCCTACACATTAGCAAAAAAAATAAATATTAAACGGCAGTTAGGCTTGAACATTTTTTTTGGGCGTACCCACCACTGTTGCTGGCTTTTTTAAATAAATTGAGATGAGGAAATCACCACTGCATGCTTCTACCTAAATGCCCAGCTTTCGTGATATAAAATCACTGTAGCATAAACTTTTTACGTTTTCCATGAATTACCGTATTTTTCACCCTATAAGACGCTCCGGCCCATAAGACGCACCTAGGTTGTTGAGGAGGAAAATAAGAAAAAATATATTTTGAACCAAAAGGTGTGCTTTTGGTGGGTTTGAACTAATGGCGGTCTGTGCATGACACTATTATGGGGGATCTGTGGATGATGCACTGTTATGGGGTGAGGGATTTGTGGATGGCACTGTTATGTGGGGGATCTGTGGATGGCACTGTTATGGGGGGAGCTGTGGATGGCATTATGATGGTGGGGGGTCTGTGGGTGGCATTATGATGGTGGGGGGATCTGTGGATGGCATTATGATGGTGGGGGGATCTGTGGATGGTATTATGATGGTGGGGGGGGATCTGTGGATGGCATTATGATGGTGGGGGGGATCTGTGGATGGCATTATGATGGTGGGGGGGATCTGTGGATGGCATTATGATGGGGGGATCTGTGGATGGCACTGTTATGGGGTAGTGGATCTGTGGATGACACTGCTATATGTGTAATCCACAGATCCCCCCATAACAGTCCCTATTATGGGGGATCTGTGGATGATGCACTGTTATGGGGTGGGGGATTTGTGGATGGCACTGTTATGTGGGAGATCTGTGGATGGCACTGTTATGTTCTGTAGGTTATGGAATACTCTAGCCTTGGTAAACAAAGTAAATTGCTTGTAATTTGCATTATCTGCCCATAGTTCTATGCATCTTTGGAGACGTATTGTGCATCTTATGGTTGAAAAAGACCACGTAAGGGATATAGCTCTATTCATAAAACTGCATTAAGGCTTTGCATTAGCAGACATTGTTGAAATGCCATCACTGGTCTTAGTTTTTCTTTTTTCTTTCAGTTGATGAATCAAAGAAACATATTCCATAAATCTTATGTTTTAATTCCCCAGTGCTGCACCACACTAAATGGAAGGAGCTATTTTTCTTTCTTGCATTGTTCAGAAATGCATCACATTTTGAAGGAAAAACTCACATTGTAAAAGGCTTTTAAATATAAGACATATCAGGGAGTTATATTCTTAAGTATTAAGCCAATACATTAAAGCTATATAGCTTCATTTTGCAAGGACCGTCTGTATGGAAAGTGGCTTGTTGTCATCCTCTGGGATTTGTGCAAGTTTTTAACAGAACTCGACATTTTGTCAGCTCCAGTATTTAAATTCTTCTGAAACTGAGTCTACCAGTTATTCTTTCACAAGCAGAGAAAATTGACATATTTAATCTTATGTTAACTAAAAGTCAACTTTTAATAATGTAACAAAACTGTGTATACAAGACTGCTGGGCTCATGCATCAATCTTCTACTCTGGAAAAATAGTGCACTTCTTTCTGTAACACGGAGCACGAAATGTGAACCAAATACTATTCCGTTGGCAGTCAATATCAATAATTATTGTTATTTTCCTATTTCAAAGGAGTTGTGCTAAAAGTAACAAGTTGTTTATCATACCCTTTTTCAGGTTAAGACACCCAAGAAATGCATTACTATCATACTTGACAACTTTTGAGACATGAGTACAAAGCGATGCATGAAGCAACACATCCAGAACGTTGGATATACACCCAATATGTGCATTTATATAGAACATACACCCAATATACTGTAATAACAATCTTTATTTATACACTCACCTAAAGAATTATTAGAACAACATACTAATACGGTGTTGGACCCCCTTTTGCCTTCAGAACTGTCTTAATCTACATGGCATTGATTCAACAAGGTGCTGATAGCATTCTTTAGAAATGTTGGCCCATATTGATAGGATAGCATCTTGCAGTTGATGGAGATTTGAGGGATGCACATCTAGGGCACGAAGCTCCCGTTCCACCACATCCCAAAGATGCTCTATTGGGTTGAGATCTGGTGACTGTGGGGGCCATTTTAGTACAGTGAACTCATTGTCATGTTCAAGAAACCAATTTGAAATGATTCAAGCTTTGTGACATGGTGCATTATCCTGCTGGAAGTAGCCATCAGTGGATGGATACATGTTCTCATTCTGTTTACGCCAAATTCGGACTCTACCATTTGAATGTCTCAACAGAAATCGAGACTCATCAGACCAGGCAACATTTTTCCAGTCTTCAACAGTCTGATTTTGGTGAGCTCGTGCAAATTGTAGCTTCTTTTTCCTATTTGTAGTGGAGATGAGTGGTACCCGGTGGGGTCTTCTGCTGTTGTAGCCCATCCACCTCAAGGTTGTGCGTGTTGTGGCTTCACAAATGCTTTGCTGCATACCTCGGTTGTAACGAGTGGTTATTTCAGTCAACGTTGCTCTTCTATCAGCTTGAATCAGTCGGCCCATTCTCCTCTGATCTCTAGCATCCACAAGGCATTTTGCCCACGAGGACTGCCGCATACTGATGTTTTTTCCCTTTTCACACCATTCTTTGTAAACCCTAGAAATGGTTGTGCGTGACAATCCCAGTAACTGAGCAGATTGTGAAATACTCAGAACCGGCCCGTCTGCACAAACAACCATGCCACGCTCAAAATTGCTTAAATCACCTTCTTTCCCATTCTGACATTCAGTTTGGAGTTCAGGAGATTGTCTTGACCAGGACCACCCCCCTAAATGCATTGAAGCAACTGCCATGTGATTGGTTGACTAGATAATTGCATTAATGAGAAATAGAACAGGTGTTCCTAATAATTCTTTAGGTGAGTGTATAGCGCCAACATATTCTGCAATAACTTGCAACCAGAGGGTAACTGGGTGCCCCCTTAGCTGCTCGCGACTTCTCTCCCCAACCTCGACAAGCCAAGGAATGCCTTGAGATACCCTTTCAGCCAATCACTGCCCCAGCAGTGGACTCTCTTCAGTGATTGTGAGGACATTTTGAGCCATGTTTAGCATGTCCTAGCTGGAGTAGAGAGCAACAGAACTCGAGCACGTCAAATAACAGCATGCGAGTGTTTTTTTTTAAGAGCCACACTGACCTTGCTGCCAAATATTTTTTTAATAGCTGGAACACAATTTCAAATGTAGCATTGATTTTATCAAATAAAAGTATACAAGAGTGGTCAGGGGGTAGGGGCAATTCACACACAATGTCTATCGTTCAAAATCAACAAGATTACAAACTTCGAAGTAAGGTTCATATCACAGACACTTTTATGGAACAAAGATAAATAAATGAATATTGGAAGCTGTTCACACTTAGCTGATATTGAAATGTAGTCCTATATATTGTTCAAGCTCCCGGCAATTCCTGAAGCAGGTTCCAATGTAAACCTTCAAGATGTTTATTCTTCCAATCGGTGCTGTATCCAGAAACACCTCCTGAACTCCAGATTAGCCATACTGCCTCACTTCACTCTCACAATTCTGCTACTATCTAATCACAAGTAGGCAGAGAAAATAGTGCAGACTGCTCCCAGCATAATGAAAATTATTTATTATATTCACATTTAAAATGACCTAATGCACATAAAATACGATAGTAAAACCTTCTGCTCTACCCGACCACTTGTTGTGCCACTCACAACTTTAATTTTTGTTGGTTTGGCACAATAGGCATTGTGTACAAATTGTTCTATATACGTAGGTGTCTACCAGATTTTTCCAGTTTTTACCAGGTCTGCTCCCACCAATTCTAAGTAGTGTAACATCCCATTTTATCAATAGTTTAGCATGGTAAGGACATGCTTCTTCTGAGTAATTATGGTAATGTCAGAGAATGCATCAGTCCATGCTAAATGGCCATTAACTACCAAAGTTGTCCTAACCTCTGACCACTGGTATACCTTTATTTGATTCAATAAATGCTATGATTTGTGGATAGGTAAGTGCATCACCTTCAGTTCTTGTAGTAGATATGTTTCTATTAAAGGTTTCTACCACTTCGTTTCACATAATTAGCTGTCAACACTAGCGATCCGCTAGTGTCTGCTCTACCAAACCATCCTAATATAATTGCTTCTGGGGCAGGGGACAGGGCCGTTTCGCTAAAAAAAGAACTTTTATTAATAGCTAATGAGCCTCTAGGTGCTATGCGATGACGTCATAGTGCTCCGAGGAACAGGCGCAGTGGAGATGTCTGAGCAGGGAAGCGGTCAGACATTCACTGCGCATGCGCCGAATACATACGCTCACAGGGAGGATCGCATTCCGGAGGAGATGGGCGGGCTGGAGGGACGGGCTGGGCGGCGGCAGTTTGTGAAGGTAGACCGAGCCTCTAGGTGCTAATGACGCCCCCATAGCACCTAGAGGCTCATTAGCATATCAATAAAAGTTATTTTTTAGCGAAACGGCTGCCCCAAAGCAATTATATTTAGGATGGTTTGGCAGAGCAGACACTAGCGGATCGCTAGTGTCTGACAGCTAATTATGTGAAACGAAGTGGTAGAAACCCTTTAAATATATTTAGCACCACTGATGATTCCTAAAAGTGTCCTCAGCATCTCGCTTTCATGAGCAGAACCACTTTTATGCTTCCTTCTTGGACATAATGTATTATATGCCTGCTCTTGAGCTTACTTTAAGGCCCCTTTCACACGGGCGAGTATTCCGCGCGGATGCGATGCGTGAGTTGAACGCATTGCACCCGCACTGAATCCTGACCCATTCATTTCTATGGGGCTGTGCACACGAGCGGTGATTTTTACGCATCACTTGTGCGTTGCGTGAAAATCGCAGCATGCTCCTCTTTGTGCGTTTTTCACGTAACGCAGGCCCCATAGAAATGAATGGGGGTTGCGTGAAAAATCGCAAGCATCCGCGATGCGGTGCGATTTTCACACGCGGTTGCTAGGTGACGATCGGGATGGGAACCCGATCATTATTATTTCCCCTTATAGCATGGTTATAAGGGAAAATAATAGCATTCTGAATACAGAATGCATAGTACAATAGGGCTGGAGGGGTTAAAAAAAAACAAAAAACATTTAACTCACCTTAATCCACTTGTTCGCACAGCCGGCATCTCTTCTGTCTTCATCTGTGCTGTGAGCAATAGGACCTTTGATGACGTCACTCGCTCATCACATGATCCATCACCATGTAGTATAACATTCAATATATCCTACTCACAGGGCTACTGTTATATCGTAATGCAGGCCGGCCGGGCAGACGAGCGGCAGCGTGACTGACTGACGTCAAGTGCCTGCCCGGCCTATTTTATGAATGAAGCAGGCGGCGCAGGCATGTGACGTCAGTCAGTCACTCTGCCGCTCGTCTGCCCGGCCGGCCTGCATTACGATATAACAGTAGCCCTGTGAGTAGGATATATTGAATGTTATACTACAGAGGGGGCAGCATAAATCATTATTAATTGAATTACACATTTTATAACTGTACTGGAGCGGCAATGGGGGGTCTGTATATGACACTGTTAAGGGGTGGGGGGGGTCTGTGGATGGCACTGTTATGGGGTGGGGGGGTCTGTGGATTGGCACTGTTATGGGGTGGGGGGTCTGTGGATGGCACTGTTATGGGGTGGGGGGTCTGTGGATGGCACTGTTAAGGGGGGGGGGTCTGTGGATGGCACTGTTATGGGGTGGGGGGGTCTGTGGATGGAACTGTTAAGGCGGGGGGTCTGTGGATGGCACTGTTATGGGGTGGGGGGTCTGTGGATGGCACTGTTATGGGGTGGGGGGGGTCTGTGGATGGCACTGTTAAGGGGGGTCTTTGGATGGCACTGTTATGGGGTGGGGGGGGTCTGTGGATGGCACTGTTAAGGGGGGGTCTGTGGATGGCACTGTTATGGGGTGGGGGGGTCTGTGGATGGCACTGTTATAGGATGGGGGATCTGTGGATGCCATCCCCAGATCCCCCATTAACAGTGCCATCCACAGATCCTCCACCCCATAACAGTGCCATCCTCAGATCCCCCATTAACAGTGCCATCCCCAGATCCCCCATTAACAGTGCCATCGCCATCTGGGGGGTTTCTTTGCTGGGCTGGACTTTCATAGCCCCCCCAAATTTTACTTGCATCTCTGTTCTCTAAAGGGGTGGTTTTAGGGGGCGGTCCTAGGGGTGGGTAGGGGCGTGGCCAGGGGAGGGGGGGTGAGTTCCACCAGCTTTTCTCTGAGAAAAAAAGCCCTGGCCACAGCTATCTACCACATAGCACCACCTTGATGGAGCTGTTCTACAGTTCCCCTGAACAGTGAGCGGCTTTAGAAGTGTCAAGTGAGCTTTAGAAAACAGGGTGAGAAGTTACTCACGGTCAGCAGTAATGGCCAGTTTGCAGTGTTCGAAAAGTCCTGCGAGGCACAGGTATGTCCTTACCTGTGCGCGAGTTGGTCTAAAATGAAATGCGGTCTCCGGGAGCAGGCAGTTCAGAGAACAACCTCCGGGGGCCGTTCTCGGAACGGCCTGCTCCCGGAGACCTAATTTAATTTTAGACCGGCTCGCGCACAGGCACAGGTAAGGACTTACGCGGGCGAACACTGCGAACTGGCCATCTCTAACGGTCAGTATTTGATCAGTATTTTTGCATCAGTATTTGTAAGCCAAAACCAGGAGTGGGTCCAAAACACAAAAGTGACACAAATATTTCTATTATACCTTTTTTCTGAAGGTTCTGGTTTTGGCTTGCAAATATTGACCAAATACTGATGCAAAATATGACAAGTCTGGCCATGTGTACGCCACTTGTCATGTGACGCCAGTTTGGATCATTTGACCTTATTTGACCATATGACGGCCCTTACCCATGTGATGCGTGCGTCATCAGTCATGTGACCCTGACACAGGTCCTGTGCCAGGTCCTTCAACAAACTATAGGACGACCTGCTATCTACATTATTGTTCCTACTTAGTCCACCTTACCCATGTCATGCGTGCTTCATCAGTCATGTGATCCTGACACAGGTCCTGTGTCAGGTCCTTTAACAAACTATAGGACAATTTGCTATCTATATTACTGTTCTTACTTACCCTACCCATGTGATGCATGCATCATCAGTCATGTGATCCTAACACAGGTCCTGTGTCAGGTCCTTCACCTAACTATAGGACGACTTGCTATCTATATTACTGTTTCTATTTAGTCTACCCTATCCCCTCGGAACCAATTATTTATATGCGGGCAAGGGTCTTTAGGATATATGTTGGTGCGTCACCTTATGTTGTGCACGGTATCTTATGCTGTTGCTTACATGTCCCCAGTACAAATCACATGACGATGTGTCATCAACATCATGTGTTCAGTCCGGCCTATCCCAATTGGATTGATTACTAACACAAGGCCATGATTGGCTTTAAATTAACAGTCCGTTCAGATGTTTTTAATTGTCCTCATTAGTGTGGCAGTAAAAGAGGAGGTACTACTGACATCATGCATACCTGGAAGAAGCCTGTTTTGGGTGGAGGAGGCTGCAGGGTCGACGTGCCACACACAGTAGTACAGTGAATTTTCAGTTTCTTATCTTTTGCCCCTGCCTTTCCAGCGATTAACCTTCAAAGGTCTTTTTTACCTTGATATGCTCATTGTGCTGGTAGTGGCAGGTGCATGCTCTGTTATTTCCCTTATTTTGTTTTTTTGCTGCTGCCTGTGTGGCCCGCTTACTCTGTGGCTTCCTCTTTGTCCTCTCTTTTGGGGGGGGTTTCTATTTGCTGCTTATTTTACTGACCATCGTTTTATGTATTTTTGTCATATTGAATAAAGACATTTTATTATCTCTATACGGAGGTTTGTGTTTACTTGGTATCGGTAATGGTGATTTAGCAATTAATACCTCTGTTCATTTTTGTTATTTGGTGCTTTAAATACTGACCATGTGAAAGAGGCCTAACTTAGCGTACGCGCTGTTAAAAACTAAAGATAGTGGCTCTAGTGCTCTAGTGGCCAATGTGAAAACTGGAATATTTCAATAATATTTTAACATTGCTGATATCACAAAAGTTTTAAGTTTATAATAAAGACTTGATATACTGTAAGGAATATGCTATTTTTTGCTGATACATACCTCTTAAAGCAAATGTACCAACCATATTTTTACTAAATGGTGCAGTGATGGGCTCTGATATCTTCCTTACTGGAACATATTGGCGGAAGTCTCAGCTTTTAATACCTGCATGTATGACTCCCCTGTTTAGTCAGTAGCATTTCTTGTTGGTGCAAATCCTCTCTTTGTTTCCTATGTTTATTTACTACATTCTGTGTAGTTTGCTCTTGTGGTGCATGTGGACCGCGTCGACGTCCTCCATTGTATGCATATTTTGCTGGGGTTAGTCGATTATTGCGGTCCACATGCGGTGGGGCTGCTCCTCCATTAAATAGACACGCCACAGTGTCAGGGGCTGAGCAGCTCCTCCAGAATTGCCACTTCATTTCTGTGTTTTTGTCTTGTTAGATTTGGGTGTGTTTGGACACTCTGTTGCACCTGGTAACCTCCATCACATGGTCTGGTATAGGTGTGGCTCACGGCCTGGCCTCATTCACATTGCACTGCCACAGTATTCATGCTGGGCCTTTGTGTGGAGGCTTGGCTGTGTGCTGAATTACAACACCCCCAGACCGTGTTCACACCATAGTTAGAGCAGCGGCTAGGACCCTCTGCCATGCTGAGTGACCGTGACGTGGTGCAGTGATGGGCTCTGATATCTTCCTTACTGGAACATATTGGCGGAAGTCTCAGCTTTTAATACCTGCATGTATGACTCCCCTGTTTAGTCAGTAGCATTTCTTGTTGGTGCAAATCCTCTCTTTGTTTCCTATGTTTATTTATTACATTCTGTGTAGTTTGCTCTTGTGGTGCATGTGGACCGCGTCGACGTCCTCCATTGTATGCATATTTTGCTGGGGTTAGTCGATTATTGCGGTCCACATGCGGTGGGGCTGCTCCTCCATTAAATAGACACGCCACAGTGTCAGGGGCTGAGCAGCTCCTCCAGAATTGCCACTTCATTTCTGTGTTTTTGTCTTGTTAATTAAAGCTAAAAACTAATAAATATTGCTTTTTATAAAATGTTTTATTTTTTTTGTAGATTTTCTAAACCCTTCACCACTGAAGAGTTTTTCATTTTTGCATTTTTGTTTTTCACTCCTTTTCTTTTTGGGGCCATAACTGTTTATTTTTTCATTCACATAGCCATATGAAGGCTTATTATTTTTGCAAAAGAAGTTGTACTTTCTGATGGCACCATTTAATATTGCATACAATATATTGAGAAGCTGAAAAAATTTGGCCACAATTTTATTGGTTTTGTTTTTACGGTGTTCCCTATGCGTTTAAAAATTACCTGTTACTTTCATTTACTGGGTCAGTACCATTACGACAATACTACAGTTGTATTGTTTTTCTTGCATATTAATACTGAAATACTAATAAAATAAAAACCTTTTAAAAAAATGTTTTTTTTCTTTTAATCACCATATTCTGACCCCTAAACTTTTTTGTGGTTATGTGTATGGAGCTGTGTAAGGGCTCATTTTTTGTGAGGCAATCTGTACTTTTCATTGATACCATTTTGGGCTGTCTATGACATTTTAATCACTTTTTATTCCATATTTTTTTCTGGGAGGTGAAGCGACAAAAATGGCAAATTGGCCATCTTGACTTTTTTTTCCGTTTACCGTGTGGGATAAATATTTTTATACTTTAGTAGTACATGAGTTTTTGCATGCAGCAAAGCCCATTGTTTATTTTTGTACTGTTTATTTTTATTTTGGGGAACAGGCGGTGATTTGAATTTTTATATTTTAACATTTTTTGTTATATTTCTAAAAGAAAGTATTATTATTTTTTTATTATAGTTTCCATGGGGAATTTGAACAAGCAATCATCATATTTATCAGAGCACACTAGTCCGGGTTGTTGTGCTCTGAGATGACTTGTTAAACGTCATCATTGATTGCATACGTTAGCCCCAGGTTTCTGCTGTTTAAAACAGCAGGCACCCAGCAGCTATGGTGGCTGCTGCACTCGCGAGCAGACACCATCTTTAACCGCCTCCGGACCGCCTAACGCAGGATCGCGTTCCGGAGGCGGCAGCCCTGCGCACAGTCACGCATATATGCGTCATCTCGCGAGACGCGAGATTTCGCTCAAAGCCGGCCCGCGCATGCGCATCGCGGGCCGGCAAAAGTTAAAGAAGTATTTTGTCACCAGCCTGCCAGCCAATGATCGTGGCTGGCAGGCTGGCGATTTTCAAAAAATCAAATCAAAAGCCAGATAACACATTATATTAGTAAATATGATGTGTTAAATGGCTTGTCTGCTCCTCTGCTGGTCCTTTTCGTCGGTTGGTTCCAGCAGAGGAGCAGACATCACAGTGAGTAGCACCAAACACTACACCTTAGCCCCAGATCACCCCCATCACCCGAATTAACCCCTTGATCACCCCTTGATCGCCCCTGTCAATCACCTAGTGAAAGGAAAAAAGTGATCAGTGTAAACTGTCACTTTTTTTTTTCACTGGTATTGACTGTTAGGTTTTAGGATAGTTTAGGCCCCTTTGGTAGGTAGTTTAGCGTCAGTTAGCGCCCAGCCCACCGCACCGCAGTCACTGATTCGCTGATTAGCGTATCGCTAATCAGCATTTGTACTTTTATAGTATCTGTAAGTGATCAAAACTGATCACAGTCAGATCTATAATTGTATTAGTGTCACCTTAGCTCACCCTCCACCCAAAACGCAGTGTTTGCCCGATCAGGCCTGATCGGTCGCCCACACGTGCGTTCACCCACACCCGCCCCGCCGCAGTGACAAAAAATATATATTTTTTTGATCACTGCACAATCACTTTCCAAGCTCTGCGGCGATAAAATAATCAGTTTTGATATTTTTGATCAATCGGAGCGGCCTCCGGTACTTCGCTAGCCTCCCCTTTGTAAGACAGGCTTGCTTTTTTTCTTGGGTAGTCTCAGGGAATACCCCTAAATTTAGTAGTCCAAATGTCAAACAGGGGGTATTCTTCTGAGAGGCCTACAGGATTCTGACCCAGTCGGATGAGGAATGGGAACCCTCATCTGACGAATCTAGCGGGTCAGAATATGAACCTGTAGAAAGCAGTAGCAGTCTGAACCAAAGTTCGGACGAGGAGGTTGAGGATCCGCTTCAAGAGCAGCAGAGTGTGGCTGGCGCTGTCGAATCACGTGGTGAGGCATACACCAGCAGCGCAGCCCTCCCTGGACCTAGTACCAGCACTGCCGTACAACATGGTGAAGTGACGAGCACCAGAAGGGCAGTTGAAGCTGGTACGGTGGCACGTGCAGTAGTTACCCCGTCGCAGCCACCGCACAGACAGGCCCGTAGACCCCCTAGAGTACCTGAGGTGCTGGCAAATCCTGATTGGCAGTCACCAATATCAGCCGCACCATTAGTTCCCCCTTTCACCGCCCAGTCTGGAGTTCGGGTTGAGACAGCTCAGATCGGTTCGGCCCTGGGATTTTTTGAGCTGTTCTTGACTGCGGAGCTCTTGGACTTAGTCGTGGCCGAAACAAATCGGTATGCCACTCAATTTATAGCCACCAACCCGGGAAGCTTTTATGCCCAGCCTTTCCGGTGGAAACTAGTCCAACCCAGCCTTTCCGGTGGAAATTAAAAATTTTCTTGGCCTTCTCCTCAACATGGGTCAAACCAAAAAGCATGAATTGCGGTCATATTGGTCCACGAACCCGATTCATCACATGCCCATGTTCTCTGCTGCTATGTCCAGGGCACGATTTGAGGCCATCCTGCGTTTCCTGCACTTTAGCGACAACACCACCTCCCGTCCCAGAGGCCACCCAGCTTTTGACCAGCTCCACAAAATTCGGCCCCTCATAGACCACTTCAACCAGAAATTTGCAGATTTGTATACCCCAGAGCAAAACATCTGCGTAGACGAGTCCCTAATACATTTTACCGGGCACCTTGGCTTCAAACAATACATCCCAAGCAAGCGCGCCCGGTATGGGGTCAAATTGTATAAGCTCTGTGAAAGGGCCACAGGCTATACCCACAAATTTTGGATCTATGAGGGAAAAGATCAGACCCTGGAGCCGGTCGGTTGCCTTGACTACCTAGAGAGCAGTGGGAAGACAGTCTGGGACTTGGTGTCACCCTTATTTAGCAAGGGGTACCATCTTTATGTGGACAATTTCTACACAAGTGTGGCCCTCTTCAGGCATTTGTTCCTAGAACAGATTAGCTGCTGTGGCACCGCGTGAACTAGTCGCGTGGGCTTCCCCCAACGGCTCGTTACCACCCGTCTTGCAAGGGGGGAGAGGGCTGCCTTGTGTAACGAAGAACTGCTCGCGGTGAAATGGAGAGACAAGCGTGACGTTTACATGCTCTCATTCACGCAGACACAACAATACAAATTGAGCGAGCAACCCTTGTCATTGAAAAGCCCCTCTGTGTCCACGACTATAATTTTCTCATGGGAGGGGTGGACTTCAATAAACCAGATCTCGTCTCCGTATTTAGTTTCCCCGACGCACCAGACGCTGGTATAAGAAGGTGTCTGTATATTTAATTCAATTGGCTGCATATAATAGTTTTGTTCTCTACAGTAAGGCTGGGAGAACACGATCCTTCCTCAAATTTCAGGAAGAGATCATCGAGAACCTCCTGTATCCAGAAGGTTCCGTGACCCCATCCACCAGTGTAGTTAGCCGTCTACACGAGCGACATTTCCCCAGTGTCGTTCCTGGTACCTCAACACAACCGTCACCCCGAAAAAGATGTTGTGTCTGTAGCAGGAGTGGAATAAGGCATGACACCCGCTATTTCTGTCCTGACTGTCCTGACCACCCTGCCCTATGCTTTGGAGAGTGTTTCCGGAAGTACCACACACAGGTACACTTAGCATAGGGATTGCATCTCACAGGACAGGCACACAGGGCTATTAGGGCCCTTTTACTCACAGCTGCTGAAAACCTCTCCTTTCACCTGGGATAAAGTGCATAATGTACTTTGCCACATCTTTGGGCGATTTGCGCTTTGCACATTGTCCCATGGGGAAGGAGAGGTTTGTCTATAAAAGGTAAAAAAAAACAAAAAAAAACACCGGTAAGCAAAAAAGTTACATTTCAGTTCAAAAAGTTAAAAAAAAGTTTATATGTTCTGTTCAAAAGTTATTATAAAGTTAATAAAAATTTATTGCGTTGCGGCCTGTTTTTTTTTTTTTTTTTTTTTTTACCTTCCAGGTGGACCAACCGATCGACTAGCTGCAGCACTGATGTGCATTCTGACAGAAGCATTGCGCTGCTGTCAGATTACACACAAGTCGGTGTATGCGGCGCTGCAAGACGAGATTTCTCCTCTGCAGTAAAAGATACGTTTGCCGAGGCATATGAGCTGAGGAGGCGGCGGTGTTCATATGCTTTGGCAAACACTTTGTATATATAAAAAATATATAAAAAATCCCGGCAATGATTTATTCATCCACATCGATTGATGTGAATGGATAAATCTGGTTTGCCAGGGTATACGGGCTAAGTGGGTATGGATGTTGGGCGGAGCTCCTATGTCCTGGCAGACGCCTTTCCCCTCCTTTTTTTTTTTTTGGCAGAGATTTTTTCATCCTCATTGATCGATGCGAATGAAGAAATCTGTGCCGTTCATTTTTTCTTTCAGCCCAGAAGCTGAACGAAAAAAAAAATATCTCATTACCCGTATGCTCAATATAAGGAGAATAGCAGAAACTCCTAATGCTGGCCATGCATATAATGATTGCGGAGACCCTCAAATGCCAGGGCAGTACAAACACCCCACAAATAACACCATTTTGGAAAGAAGACACCCCAAGGTATTCGCTGAGGGGCATATTGAGTCCATGAAAGATTGAAATTTTTGTCTCAAGTTAGCGGAAAGGGAGACTTTGTGAGAAAAAAACCCAAAAAATCAATTTCCGCTAACTTGTGCCCAAAATTTTTTTTTTCTATGAACTCGCCATGCCCCTCATTGAATACCTTGGGGTGTCTTCTTTCCAAAATGGGGTCACATGTGGGGTATTTATACTGCCCTGGCTTTTTAGGGGCCCTAAAGCGTGAGAAGAAGTCTGGGATCCAAATGTCTAAAAATGCCCTCCTAAAAGGAATTTGGGCACCTTTGCACATCTAGGCTGCAAAAAAGTGTCACACATGTGGTATCGCCGTACTCAGGAGAAGTTGGGCAATGTGTTTTGGGGTGTCATTTTACATATACCCATGCTGGGTGAGATAAATATCTTGGTCAAATGCCAACTTTGCATAAAAAAATGGGAAAAGTTGTCTTTTGCCGAGATATTTCTCTCACCCAGCATGGGTATATGTAAAATGACACCCCAAAACACATTGCCCAACTTCTCCTGAGTACGGAGATACCACATGTGTGACACTTTTTTGCAGCCTAGGTGGGAAAAGGGGGCCACATTCCAAAGAGCACCTTTAGGATTTCACCGGCCATTTTTTACAGATTCTGATTTCAAACTACTTACCATGCATTAGGGCCCCTAGAATCCCAGGGCAGTATAACTACCCCACAAGTGACCCCATTTTGGAAAGAAGACACCCCAAGGTATTCCGTGAGGGGCAGGGCGAGTTCCTAGAATTTTTTATTTTTTGTCACAAGTTAGCGGAAAATTATGATTTTTTATTTTTTTTCTTACAAAGTCTCATATTCCACTAACTTGTGACAAAAAATAAAAACTTCCATGAACTCACTATGCCCATCAGCGAATACCTTGGGGTGTCTTCTTTCCAAAATGGGGTCACTTGTGGGGTAGTTATACTGCCCCGGGATTCTAGGGGCCCTAATGTGTGGTAAGTAGTTTGAAATCAAAATCTGTAAAAAATGGCCGGTGAAATCCGAAAGGTGCTCTTTGGAATGTGGGCCCCTTTGCCCACCTAGGCTGCAAAAAAGTGTCACACATGTGGTATCTCCGTACTCAGGAGAAGTTGGGCAATGTGTTTTAGGGTGTCATTTTACATATACCCATGCTGGGTGAGATAAATATATTGGTCAAATGCCAGCTTTGTATAAAAAAATGGGAAAAGTTGTCTTTTGCCAAGATATTTCTCTCACCCAGCATGGGTATATGTAAAATGACACCCCAAAACACATTTCCCAACTTCTCCTGAGTACGGCGATACCAGATGTGTGACACTTTTTTGCAGCCTAGGTGGGCAAAGGGGCCCACATTCCAAAGAGCACCTTTCGGATTTCACCGGCCATTTTTTACAGATTTTGATTTCAAACAACTTACCACACATTAGGGCCCCTAGAATGCCAGGGCAGTATAACTACCCCACAAGTGACTCCATTTTGGAAAGAAGACACCCCAAGGTATTCCGTGAGGGGCATGGCGAGTTCCTAGAATTTTTTATTTTTTGTCACAAGTTAGCGGAAAATGATGATTTTTTTTCTTACAAAGTCTCATATTCCACTAACTTGTGACAAAAAATAAAAACTTCCATGAACTCACTATGCCCATCAGCGAATACTTTGGGGTGTCTTCTTTCCAAAATGGGGTCACTTGTGGGGTAGTTATACTGCCCTGGGATTCTAGGGGCCCTAATGTGTGGTAAGTAGTTTGAAATCAAAATCTGTAAAAAATGGCCGGTGAAATCCGAAAGGTGCTCTTTGGAATGTGAGCCCCTTTGCCCACCTAGGCTGCAAAAAAGTGTCACACATGTGATATCTCCGTACTCAGGAGAAGTTGGGCAATGTGTTTTGGGGTGTCATTTTACATATACCCATGCTGGGTGAGAGAAATATCTTGGCAAAAGACAACTTTTCCCATTTTTTTATACAAAGTTGGCATTTGACCAAGATATTTATCTCACCCAGCATGGGTATATGTAAAATGACACCCCAAAACACATTGCCCAACTTCTCCTGAGTACGGAGATACCACATGTGTGACACTTTTTTGCAGCCTAGGTGGGCAAAGGGGCCCACATTCCAAAGAGCACCTTTCGGATTTCACCGGCCATTTTTTACAGATTTTGATTTCAAACTACTTACCACACATTAGAGCCCCTAGAATGCCAGGGCAGTATAACTACCACACAAGTGACCCCATTTTGGAAAGAAGACACCCCAAGGTATTCGCTGATGGGCATAGTGAGTTCATAGAAGTTTTTATTTTTTGTCACAAGTTAGTGGAATATGAGACTTTGTAAGAAAAAAAAAATATAAATTCATCATTTTCCGCTGACTTTTGACAAAAAATAAAAAGTTCTATGAACTCACTATGCCCATCAGCGAATACCTTAGGGTGTCTACTTTCCGAAATGGGGTCATTTGTGGGGTGTTTGTACTGTCTGGCCATTGTAGAACCTCAGAAACCATGACAGGTGCTCAGAAAGTCAGAGCTGCTTCAAAAAGCGGAAATTCACATTTTTGTACCATAGTTTGTAAACGCTATAACTTTTACCCAAACCATTTTTTTTTTACCCAAACATTTTTTTTTATCAAAGACATGTAGAACAATAAATTTAGAGAAAAATTTATATATGGATGTATTTTTTTTTGTAAAATTTTACAACTGAAAGTGAAAAATGTCATTTTTTTGCAAAAAAATCGTTAAATTTCGATTAATAACAAAAAAAAAGTAAAAATGTCAGCAGCAATGAAATACCACCAAATGAAAGCTCTATTAGTGAGAAGAAAAGGAGGTAAAATTCATTTGGGTGGTAAGTTGCATGACCGAGCAATAAACGGTGAAAGTACTGTAGGTCAGAAGTGTAAAAAGTGGCCTGGTCATTAAGGGTGTTTAAGCTAGGGGGGCTGAGGTGGTTAAAGACCTGGCCTGCGTCATACATGTACGGCGCTGGGCAGGAAGGGGTTCAAATGTATTTTCCATGCATGATTATGGGGAAGTTATCTTGCCAATGCTGCTTTCAACAGTATTCAGCGATATACTTACAGCAGTAAAATAGGCCATAGGAACATGGAGATGTTTATTGACTTCTATGGCAGAGTGTTATGGGCATGCTCTGTGACTTCTCCAGAGGTTATTGTGCAGAAAGAGAGGTGGATGAGCTGTAGTCATCACCTATTAAGAATGGCATGACCCTGTGTTATCTACCCTATATAGAGGTTTTACCTTCCATTGTAATGCTGCTGTGATGATAATAAGATGATTACTGAGAAGTGATTTCTACAAAACAAGAAGTGTCAGTCAAATATGAAGCTCTGTAGTTAGTATGAAAGCCAGAATATTTTAGGATTTTTTTTTCAAATATAGATGGTGACTAGAGTTGAGCGGATTCGGGTTCGGAAGGTTCTGCCGAACTTGAAAAAAAAGTTTGCGTTCGGGACCCGAACTTGATCCGAACTTGACCCCGAACCCCATTGAAGTCAATGGGGACCCGAACTTTTGGGCACTAAAATGGCTCTAAAATAGTCCTGGAAAGGGCTAGAGGGCTGCAAAAGGCATCGAAATGTGCTTAAGAGCATGACAACTGTTCTGCAAACAAATATGGATAGAGAAATGACTTAAAATAACATAAAATACTGAAAAATAAAAAATAACAATCTGGATCTAGGAGTAGGAGGTTGATTAGGCGGTGGATGGGTGGATGTGGTGGTGTAGGTTGACATGGCGGTGTAGGTGGAAGCGGCAGTGAAGGAGGAATAGGTAGCCAACACTCATTTGTGTTATTTTTTATTTTTAAATTTAAATATTGGGACATATAAAAAAATAAAACAAAGAATAAGTGCACTTGAGTACAAGAATGGATGGTTGAGGCTGGTATAAATGTCTATTCTGCACAAGATACGGACAAGTCCTGTGGGATCCATGCCTGGTTCATTTTAATAAACGTAAGCTTGTCCACATTGGCTGCGGCCTGTGATAATGCTCTCTGCCGTGCTAAACACACGTTCACACTATACACTGGCTGCAGGGCAGGTCAGCACCTCCAAGGCTGACAAAGCTTTTCCACATTTTGGCCATGCTAACCCTGCCTTCTCAGGTGCTGGTGGAGCCCCAGCTGCGTTGGCGACCTCTTCCTCCTCCTCTGCCTTCCCCTTGTGCTTCCACTGTGCCCCCGCTGTCAGGTGGGAAGGCTATCATCAGCGTGCGCTTGTAGTCGCGCATCTTCCGATCAGTAACAGATGTTTTCACTAAATTTAGTTCCCTGTCAGAAATGCAGAGCAGGGGTTCATTTACGGCAAAAGGGGGTTCATGTCACCCAGCAATAGAACAGAGGATTTTGAGAGATTTAGGCCCCTGTCACCCAGGCACAGCAGGGGTTCATTCACGGCAAAAGGGGGTTCTTGTCACCCAGCAATACAACAGAGGCACAGCAGGGGTTTGTATACGCCAAAAATGGTAAAATGCCACCCTACAATTGAAAATAAGATTTTTTTTTTCGATTTAGGGCACTTTATTGGCTTTTTTTTTATTTTATTAAAATGGCTCTAAAATAGTCATTGAAAAGGCTAGAGGGATGTAAAAGGCAGTAAAATGTGCTTAAGAGCATGGCAACTGCTCTGCAAACAAATGTGGATAGGGAAATAACTTAAAATGAAATAAAATAACTAAAAATTACAAATTATTAACCTGCAACTCAGAGAAGGAGGTGGATATGGAGTCGGAGGTTGAGGAGGCGGTGAATGTGGTGTTGTAGGTGGAGGCAGCAATGGAGGAGGAGGAGGTGCCAAGAATGTTTTTTTTTTTTTTTTTATTGGGGTAGGTAGCCCCCAAAATATTGGGACAAATAGAAAAAAAAGAAAACAAAGAATGATTGCACTTGACTTGAGTACAAGAATGTATGTTTGATGGTGGTATAAATGTCTATTCTTCACAAGGTACAGACAACTCATGTGGGATCCAAGCCTGGTTCATTTTAATGAACGTGAGCTTGTCCACGTTGGCTGTACAAGTTCCGAGAGTACACTGGCTGCAGGGCAGGCTAGCACCTCCAAGGCATACAGGGCAAGCTCTGGCCATGTGGACAATTTGGAGACCCAGAAGTTGAATGGTGGAGATGCTTGGTGACGGAGGTGGTGTTGTTGGTGGCACATCCTCTGTTTGCTGGGCGGCAGGTGCCAACGTTCCTCCAGAGGCGGAGGAAGAGGCCGAGGCAGCAGCAGAAAAGGGAGCAGGAGGGGCCTGAGCCCTTTCTTGGTTTTGAAGGTGCTTACTCCACTGCAGCCCGTTTCTCGCATGTAGATGCCTGGTCATGCAGGTTGTGCTAAGGTTCAGAACGTTAATGCCTCGCTTCAGGCTCTGATGGCACAGCGTGCAAACCACTCGGGTCTTGTCGTCAGCACATTGTGTGAAGAAGTGCCATGCCAGGGAACTCCTTGAAGCTGCCTTTGGTGTGCTCGGTCCCTGTTGACGGTGGCCAGTAGCAGGCGAACTGTTTTGGCGACGGCTGCTCTGCTTTTGCACCCTGCTCCCGCTTTTGCTACGCTGTTGGCTCAGTCTCACCACTGCCTCTTCCTCCGAACTCTGAAAGTCAGTGCACAACCTTCATTCCATGTGGGGTCTAGGACCTCATCGTCCCCTGCATTGTCTTCCACCCAGTCTTCCTCCCTGACCTCCTTTTTGATCTGCACACTGAAGAAAGACGCAGCAGTTGGCACCTGTGTTTCGTCATCATCAGAGAAGTGCTGAGGTGGTATTCCCATGTCCTCATCAGGAAACATAAGTGGTTGTGCGTCAGTGCATTCTATGTCTTCCACCCCTGGGGAAGGGCTAGGTGGATGCCCTTGTGAAACCCTGCCAGCAGAGTCTTCAAACAGCATAGGAGACTGCTGCATGACTTGAGGCTCAGACAGGTTCCCCGATATGCACGGGGGTGATGGGACAGACTGATGGGCATGGGTTTCAGGCGCCACCTGTGTGCTTTCTGCAGAAGACTGGGTGGGAGATAATGTGAACGTCCTGGATTCACTGTCGGCCACCCAATTGACTAGAGCCTGTACTTGCTCAGGCCTTACCATCCTTAGAAGGGCATTAGGCCCAACCAAATATCGCTGTAGATTCTGGCGGCTACTGGGACCTGAGGTAGTAGGTTCAGTACTACGTATAGCTGTGGCAGAACGGCCACGTCCTCTCCCTGCACTAGAGGCTCCACCAACACCACCACCACCACGACCATGACGGCTTCCCTTATTAGATGTTTGCCTCATAGTTAGCGTTCACAAAGCAAAGTAAAAATTGGTTAAGTCTGTTAAAAATAATTAACTGCCAATAAAAACCCTGATGTAGGGTATTGCACAAATGTGTTTTTTTTTTACTCTATATGATAGCGGTATTTGTGGCCTAAATGTGACAGTCACCTATGCACGTGTAATCACAGATGTGCAGTATATGAAAAAAAGGGTTTTTTTCACCACAGTATCCTAAAAGCCTTATTTGTGGCCTAAATGTGACAGTCACCTATGCAAATGTAATCACAGATGTGCAGTATATGAAAAAAAGGTTTTTTTCACGACAGTATCCTAAAAGCCTTATTTGTGGCCTAAATGTGACAGTCACCTATGCACGTGTAATCACAGATGTGCACTATATCAGAGGGTTTTTTCACCACAGTATCCTATAAGCCTTATTTGTGGCCTAAATGTGACAGTCACTTATGCACGTCTAATGCCAGATGTGCAGTATATTAGAGGGTTTTTTCACCCCAGTAACCAAAAAGCCGTATTTCTGGCCTAAATGTGACAGTCATTTATGCTTGTCTAATCCCAGATGTGCAATATATTAGAGGCTTTTTTAACCCCAGTATGCCAAAGCCGTATTTATGGCCTAAATGTGACAGTCACTTATGCACGTGTAATCCCAGATGTGCAATATATTAGAGGCTTTTTTCACCCCAGTATGCCAAAGCCGTATTTCTGGCCTAAATGTGACAGTCACTTATGCTTGTCTAATCCCAGATGTGCAGTATATTAGAGGGTTTTTTCACCCCAGTAACCAAAAAGCCGTATTTCTGGACTAAATGTGACAGTCACTTATGCACGTCTAATCCTAGATGTGCAGTATATCAGAGGCTTTTTTCACCATAGTATGCCAAAGACGTATTTATGGCCGAAATGTGACAGTCACTTATGCTTGTCTAATCCCAGATGTGCAGTATATCAGAGCCTTTTTTCACCCCATTATACCAAAGCCGTATTTATGGCCTAAATGTGACAGTCACTTATGCACGTGTAATCCCAGATGTGCAGTGTATCAGAGGCTTTTTTCACCCCAGTATGCCAAAGCCATATTTATGGCCTAAATGTGACAGTCACTTATGCACGTCTAATCCTAGATGTGCAGTATATCAGAGGCTTTTTTCACCCCAAAAACCAAAAAGCCGTATTTCTGGCCTAAATGTGACAGTCACTTATGCACGTGTAATCCCAGATGTGCAATATATTAGAGGCTTTTTTCACCCCAGTATGCCAAAGCCGTATTTCTGCCCTAAATGTGACAGTCACTTATGCACGTGTAATCCCAGATATGCAATATATTAGAGGCTTTTTTCACCCCAGTAACCAAAAAGCCGTATTTCTGGCCTAAATGTGACAGTCACTTATGCATGTCTAATCCTAGATGTGCAGTATATCAGAGGCTTTTTTCACCCCAGTAACCAAAAAGCCGTATTTCTGGCCTAAATGTGACAGTCACTTATGCTTGTCTAATCCCAGATGTGCAGTATATTAGAGGGTTTTGTCACCCCAGTAACCAAAAAGCCGTATTTGTGGCCTAAATGTGACAGTCAGTTATGCGTGTGTAATCCCAGATGTGCAGTATATTAGAGGATTTTTCACCCCAGTAACCAAAAAGCCGTATTTCTGGCCTAAATATGACAGTCACTTATGCACGTGTAATCACAGATGTGCAGTATATGAAAAAAAGGTTTTTTTTCACCACAGTATCCTAATAGCCGTATTTGTGACCTAAATGTGACAGTCACCTATGCAAGTGTAATCACAGATGTGCAGTATATGAAAAAAAGGTTTTTTTCACCACAGTATCCTAAAAGCCTTATTTGTGGCCTAAATGTGACAGTCACCTATGCAAATGTACTCACAGATGTGCAGTATATGAAAAAAAGGTTTTTTTCACCACAGTATCCTAAAAGCCTTATTTGTGGCCTAAATGTGACAGTCACCTATGCACGTGTAATCACAGATGTGCACTATATCAGAGGGTTTTTTCACCACAGTATCCTATAAGCCTTATTTGTGGCCTAAATGTGACAGTCACTTATGCACGTCTAATCCCAGATGTGCAGTATATTAGAGGGTTTTTTCACCCCAGTAACGAAAAAGCCGTATTTCTGGCCTAAATGTGACAGTCATTTATGCTGTAATGGCACCGGACGGGGTTACAAGCAAAGTGTACTTGGCTTGCATGCTGACCTGCATTCCCTGGATTTTGTGTGGCTGTCATGGCCCATGAACAGGTAGGAACAAGAGTTAGGGACCACTCATGAGACAACCTTGACGCGGTGAGTGGCTTACTATGCTTTGGCCAAAATATAAACCAATGTCTCATCCAGCATGGAGGGCAGAGTGCTGGATGTAGTGTGCAATCACATTTGCATTTTCCGTTTGTATATGTATTTCGCCATAGTGATGTGCACCTGCAGGCAGGTTGTGCTGACCCAACCCCTTATTTTTTTCTTTGTAGTATATATTGGAGGCGTGGCGATCTCCTTGGAGTCATTGCACACCTGACCAGTTAATCTGTCCTTGAGGCTGGTTTTAAAGTCAGTATAAAACTGAGTCTGCTTGTACAGAACCTACCATTAGCCATCTGGCTCCAGGAGAAGTATATGGTGGGTTCAGCATGCATGTTGGTACTTGCATCCCTGGATCCGATGAAAGCTGTAATGGCACCGGACAGGGTTACAAGCAAAGTGTACTTGGCTTGCATGCTGACCTGCATTCCCTGGATTTTGTGTGGCTGTCATGGCCCATGAACAGGTAGGAACAAGAGTTAGGGACCACTCATGAGACAACCTTGACGCGGTGAGTGGCTTACTATGCTTTGGCCAAAATATAAACCAATGTCTCATCCAGCATGGAGGGCAGAGTGCTGGATGTAGTGTGCGATCACATTTGCATTTTCCGTTTGTATATGTATTTCGCCATAGTGATGTGCACCTGCAGGCAGGTTGTGCTGACCCAACCCCTTATTTTTTTCTTTGTAGTATATATTGGAGGCGTGGCGATCTCCTTGGAGTCATTGCACACCTGACCAGTTAATCTGTCCTTGAGGCTGGTTTTAAAGTCAGTATAAAACTGAGTCTGCTTGTACAGAACCTACCATTAGCCATCTGGCTCCAGGAGAAGTATATGGTGGGTTCAGCATGCATGTTGGTACTTGCATCCCTGGATCCGATGAAAGCTGTAATGGCACCGGACGGGGTTACAAGCAAAGTGTACTTGGCTTGCATGCTGACCTGCATTCCCTGGATTTTATGTGGCTGTCATGGCCCATGAACAGGTAGGAACAAGAGTTAGGGACCACTCATGAGACAACCTTGACGCGGTGAGTGGCTTACTATGCTTTGGCCAAAATATAAACCAATGTCTCATCCAGCATGGAGGGCAGAGTGCTGGATGTAGTGTGCGATCACATTTGCATTTTCCGTTTGTATATGTATTTCGCCATAGTGATGTGCACCTGCAGGCAGGTTGTGCTGACCCAACCCCTTATTTTTTTCTTTGTAGTATATATTGGAGGCGTGGCGATCTCCTTGGAGTCATTGCACACCTGACCAGTTAATCTGTCCTTGAGGCTGGTTTTAAAGTCAGTATAAAACTGAGTCTGCTTGTACAGAACCTACCATTAGCCATCTGGCTCCAGGAGAAGTATATGGTGGGTTCAGCATGCATGTTGGTACTTGCATCCCTGGATCCGATGAAAGCTGTAATGGCACCGGACGGGGTTACAAGCAAAGTGTACTTGGCTTGCATGCTGACCTGCATTCCCTGGATTTTATGTGGCTGTCATGGCCCATGAACAGGTAGGAACAAGAGTTAGGGACCACTCATGAGACAACCTTGACGCGGTGAGTGGCTTAATATGCTTTGGCCAAAATATAAACCAATGTCTCATCCAGCATGGAGGGCAGAGTGCTGGATGTACAGTATATTAGAGGGTTTTTTCACCCCAGTAACCAAAAAGCCGTATTTCTGGCCTAAATGTGACAGTCACTTATGCATGTCTAATCCTAGATGTGCAGTATATCAGAGGCTTTTTTCACCATAGTATGCCAAAGACGTATTTATGGCCGAAATGTGACAGTCACTTATGCTTGTCTAATCCCAGATGTGCAGTATATCAGAGCCTTTTTTCACCCCATTATACCAAAGCCGTATTTATGGCCTAAATGTGACAGTCACTTATGCACGTGTAATCCCAGATGTGCAGTGTATCAGAGGCTTTTTTCACCCCAGTATGCCAAAGCCATATTTATGGCCTAAATGTGACAGTCACTTATGCACGTCTAATCCTAGATGTGCAGTATATCAGAGGCTTTTTTCACCCCAAAAACCAAAAAGCCGTATTTCTGGCCTAAATGTGACAGTCACTTATGCACGTGTAATCCCAGATGTGCAATATATTAGAGGCTTTTTTCACCCCAGTATGCCAAAGCCGTATTTCTGCCCTAAATGTGACAGTCACTTATGCATGTGTAATCCCAGATATGCAATATATTAGAGGCTTTTTTCACCCCAGTAACCAAAAAGCCGTATTTCTGGCCTAAATGTGACAGTCACTTATGCATGTCTAATCCTAGATGTGCAGTATATCAGAGGCTTTTTTCACCCCTTAACCAAAAAGCCGTATTTCTGGCCTAAATGGGACAGTCACTTATGCACGTGTAATCCCATATGTGCACTATATTTAACAGATGTATTTTTTTTAACCCCAGTAAGCAAAAAGCTGTATTACTGGACTTGCAGACATGCAGATAGCCTGTGCTGGTGCACTATCATTGCATAAAATGGCTGCCGATCATGTATTGATATTGACTTACTGAAGAAAAAAAAGTTCGTTTTCAGCAGTAGTTGGCTCAGGGCAGGCTTAAAAAAATTGTGCACTGCACCCACAAAACACTTTTGCTGTAGATCGCTGAGTACAAAAAACAGTTCTTGATAAGATTTCTCCCTGATCTCTCCCTCACAGCAGCTGCAGCCTCTCCCTACACTAATCCGAGCAGAGTGACGGGCGGCGCTACGTGACTCCAGCTTAAATAGAGGCTGGGTCAAATGCTGCAGTTGGCCAATCACAGCCATGCCAATAGTAGGCATGGCTGTGATGGCCTTTTGGGGCAAGTAGTATGACGCTTGTTGATTGGCTGCTGGGCAGCTTTTCAAAAAGCGCCATAAAAATCACCGAACCCAAACTTTTATGTAAATGTTCGGGTGCTGAAAACCCTAAAGTTCGGTAACAACCCGAACTTTACAGTTCGGGTTCGCTCAACTCTAATGGGGACATGGCAAACTAAAAATCACAAAAAATTATTGTAAAAAGTTTATCAAAAAACTTGATTCAAACAGTAAGCCATTTTACAGTAGCACATTCTCTTTATTTAAGTAAGTTGTGCACTTTGCTCCCTTTATACTTTTAAGTAGATCTTGATCAAACAAGTGAAATATTAGCCCCAGAAAGCAACGATAAATGCAACGCACTGATTAAACCCTGTAGCTTTTAAATTTCACTTGTAAAAATTTAAAGCATTATTTTATGAACATACAGTAGAGATGGGCAAATCAATTTTCCAAGCTTCAATTTTATGACAAATTTCAGTCACTTCCACAGTTTTAGGCCTCTTTCACACCACCGTATGGCTATTTCAGTGTTTTGCGGTCTGTTTTTCACGGATCCGTTGTTCCGTTTTTTTTTTTGTTTCTGTTGTGTTTCCATTTCCGTTCCGTTTTTCCGTATGGCATATACAGTATATAGTAATTACATAGAAAAAATTGGGCTGGGCATAACATTTTCAATAGATGGTTCCGCAAAAACGGAACGGATACAAACAGATGCATTTCCGTATGTGTTCCGGTTTTTTTGCGGACCCATTGACTTGATTGGAGCCACAGAACGTGATTTGCAGGCAATAATAGGACATGTTCTATCTTTCAACAGAACGGAAAAATGGAAATACGGAAACGGAATGCATACGAAGTACATTCCGTTTTTTTTGCGGAACCATTGAAATGAATGGTACTGTATACGGAACGCAAAAAACGGCCCGCAAAACTGAAAAAAAAACTATAGTGTGAAAGAGGCCTTAATATGCTGTGACTCTGCCCCATTCCCTCTCATGCATAAACCAGCTTGATAAATCATTTGAGGGCCTAGGACAGAGAGTGACGTGGAGACATATGCTGGGACAGTACCAGAAAGATACAAGAGTGAATAATAATGAGAGAAAAAGTGAGAATTGACATAAAAGCAAATAACTGGCTATAGCAGGTTCCTGCTATGAGGAGTGAATGGTTCCGTGCCGATGGGGATCAGGAAGTATACAGACTGGCTGAGTACTCATGGCAAGGAAACATCTATTATTTTGCACCATTCTGAGCAGTTGTTAAACATTTTTAGGTGGCCAGCCAAACACAATTAATTCTCTGGCTTCTTATATTAGTGCCAGTATTATTTCTGTATTGGAATCTGAGCAATGTAGAATTAAAGGGGTTGTCCCATAAAACACAGTATACGGGATAAGTGCTTGAATGCAGGGAGTCCTATCACTGGGGCCCTTGCCAATCATGAGAACAGATGCCCATTCTTCCCCATTTGAATGCATGGCTCCCTGTACTCATGATTGACAGTGGCCCCAGCAGTTAGAGCCCTGCCTATCAGACTCTTATTCTATATCCTGTGGTTAGAGAATAAGTTGTCTTCATGGGACAACCCCTTTAACCAGGGGCGGACTGGGAACTTAAAGTGGCCCGGGAAAAAATACTAAAAGTAGCCCCGTTTTGTAGGCGGGTCCAAATTGATGGAAGGAAGGGCCAACATAGGTAGACTGGGCTTGCAATACCATATTGGGACACATTATATCACCCAACAGATTCAAATGCCACAGTCATCACAAAATACTGCCCCCATCAGCACAAAATACATCCCCAGAAACTTCTACTGGCCGCCCATGAGGAGGGCTCAGGTGGCCCCCTGGGAAATTCCCATAAGGTCTATGGGCCAATCTGCCCCTGTCTTTAACATAGGCACCCAATGTGCTGTGAAATGCAATCATTTAAAATTCATAGGTCAGATTGGAACAGGTCAGATGATCAAATTCAAACTGATTTTTAATTATTCACTCATCTCTAATAATCAGACTATAAATAACTATAGCTCTCATTGGCCTCATAGAAAACAACAGTAAACAGAAGACGGTTGCGCTGGGCTGAATGTCATTTGTTTGTGGTTCGAGGTTTGTATTATTCAATGTAACATTTTACTACTCCTAATTTTTCTTCACATTTGGTTGAGTTTATTTGGCTGGAAATCTCCCTTGTTCAGTCAGCTTTATGTTAGCATTAGGGAGACCACCTCATTTAACTGACACGTTATGCAGTACAATGAAGTGATAGATATTTAGAGATTAATTTTAACAACACGTTCTACATATGGTTTTACTTCTTCACATAAATGACATAAATGTGGAATTTTTTCAAACATAAATGTTTCCTATAAAGTCAGGCAAAAAAACAAACCTCATAATGTCCAAGTACAAGCCTATAATCACAAAGATGCAACCAGACTCTGTCGACCCTACATGCAAACATTAAAAGTTTTCAGCATTTTACATTGCCTTACTGCTATGTTTACTACATACCTACCTACTTTTGAGATACCTTGGGTAGTAAACAAGATGAGCCACAAAACTTTTTTAGAAATTTGACCTTCTCAGTAATGTAAAAACACTCTCAAACTAATGGCCTTGATTCATGACTAGAAAACACATAGCCATAGTGCCAGTCATTGTGCCACTCAGGATTCACATAAAAGTGGCAGCCACATTTATTTGTATCCTGGAACGACCAATTGCAACATTGGAAATTTGAGCCAAAATCTTATTCTTCTCTGATTCCAGGAGGTATCTCCATTCCCAGGCTCTCATCGACATTTCAGAAGAATAGGCATGTATTATTTTACTTACTATACATCTAAATGTGAGGCTTTTCGCATAAATTGTGTGACCCCACCTGCCAAAAAAAGACTTCATGTAAATGGGTCCCCTTCACGGTCTTTTCAGAATTTCAATGGACAATAATTACATTTCTCAAAGTCTAATGAGTTTATATTAAAATGTGTTGTGGAAATTTTATTATGCGGACATTTTACTTTAGGATGTGGGTGTGTTATTGTCATCTGTCTCCCTGTGTCTGATTTAGCCAAGGAGCGCTCTAGCAACAAATGTTATCCCTGCCACACCTTAATAGACCATCAATCTCTAGTTGATGTTGGTCCAACTGCTGGGATCCTCAAAGATCTTGAGAATGGAGGGGACTGCAGGACTAGTTACAAGCTGCCACCCCTTAATAGTGTTTCCCCTGCGCAGAAGCACTACTGGTTACCAACATTATTGGATAACTTCCTGAGATGGTAAAACTCTTTTATGGTATAATAATCCACTGTATGCCATAAAGTATATACGTGATCAATGTTCGGTTCAAAAGTGAATTTTATTTCAATGCAAAATAACAGGAAACCATAGACAGTATTGGCCTTTTGATTCACCTATATCTTTGTCACAATATCCACGGAAAAGAGTCAGATGAGCTGGAAATAGCATGTAGCTGCGAATCTGGGTCACACAATGATGAAAAAAAGTTATACTTGGCTTACGCAATTGGCATTTACGTGTATCTGGGAACCTAAATCCAAGGAAAAAATAGAAAATTTCATGTCTTTTGCGTAAAAGTATTGTAGTCCTGTGTAAATATACAGTACATGTAAGGTATATGTATAGCGTCTATACCAGGGCTGGCCAACCTGTGGCTCTCCAGCTGTTGTAAAACTACAACTCCCACCATGCTTTGCTGTAGGCTGATACCTGTAGGCAGTCTGGGCATGCTGGGAGTTGTAGTTTTGCAACAGCTGGAGAGCCTCAGGTTGGCCATCCCTGGTCTATACAATGGGCTTTAATTATGGCCTATTTTAATCGTGGCATTGGCTTATGTAATACGAATGAAGTTCTACAACAAATAGAAAACCCCGACATTACATTAGCGGATTTATTTATCACGCTCTGGCGCCTTAGACACACGGCTGAGCCCTGATCTCACTACCTGTTGTGGAAACCAGTTTTTTTTTTTCACCCTGTGGCAAAATGTCGCCTTCTGCTACTCTGGTAATTCAAAAATAAGAGGTGGGTAGTTGTTACTATAGAAACGGGTTCTCATTTTACCCCTCAGTCCATTCCCAACCTGTTACTAAATTACTAAGCACTGGAGCGATGCATCAAAGAGCTCACAGAGATGCTGTTAAAGTAATGAAATTGAACACTCATCTGCTTAAAACATGTTGTGTCAGCTTGAAAATAAGGAGGGTGATTTGGCTCTAAGTTGGCACAATGTCAGCTACTTAAGGCTTCCAAGTTACAACAACAAGATTTAACTCTTTAGGAAATAAAAAACTATGAATACCATATGCGTGGTCGCCTTTGTGCGGTACATTCTTCTGTGTGTTCTTGCAAAATAAAAGCAGCTGCAATTAATGGTGTAGTATATCTTAGGCACCTCCTCCAAAGGGAAATTTGCTCACAATATAGGCCATTATATCTAATAAACGAAGCCTAACAGGAGACATTTTTATAAAATACCAACATGTTTAGCCAGACATCACTAGGGTGTTGTATCTGTTCTAGCTGCGTACTAATTCAAGCATTTGAAATATGTATTTTATTTTACTTCATACCGCCCTTATGGCCACATGCCATATTTAAAGGGGTATTTCTATTATTATTATTATTATTATTATTATTATTATTTATTAATATTAAAGCACCATTCATTTCATGGCGCTGTACATATGATAAGGGTTATACATACATAATACAGACAATTGCAATAAGCATGAACAAGACGAGTTACAAACTGGTACAGTTAGAGAGAGGGCCCTGCCTGTGAGGGCTTACAATCTTTTTCTACCAAGAAAAGCCCTTTTCTTAAAGGGGTTTTCTGGTCATTTCAAGCTTTCGCCCATCCACAGGATAGGGGATATATATTAGAATGGTGCCGGTCCCACCACTGGATCCCCCACCAATCATGATTATGAGGCACTGCTGCACCATTCATGTCTATGGGACCTCCTGGAAATAGCAGAGTACTGTATTCGGCTATCTTCTGTAGAAATTAATGGAGTGGCACAGGGCATGCCTGACTTGCTAGTATGTTTATTTTGGGGAACCCTTCAGGTTAAAAGGCCTCCATAATCCAATAGTAATCTCCTATTCTGTGGATAGGGGATAACTTGCAATTTCCGTATACCCCTTTTAAGAATGTTCTGCCTGCAATTAAGTGATCCTCATAGAACTAACTTCTAATCCCTCCAGCTATTAGCTGATATGACAGTAGGAAGTTCCCAACTTATACAAATGTTAATGGAAGTGTTAAAGGGACACTTCTATCAGATAGGAGGGATTTTTTATATATATTTTTTTTTGCTGCTTTTCTTTTTTTTCCATTTTGGCAGTACTGTACCATTGAAAATAAATGTTGTCCTCCTGTAGCAGTCAGCTTAGAGATCAAAGTTCTGTATAGATAGGTAGTCCATTGTCAGTTTACTACTGCTGTGAAGGAAGATGTTACCTGTTGGTATAATAGTAGATTAGTACAATTAAAGTGTGCCTGTCATTTCCCAAACTTACCTCTATACACCTTTTTTCTCGACGCTCAGCCTTTTCTTCCTATTCATTTGCAAACACCATTTTCTGGACATGTCTCTCTTCCTAGTTTCCGTTACGCCGTCTTCAGATTCTCTACGATTCTGCTCTAAGGGGGCAGGACTGTAGTGCAGCCGTTGCCCATACACAGCATTTGTCTGATGTTGCCCTCACTTCCCATAATTCTATGCTGCAATGCTTTGGGAGCGCAATGCCGTGACATCACCGCCCAAGGGAAAGCTGGGTAATGAAAGAGCTCTGTGAACAGTGTGGGAGCGCGCATTGCATTGCGAACAGGAAGCGATCCGTAGACGTACGCAGTGAGTCAGTCTACGGATTATGCCTGACAACAGAAGATGTCCTCAATGTTTGGGTGTAGTTAGACCATAGCAACCGCAAAAGGGAGAACAGATAAGGAGGATTTATGAACTACTTTTAAATAGACAATATATTCCACCTTTGAAGGTTAAGATAACAGGTACTGAATTAAGAAAAGAGGAATGAAATGATAGGTACACTTTTAGATAACAGTACGACAGCTGACTGAGAATGTCAAGCGAGGCTGTTTGCCATGCTGCAAGTCCAAAAAAGGAGGAAGTAGAATACACAGACTGACTTCAAAAGCTTCTATCCAGGAAAGCATCCACTTGTCTTAAAAAAATTAAAAATTAAATAAAAAATATATATTCACATATACTGTTACTAAGTAAACATTTTTAAGGTAGTGTTCCTTTAACTCAGGGTTTCTCAACTCCGATCCTCGGGACTCATCTACCTGTCAGGATTTGAGAATATCCCACAGAATGAATACCTGGGGTAAGTCCTGATGTATTGACACTAATTATATCACCTGCTCAATACTAAGGAAATCCTGAAAATCTGACTGGTAGGTGGGTCCCGAGGACCGTAGTTGAGAAACCGTGCTTTAACTAGTCAATCCTCCTGTGAAGTTCCTCCTAGAAGTTGCTCTGCTAGCCACATATCTGCTCATTTCCTCTAAAATGACCACTACAGAGGAACTGAAATCAACTGTAATCCTCAAAGTGCATAAACCTATGGCATACAGCATTTCTGTCACCACAATTATCCCTATTAAACAGGCTGACATTATACATGTGCAAATGTCAGCTGAATCTAACTGTGCTATTCTTTTTCTTAGTTATGCCCCTGTTTTTGTGCAATTTAAAATTTTATTATATGCAAATTAGCTTCTAGGAGCAGGGGGGGGGGGGGGCGTTGCTCCTGCTCCTAGAGGCTCTGTTCTCCCTTCATAAAGTACTGCTGATTACCCAATAAATGAGCATATATTTTTTCAATGGGTGAAAGCATCAATAATGGGAACATCAAAATCTTTGATTCTAGGCAGCAGAATATCTGCTGCAAACATAGATCAGCTAGACCAGAAACAATGATTCTCTATGTAGTGGTAATCGACTGTCCCCATACATAATGCAGCTCTCATCTCCACTGACAAGCGGGCAAATATTGGGAACGAACGGCTTACTCCCAAAAATTGCCGGCTCTGTCAGCCTGCGTAAAGAGTCCTTTTACACTGGCAGATACACTGCCGGTAACAAGTGTTGATTGATGACAACAGCATGTCGGCACTTATTACTTGCATTTTCATGCAGCAATCATTGCACTGTATGTTGTCATTTATTGACGCAATTATTATTATTATATTTTTTTCTCACTGGCTAAATGAAAGGGTGACTCCCTGGTTGACCGCCATACTCCCTAATGAGGGATATAGACAAGGGGTGGCATGATGAGGCAACCTTTTTTTTTATTTTTTACTCTTTTGGACTGTATGGATTGGACATCATAGTGAATCTATGATTTCTTTTGGATACTCTGGTTCCTCCAAGTCTCTGAAAACATAGCTACAGGTCAAATAGCTTATGATGAATTTGGCTCTTATTGAGAGTGCAGGTACTGAACTGCTGAACATGTTGTTGTATTGTAATGATTATGTAAAAAAAAAAAAAAAAGATTAAAGCAGGTGTGTGACTTCAACAAATGCATTTATTTTTGTAGATAAAGTTAATACAAGGCACTTACTAATGTATCGTTATTAGAGATGAGTGAATCGAAGTGGACAAAGTGGAATTCGGTCAGAATTTCTGGAAAAATACGATTCGCACTGAATCCGAATTTCCTCACACATCGTGGTAACGAATCACATTTTTTCCTAAAATGGCTGCTGCACGTGTTAGGACATGGAGCAAAGAACTCTGGGAGAGAGGGATGACCCACAATGCCATGCATGCAGCCAATCAGCAGCCAGCCAGCCTCTGTGATGTCACAGCCCTAAAAATAGCCTCAGCCATCTTGGATTCAGCCATTTTCAGTGTACTTAGTGCAGGGAGAGATGTTAGCAGGCGATAGGGAAAGTGGTAGAAAAAACTTTAAAACTTTTTTTGGCTGAATAGAAGTTCAGGGAAAGAGCATTAGAAGTGTAGGGAAAGGACAGGGAGGAATTATTCCACAGTATAAAAGGAGAACAGGGTCCAATAGGGGAGTTTACAGCCTGGGTAATAGGGACAATCCTCTTACACCTTGCTGCACTGACTGGGGATCCAAATTGTCATTATACTGCTGCTTTTAGGTTTGCAATAGATGATACCTCTGTAATTCCAACGAACTTTGCATGTTTTTGGGGTGCAAGTGCTGTGTGATACAGACATTAACAGGGTGTATTACTAGGAAATATTTGTACGCCTTATTAGCTGTTGTGCAGTGTATTTATATGTTCTAAAGCATTTTTTGTGGTGTATTAGTGGGAAAAAAGGCTTATTAGCCATTCAGCTGTGCAGTTATATGTTTTAAAGCCTTTTTAGTGGTGTATTAGGGGAAAAAAGGGCTTATTCTCCATTGTGTGGTGAAGTGACAAAATGACAGCCTTTTTTGGGGGGTATTAGTGGAAAAAAGGGCTTATTTGCCATTCATCGGTGCAGTTATATGTTCTAAAGCTTTTTTTGTGGTGTATTAGTAGAAAAAAAAAGCAAAAGGCTTGTTAGCCGTTATGCGGTGAAGTGACAAAATTACAGCCTTGTGGGAAAAAAAAAGTCTTATTAGCCGTACAGTGGTGCAGTTATATGCTTTAAAGCCTTTTTTGTGGTGTACTATTGAAAAAAAGGGCTTATTAGCCGTCATGCGGTGAAGTGACAAAATTACAGCCTTTTTTGTCGCGTATTAGTAGAAAAAAAGTTATTACCCGTTCAGCGGTGCAGTTATATGTTATGAAGCTTTTTTCGGGTGTATTAGTGGAAAAAAAGGGCATATTAGCCTTTGTGCGGTGAAGTGACAAAATGACAGCCTTTTTGGGTGTGTATTAGTAGGGGATAAAAGTGTTATTAGCCGTTCAGCGGTGCAGTTATATGTTCTGAAGCCTTTTTTCAGGTGTATTAGTGGAAAAAAAATGCTTATTATCCTTTGTGCGGTGAAGTGACAAAATTACAGCCTTTTTTGGGGTGTGTTAGTGGGAAAAAATTTTTTTTTGCCGTTCAGCGGTGGAGTTATATGTACTAAAGCTTTTTTGGGGTGTATTAGTGGAAAAAAATAAGCACTTGTTTGCCATTCAGAGGTGCAATTATATGTTCTAAAGCCTTTTTTGTGGTGTATTAGTGGGAAAAAAAAGTCTTATTAGCCGTTCAGTGGTGCAGTTATATGCTTTAAAGCCTTTTTTTGTGGTGTATTACTGAAAAAAAGGGCTTATTAGCATTTGTGCTGTGAAGTGACAAAATTACAGCCTTTTTTGTCGTGTATTAGTAGAAAAAAAGTGTTATTACCCGTTCAGCGGTACAGTTATATGTTATGAAGCCTTTTTCGGGTGTATTAGGCCCCTTTCACACGGGTGTTGCGGGAAAATGTGCGGGTGCGTTGCGGGAACACGCGCGATTTTTCCGCGCGAGTGCAAAACATTGTAATGCGTTTTGCACTCGCATGAGAAAAATCGTGCATGTTTGGTACCCAAACCCGAACTTCTTCACAGAATTCGGGCTTGGGATCGGGGTTGTGTAGATTGTATTATTTTCCCTTATAACATGGTTATAAGGGAAAATAATAGCATTCTGAATACAGAATGCATAGTAAAATAGCGCTGGAGGGGTTAAAAAATAAATAAATAGTTTAACTCACCTTAATCCACTTGCTCGCGCTGCCGGCATCTCGTCTGTCTCCTTCTTTGCTGAACAGGACCTGTGGTGACGTCACTCCGGTCATCACATGACCCATCACCATGGAAAAAGATCATGTGATGGATCATGTGATGACCGGAGTGACGTCACCACAGGTCCTGTTCAGCAAAGAAGGAGACAGACGAGATGCCGGCAGCGTGAGCAAGTGGATTAAGGTGAGTTAAATTATTATTATTATTTTTTTAACCCCTCCAGCGCTATTTTACTATGCATTCTGTATTCAGAATGCTATTATTTTCCCTTATAACCATGTTATAAGGGAAAATAATACAATCTACACAACCCCGATCCCAAGCCCGAACTTCTGTGAAGAAGTTCGGGTTTGGGTACCAAACGTGTGCGATTTTTCTCATGCGAGTGCAAAACGCATTACAATTTTTTGCACTCGCGTGGAAAAATTGCGCGTGTTCCCGCAATGCACCCGCACATCCCGATCATCTCCTAGCAACCGTGCGTGAAAATCGCACCGCATCCGCACTTGCTTGCGGATGCTTGCGATTTTCACGCAACCCCATTCACTTCTTTGGGACCTGCGTTGCGTGAAAAACGCAGAATATAGAGCATGCTGCGATTTTCACGCAACGCACAAGTGATGCGTGAAAATCACCGCTCATGTGAACAGCCCCATAGAAATGAATGGGTCGGGATTCAGTGCGGGTGCAATGCGTTCAACTCACGCATCGCATCCGCGTGGAATACTCGCCCGTGTGAAAGGGGCCTTAGTGGAAAAAAAGGGCATATTAGCCTTTGTGCGGTGAAGTGACAAAATTACAGCCTTTTTTGGTGTGTATTCGTGGGGGAAAAAAGTGTTATTAGCCGTTCAGCGGTGCAGTTATATGTTCTGAAGCCTTTTTTTGTGTATTAGTGGAAAAGGGGGCTTATTAGCCTTTGTGCGGTGAAGTGACAAAATTACAGCCTTTTCTGGGGTGTATTAGTGGAAAAAAAGTGTTATTAGCCGTTCAGCGGTGCAGTTATATGTTCTGAAGCCTTTTTTCAGGTGTATTATTGGGAAAAAAATGCTTATTAGCCTTTGTGCGGTGAAGTGACAAAATTACAGCCTTTTCTGGGGTGTATTAGTGGAAAAAAAGTGTTATTAGCCGTTCAGCGGTGCAGTTATATGTTCTGAAGCCTTTTTTCAGGTGTATTATTGGGAAAAAAATGCTTATTAGCCTTTGTGCGGTGAAGTGACAAAATTACAGCCTTTTTTGGGGTGTGTTAGTGGAAAAAAAAACTATTTTATGCCGTTCAGCGGTGCAGTTATATGTACTAAAGCTTTTTTGGGGTGTATTAGTGGAAAAAAATAAGTGCTTATTTGTCATTCAGTGGTGCAATTATATGTTCTAAAGCCTTTTTTGTAGTGTATTAGTTGCAGAAAAGGGCTTATTAGTCGTTGTGAGGTGAAGTGGGAAATGTACAGCCTTTTTTGGCGTGTATTAGTGGAAAACAAAAAGTATTATTTGCCGTTCAAAGGTGCAGTTACATGTTCTAAAGCCTTTTTTTGTGTGCATTAGTGGATACAAATAAGGGCTTATTTGCCATTCAGTGGTGCAGTTATATGTTCTAAAGCCTTTTTTGGGGTGCATTAGTGAAAAAAAAAGGGCTTGTTAGCCGTTTTGTTGTGAAGGGAGAAAATTACAGCCTGTTTTGGCATGTATTAGTGGAAAACAAAAAGTATTATTTGCCGTTCAGTTGTGTATTTATATGTTCTGAAGCCTTTTTTGGGGTGCAATAAGGGAATGTATAGCCTGGGTAATAGGAGCAATCCTCTTACACCTTGCTGCATTGACTGGGGATCCAAATTGCCATTATACTGCTGCTTTTAGGTTTGCAATAGATGATACCTCTGTAATTCCAGCAAACTTTTCTTGTTATTGGGGTGCAAGTGCTGTGTGATACAGCCATTAATAGGGTGTATTACTAGGAAATACTTGTACATCTTATTAGCTGTTGTGTGGTGCAGTTATATGTTTTAAAGCCTTTTTTGTGGTGTATTAGTGGGAAAAAAGGGCTTATTTGCCATTGTGCGGCGAAGGGATAAAATTACAGCCTTTTTGGGGGTGTATTAGTGGGGGGAAGAAAGTGTTATTAGCCGTTCAGCGGTGCAGTTATATGTTCTGAAGCCTTTTTTTAGGTGTATTAGTGGAAAAAAGGGCATATTAGCCTTTGTGCGGTGAAGTGACAAAATTACTGCCTTTTTTGGGGTGTGTTAGGGGGAAAAAAAAGTATTTTTTGCCGTTCAGCGGTGCAGTTATATGTACTAAAGCTTTTTTGGGGTGTATTGGTGGGGAAAATAAAGTGCTTATTTGCCATTCAGTGATGTAATTATATGTTCTAAAGCCTTTTTTGTGGTGTATTAATTGAAAAAAGGGCTTATTAGCCGTTGTGTGGTGAAGTGAGAAATGTACAGCCTTTTTTTGTGTGTATTAGTGGAAAACAAAAAGTATTGTTTGCCGTTCAAAGGTGCAGTTACATGTTCTAAAGCCTTTTTTGGAGTGTATTAGTGGGAAAAAAAATTGCTTTTTTGCCATTCAGCGGTGCAGTTATATGTTTTAAAGCCTTTTTGGTGGTGTATTAGTGGGAAAAAAGGGCTTATTTGCCATTGTGTGGTGAAGTGACAAAATGACAGCCTTTTTTGGGGTGAATTAATGGAAAAAAAGGGCTTATTTGCCGTTCATCGGTGCAGTTATACAGTATGTTCTAAAGCCTTTTATGTGGTGTATTAGTGGGGAAAAAAAGCAATAGGCTTTGTTAACCGTTATGCGGTGAAGTGACAAAATTACAGGCTCTTTTTGTCGTGTATTAGTAACATAGTAACATAGTAACATAGTACATAAGGCCGAAAAAAGACATTTATCCATCCAGTTCGGCCTGTTATCCTGCAAGTTGATCCAGAGGAAGGCAAAAAACCCTGTGAGGTAGAAGCCAATTTTCTCCACTTTAGGGGAATAAAAAATTCCTTCCCGACTCCAATCATGCAATCAGAATAACTCCCTGGATCAACGACCCCTCTCTAGTAGCTATAGCCTGTAATATTATTAAGCTCCAGAAATACGTCCAGGCCCCTCTTGAATTCCTTTATTGTACTCACCATCACCACCTCCTCAGGCAGAGAGTTCCATAGTCTCACTGCTCTTACCGTAAAGAATCCTCTTCTATGTTTGTGTACAAACCTTCTTTCCTCCAGACGCAGAGGATGTCCCCTCGTCACAGTCACAGTCCTGGGGATAAATAGCTGATGGGATAGATCATAGATCTCTGTACTGACCCCTGATATATTTATACATATTAATTAGATCTCCCCTCAGTTGTCTTTTTTCTAAAGTGAATAACCCTAATTTTGATAATCTTTCAGGGTACTGTAGTTGCCCCCATTCCAGTTATTACTTTAGTTGCCCTCCTCTGAACCCTCTCCAGCTCTGCTATGTCTGCCTTGTTTACAGGAGCCCAGAACTGTACACAGTACTCCATGTGTGGTCTGACTAGCGATTTGTAAAGTGGTAGGACTATGTTCATATCACGTATTAGTGGAAAAAAAAGTCTTAATAGCCGTACAGTGGTGCAGTTATATGTTTAAAGCCTTTTTTGTGGTGTATTAGTGGAAAAAAAGGCATATTAGCCTTTGTGTGGTGAAGGGACAAAATTACAGCCTTTTTGGGGGTGTATTAGTGGGAAAAAAAGTGTTATTAGCCGTTAAGCGGTGCAGTTATATGTTCTGAAGCCTTTCTTTAGGTGTATTACTGGGGAAAAAAAAGGCTTATTAGCCTTTGTCCAGTGAAGTGACACAGCTTTTTTTGGGGGGGGGGGGGGGGGGGTGTTAGTGGAAAAAAAGTCTTATCAACCGTTCACCGGTGCAGTTATATGTTTTAAAGACTTTTTTGTGGTGTATTAATGGAAAAAAGGGCTTATTTGCTGTTGTGCGGTGAATTGACAAAATTACAGCCTTTTTTTGGGGCCTATTAGTGGAAAAAAAAGTGTTATTAGCCGTTCAGTGGTGCAGTTATATGTTCTGAAGACTTTTTTTACGGTGTATTAGTGGAAAAAACGGGCTTATTATCCTTTGTGTGGTGAAGTGACAAATCTACTGCCTTTTTTGGGGTGTATTAGTGTGAAAAAAAAGTCTTATTAGCCATTCAGCGGTGCAGGTATATGTTTTAAATCCTTTTTTGTGGTGTATTAGTGGGAAAAAAGGGCCAATTTGCCGTTGTGCGGTGAAGTGACAAATATACAGCCTTTTTAGTGGTGTATTAGTGGGGAAAAAAAGTCTTATTATATGTTAAGTGTAGTGTTGAGCGAGCATGATTGGCTGAATACCAGTTCGGCTCGAGCATCGCTATGCTCGGCACATGGCGGTACTCGGCCGAGTACCGCATGTGCTCAAGCGCAATGCTCGAGTATCCTCCCCGCACGTTTCGTGGCTGCTAAGCAGCCAATAAATGTGCAGGTAAGTACTGCCCTCACTGTAATGCCAGTAGTCAGAGTGTAGAGAGTGTAATCGAATATTATAAGTGCACAAAAACGTTTCAGAGACTAAAAAGTCCAGGTAAGGACTATTGTTTGCGACAGCAGCAATATACTTTTGTAGCACAACCTGCGCTAAATTGCTCATTGTTCGGGGGAGCTGTGCATAGCAAGGGACAGACAATGTAGGGAGTGTAATAGGAAGATTTTTATACAAAAAGTTTTTCAGAGACCCAAAAGTCCTTTTAAGGACTATAGTGTGTGACAGCAGCAATATATATTTTTAGCACATCCTGCGCTAAATACCACGTATCAGGCCGCTGCGGACAGTTAAATTATCTGTGCCACATCTCCTGTCTAAAGTGTGGGCATCCCTAAAATATCAGTGACATCCAGTGCAGTTTTTCCATAGATGGTGTCCGCAGCGGATAGTTAAATTATCCGCACCACATCTCCTGTTTAAAATGTGTGCATTCCTAAAATATCAGTGACATCAAGTGCAATTTTTTAGCAGACGGTGTCCTCTGCGGACTGTTAAATTATCCGCGCCACATCTCCTGTTTAAAGTGTGCCCATCCCTAAAATATCAGTGACATCCAGTGCAGTTTCCCTGTAGACGGTGTCCGCTGAGGACTGTTAAATTATCCGTGCCACATCTCCTGTTTAAAATGTGCGCATCCCTAAAATATCAGCGACATCCAGTGCAGTTTTTCTGTAGACGGTGTCCGCTGTGGACTGTTAAATTATCCGCACAACATCTCCTGTTTAAAGTGTGTGCATCCCTAAAATATCAGTGACATTCTGTGCAGTTTTTCAGTAGACGGTGTCCGCTGCGGACTGTGAAATTATCCGCGCCACATCTCCTGTTTAAAGTGTGCCCATTCCTAATATATCACTGACATCCAGTGCAATTTTTCTGTAGACACTGCAAACTGTGACATTACCTGTGGTACCTGTCCTGTATACCGTTTCCTCATCACAAATACTGGTGTAAATTTATTTGCACATACACTTCCAAATCCTACGCTACTGTATGTGTGACATACTTTCAAGAATATATCACTTTTAAAATGAAGAAGGCAAGCAGTAGGAGAGGGGGAAGTGGCCGTGATGCTGATGGTGCACGCGGAGGCCGTAGCCCTGGGCGGGGAGAAACTGTGCCTGCTTCCAGAGCACAAGAAACACAATCATCCAAGATACCTAGCTTTATGTCCCAGTTTGCAGGGCAGCACAGGACACTACTCTTGAAGTCAGCCCAGTGCGAGCAGGTGGTCGGTTGGATTGCAGCAGAAAATGCTTCCAGTCGGTTAAGCACAACCCTGTCTTACACCAAGTCCAGTCTCAGTAGCCAGGAGTCTGGTCAGCACAATCCTCACCCTGATCCTCCTTCCTCCCGCCATTTACAGTGTGGCCAAACAAGTGGTCCCACACTCGGATATTCACTCTCTTCAGTGCCATTACTTTATTTGGCCCTCTCGCCAAGCACGCTTGAAGAGGGACATGAGATCTTGTGCCCTGATTCCCAACCTCTTGAGCATCCAGAGTCACAAGAACATGAAGGTGGTGAACGGCAATTAGAGTTTAATGAGGTGGATGATGATGAAACACAGTTGCCAATGAGTCAACCGCAATTACTGTCTCAAGAGGTTGATGAAGAGGATGAGACAGAGTTGGCAATCACTGAGGTTGTGGTTAGGTCAACAAATCAGGAGGATGATCAGAGTGAGGAAGTGTAAAAGGAGGTGGTGGACGATGAGGTCACTGACACAACCTGGGAAGGTGGCAAGCCGAGCGAGGAGAGCAGTACAGAGGGGGGGATCTGCAGCACCGCAACAGGCTAAAAAGAGGCAGTGGGGTGGCAAAAGGGAGAAGGTGGGCCACATCAAACAGGCCCGCAACTGCTCTACGGAGCAGCCCCTTGCGGAAATATTCCTTGCCAAGGGGTAGATATTTCGCAGTCTGGAGCTTTTTTGAGGAAACTGCGAACGTCAAAAGAATAGCAGTTTGCAACCTGTGCCATAAGAAAATGAGCCGAGACGTGAATACTAGAAACCTCACCACCACCAGCATGATCCGCCACATGGTATCCAAGCACCGTAATAAGTGGGATCAACGCCTGGGTCCACAATCTGTCTGCGGGTCACACCACTGCCTCCTCTTCTCTTATGTTACGTGCTGGTCAATCCCCTGTCGAAGGCGCAGGCCCGGATGCCTCCCACCCTGCACCTGGACCTTCGCAAGCACCATCAGCGACCACATTCACTTCCGTGTACCAGCGCAGCATCCAAATGTCCTTACCCCAGGCTTTTGAACGAAAGCGAAAATTCCCAGCCACCCACCCACAGGCCATAGCACTAAATGCGCAGCATTCCAAATTACTGGCCCTGGAAATGTTGCCATTTAGGCTAGGACACTTGGGCCTTCCACAGCCTGATGTCGGTGGCCGTCCCGTGTTACGCAGTCCCCAGCCGCCACTATTTTTCAAGGTGTGCTGTGCCCGCCTTACACCAACATGTGTCCCGTAACATCACATGTGCCCTGACCAACGCAGTTACTGGGAAGGTCCACTTAACTACAGACACATGGGCAAGTGCATTCGGCTAGGGACGATACATTTCCCTGACGGCACACTGGGTGAATGTTGTGGAGGCCGGGAGCGAGTCGTACCCTGGGATGGCACAGGTGCTACCGACGCCAAGGATTGCGGGCCCTACATCGATCAGGATTTTTGCCAGCACCTACATTAGTGGCTCCAACTACGACTTCTCCTCCTCCTCCACTTCCACCTCCGAATTATCCACGTGCAGCACCAGTCAGTCATCAGTCGGTAACTGGAAGCAGTGTAGCATTGCAGTGGGGAAGCGGCAACAGGTGCCGAAGCTGAAGCTGATATGCTGATATGCTTAGGGGACAAACAGCACACCGCCGCAGAGCTGTGGCAGGGGATAAGAGAACAGACTGAGCTGTGGCTCTCGTCACTAAGCCTAGAACCAGGCATGGTTGTGTCTGATAATGGCCGTAACTTGGTGGCAGCTTTGGAGCTCGACAAGCTAAGACACATCCCATGCCTTGCCCACGTCTTCAACCTCGTGGTTCAGCCCAATTTTCCTGAGCTACTGTTGAAAGTGCACCGCGTGTGTACACAATTCCGCAAGTCACCAACAGCTTCAGCCGGTCTGTCAATGCTGTTGGCCAGGCTTTTTTGAGCAGCAGAGGGCAGTAGTGAAATACCAGCTGCAACATGGTCGTCGCCTTTCCAGTAAGCTTCCGCTATTCACAAGCGAGGAGTGGGCATGGATGTCTAACCTCTGAGGTTTAAAGAAACTTTCATGAAACATCACAGATGGTGCGCGGCGATAACGCTATTATCAGCGTAACCATCCCACTTCTGTGTCTACTCAAATGCTCGCTGCTCATAATTTAGGATGACGCTTTGCATGTGGAAGAGGTGGAAATGGGGGAAGACATTACACTGGGTGATAGCCAGACCACCCTCAGTTCATCTTCTCAGCGCGAATTGGACGATGAAGAGAAGGAGGACTAGGAGGAGTAGACGGTTTCCTCCGCTACAGAGGGTAGTACCCAAGGAAGTTTAATTCCATGTGTTCAGCGTGGGTGGGCAGAAGAGGATGAGGAGATTGAGAGTGATCCTCCTGATAACGACAGCAAAGTCTTGCTTGTTGGAACTCTGGATCACATGGCTGACTTCATGTTAGGTCGCCTTTCTCTCATTCCTGTTGTGGAGAAGCAAGCAAAACGGTGCAATACCAGAAGATCCTTGTTGAAAAATTGCTCCACAAATTTCCATCTGGCAACGCTGGCGGCAGAGTCCGTAGTTCCTTGGCCAACCTACGAGGGGAGACAAGAGGAACACACAGTAGTTCCAGCAGAGGCAGGGCAACACTCTCCAAAGGTTGGGACAGTTTCATGACACACCGCCAGCACCATCACCCTGATGCGTGGCCTACTGTCACAAGGATTTTTGAAATTTTGAAAGATAGTGAAGGAGTACATAGCAGACTGTGTCAGTATCCTTAATGATCCCTCAGTGCCTTACAACTTTTGGCTGGACACATGGCACGAACTGGCGCTCTACGCTTTGGAGGTGCTGGCCTGCCCTGCCGCCAGCTTTTGTCTGAGCGGGTATTTAGTGCTGCTGGTGGCATTATAACAGATAAGCGTATCCGCCTGCCAAATGAAAATGCTGACAGGTTGACTCTTATAAAAATGAACAAGGCTTGGATTGACCATGACTTCTCGACTCCACCAGAAGAAAGCGGCTGAACATAAAGGCACTTTAAATGTGTTGTTTATAATGTACTGAATACACTGTATTCCCATGCACCCCTTCCACCACAAACAAGGGTATATGGTTTAATCTTCCTTTTCTCATCCTCCTCCTCCTCTTTCATCATATCAACATGCTTATTCATCACATATAATGCCCTCTCATATATGCCCTTCAAATATAATGTTTTACAGGGTCAGTGCACATGCAGGCTCTCGCATTTAATTTTTTAGAGGGTCAGTTCAGCTGCAGGTCCTCGCGTATACATTTTTTAGAGGGTCAGCTCAACTGCAGGCCCTCGCATATAATTTTTTAGAGGGTCAGCTCAGCTGCAGGCTCTCCAAATAATTTTTTAGACGGTCAGCTCACCAGTAGGCCTTCACCTACAATCTTTTACTGGGTCAGCTCAGCAGCAGGCCCGCACCTCAAATCTTTTAGAGGGTCAGCTCACTAGCAGGCCCGCACCTCAAATCTTTTACAGGGTCAGCTCACCAGCAGGCTTGCAACACAAATATTTTACAGGGTCAGCTCACCAGCAGGCCTTCACCTACAATCTTTTACTGGGTCGGTTCACCAACAGGCTCACACATAAAATCTTCTACAGGTTCAGGCTTTTACAGGGTCAGCTGACCAGCAGGCCCGCACCTCAAATCTTTTACAGTGTCAGCTCACCTGAAGGCCATTGCATATATTTTTTAGAGGGTCAGCTCACCTGCAGGCTATTGCATATAATGTTTTACAGGGTCAGCTCACAGCAGGCGCTCACATATAATTTTTTATAGGGTCAGCTCACCTGCAGGCCCGCACCTAAATCTTATACAGGGTCAGCTCACCTGCAGGCCCGCACCTAAAATCTTTTACTGGGCCAGCTCAACTGCAGGCCCTCACCTAATAATACCTAATAGGTAATTTGCGCACCTGCTGCCTTGCTTGGATGTGGTAGCCGTAGCTGTTTCTCAGGCTCTCTCTCCTGAATCAAACACTGATTCCCCGTTACCCGTAGTTACAATTGTTTGCGCTGACAATAACATCGAAAGTTGATAGGGCAGACATCCGAATGGATCTTCGCTGTCACAGGGACGTGCGATCGGCACCAGGTTAACTAGAGTCACCCAAGCGGCAGCAGGCCCTCACCCATAATGTTTTAGATGGTCAGATTAGAAGGCCCTTTGTCCAAATGTTTTTGAGGGTCACCACTACGGTGCTCCATCAACACTAGTTCAGCGTTGCAGTTATATGTTTTAAAGCCTTTTTTGTGATTTATTAGTGGAAAAAGAGCTTATTTGCCAGTGTGCGGTAAAGTAACAAAATTACAGCCTTTTTTGGGGCGAATTAGTGGAAAATAAAGTGTCATTAGCCATTCAGCAGTGCAGTTATATGTTCTGAAGTCTTTTTTCAGGTGTATTAGTGGGGGAAAAAAGGGCTTATTATCCTTCATGCGGGGAAGTGACAAAATTAAGGCCTTTTTTATGGTGTATTAGTGGAAAAAAAGTCTTATTAGCCGTTCAGCGGTGCAGATATATGTGCTAAAGCCTTTTTTGTGGTGTATTAGTGGGAAATAAAAGCTTGTTAGCCGTTGTGAGGTGAAGTGACAAAATTACAACCTTTTTTGGGGTGTATTAATTTCCTTTTTATTTTATTTTTTTATCTAACAGTATGTCAGACAAAGAAGTGACAGGCCTTGCACAGGGGAGGGGCAGAGTTCTAAATGTTTCTGGCACAAGCACAGTTCGCAGCAGAGTAAGGAGGCGTGGCAGCAGGGGTAACTTCGAGAGGCCTGAGCTCCCGGTGTCATCTAGTGGTACTGTCTTGACCAGCAACCCAGCGGTGTATAAATGGTTAACTCGGTCACCCACTTCGTCCCAAGTGACATCAGACACCCCCAGCTAAGAGTCGGTGGGTTTGTCAGACACAAACCTTAGTTTGCATGGCCCAGGAAAAGGCCCTGTGCCCTCACCTGTCCTTAATCTGCCTCTGTCCTTTTCTGTTCCCTCAGCCAGACAGGTATTATATGCTGTGGGCTCAGCTCCACTATACAGCAAGGACAAGCTACTAGAGGACAGTCAGCAGCTACTGCCCAACCAAGATCTGGAGGAGACATCTGCTGCTTCCTCCGGGAAGGCTGGCAAGTAGTGATGTGTAGTGTGGTCTGGGAGCATGGCCATTTGTCGAATCTGTGGGCAGAAGGAGAAGCGTGGCAAGGGTGCCTATGTTGGCACCACGGCCCTGCGTCAACATTTGCAACGTCACCATAAAGTGGCCTGGGAGAACAAAGGCTCCGATGTGGTGGTCCAGCCTGCCGCAGCAACCGCTGCATCACCCAGTGGCACGCACCTGGTTTCACACAGTCAAGGCTCCACCACCTCAGCTGAAGGGAGCTGTCTGTCCTTCCCATCATTTACTGGTCTTGATGCTCCTGCTCCTCCTCCTCCTACTTCTTGTCAGTCATTCTGTCAGCAATCGATCACCAAAGCAATTGCCAAGAGACAATAGTATGCATGAACTCATCCAACAGTGCAGAAGCTGAACGTGCTCCTGGCCAAGTTGATGGTGCTGCACTGCAGTCCCTCCCTTTCCAAATGGTGGACTCTGCACCTTTCAAAGAAGTGATGGCTTGTGCCGACCCGAGGTGGAGAGTCCCAAGCCATAATTTATTTGCCAAAAAGGCAGTACCAGCCCTACACATATGTAGAATAGAAAGTGGGCCAGTGTTTGAGCCTGTCGGTGTCTGCCAAAGTGCATGGCAACTCCGACGTGTAGAGCTGTAACTACAGTCAAGGACAATATATGTCTTTTATGGCCCACTGGGTAAATGTGGTTCCTGCCCAGCCACACCAGCAACTTGGCCAGATGACGCCGCTTCCGCCTCCACATTCTCACGCTGTTGGTCCTGCGACAATGTCCGCCTCTGCCTCCTCACCGTTTCCTCAGCCTCCACTGCAGGGACAATTCACAGTGCTCCTCCAGCATACCACATGTGCAGAGCACGGCGGTGTTACGCTGTTATGCACATAGTTTGCCTTGGCAAACTGAGTGACACCGGGGAGGAACTGCTCTGCATCCTTCATCAAGAAATAGAATCCTGGCTTTCTCCACAAGAACTCAAAATTGGAACAATGATGACCGACAATGGGAAGAACATGGTGTCGGCGCTGCGTCAAGGAGGGCTGAGCCATGCACCCTGCATGGCGCACGTTTTCAATCTGGTTGTTAAGCAGTTCCTGAAGTCTTTCATCAATCTGTAAGACATCCTAAAAATGGCCAGGAAACTTTGCATGCACTTCAGCCACTCATACACCGCCAAGCACACCCTGCTTGAGATGCAGCGACAGAATGGCGTCCCCCAACATAGGCTGATATGCAACGTTTCCACCTGTTGGAATTCCGCCCTCCATATGTTGGACCGACTATACAAACAGAAAGGCCATAAACAACTTCTTGATGATCCAAGCGGACAGGAGTACTGCCCTGTGTAACTTTGATGTCAGCCAGTGGCAGCTCATGCGTGTGGCAGCTCATGCGTGAAACCTGCCGTTTGCTCAGGCCCTTTGAGGATGCCATGTTATTTGTCAGTCGCCAGGACTACGGGATGAACAATGTCATTCCGCTGATTCATATCCTGGAACAGATGCTGGTAAATCTGACTCGTCAGGGGACTGAAGACGTGGTGCCTACATCTCACGGCCACATGAGCCTTGTAGGGGCTGAACCTGGAGGAGGAGTTGGACATTGTAGCACAAGCAATGTGTAGAAAAATTAGTGGTTTTTCTACACAGGTGACAGGAGAGGAGGAGCAGGAGCAGTCGGAGGAGCAAGAGCGAGATTAGGAAGACAAGGCAAATCAGCCAGGCACACCTTGCCAGTATGCAGTGGAGATGGAGGCAGAGAGTCCCTCCGAGTCACTTACACAAATATCCCACTGCATGCTCACTTGATTGGTAGTGACAGCCGAATTGTCACTATTCAGCAGAGGGATGACTTCTGGCTCTCCACATTGTTGGACCCTCGCTACCGATCCTAAATGGGGGCCTTTTTTACACCCGCTGAGAGGGACACACTGAACTACTATAGAGAGATCCTATGTAGTCAGTTGGCTGCTGCCTATCTGTGCCATTGTCCATCCTCTCGCAGGTTCCACTGCCATAGCTTCTGTGGTGGGATGGGAGGTAGGAGCAGTACCAGCTCCATCAGCAGCAGCTTGAATCTAGAGTCGATGATGAGCAGCTTTCTAAACCCGCCTAGTAAAAAAACGACTCACCTGCAGCAGCTAGACCTGGAGCAGAACCTGAACCAGCAGGTGGTGGCATTCTTGGACAGCACCCTGCCACCCCACATTGAAGATCTGCTGGACTTCTGAGCAGCATAACTGGATTTGTGGCTGCAACTGGCCAAGTTTGCCGTGGAAAAGCTGTCCTGCCGGCCAGTAGTGTGGCATCAGAGCGGGTGTTTAGTGCGGCGGGGGCCATAGTTACCCCAAGGAGAACTCGCATGTCCACCCAAAATGTGGAGAGACTGACCTTTGTAAAGATTAATCAGGCGTGAATCAGCCAGGATTTCCACCCACCAATGCCTGATGCATCAGATAAGATCATCCATGCTGCCTCACCCACACCTTAACAAAATAGAGCGGTTTCTTCTGGCTACCTGCCTCAGCTACTATTTCGATGCTGCCACCCGCCTAATTCCACACATCTGATGCCAGGTGCTCATTCTTACACCCACCATCGTCAGCCGGTACTGTTATTGCCACTCACCTCCCCACTCTGTCACCGGGCCACTCTGTGGCCTCCTCATGCTGCTGCTGCCAACTCCACACTCTGTCATTGTGCCACTCTGTGGTCTCCTCATGCTGCTGCCAAATCACCACTCTGTGGTCTCTTCATGCTGCTGCTACCTCAACAGTATGTCACTGGACCAGATTGTGGTCTCCTCATGCTGCTTCCACCTCCACACTCAGGTCTCCTCATGCTGCTGTTGCCACCTCCACACTCTGCCATTGTGCCACTCTGTGGCCTTCTCATGCTGCTGCCACTTCACCACTCTGTGGTCTCCTCATGCTGCTGCCAAATCACCACTCTGTGGTCTCCTCATGCTGCTGCTACATCCACACTATGTCACCTTGCCAGTATGTGGTCTCTTCATGCTGCTTCTGCCTCAACACTGTCACTGGGCCACTCTGTGGTCTCCTCATGCTGCTGCCACCTCCACACTATGTCACCTTGCCAGTCTGTGGTCTCCTCATGCTGCTGCTGCCTCAACACTGTCACTGGGCCAATCTGTGGTCTCCTCATGCTGCTGCTGCCACCTCCACACTCTGTCATTGTTCCACTCTTTGGTCTCCTCATACTGCTACCACCTTACCACTAAGGTCTCCTGATGCTGCTGTTGCCACCCCCACACTATGTTATTGTGCCACTCTGTCGTCTCTTCATGCTGCTGCTGCTGCTGCTGCTGCTGCTGACACCTCCACACTCTGTCATTGTGCCACTCTGTGGTCTCCTCATGCTGCTGCCACCTCCACACTATGTCACTTTGCCAGTCTCTGGTCTCCTCATGCTGCTGCCACTTCACCACTCTGTGGTCTCCTCATGCTGCTGCCAAATCACGACTCTGTGGTCTCCTCATGCTGGTGCCACCTCCACACTATGTCACCTTGCCAGTCTGTGGTCTCCTCATGCTGCTGCCAAGTCACAACTCTGTCTCGGGTGACTCTGTGGTCTCCTTATGCTGCTGCCACCTCCACAACTCTGTCATTGTGCCACTCTGTGGTCTCCTCATGCTGCTGCTACCTTAACACTATGTCACTGGGCCACTCTGTGGTCTCCTCATGCTGCTGACAACTCACAACTCTGTCTCTGGGCCACTCTGTGGTCTCCTCAAGCTGCTGCTGCCCCCTACACACTCATTGTGCCACTCTGTGGTCTCCTCATGCTGCTGCCATTTTACCACTCTGTTTTCGCCTCCTGCTGCTGTCACATGACCACTCTATGGTCTCCTCATGCTGCTGCCACCTCACCACTATGTCACTGGGCCACTCTGTGGACTTATCATGCTGTTCCCACCCACCACACTCCATGACTGGGCCACTATTTTGCCTTTTTGGCCTGGTTGACATGATCATTTATTTGACCCTTCTGATCTGTCAGAAGGAAGGAAAAATGAGACGCACAGCGGATCCTGTCTATGTAGAAGCTGTAAGGCCTGTATGACATGGTCCCTATTTTGCATCTGAATTGGCTTATGATTTGGTAGCCAAAAGCAGGAGTGTTTACAAAACACAGAAGACATGCAAATATTCCATTCACATGTCATCTCTGTTTTGGATCCACTCCAGTTTTTTTGGGCTTTAGCAATACTGATGGATTACTGACCAAATGCTGATCGAGTGAAGGCGGATGCTCAACAGACAGGATCCGTTTTTTGGGGTTTATTGTTCTGATGAATCAGAGGAAAGGCAAAATAATCAGTGACGTCAACACAAACTTACTGCTGACACCCTCTCCCCTCTGTCGGGAGCTCTACTTGTATAAGCGTTTAATATAACAGGTTCTATAGACATCTATGTGGAATCAGCTGATAACGGTGTAAAAGGAGTGTGCTTCTTCTTGGCGTTAACATCGACCTGTAAGGCTGAGTTCATACTTGAGTTATTTGGTAAGTTTTGGCCCCGTAACTGCCCAAATAAGTGAAGTGTGCAGTGATTCTAAGAGCTACGCCTGTCATCTGCGTGTCATAGTATTGTTTCACTACCACAGCAGACTCCCTACGCATGTTGCTGCAAAGCAATGTGTTCTACACCACTATACAGGTAAATTCGGATAGAGTCAAATATTTTCGGAAAATTTGGCTAAACGGCCGAATGGAATTTTTGAGAAATTCACTCATCTCTAATCGTTAATTTCCATATTGCCTCCTTTGCTGGCTAGATTTATTTTTCAATCACATTATACACTGCTCATATCCAGGGTTTATAGCCACTGCTGCAGCACAGCCATGAGGTGGCCGTGACAGGAACTTCTGCACATGCTTGCCTACGTGTGCTCCAACAGTCAAAGCCTACTGAGAGACCAGTGTTTTTTCCTTTAGTGTGCAAGCACAGCCACTGCTGCTGGATTGCAGGGTGGTCGTAACCCATGTAATTGAGCAGTGTATAATGTGATGGAAAAATTAATCAAACCAGGAAAGGAAGCAATATGGGTAATAACAAAACATTAGTAAGTGCCTTATATTAACTTTGTCAATATGATAAATTGCTGAAGTGAGACAACCCCTTTAAATAATGGAGTGGTTGTGTGTAAAACTATTATTTTTCCACAATGTGTTCAGTACTTTCTTGATATTTTCCTTTAAAAATTGTATGCATTGTAACTTAGAGTGAGTAATGAGGATAAATTGCTGGTTCATGCCTTGCCTATGAATGTTTACCATCAGCCAAACAAGAGGAGAGCTAAAAGCCAAAAGAAACTAGTGACTGTTGTAGAAGGGTTATGGGCTGCGTAAAAATAGGATAAGGAAAGAGTTAGACAAGAGAAACGTCTGGGTTTTTTGTTTGAAGTTCTCAGCCTCTAACAACTCGCCTATACAGCAATATAAAAACATATTGAAATAATTCTAATTGAATGCAGACTCACCTCACACCATTCCTGTCACTTATGAGGAGGGGGTAAATGGAAGGTGACAATAAACAACAAAATTCAAGTTTATTATGTAATATAAATATAAGAATAATAGTATAAGACTAATACATAACAAAAATTGAATAGTATCAGTAATAAAAGGAAGATTAGATAATACAAATAAGAATTTTACTTTTGTTTTGCCTTCATCTGGATCAATAGAAAAATGTACCATTACAGCTGGTTTCACATCACATTTTTGCTGTTTAACATATACAAAATGCCTCAGACTGATCCCGTACAGTGGCATCCGTTTACCATAGAGTTCCATTGCAAAAAAACATATACGCTAATGTATAAGTTTTTTTACCTGACAATCGTGGTGTGCTACAGTTTTGTATCTTTTTTTTTTTACAACGTATCCATTAAACAGACAGCAAATACATTATATGAACCCAACCTAATAATATGGTTTTACTAGGATCTTTATTTCTTCTGTGTAATTTATGATAGCCATACACATTAGAAAATTGCTAATCAATAATCTAAAGCCAGGTCTACATGACGACATTTGTCGTGTGACATTTTGTCGCACCAATGTCACGCGACAATTTTTATAATGGTAGCCTATGGTGTCGCACTGCAACATGCGACATGCTGTGACTGCAACACGACAGTCGCAAAAAAAACATTCAAGATGGATTTTTCTGCGACTGTCGCGTCGCAGTCGCAGCATGTCACATGTCGCAGTGCGACACCATAGACTACCATTATAAAAATTGTTGCGTGACACATGTTGCAGTGTAGATCTAGCCTAAAGGTGCAGAGCAGTACAGAGGCAGTGTGAATGTTCTCTGGCTATAGGATGGAGGAGCAGATAAGATATCTATATGTGTATGTCTAGAAAAACTTTATTTTTTAAAAGTGTACTTAGAAGTCTTGCGAAGGCTGGGGCTACATAGAAACATTTTATTATGCTGCAGTTTGTAGACATACAAGCACGCATGTTCTTGAAGAAGATAGCTTTCTGCTGAACAAGAGCTTTACATTTTTACAAATGATCAGCCTCAGTCATTGCCCTGTGTTAATGTGCTCAGAGATCAGCCACACACAAGCACACACTCATTTGCATAGGCGTGTGCACAGAGTGTGCCAGGTGTGCCTGGGCACACCCTAATCAAGCCGACTCGAGGTTCTGTCAGGGCTGGGAAGCGCTGAAAGCGCTATACTCACCTCTCCCTTCCTGGTCCTCGGCGCTCCACTGTAAAGTCGCGCTGTGACCTCACACTGTGCTCGCCACACAGCAGACTGTACAAGAGGAATACCGAGTGGGGGTGGTGAGGAGCGGCAGCATCTGGAGCAGGAACGGTAAGTGTTTTTTTTATTTTATTTGGGGGCTGATGGAGGCACTGGGGCTGATATGAGGCACTGGGGGCTGAAGAGAGGCTGCTGGGGGGCTGATATGAGGCACGGGGAACTGATATGAGGCACTGGGGGCTGAAGAGAGGCTGCTGGGGGGCTATAGAGGGGCACTGGGGGCTGATATGAGGCACTGGGGGCTGAAGAGGGGCATTGGGGGCTGATATGAGGCACTGAGGGGCTGAAGAGAGGCTACTGGGGGGCTGAAGAGAGGCTGCTGGGGGGCTGAAGAGAAGCTGATGGTGGGCTGAAGAGGGGCACTTGGGATCTGAAGAGGTGCATTGGGGGCTGATATGAGGCACTGGGGCTGACGAGAGGCTGCTGGGGGCTGATATGAGGCACTGGGGGCTGAAGAGAGGAGAGAGGCACTGGAGGCTGAAGAGAGGCTGCTGGGGGCTGATATGAGGCACTGGGGGCTGATATGAGGCACTGGGGGGCTGAAGAGAGGCTGCTGTGGGCTGAAGAGGGACACTGGGGGGCTGAAAAGAGTCTGCTAGGGGGCTTAAGAGGGGCATTGGGGGCTGATATGAGGCACTGGGGGCTGATATGAGGCACTGGGGCTCTTATCTGAGGTCTGATTTGGGGTCATTCACTTTGGAGTCTGATCTGGGGTCTTATTAACATTGAGGGTCTTATTGTGGCTGTCAGCTGAGGTCTGATTAACATTCGGGGTCTGATTGGTGATCTGACCTCAGGTGTAATGAAAAACATTTTTTTCTTATTGCCCCACTCTAAAACCTAGGTGCGTCTTATGGGCCAGAGCGTCTTATAGGGCAAAAAATATGGGTAAGTTTAAAAATGATTTCTTCTCCCTTCATTATATTGGTAGTGCGGGTCTGTATGTATGTATGCAGAGTGTATTTGTGTATATATATATATGTGTGTGTGTGTGTGTGTGTATGTGTATATAATATGTGTTTGTGCTTTAGGGTGCACACCCTAATGCAATAGGCTGGGCACGCCTATGCTCATTTGTCAATTGATCGCATCTTTTATGTGGGCATAAAAATCATCACTGACTGCAAGACATGTCCCTGTGTAAACATAGGTTGTGCTGCCGACAAATGAAAACAGAAGGGAGACGGACATTGTTTTAATAGTCATTCATCACCATACACTGCATGCCACGATGATTGCCCCATTTAAATGGAGCTTAAAGAGTTATATCATCTCATACATTGGTGGCATATATCTAGCACATGATGACACCAATTTCACATAGGTGCACGCCCCTCCTCTGAGACACTTTTTTTTATCTCCAGAATGGGCCCCCCAAAGTAAAGGAGAGTGCGCTCAACTATTTTCAGAAGTCCCACGCGCTATGTTATTCTGAGGATAGGAATAGGTCCTAGAGGTGGGACCTATCTGACATTGGTGGCATATCTGAGCAATATTCCGCCAATGTATGAGATGGGAATACCTCTTTGAATGAGTGCTGATTGAAATGTTATATCACTAATTGGCACTTGCTACGGGTAAGATATCTGTGCAAGAAACAGGACCCTAAAGTCAGCTTTAGGGCTCACGCACACAAACGTATTTTCTTTCCATGTCCGTTCTGGTGTTTTGTGTGGACCGTATGTGGAACCATTCATTTTAATGGGTCCACAAAAAAAATTGAAGTTACTCCCTGTGCATTCCATGTCCGTACGTCCGTTCCACAAAAAAATAGTACTTGTCCTATTATTGTCCGCATTACAGACAAGGATAAGACTGTTCTATTAGGGACCAGCTGTTCCGTTCCTCAAAATACGGAATGAACACGTTATCCGTATTTTTTGCAGACCGCAAAATACATACAGTCGTGTGCATGAGCCCTTAGTGTTTTTCATATTCAAAGGGCAATGTTTAAAGCTAGATATTATCTATCAATCTGTCTATCTCTCTATCTATCTAGGTCAAAATCAACCACTATGAGAGTCATTTATCAAACTGGTGTAAAGTAGAACTGGCTTAGTTGCCCATAGCATCCAATCAGATTCCACCTCTCATTTTCCAAAGGAGCTGTGAAAAATGAAAGGTGGAATCTGATTGGTTGCTATGGGCAACTAAGCCAGTTCTACTTTACACCAGTTTGATAAATGACCCCATATGACTCCTATTTTAGCGGGGCTGTGCTTAATTGCCCAATAATTTTCAGGTCATATGCTGTGACATAGCCTGGCACACATTGTGTTGTCCATGTTAATAGGTAGTGCTATGTGCAAGAGCAACTAAGACACTTATGGACTGTATATAGGGTTTATACAAGGTCACAATTTTTAAGTCCATTTGTTTTTTATGTATATTACAGTTCCTTTGTGCATTGTAAGATCATATATGAGTAGCGGGAGGAAGTCTTCTGCCTGCACAAGGAGATGTAAGAAAATAACAAAGAATGAGTTTAGTGAACACAATACAGAAGACATTTTAGTATGTAGCATCTGACATTTTTTCCTACTTCTTCAATTATCTTCTTCCATCCAGGTCATCAAGTATCTCCAATGCAGTGTCTTATAGCATTTTTTTTCTATGTCTAATATTTTTAGCAGGTAACTAAACTCTTGTCCATGTCAGACAGTAAAACCTCACACATGTGGATAACAAAGCGCAGTGCATGCCGAATACACTTTTTCATCATAGCCGTGCAAGGGTCACAGTTAAGTATAAGAACAATCCAGATGTAGGTTTCAAACACAGATATGTTTGCTACATGTTTTACAAATGTGAGCTTATAATAAAATGTCTGAAGTTCTAAATGGCTTTGACAGTTTCACTGAAAGAATACGATGCATGTGTTATGCCTGATCTTAAATCATCTGATCCCCAGATTAGCATTAGAGTTTCCTCAGCCGGTAGGGGTACATAACAGGCAACAGAAAGCTTAGTTATGACCCCGTAATTGAAGCAGTCTTGGGCTTCTGGACTATTTAGTGTATACTTAGGAAGAGCACATGCTTTCCAGGAGAGGCCATATAAAATATTCTAAAAAAATATATAAAAAATCAGGGCTGTCGAACATTCCATTTACAAGAGCAACAATTAGACTCCTACTAGGCTTTTACCTTGTTTTTTGTCACACAACTCTGCTATATAACTATATTCTTATACTGATGTTAATGTGTCTTTGAAGTAAAAATAAAAAGGTAGAAAGTAATTATAATAATAATTCAGACAGTAGGTTGTTCACCTAGGATAGGAAAATACAAATTATATAGATGGCACAATATCAAGTCATTGTAGATATAAATGAACCTTGATAGCAAACTTTAGTGCTTGAATCCACTAGGGAGTTCTCTTCCACAAAGTCGCTAATGCATTTTGGATAATACATTTATAATTACAGAGCGCGCTGTGCCCTGCTGTTTGGAAGTATGATTGTTAAACAATGTAAGAGATGCAAGAGGAAAGCCCATTAAAGCATAACTCCCATAACTCCTATCATCCTCAAGTTGACACGGAGAGTACTTTGAAAGGCAAAAAGATGGATTAACAGGTACGGTAACTCTATCCAAATCCAAAAATATTTTAGTGCCATATTGTATTGGTTTTAAGCTTGATATGTCTGGTTGTCATTGCTTGTCCATTAGTGGCATCAGTGAATAGTAGGCCCTGTTCATAACAACCAACCTATTATTTTATTAGTTTGTGCTTGAATTATCTACACTGCGTGCAGAATTATTAGGCAAATTAGTATTTTGACCACATCATCCTCTTTATGCATGTTGTCTTACTCCAAGCTGTATAGGCTCGAAAGCCTACTACCAATTAAGAATATTAGGTGATGTGCATCTCTGTAATGAGAAGGGGTGTGGTCTAATGACATCAACACCCTATATTAGGTGTGCATAATTATTAGGAAACTTCCTTTCCTTTGGCAAAATGGTTCAAAAGAAGGACTTGACAGGCTCAGAAAAGTCAAAAATAGTGAGATATCTTGCAGAGGGATGCAGCACTCTTAAAATTGCAAAGCTTCTGAAGCGTGATCATCGAACAATCAAGCGTTTCATTCAAAATAGTCAACAGGGTCGCAAGAAGCGTGTGGAAAAACCAAGGCGCAAAATAACTGCCCATGAACTGAGAAAAGTCAAGCGTGCAGCTGCCAAGATGCCACTTGCCACCAGTTTGGCCATATTTCAGAGCTGCAACATCACTGGAGTGCCCAAAAGCACAAGGTGTGCAATACTCAGACACATGGCCAAGGTAAGAAAGGCTGAAAGACGACCACCACTGAACAAGACACACAAGCTGAAACGTCAAGACTGGGCCAAGAAATATCTCAAGACTGATTTTTCTAAGGTTTTATGGACTGATGAAATGAGAGTGAGTCTTGATGGGCCAGATGGATGGGCCCGTGGCTGGATTGGTAAAGGGCAGAGAGCTCCAGTCCGACTCAGACGCCAGCAAGGTGGAGGTGGAGTACTGGTTTGGGCTGGTATCATCAAAGATGAGCTTGTGGGGCCTTTTCGGGTTGAGGATGGAGTCAAGCTCAACTCTCAGTCCTACTGCCAGTTTCTGGAAGACACCTTCTTCAAGCAGTGGTACAGGAAGAAGTCTGCATCCTTCAAGAAAAACATGATTTTCATGCAGGACAATGCTCCATCACACGCGTCCAAGTACTCCACAGCGTGGCTGGCAAGAAAGGGTATAAAAGAAGAAAATCTAATGACATGGCCTCCTTGTTCACCTGATCTGAACCCCATTGAGAACCTGTGGTCCATCATCAAATGTGAGATTTACAAGGAGGGAAAACAGTACACCTCTCTGAACAGTGTCTGGGAGGCTGTGGTTGCTGCTGCACGCAATGTTGATGGTGAACAGATCAAAACACTGACAGAATCCATTGATGGCAGGCTTTTGAGTGTCCTTGCAAAGAAAGGTGGCTATATTGGTCACTGATTTGTTTTTGTTTTGTTTTTGAATGTCAGAAATGTATATTTGTGAATGTTGAGATGTTATATTGGTTTCACTGGAAAAAATAAATAATTGAAATGGGTATATATTTGTTTTTTGTTAAGTTGCCTAATAATTATGCACAGTAATAGTCACCTGCACACACAGATATCCCCCTAAAATAGCTAAAACTAAAAACAAACTAAAAACTACTTCCAAAAATATTCAGCTTTAATATTAATGAGTTTTTTGGGTTCATTGAGAACATGGTTGTTGTTCAATAATAAAATTAATCCTCAAAAATACAACTTGCCTAATAATTCTGCACTCCCTGTATACATGTTACATTGGCAGTCCATGCCCATTGCTATTAAAAACATTATTCACTGAGCTACTACTACTCCCATTTCTGCTACCGCCAATCCCCTCTTCTCCTTGGTGTGTGCAATTGCACAGCTGTTTCTAATTGCTCCTGTGATTGTCCTGTATACCTGGTTCCTGTTACCAATCCTCTACAAGATCAAGTTTACCCTCTATCCGTACCTGAGATCCAATCCATGTCCGAGTATGGGCTCGTTCACACGAACGTGTGCTGCCCATTGCCGTATTGCGGACCGCATTTGTGGATCCGCAATACACGGGCACCGTTCCTCGGCCATTCCGCATCACAGATGCGGACCCATTCATTTCAATGGGTCCGCAAATCTGGAGATGCGGAACAGTGTGGAGCGTAAGAACGGAACAGCTGAAGCTGCTTTCTCGGGTTCCGTTCCGTGCTTCCGCACTGCCAAAAGATATAACTTGCTCTATCTTTTTGCAGAACGGAAGGATCGCGGACCCCGTTACGCAGAATATAGAACATGCTGCACTTTCATGCAATGCAGAACTGATGCTTGAAAAAAAACTGAATCCGTTGAAATGAATGGGTCAGGATTAACTGCGAGTGCTATGCGTTCACGTCAGGCATTGCACTCGCTTGTGTAGAAGGGGCCTAATAGTGCAGCTTCTGAGTAGGGGGCCCGCTGTCAGTGAAAGCAGGGCACCTCTCAGAGAATGTAGGGATGGTTTCTCAGTTTCCCTGCCTTCTAGATCACTGTATACACAGTGCTGAATGAGCACCGTATATACAGCTGAGGAATTGCAATGCCGCTTACCTGTTCCTGCCCCGGCGATCATGTGACCGCCTGGACCAGGAGACTACATAAGCTGCCAGGTCTTCCTAGACCTCGATAAGGTCTGCAGTGACGCCCTACAGTGTTGTATAGTGCAGTACAGCTTTCATGGGTGTAGTATTCCCCCTGTAACTGGGATTACTATGTCTGCCCCAGTAACAGGAGAAATCAGCATTAAAAAAAAAAAAATGCAATGTTTAATGTCCCCCAAATGAAGTGTAAAATAAAAATAAATAAAAATGCTTTGTAAAAATATAAAAATAAAAGTTTCAGGTGTAAAAAAAAAAAAAGGCAACCTTCCCCTAATCAAGTCATTTAAAAATGATAAAAAATAGAAATAGAATTTAGACATAATTGGTATTGCCATCTATAGCTCTATAAAAAATATCACATGATTTACCCCATCAGGGGAACACTGTAAAAAATAAATAAAAATTATGTCAGAACAGATATTTTTTGGTCACAGGCTTAACAAAAAAACATAATATCAAACAAAAAAGTCGTAAGTACCCCAAAATGGTACCAATGAAAACGTCATCTCATCCTGCAAAAAACTAGCTCTTACACAAAAAATATGGCACAAAGAAAATGGCAACAATAAAGCATGATTTTTTTTCCAAAAATGCTCCTACTGTGTAAAACTGAAATAAATAAAATGCATAGACAAATTAGTTAATTTAGTTATTACCGCCTGCTCTCATCAAGTGATCAAAAAAGTCTTATGTACCCCAAAATGGTACCAATAAAAAGTATGGTCTGTCCATGGATGTTCGTATATAGTGCTGCCAAATATAACAGATTTTTAATAAAAAGTTATTTTATTATGCAAAAGTAGTAAAACATGAGAAAAACTGTATACTATATATAAAACGATATATTTGGTATCACCATATTGATATGAACCTGTAGAATAAACTTATCATATATATTGCATGGTGAAGCCCATAAAAAATAAAAATAAAAAACTCTGACAGATTTTACATTTTTGTCTACCCCTCCTCCCAAAAAATGAGATAAAGAGCGATCAGAAAGCCGAATGTACCCCAAAATGGTGCCAATAAAACTGACAACTTGTCCCCCAAAAAAGTAGCCCTCACACAGCTCAGTCAAAAACAAAAAAAATTAAAAAGTTATGGTTCTTAAAAACCATTTCAGCAAATTCCATTTTAGAAAATCAGATGCCGCTCTTATCCTTCTGAGCCCTAAAGTATCCCCCAAACAGCAGTTTATGACCACAAATGGTGTGGGTTGATATTCTCCTGTTAACCCTTCAGAAAAAGAATGTTTGGATATAAACTACAATTTTCTTGTAAAAAAAATTTAATTTTCATTTTTATAGCAAAGTGTTTTATAAATTCTATGAAATGCCTGTTGATTTACTACACCCTTTAACTACCCCCCTTAAAATTCCTTGGGTGGTGTACTTTCCAAAATGTGGTAACTTGTTGGTGGTTTCCACTGTAGGGGTACCTCAGGTTCTCTTCAAATGCAAAATGGCACCCAAAGACCATTCCAATCTGCCCTCCAAAAACCATATGGTGCTCTTTGCCTTCTGAGCCCTGCCTTCTGTGCCCATACATATAAAATATTGAGGTATGTTTTGCTGTTAACCCTTGCTGTGTTACAGGAAAAAATTAATTGAAATGGAAAATCTGCAAAAAAAGTGACATTTTTAATTTCACCTCCATTTTGCTTTAATTCCTGTAGAACACCTAAAAAGTTAACATTTCTAAAACCTATTTTGAATAAATTGAGTGGTGTCGTTTCTAAAATGGGGTAATTTATTGGTGGTTTCTATTATGAATGCTCCTCAAAGTGACTTTAAAACTGAATTGGTCCTTTAAATAGTTGATTTTACAAATGTTGTTGAAAATTAAAAAAATTGCTTTTAAAATTCTAAGCCTTCTAACATCCTAAGAAAATCAAATCACATTACCAAAATTATACCATTTGCAAAAAATGGCCTGGGCAGGAAGGTGAAAACTGGCCTGGGATAGAAGAGCCTAAAGGTGGTTTAACCCCTTCTGCTTGTGGGATCCTGTAGATCTCCAGCACAAGTTCTGTGGGTAGTGTAAAGTTTACTGTACTTGTCGAAGCCTGGAGGCATGGCAAGGGCATAGATATGGAGCAAGTTGAGTAGGCGGTTCTACAGCCTGCCGGTCAGTCTCTTACAGAAATGAGTTACTCACCCGCCGGCAGCCGCAGCCATTGATCATTGACACGTTCTCTTCTCCTGCCCTGCTCCTCTCTTGTGAGCAGATTGGGGGTGTGTTGTTCCCAATATGCGGCACGTGACATGTCTGTCAGCTACAGGAGTTTTATCTTAACCATTTTCAGACCAGGCCATTTGCCCCCCTCCTGACCAGGCCTAATTTTGTGAATCTGTCATATTATGTGGTAATAACATTGGAAAGCTTTTACTTATCCAAGACATTCTGAGACTGTTTTCTCGTGACACATTGTCCTTCATGTTAGTGGTAAATTTGTGTTGATATGTTTACCTTTATTTATAAAATCCTAAATTTACAAAAAATTTGGAAAAATTAACTATTTTATAAATTTGAATCTCTCTGTTTTTAAGAACAGATAGTGATACCTCATAAAATGGTTATTATCTAAAATTCACCATATGTCTACTTTATGTTGCCATCATTTTGTAAATGTACATTGGAAGGCTTAGAATTTTAGAAGCAATTCTTAAACTTTGTAAGAACATTTCGAAAACCCACTTTTTAAGGACCAGTTCAGTTATGAAGTCACTTTGTGGGGCTTACATCGTTTTAATTTTAGAAACTACACCCTTCAAGTTATTCAAAACTGATTTTACAAACTTTATTAACCCTTTAGGTGTTCCACAAGTATTAACCCCTTAAGGACACAGCCTTTTTACACCTTAGGACCAGGCCATTTTTTGCAAATCTGACCAGAGTCCCTTTAAGTGCTGATAACTTTAAAACGCTTTGACTTATCCAGGCCGTTCTGAGATTGTTTTTTCGTCACATATTGTACTTCATGACACTGGTAAAATGAAGTCAAAAAAATTATTTTTTTTGCACCAAAAAATACCTATTTTAACAAAAATTTGAAAAAATTAGCAAATTTCAAAGTTTCAGTTTCTCTACTTCTGTAATACATAGTAATACCCCCAAAAATTGTGATGACTTTACATTCCCCATATGTCTACTTCATGTTTGAATTGTTTTGGGAATGATATTTTATTTTTTGGGGATGTTATAAGGCTTAGAAGTTTAGAAGCAAATCTTGAAATTTTTCAGAAATTTACAAAAACTAAATTTTTAGGGACCAGTTCAGGTCTCAAGTCACTTTGCGAGGCTTACATAATAGAAACCACCCAAAAATGACCCCATCTAAGAAACTACACCCCTCAAGGTATTCAAAACTGATTTTGCATACGTTGTTAACCCTTTAGGTGTTGCACAAGAGTTATTGGCAAATGGGGAGGAAATTTGAGAATTTCATTTTTTTGTCTAATTTTTCATTTTAACCCATTTTTTCCACTAACAAATCAAGGGTTAACAGCCAAACAAGACTGTATCTTTATTGCCCTGACTCTGCTGTTTACAGAAACACCCCATATGTGGCCGTAAACTACTGTACGGCCACACAGCGGGGCGTAGAGTGAAAGGTGCGCCGTATGGTTTTTGGAAGGCTGATTTTTATGGACTGGTTTATTTACACCATGTCCCATTTGAAGCCCCCTGATGCACCCCTAGAGGAGAAACTCCCTAAAAGTGACCCCATCTAAGAAACTACACCCCTCAAGGTATTCAAAACTGATTTTACATACATCGTTAACCCTTTAGGTGTTGCACAGGAGTTATTGGCAAATGGCGATGAAATTTGAGAATTTCATTTTTTTGCCTAATTTTCCATTTTAACCCATTTTTTCCACTAACAAAGCAAGGGTTAACAGCCAAACAAGACTGTATCTTTATTGCCCTGACTCTGCTGTTTACAGAAACACCCCATATGTGGCCGTAAACTACTGTACGGGCACACAGCGGGGCGTAGAGTGAAAGGTGCGCCGTTTGGTTTTTGGAGGGCTGATTTTGCTGGACTGTTTTTTTGGCACCATGTCCCATTTGAAGCCCCCCTGATGCACCCCTAGATTATAAACTCCATAAAAGTGACCCCATCTAAGAAACTACACCCCTCAAGGTATTCAAAACTGATTTTACAAACTTTGTTAACCCTTTAGGTGTTGCACAAGATTTAATGGAAAATAGAGATACAATTTCAAAATTTCACTTTTTTGGCATATTTTCCATTTTAATATTTTTTTTCCAGTTACAAAGCAAGGGTTAACAGCCAAACAAAACTCATTATTTATGGCCCTGATTCTGTAGTTTACAGAAACACCCCATATGTGGTCGTAAACTGCTGTACGGGCACACGGCAGGGCGCAGAAGGAAAGGAACACCATACGGTTTTTGGAAGGCAGATTTTGCTGGACAGTTTTTTTTTACACCATGTCCCATTTGAAGCCCCCCTGATGCACCCCTAGAGTAGAAACTCCAAAAAAGTGACCCCATTTTAGAAACTACGGGATAGGGTGGAAGTTTTGTTGGTACTAGTTTAGGGTACATATGATTTTTGGTTGCTCTATATTACACTTTTTGTGCGGCAAGGTAACAAGAAATAGATTTTTTGGCACGTTTTTATTTTTTGTTATTTACAACATTCATCTGACAGGTTAGATCATGTGGTAATTTTATAGAGCAGGTTGTCACGGACGCGGCGATACCTAATATGTATACAATTTTTTTTATTTATGTAAGTTTTACACAATGATTTCATTTTTAAAACAAAAAAAATGTTTTAGTGTCTCCATAGTCTAAGAGCCATAGTTTTTTCAGTTTTTGGGCGATTATCTTAAGTAGGGTCTCATTTTTTGCGGGATGAAATGACGGTTTGATTGGCATCTATTTTGGGGTGCATATGACTTTTTGATTGCTTGCTATTACACTTTTTGTGAAGTAAGATGACAAAAAATGGCTTTTTTTACACCGTTTTTATTTTAATTTTTTTACGGTGGTCATCTGAGGGGTTAGATCATGTGATATTTTTATAGAGCCGGTCGATACGGACGCGGCGATACCTAATATGTATACTTTTTTTTTTATTTATGTAAGTTTTACACAATGATTTCATTTTTGAAACAAAAAAAATCATGTTTTAGTGTTTCCATAGTCTAAGAGCCATAGTTTTTTCAGTTTTTGGGCGATTATCTTGGGTAGGGTATGATTTTTGCAGGATGAGATGACGGTTTGATTGGTACTATTTTGGCGTACATGCGACTTTTTTGATCACTTTTATTACCTTTTTTGGGAAGTAAGGTGGGCAAAATTTCAATTTCATCATAGTTTTTTATTTTTTATTTTTATGGCGTTCACCGTTCGGGTAAAGTAACATAACCGTTTTATAGATCAGGTCGTTACGGACGCGGCGATACCAAACATGTGTAGGGAATTTTATTTTTTTCATTTTTAATCAGTGATAAATGTGTTTTTTGATTTTTACTTTTTTTTCACTTTTTTTCACTTTTTTTTTGACCCAGACCCACTTGGTTCTTGAAGATCCAGTGGGTCTGATGTCTGTATAATACAGTACAGAACAATATATATTGTACTGTACTGTATTTTACTTACACTGAACAGATCTATACCTTTCAGCACAGATCTGTTCAGCACCATGGACAGCAGGACGCCTGAGAGGCGTCCTGTTGCCATGGGAACCTTCCCCGTCTGCTCAGAACTGCGCACACGGGGAAGGGTAAGCACAGGGCTGAGGGGGGCTCTCTGGGGGCTCTCTCCCTCTCCCATCGGGGGGCTGCAAAGGCACAGCAGCCCCCCGATGGGAGAGGGAGGGAGCTCCCTGCGCTGTTAACCTTTTCCATACAGCGGTCCGTACGGACCGCTGTATGGAAAGGGTTAACGGCTGACATCGCATCGCAGATGTCAGCCGTTTATACCAGGGTGCCAGCAATGTGCTGGCACCCTGGTATACCCACTAGAAACCAACTATTATACAGGGGGAGGCGGGCGGGGGATCGCGATCCCGCCTGCCGCACCGCCCGCCTCCCGCACCGCCCGCACTGCCCGCAACCCTCCCCCTGCACCTCCCACCGGGCTAAAATCACTCGGGGGGTGCAGGGGGAGGGATACAGATCTATTTTAGGAATACTAAAGTTTCTGATCCCCGCGGTCAGGGACCGCAGGGATCAGAAACTGCAGAAATCGCAGCAAACCGCAGGTCTGAATTGACCTGCGGTTTGCCGCGATCGCCGACATGGGGGGGGTCACGGGACCCCCCTGCGCATTTAGCCTAGGTGCCTGCTCGATGATTTGAGCAGGCACCGGGTTCCGATCACTGCCGGCCGGGCGGCAGTGATCGGAACAACACATGACGTACCGGTACGTCATGTGTCCTTAAGTACCAGGACATCATGACGTACCGGTACGTCATGTGTCCTTAAGAGGTTAAAGGAAAATGGAGATAAAATTTTTAATTTATTTTTTTACGGCGTTCACCTGAGGGGGCATTTCATGTGATATTTTTATAGAGCGGGTCGTTACCGCCATGGTGATACCTAATATGCATACTTTTAAAAATGTATTTAAGTTTTACAGCATCTTTGAAACAAAAAAAAATATGTTTTTGTGTCTCTATTTTCTGATTGGCACTATTTTGGGGTACATATGACTTTTTGATCGCTTGGTATTGCACTTTTTGTTAGGTAAGGTGAGAAAAAATGGCTAAAAAAATCTATCGATCAATCGATCTATCTATCTATCTGTCAGTCTAATCCTATCTGCAGATAACTGCAGTAAAATGATCTGTGCAGACCAAGAACTTGTGCCTCTTAATAGACTTAGTATGAAAACTGCAGGATTTTAGGGTTTTTTAAAAGTTTTTTTAAAAGTATATATTTTTTTCATTATTACTAACTAGAAAAACCTCTAGGATTTTGGAGATGGTGATTTAGCTTTTGTTTTCAGCAATATTTTATCAGGCAACTATTTGTCCAGTACAACCTTTCCTCAAATTAGTGCTGCCTATTGATTGGCAAATCACTGTAGGTCCAGCAAAACTAAAGGGGGAACTCAAGCCGTGCTGAGGAGGTTGAGCTCAGAATTTGATTGTTGCGTGCATCCATTTCATTGCCATTTCTAAGCATGAATACACTCATTTACTGAGCCTCTAGCCAGTTGGGAGCTGATTGCACTATATGCACTTGCTTTTTTTCCCCTGCCAAATAGAAAAACATTGTGTCAAATTTTATTGCAGAGGTTTAGTGCTTAAAGGGAATCCACCACCAGTTTTATGGTGTCCTAACTAATAGCAACATAAACTAGTGACAGACCCCCTTAGCAAAATGTTGGGTCACTTTGTTTAATTGACTCAGCCATTTTGCTAATATCTGTGCTACAAAACTTTAGCGCATGCCAAAACGAGTCCCTACTGTATATTCATGAGCTCATGGCTCTCCCCGCCCACCCACTGCTGATTTAGCTGGAAAAAAACTATAAATCAGAGGCAGGTAGGGCAGGGAGAGCCATGAACTTGTGAATATGGGGACTCATTGGCATGGGTTGCAGCTGTTAGAACCTAGCAGCATAAAACTGGTGACAGATTCCTTTTAAAATTAGAATACTATAATTTGGTTTGGGACTACTCCTAATGGCGTTATCTAAGTGGTCCCCCTGGTATTCACCCTTTAACCCCTCTAACTTTTCTGCATGGGAAATGTCAGGCGGAAACTTCTTGGAGTGGTCTCTGTTCAAATGACAGCTGACCCACAGGAGTCAAGAGACACCAGTGTGGAATACTGAGGGATCAGGCAAAGTCATAGTCAAGGACAAGCTGAGGTCAGGGCAGGCAGAGTTTGTGAAATCATATAAACAGTCTGAAGTCAGGATGGGCAGCAAAGGGTCAAATCTGGTTGTTACATTGGCAGAGGGACAAATAAACAACAAACCTTTGCAAGACACTAGCAAACTGGAACCTACTGAACAGGCATCTTCCCATAGAGGAAGGTGCCTTAAGTACTCCATGGTAGCCAGCCATTGGCCCCTAAGCCAGGACCTGCTTCCTCTTGGCCACAGGAACAAGACATGATATTCAGACACAGCCTGAGTTTCAGGCACAGAAAGCGGGTAGACATAGCCACGAGGAGGGACATACCCATCTTGCCATGTAAATAACAGTATGGCAGGAGCCTTTCAGAAGATGATACCACTCCTCCAGAGGAGAAGGATTTCAAGAAAATATTGCAGATAACCACCTTACTGGAGGCTCTTCGGTTTGTAAGGACAGCTCTAGTTCCCATGAAAGATATGTCCACCTCAAATAACTGTTTGGAGACATGTTGGAAAATTGATGCAGAGGAAAAGGCCTACTTGAAAGACTGAAATGCACACTTGGCCTTTAGAGTTCCTTGGCATTCACACCCTTCAGGTTAAAAACAGAAACAGGGGCGGTAAGGGTGGAAAGTGAGGGATGAATTGCAGATAATAATTGGTGATGTATACTGGATGCAGGGGCAGATTGGTTGGCCATGGACCCTACAGCAAAATTTTCCAGTGGGCCGATGCCCATGGGGACACCCAAGCTCTCTTGATGGCCACAGGCCAAGTACATAATGATCTGATGCTCAACAGCCACAGTTGCCCTCCTGAACTCAACTTTATTACCATCCTCAGGACCATGATACAGTTGAATACTGTGGAGAGGATGGCAGTATTTTGTGCTTCACTGTGGTATTTGATTCTGCTGGGGCAGTATGTTGTGGTGCACTGTGGTATTGCAGGCTCTGTCTACTTTTGTTGTCCCTACCTACATATGTTGCCCCACCTTCTGTCAATTTGGACATGCCTAAAACATAGGGCCACATTTATTTTATTTTTTCCAGGGCCACTTTAAGTTCCCGGTCTGCCCCTGACTGTACCGATTTTAGACTCATAGGATGGGGCCAGTCCAGAACAACAGACAGCTTCTCCTGGTCCATCTGAATACTGTGTTCAATGATATTGTAACCCAGGCCTAAGGGAACCATCCTTTTTCTTAATAAAGAAAATATGGTTCTGGCTGGAGATGAGGACTTCCTGATGAAACCTCTTTTCAGGTTTCTTTAACATAATCAGACATGGTCTGAGTTTCAGGCTACACTGCTATTTTGTAAAATTGTATTTATTGGTAAAATACTATTTTACAAGATACCAGTGTAGCGCCCAGAGTCTCACATTTTTTATACTTACCTCTTCTGATTCTTTTCTGGTGGGAAGGTGCAGTGGCCTGGTCTCTGTCTATGAAGAAGTGCTTCTGCCATTATCAGGTGTTGTGGTTGGGGTGCACAACTTACTTTGGTAAGGAGCATTTATGTACTAAGACCAATATTTTACTGTCGAAGGAGTTATACTAGGGGAGCACCCCAACTTTTCTTTTTCTTTGCAGATAGATAACATAAATACAGTGGCATTCAAAAGTTTGAGCATCCCTGGTCAAAATTGCTTTTACTATGTATATCGGTAGAGTAGAGCTGCTGCTGCAGCAGATGAGTTCTAAAATGTTTTACAACCTATAACCCCAATCTTCTATCTAGTAACATTTACTCCTGCCTTTCACAACTCGACCGTATATTGTTTAGTTATATTTTGAAGAAAGAATATTTATTGATTATACTGTAGTTGAGAATTGGACAGATTTCTCTTTCTCGTGTAACGTATTTCTGATGGCAGCCAATATGCTTTTTTATGTTCTTTTTTCTTTATATCGATCTGTACAGTTTCCCTCTGCTTCTCTTACATGGAATTTAACAACTCTCTTTCCTTTTACATTTCTGAAATAGATTGCTCCAATCTGCAATTACACCCTCTTTCAGATTTTTTCCCCCTCAGTTTTAAATGATTTGAATCGGCATGAACAATGTTACTGAATGCAGACAGGGAAGAGACTTTATACCTACAAATAAAATAAAAAAACATACAAATGTATGTATAATGTTAATTCCTCTGGGTAAATATGTATTTGTGTATTATGATATTATGTTTATAATTAGTGTTGCGCAAACCAAAGGATCCAAAGAGGAATTCGATCTGAAATGTAGGAGAAATTAGATTCGCTGTAAAGCCGAATTTCCTTGTGCTTCTTGGTAATAAATCCGATTATTTTCTAAAATGGCTGCTGTGTGTGTTACAAAATGAAAGTAATAAGCCCGGGACCGCAATATGACCCATAATGCTGTGCAGCTAGTAAATAAGCAGATAGCCATCCCCTGTGATGTCACAGCTAATAGAAAGCCTCATCCCGCAGGGTCCCCGCCATTTCACTGTAAACTAAGTTTAGGGAGACATGTGAAAAGCACTTATGCACTAGGGGCAGTGTTGCAGACAGAATTTAATTATGGAATATTGGATAGGGAGAGTGCAGGGACAGTGTAGGGAGATCATAGGGAGAGTTTTAGACACTGTAGGGAGAGCATAGGAAGAGGATAGGGAGACTGCAGGGACAGTTCAGGTTGAGTGTAATCGCTGTTTACATCTTGTTCACCTGCTGACACAATCACCGTTAATAACTTATTTTATACATAGAATTACTATGCCTCAATGTTAAAGGGCAGTCTAATATATTGCCGTGTGCATTTTGTTGAATTGCTGACACATATGCAGTTAATCTCTTATTTTATATATAGAATTACTGTGCCTCAGCATTAAAGTCTAATATATTGCTGTGTGCATCTTGTTCAACTGCTACAACATACATAGTTAATCTGCTACCTTACTGGTACAGTTACACTATAGCCAACAGACAGTTGCCTGGGCCCTCCAAAGGAACTGTTGCATCTCCCACTGGCCCGCACCCCCTCTCCAGCAGTCAGGGCTCATCAACGTTAGCAGAGGAAAGCTGTCATTCCTTCCCATTGACTTCAATGTCATCTATTGCTCCTGATGCTCCTCCTCTCCCTTCTCTTGTTACTTGTTTCAACAGAAATCGATTACTGAAGTGATTGCAAACAGACAGCAGTATGAGTGCACTCATCCAATGGTGCAGAAGCTGAACGTACACCTGGCCAATTTGTGGTACTACAGTCCATCCCTTTCCATGTAGTTGACTATGGAAGTAGTATGTTGCAGAATATGGAAGTCATTCTTTTTTTTATGCACCCCTTTGGGGGGGGGGGGGTCAGGTCTCAGTGTTGACCATCCTTTGCTGGCTTTACATCTTTCAAATCATCATTTGCGGTCTCCACGTCCGAGAAAAGTCAGCAAGATGTAACAAGAGGAATAGCTGTATATTCCTGATGACATATCATCAGTATAAGATGATGTAGAAAAAAAGTAGAAAAGCAGATGGCAAAAAAAGGGTTGGGCAGGAGAGTGGTTGGGAAAGTGGGTTTGTAACTGGGAGAGGTTAGGTGGCTTTCCGGTCACCTACTGCACCACAAGGTACTCTTCATATGCAGTTTCAAGATGCAAGGGTTAAAAGTAAGTATAACTTTCATTATTGGGTAAAATGTATATAGTGGTCAACTATTGGCTTTTTTAGTAGATTGCAGGCCACAACAGCAATAATACGCATATTGTGAGTTAGAAATCCCAGCGGCTCAACCTCTCACCGTGGATGGATAAGGTGCTCTCCTTATTGGCCCACCCTCACGCACTGAATAGAAAGTAAATAGTGAATAAAAGGGGCACACTCAGATGGGGGCACCAAATTAGCCAAAATGTACAATTTAATAAAACATATACATATAAAATGATAACAAATCCCCTAAAAATGGCAACCATACCTAAAAATAGCCCTAACAAAGGCAGCCCTTATATAACCTGTACTAGCTGTACACCACTAGAGGAGCAAGTAATACGTCTCATACACCAGTGTGCAGCTGCTCAGCATATATCCAGTGATGTACACCATTAGAGGCTAATTTGGTGCCCCCATCTGAGTGTGCCCCTTTTATTCACTAAATACGCATATTGTGCCACGCAGCTATCCAGCCAAACCCCATATCAGCAACAGCCCCTGTTTGGCCAAAATATTATATGGCAGCTACTAGTTTTCAGGCTCGTGTCACTTATGGCACTAATCCTGCGGCCATGTTTGATCCATCCACCATGTTCGGCCCTTCTAGTATTTACTGTAATACATGTTTAAAGCGAAATACCATCCGGATCATAGTATATATTTGTATAGTTTTCGATTTTACACTTAATATGGAAATCATTCAGTTTTTTGTGCACCCATTAGGAGGGCCAGGTCCTAATGAGGACCATCCTCATCTTTTGTTGGTGATGTCACACGTCAATGTGCACGACATTTCACAATCTTCAATCAAGAAGATATGGATATCAATATGGAAATCATTCATTTTTTTTAAGGGATTCATATCTACAGTGTTTCTGTTTTTTCCATTTCTGTTCTTTCAGTAGTTTTCCATTTGACAGAACAGAGCCATTTACAATTTTAATGTGCACATTTTTATATTTATTCTCAGTCAGTTTTGGAGAGTTCTTCATTGTTTGTATTGTTTTCAGAGCATATAGTACGGGGCCCATTTTTAAAAAAAAATTCCATTAATATAGCCATATGAGATCTTATTTTTGGAGGATAAGGTGTACTATTTAGGAGCACCATTCAGTTTACCATGTCTGTTATGAGAAAATGGGAAAAACATTCTTTGTGGGGGGTAAATTGAAAACAAAAACTACAACTCTGCAAGGTTTTTGGGGTTTTGACATCACTGTGTTCACCGTGTGCTGAAAATGCACTGAAAATTTGTTCTGCGGCTCAATACGAATACGGCAATACCTAACGAATATTATTTTTTATCTACTACTCAAATAAAAACATTTGAAAAAATCTAAATTTTCTTTCCATCACCATTTTATGACAGCGCAACTTTTTTAATATTTTGGTCTACAGAGCTATATGAGGGCTTGTTTTTTGCGGGACGAAATTTAGATGTTATTAGTACAATTTTTGTGGTACATACGACTTTTTAATCTTCATTCCCCATCATGGGTGTCTACTGTATGATACAGCTGAATCCCGCCATGTATGGAGTAGGCTCAATGCGGCAGCCAGCTTCATACATTCCCTCAGCCACCGTGACTTACGGGTATACCTGATGTATTGCGGTTTGTGATGATTTTTCAAAACTTCACTCATCATTATTTATAGCACACAAGATTTCTCAGTTTAAACAGTGATATGTAATGTATTAAAGGGGTTGTAGGGAATTTTGAGAAATTTGGCTAATTGCAGGAAATAAAAATATAATAAAATCACGCAAATGTCACGTGAATGATATACTTTATACAGCATCATTACTGCAGAATTACAAGGGACCACCGCATGGGTCATGTGACCAGACACATTACTCAGCAACCTCCATTCAAACACACTCCACCTGTTCTGAACTCCCAACAGTGCAAATGTCAATTTTATTTATTGTCCTGAATTATACAGCACTAATATATTCCGCAGTGCTTTACATACATTATCATTGCTTGCTGTCTCCAATGGAGATCACGATCTATGTTCTCTATCAGAATGTCCTTGGATTGTGGGAGGACACCGGTGTACCAAGAGGAAACTCACACAAACATAGGCAGAACATACAAACTCCATGCAGGTGGCAGGTGCAGCACATAAATTTTTTTTGTTACATGACCCTCTATCGGCAGCCATTTTATACACAGGGCCTCCGTTCAGTCAGCACAAAAAGCTTGGCCAGCAAGGGGACATACCTTATGAAATATCGAAAATGGGGCAAAATGACTATATTAGTAAGTGCAGAGCTGAAGGTGGCCAACAGCGTTATCCTCCTCACAGGGGCGCACCACCAATGAGGCAAGATGAGGTGACTGTCTCAGTTGGCGGCACCTAGGGACAAATTGGGATGGTGGTAGAGCCATAGGCAAATGAACACTTTCATTGTTGAAGTAATCATCTATCTATATTCAACTGTATTGTTGTCATCAGGAAGGTGATACAGTTGAATACTGTGGTGGTCTGTTCCCTGTGATAGGCTTCAGGCTTAGTACCTATAGCAGGCAGGCACAGGTGGTGTGTGCCACCAGAGCTGGGTAGCATATAGTTTATGACAGAGACTGGTAGATGTCTGTGCCCTGCACTTCATCCTGACAGTGGCATGAAAGTAAGTATTTAAGTTTATAATTTTTTTGGCAGCATGCTGTTGGGCCACTATGGGGGGGGGGGGGGCATTGTTATAACCAGGGGAGCACTAAAAAAGGGAATTTTGTACTGGCACATATAAGGGGCATTTTCTTTGCATTATGGGCGAGCACTATGGTGACATTGGCTCTACTGTTGGCACTAAAAGGGGGTATTTTTTGTATTTACACTGAGACACAGTAAAGGGAGTTGTATAGGGAGGCAGGAATTTTCCTCCAGGTCTGTGCTGCTGGACTGATTAGCGGCCAGGTGGGGTCAAACACCAGATTGGATCTTATGTCCTGGTCTGGGTTTTGGCAACACCTAGTTGCCTTTAAATGACAGCTGGGTTCAGCAGAGGATATCTCTGTATTGGGATCTGAGGCTTGTGCCGGGCTTGGAGGGCTGAGACCCGTGTGAGGGGAAACAGGTCGCCTAAAGCCTGTTCCTGGACTCTTTAAGGCAGAACTGCCAGCAGGGTGTGAAGTAACACCAAAACCACAAGGTGACTTTTGTGTTGAATGTGACTTTTTGTTTATGAACTTGCCAAGAGTGTGAAAAAACACTGAACCGTTTGATTAAGAACTGGTTGGTGCCTCTATAGTGCGTCCGCTTATCCTGTCTACCAGAGTGAATACCCACAGCACACATTATAGGGGGGCACTATGGGGACATTGGTTCTACTGGGAGCGCTAAAAGGGAGTATTTTTTGTACTGGAACACAGAAGGAGGCATTTTTGTACTGGCACACATAAATGGGTATTTTTTTAAACTGTCACACATCATCAGGGGGTATTTTTTGCACACATTATATTTTTGGTAAACAATATAAGGGGGCATTTTTTGTACTGGTGCGCATTATAAAGAGCATTTTTGTACTGGCACACATTTTAAGGGAGCATTTTGTATACTGCTACATGTTATAGGGGAGTATTTTTTGTACTGGTGCACATGATAAGGGTTTGTTTTTACTGGCACACATTATAATGGGGTATTTTTGTATTGGTGCGCATAAGAGGGTATTTTTGTACTGCCACACATCATAAGTGGCTATTTTTTATACTGGCACACATAATAAGGGGGTATTTTTGTACTGGCACACATTATAAGGAGTATTTTGTATGCTGGCATATATGGTAAGGTGCATTTTTTTGTACTGGCACACATTGTACGGGATGGTTTATTTTTTTCTACTGACACACAGAAGAAGACTATTACTACTAATGGGCATTATGGCGGGCTTTATTACTACTGGGAGACTACGGGGAACATGATTACTAGTATGGGCACTATGGCGGCATTTTTATTTCTGGGGCATAGCGGTACGACTATTACTATTGAAGCACTGTTGACACCCTGCAAAGAATTATTACTATTGGTGGGTCTTTTGGGAGAACTATTATTGTGTGGGCCCCCTGTCATAGTATCAGTTTGGCACAATTATTCTTGGGGGACACTATGTTTACTGCTGGGCGCATTTATTTGACTGTGCACTGTGCCAATAATTATTGAAAGAGGCACTATCTATGTGGTACTAGTATTTTCAGGAGATTATATGCTAATGCAGTATAGTATTGAGGAGCATAGTGGGCACAGTATTGGGAATGGTAGGATGGGGTGTTCAGAAGGTGGGAGGATGATGGAAAAGTAGGAAACTTAGGTGTTTGTCAAACTCTGTACAGACAAGAGATGGCTGAAATAAATCATCATGGAGATCTTTTCCAAAAGTAGAAGATGAAGAAAGAGAACGTCTACATCAGAGGAGACGTCACTGGATGTAAAAGGTATGAGGCACTGTATTACCCTGTATGTTTTGTAGTGCTGTATGAAATGTTTTCTTAGTATGTCTTTTAACAGTATTGCTGGAGGGAAGGGGTTAGGTTGAGAATTTGGTATGGATGGAGGGCAGCGCTGTTTCAATTTTCGCCTCAGGCAGCAGAAAGGCTAAGTACACCCCTGCCTCCTCACCTTGTGGCAACGAATGTGAGTACTTGACGCCCAGCATCTCAGAGTAATGGAGCATTTCAGCTCAGAACAAAGAGAAAGAAGCTCCAATTGATATATAATCATAAAAACAGTATAATCACCTCTTCTGACACATGCTAATATTTTTGGAGGCACACACCTCAGACACCTACGCCTTACTGCTAGGAGTCTCAGGGTAGCACTTGAGAGAACAGGGTGGTGGTGCCCCCTCGGTGAATGATGTACCTTGGCTAATGTCCTTTTTGCTCTCCCTATATTCTGTCCCTGATGATGGCTTTCTCCATATTTGAACAATTTTTGTGGCTCTAAAAATAATTGGTTAGGTAATGGTCAAGTCAAATAGAGTTAATGTGTTACCAAATAATTGTGCCACCTAGAGAAATGTAAAAGACAAAATGTATGTCGGGATTGAGGTTGATTATACCAAAAGACTCGACTTAAAATAAAAATATTTAAATGAAAATATATTCTATTCCATTATGATCTAGTTGTGTTCAATTAATTTGTATAATTCTTACATAAATATGTTCAACAGTAGATCTTATAAATTATTTTTTTTTCCACCAGCATCACAGATTTACGATGCAAAAAAATAAAAAATCTGATGTGATCAAGCAATTCATAGTGACACTGTGCACGTTAAAATCATTTCAATTTTTTTTATCTTTTGTCAGAATAATCAAACTTTCAGTAACAAAAAAAAAATAAAGCAATTAATGATGCATGACAAATTTGTATTTCAATACTCCGCTAATTATTATGCTGCTCTTATTAAATGGCAATTAAATATAATAAAACACACATGCACACAGCACATCACTGGCATATACTTGCTAACTGGAGGATTGTCATCATGTGAGGGGAAAATTTCACATATTATACTTATACTGTAGTCACAGCTGGACATTTTTAGCTATTGATTTTGCATCTGTGGGGTGCCTTAAGGGGTTACCTGGGATTAGAAATACATGGCAGCTTCCTATGAAAAACAGCGACACACCTGTCCATAGGTTGTGGTATTTCAGCACAGCCCCATTCACTCCAGTGGAGCTGATTTGCAACAAGACACACATCCTGTGGATAGGGTTGGTCTTGTTGCTGGAAGAAAGCAGCCATGTTTTCCTAATTGTGGACAACCCCTTAACCCTTACATGCACCAAGAGGTAACTGTACATTGTGATGCAGTGTAAAGTGTATGGAGCGGATTCACTCGCTCAGCCCACTCCATACTCAGCAGGTGGCGATTGGGTAATACAGCCTGCACCGAGCCACAATGACTTGGATCAGAGATAACACCAATCCCGGTAATTTAACCCCTCAGATGCCACTGTCAATAGCAATCACAGCATCTGAAGGGTTAGACAGATGAAGGGGTTCCATCTGTCCTCCAACTGGAGCCCCTGTGGTGAAATTGTAGAACTCCAATCAGTTGCCATTACAACCTGAGGCCTTCTAAAGGTGCCCAGGCCAGTCATGGCTAACTGCCCAAAAAGCCACGAGGCACGGCTTTTCAAGCAGAATTCAATAGCATTCTATTGCAGGTTATGGAACAAGAGATCAGAAGATTGCATGTTCAAGTTCCCTAAAGGGACTAACTATTACAAAGTTAAAAAAAATTATGTACGTTTAAAAAAAAAAAAATATGCAAAATTCAAATCACCCCCTTTCCCAATATTACATATACAAATAAACAAGCAATAAATAAATAAACATCATTGGTGTCACTGCGTCTGAAAATGTCCAAACTTAAAATATGAAAAATATTTTCCTCCAGAGTGAATGCCGTAATGGAAAAAAATAAATAAACGTGGCTAGTTTCCTGTTTTGGGTCACCTTGCTTCCCCAAAAAATTAAACAAAAAGTGATAAAAAATTGATATGTACAAGTAAAAACTACAGCTCGACCTGCAAAAAACAAGCCCTCCGGCAGTTCTGTAGACATCAATATAAAAAAGTTATTGCTATCACAATATGTCAATCCCAAGAAAAAAAAAGTTTTTCAAAGGTTTTTTTTTTTTTTAAGTAGTAAAACATAATAAAAACGATATACATTTAGTATTGTTGTAATCATGCTAGCCCATAGAATAAAATTATGTCATTTTTAGAGCACAGTGAACGTCATAAGAACAAAATCCAAAAAACCTTATCAGAATTGCTATAATTTTTTCCAATTTCATCCCACAAAGATTTTCTTTACTGTTTCCCAATACAAGATATGGTAAAATGAACAGTGCAGTTACAAAATACAACTTGTCCCTCAAAGAACAAGTTCCCATATCACTCGTTATGGTCCTTGAAAAGTGGGAAAGAAAAGTGTCCTTTCCTTTCTTGAAATTAGTTTTCGGTCCAATTGTAATGAATGTTTCAGAAGATCCTATTCGGGTTATGAAAAAATTGGACCTTAATCCCAAATGAATTATGCATGGCACTCTGAGGTCTACTAGGGCTATATCCAAACACTTTCAAGCACTTTAAAGCCAAGACAGCATTAGTAATGTCAAAGTAACAGTGACATATATGGCCATGGGTAAATGGATGATAGCTGGTGTTAAAAAAAAAAAAAAAAAATGCCTATTTAATACCAGACTGCACTGTTGTTTGTTAAATTAAAGCATGGTCTACAAATCCTCTTTCTGCCAGCAGATGCCTTCTCTTCTTCTGATCTATAAAATAGTGATTGCCATTTTGAGAGATCTGTCGATATCAAATTGCAAATTTTAGAAATTCAAAATGAATTAGAATTTTACAAACAGTGTATATTAACACCAGCGTTTATTCAGGATGTTTCCACTATAGAGAAGGTGATGTAAAAATGCCTGAAAAAAACCTCAAGCTACTGCATGCTGCAGTAGTACAGAAAAATGCCTTTCAAAATGACTTGTTAAAGCACACTTAGGGTCGCTGCACAAGATGCAGATTACATGTGTTTTTTCAGCGTGGATTTTCGTGTAGGAAAAAACGCAGTGTAATACCGTACCAGCAAAGTGAATGAGAGTTGAAAAATCTCACGTACACTTTGCTTTCTTTCTTAGGTGTGGAAATAGACCAGCTGTGCGGATTTTGAAATTTGCAGCATGTCAATTGTGTTTTTCTTGTGCATTAAAACGCACCAAAACAGCCATAAATAGTGCAGATTAATGTGCGTTTTATGTGTGGTTTTGGTGCAGATTTTCTGCATGCAAATCTGCACCGTGTGCAGGTACCCACCCCATCTACTGTAGTATTGCAGCTTAACCCCATATAAGTGAACAGTAGTGAACTGTAAGCCAAGACAAAGTTTAAAGACAAAAGAATTTATTTTTCAGGAAATGAAAATCATATTTTATTTTTATAATAATCCCATTGATATTTATAATATACTGCATAATGTTATTTCCAATATGAATACAAGTAAGCAGACTGAGGGTAGCGAGTGTCTGATTCATCGGAAGTGTGTCCTGTTTACGGTAAAGCGTCTCTGTAATACCTAGACATCATTAAGTGCAGTGGTAGGATTTTCAGATTAACTCATGGGAGGGTCATGTAAATTGCTTTCCAGGTTCTTTGACTACTTCAAAGTTGAACAAATTACTTCTGACAGTTTAGTGAAATTAGACATCTCGTACCCTGAGTAGGTATAAATAAGCACTATTAGCTGCATGATGGGAGGGACACACACCATCTGTGCCAAAATTGCACTACCCGGAATTAAAACTTGTTTTTCTTCCAGAAGGTATAATTCGTACAATAAAGCCCTTAGTAGTTTATTAGAGGTCTATACGTGTAGCAGCCTGTAGGACACAAGCTCACCGTTAAACACCTGTTGTAGCAGAGCTCCAGCCTCAGATATGGTGCAGAGCTTAGCTTAGGGGGACAGCAAATATTTCTCTGTCAGTAAAGACAGCTAATTTGGGAAGTCTGATCTTGCGACTAAATCAACAATTCAGTTCTCACAGCTTCAGGTTTAAGAAGGGAATGGACTCCACCTAGTAATGTAACCCGTCCATTTCCTCCTTGCCTCTCCCTAGGCTTTTGTTAATGAATTCCCCAGGTAAGTCGCACATTTCATACATCCAGGAGCACTCCTCGTAATTCTCACTGTCGTGTGACTGTCAGGGATCTAATTTAATACTTCCTAGTAGGTGGATAGATTTTTTTTTCCAGTGATTGCTCCTTATGTATTTTATTTCAAATAACTTAACAGTTGTAAGATGAGCAGTTCTTTCTCAAAAGATGAGGATTTTTCTCATGCAAACTATTTAACATCAATTGCCAGAGGTGCCTACATGCAACAGCAGGAGGAAGATTGAAAGTGTATACCTTAAAACTTTTAAGTTTTAATAGGGAAGGAACTTTTTATAGTGTGCTTCAATTATCCAACCATACTGTGCTATTAATGGGTTAATTTAGCAGGAGCAATTAAAGGGGTTGTCTGAGTTTGTGATGTTGATGACTTTTCTTCAGGATAGGTAATCAATTTCAGATCAGCGGGGGTCCGACACTTAGGACCCCCACCAATCAGCTGTTTGAGATTTTGAGGAGTCCATGGAACTCCAATGACAGCTGTGTCCACCTTGCTGTTTACCAAGCACAGCACCTTCCTGTGCTTTTCACTTAAATGGGACTGAGCTGCGCCTAGGCAACATGACCAATGACCGTGACGTCATTGGCCTAGACAGAGGCCGCAGCGTAGCCTATTCAAACATCCTGAAGATAGGTCATCAACATCAAAATCTTGGACAACCCCTTTAGATAATACACCACATCAAAATGGACATATTGTATAAGGTAATCATTTATTTTTTAAGAAATGCCCACTACTGCTATTTCTTAAAAGAGCATTGTATACATAAACAAGTAAATCAACAAATATTAAATTGAGGCTTGTTTGGTTTGTCTTTCCTTCTACTGATCTCCAGAGTGCTGCAATAACATGCATATTGTATAGCTGCTTGCTCTGGGGTTGCCGTGGTAACATAAACAGCAAATGTATTCACAAATGTACAGTACAGACCAAAAGTTTGGACACACCTTCTCATTCAAAGAGTTTTCTTTATTTTCATGACTATGAAGGCATCAAAACTATGAATTAACACATGTGGAATTATATACATAACAAACAAGTGTAAAACAACTGAAAATGTGTCATATTCTAGTATCCACCTTTTGCTTTGATTACTGCTTTGCACACTCTTGGCATTCTCTTGATGAGCTTCAAGAGGTAGTCACCTGAAATGGTTTTCACTTCACAGGTGTGCCCTGTCAGGTTTAATAAGTGGGATTTCTTGCCTTATAAATGGGGTTGCGACCATCAGTTGCGTTGAGGAGAAGTCAGGTGGACTCCTAATTCATAGTTTTGATTTCTTCAGTGTGAATCTACAATTTTCATAGTCATGAAAATAAAGAAAACTCTTTGAATGAGAAGGTGTGTCCAAACTTTTGGTCTGTACTGTATGTCATGTGACCTCCATTCTAATAAATGTATTCTTATGAGTTAGGGTCAGATTATTATTGTCCCGATCCCTCAGGTGACTGATGTCAGGAGATCAAGGAGACTGGTTGAGCGTGGAAGAATCCAAGAGCCTCCTTGATTTCTCTTGATTCTGTGTTGATAGGGTTAATGACCACTTCCCTTGTCTCAGCTGTTGCTCAGTGGTCATCACTTCTACCCTTTATAATCTGACCCCACCCTTCTGACTATGCGGTAGATTGCTTCATTTGATTTTGGAAAAAGCTGGAGTGTGGTTCTCCCTGTGTTCCTGCTCATCTTTCTACAACAGAAGCTAAGTGTCTCGCTTGTTTGTATTTTGTCTTTTCCCCTTGGTTGTTGTTGCTAGGCCTCAGGGAGATGCTTGTTTCTTCATCTGGGAAGGAACGGGTAGTCTTAGCCCTGCCAATATCTTTAGGGCCCCTCAGGGTCTCCAGGGCTTCCAGGTTCCTGTGTATTGGCATCTCTACCTTCAGGGGGTGCCCATACGGTTAGGAGTCAGGGCTAGGAGTAGGGTTTTTTAGGTGGTGACCCTTTCCCTTCCCTAGTTTTGAGGACTAGTGGCTTTTTCCTTCCCCCTGGTTGTCGGTGTGGTGTTTACTCCTTTACCTCATCCGTGACAATTATGTCCTTACAGAGTAAGTCTGTTTATGCTACTATAGCAACTCTAGATCAGGCAGTAATGGAGGGGACAGGATATGTAAAACTGTGTTGCAAATGTTGACTGCATTAAAAACAATACCTTATAGTAAAAAAAAACTATAAGTAGGTGTTCAGAGGAATTAGCAGTAGAAAATTGCTAGGGATGGACCTACCAGCCTGTGCAGCTGCACAATGGTCTTTTAGGCAAGGGGGGTATAATGTGAAGGACAGGCAAAGCAGATTGTTGAAAAATGACCAATTCAAACCTTCTCCCTACTGTTGCTGATCTGCTAGCAATGACTATAATACTTGCTGATAGCATTGCCATGTAGATTAGATTAGATTCAACTTTATTGTCACTGTGCAAGTACAATACAGTACATAGCCAACGAAACACCAGTGATATCCAACCAGATTATAAAAGACTACATTACAATACAATTTAAAAATACATATATCCATATATATATATATAGATATATAAGAAAAGGGGCGTAGCTAAAGGTTCATGGGCCTTGTTGCAAGGGTTCAGCTTGGGCCCCCCTTCCCTCAGTGCTTTGTGGTTAGGGGCAGGAAAGCACATAGCCTTAATGCTACCTGAGTTAAAAATTGAAACTGCAACTCCCCCCCCCCCCATGCCAAATTTTTGACCTAAGCCCTTCCCTCCAGGCAGAGGTGTAACATGACCAGCATGCACTTTCTATAAAACTGGTGTTTTCTTATGCGGCACAAGGATCTTTGGGCCCCCTAAGGCTACAGGGCCTGGTAGCGACTGCTACCTCTGCACCTCCCATAGCTAAATCCCTGTATAAAACCTATATCCATATTCAATAATATCAAAGCTATTTCACAATCTGTTCATGTGGAACTGATGACCTCTTTAGTGCCTACGATTTGGATAATGACTGTTCTCTAAAATTCTTCTCCCTTGGCTCAAACATCGCTTCTGGTACAGATTCTCAATCAAGGATAATGCACCCCCATAATACGTTGTGCGGTTTTTACCACATGGAGCAATTTACAATTACATGTATATATAGAGTAGTTACCATACCAAGCATCATTGCAATTAGTTAATATGCTTTCTATAGTGAAACAATAAAAGTCTACTAATATCCTCTGGCTTAAGCTCGCCTTTTTTAAACACCTTAAAAATATATGGGGTAATTTATCAAACTGGTGTAAAGTAGAACTAGCTTAGTTGCCCATAGTACCCAATCAGATTCCACCTTTCATTTTCCAAAGGAGTTGTGAAAAATGAAAGGTGGAATCTGATAGGTTGCTATGGGCAACTAAGTCAGTTTTCCTTTATACCACTTTGATAAATGACCCCTTTTTTAACCATTGTGGTAAAATGCGTAGACCACATAAGATCCTCACATATGTGTAGCTCCAGAAACTTAAAATCCGACACTTTTGCTACAGCTTCTCCATTAATACATAATGGATCATGTCCTCCCCTCCTAAACTTTCTAAAATCCAACGTGTAGGTTTTATGATATATTCCAGTATTGACTATATTATATTTTTTTCTATTATTGCTATATTTACTCAGCTTTGAGTGGTACTGACTCTCATTGAAGAGATTCAGTGATGTATGCAGACTTACTTCAGGCAATAGTTCAATGGGGAAAAAAAGTATTTAAATTAGCTTTCCTCCAAAAGGATTACCTTATGTCAGCCAAACTAAAGACTCCTCCAAAAGAAGAGACAAAGAGACACTATAAATAGCTGTTTGAGGTTCTTGAACTTCATTAGTACAGAGCAAGGCTAGATGAGATTTGACATAGCTCTGGGGGTATTGGTTAATATTAGGGATGAACAAATCGACTTTGGATATTTCATTCGCTTAACCCTAGCTATTATATTTTAAATTTACTTTAAAATGTAAGGTCCTTAGTGCAAAGAACAACTTTTGTCCTTCCATGACTAGGTAATCTCATTCAGATAGGTCCCCATCTTTCTTCTCGTGGACCATACCTACAAAATGTAGTCATAGGTATGCATTTAACAATAGAAGCCCCGACCAAAAATGGGGAGGTTGCTCAGAAAACGACTCTATGAAATCTCTAGTGTATGGCCCATGTTTAAAATGGGTTGTATGTATGGGCAGCAATAATACGTAGTACCAATTAATCAGATAGCCCGATAATTTACCAAAGTCCTCTATTGCTGCCATCTCATAGGGGAGGATTTTCCATCCCTGGTCCAAAAACAAAATAACATCATCGGCATAGAGACTTATTTTATCGCTCACTGCTGCCACCCCAAAGCCGTCTATGTGGTTATCTGAACGGATCTTACAGGCCAATGGTTCAATAAATAAAGCAAAAAGAAGGAGAGAAAGAGGGCATCCCTGTCTCATCCCCCGCCTCATCATAATGGGAGAAGAACCAATGCCATTAATATTGATACGTGCTGACGGCTGTTCATATAGCATTTGGGTCATTTCTATAAATACAGTCCCCAAGCCAAAATGAGACATAGTGGACCACAGATACACCCTATAGAGACTCATCTGTATTTGCCAGCCCGGAACGAATCCCATCTGATTGGAATGTACCAGAGAGGCAATGACCCTTTTCAAACGATTAGCCAACATTTTTGCAAAAATTTTGTAATCTGTATTTAAGAGCGGTATGGGTCTATATGATCCCATATTGCATCTATCTTTTTCCTTTTTCAACACCAAGGTAATCACTGCCTCTCTGAATGATAGAGGCAAAGAACCAGATACACAGGATTCATTCAAGACCCGCAAAAAGATTGGAAGGAGCGATTTAGCATGGTACCTATAGAGTTCAAACGGCAAGCCATCAGGGCCAGGGGATGAATTATATTTCAGCAATGGAAGTATCGATCACAACTCCTCCAAACAGATAGGTCGATCCAACATTTCCCTATCCTTTAAATCTAACTGCGGAAGCCCCAGTTGTTGTAAGTATTGCTCCATATCATCCCGTCTAGGCGTAGGGTCAGATTGATAAAGCGAAGAGTAGTATTTCACAAATTCCTCCCTAATCATCTCTGGGGACCTCACCCTATTGCCTTTTGAATTCCTAATCTCACTTATACTAGTAGCCTCTCTCTGATTAGAAACTAACCGTGCCAAGAACTTACCTGTTTTACCCGATTCACAGAAGCGATTTTGACCTTGGAAGAGAAGCTTATGTTGAGCTTTACTGTACAAAAGTATCTTAAGCTGTGAGTTGGCTTCTTTTAACTGGGTTATATATTCCTCATTATGGCGAGTAACTAATACACCTTGTAATCTCCTATTTGTCTCTGTCAACTGTTGTTCCCTTTGACGGAGTTCAAATCTATACCGGTTAATCTTAGTAAAATATAAGCCCCTTATATGGGCCTTCAATGCATCCCACACATAATGAATATGTGTCGAGCCTACATTAAAGCCCCAGAATTCCTGTACATCCTGGTCAATTCGGCCTTGGTCCCCTATCACATCAAACCAGTGCGGGTTCAATCATGATCTGCCGGCTAAAGGACCTGTGGTGACGTCAGATCACATGGTCCAATCACATGGTCCATCACCGTGGTGATGGACCATGTGATTGGACCATGTGATCTGACGACACCACAGGTCCTTTAGCCAGCAGCTCATGATTAAAGAAGTAAGAAGAGACATGATTTTCTGCGGACCCATTGACTTTCAATGGGTCCGTGGAAAACTCGGAAAATGCACCGTTTGTCATCCACATCCGTGATTCGTGTTTCCAGTCCGTCAAAAAAATATGACCTGTCCTATTTTTTTGACAGACAATGGCAGCTACGCGATCAAGAGGAGAAGGTGAGTTAATTATTTTTTATTTTTTAACCCTTAATTGACCACCTACTAAGCATTCTGTATTAAAGAATACTATTATTTTCCCTTATAACCATGTTATAAGGGAAAATAATACAGTGAATAGACTGTCACCTAGCAACCGTGCGTGAAAATCGCACCACATCCCCACTTGCTTGCGGATGCTTGCGATTTTCACTCAGCCCCATTCACTTCTATGAGGCCTGCGTTGTGTGAAAAACGCACAATATAGAGCATGCTGCGATTTTCACGCAACGCATAAGTGATGAGTGAAAATCACCTCTCATGTGCACAGCCCCATAGAAGTGAATGGGTCCGGATTCAGTGCGGGTGCAATGCGTTCACCTCACGCATTGCACCGCGCAGAAATCTCGCCCGTGTGAACTCAGCCTTAATCGCATTGCGCTTACAATTTAGATCTGAGTTCCTAATGGTTGTATTGCTAGAATTGACGAATATAATGAATATAGCACTATATTCTCAATCTTCGTTATATCCTAGCAATACAACCATTAGGAACCCAGCTCTAAGTTGAATTCGCAATGTGATTAATATAACCTGTATTAATCGCATTGCGATTACAACTTAGTCAAATTTGTGACACTGCAGCTTCAGAATGAATCTATGATGGATGCTGTCCTCGCTTTTTGATAGGAGGTGAGAGGGTCTGGGAGGGAGGGTATGCTGATTGGCTGGAATGTGTCTGCTGACTCTGAGGTACAGGGTCAAAGTTTGCTCAATGATGATGTATAGGGGGCGGCCCGAACATCGCATATGTTCGCCCGCCGCGGCGAACGTGAAAAAGCTATGTTCGCCGGCGAATAGTTCGGGACATCTCTACTAATAATGGACATTGATTTTTTGTGGCTAGGTACTTAGATATTAGGGAAAAGACAGTTGATTTATATGGTGGAGGAATATAGATAAATGCCAATATAATCTCCTGCCCTTTCCAAAACCCATGCAGGAAGACAAATCTCCCTTTTTTATCAATCATGTTATCTACCGGTAGAAATTCCATCCCACCGTGAATATATACACTAACCCCTCTTGCATAAGAGGAGAAATAAGCATGATATTCCAAAGAAGCCCATTTTCTTTTCAATGTATAGAGCCCATCTACTGTTACGTGGGTTTCTAATAATACCACAATTACCGGCAAATGACGGGCCACAAGATCAAACACCACCGTCCTCTTCATTCTGTTTCTCAACCCTCTCACATTCCAGAATAGAATATTACGTAGCATAAGCAGTGTCTAAATGACATTCCCGGTCCCCCATCTAGGAGAGAGAGACGTAGAACTAGAAAGCAAGTGACGACAGCCAATCCCACCCTTATACCCTCCCCCAAAAAACCCCCTTCATGGTTGATAAGGAATATCACATTACCCATCAACCTCTTCCAATCCACCAAACCTCCCCCCCGGCCACTTCCCCCTTAACCTCCCTCCTCCCCACATTTAGATTTTCTTTATAGCCCCATCTAGTCCAGCCATTGAACAACATCCGCCTGTGTAGGAAAGAAGCGGACAGAATCATTGTGGACCACCCTCAATTTGGCAGGATATAACATTTTATAACATTTTAACATCAAAAAAGGATCTTCTTTTAATTTGGGTCTCTCGCGAAAAGTCTGGGTATATTGATATCAGATTACCATCCAAATATGTATCCAATACTTCTCTTTTATGTCTAAGTACCCAGTCCCGATCTTTTGAGCAAACTGGTTTCACCAAAATTGCCCTAGGGCCTCTGGAGGAAGTTTTTTTAGAGGGGATTCTGTGGGCCCTTTCCACGTAAAAGGTAGTTGCATCGTGATCTGGCCATAGATTTTCAACCAGCCATTTTTGGATAAAGTTAGCAGGATTATCCTGTTCTGCCCCTTCTGGGAAACCTACCAGTCACAGGTTGTATCTAAGAGACCTATCCTCCAGATCTATCACTTTCCTTCCGGACCAAGTCATCGCTCCTCCCGCTGAACCGCAAGGCCGCAGATGAGGGGAGTGGAGTCCGGGTCCTGGCTCCCAATGAAACCTTGGACTACTTGGGGGTGAAGATTGGGGTTCTCATAAACAGGTTTTATGAGCTTAATTTGGCCCCGGTGTTGAATAAAGTTAAGTCTAAAATATGCGCTTGGCAGAAATTAATACTGGCACAGACGGATCGAATAGCGCTGGTTAAAATGATTATTCTGCCTATTGTGATGTACCCGATGTGTGCCTCCCCTGTCTGGATCGATGATATTTTCTTTTATAAATTGGAGACTCTTATTAACGATCTAATATGGGGAAGGAAGAGGGTGAGGCTAAAACAGAGATATTTATGGCTGTCAGACTCAGATGGTGGGCTATCATTTCCTTTTTTTCAAGGATATTATTTATGTGCACAGGTTCAACGTTGTTGTAAATTTAAAGAGAGTTTATTAGCACAATATTTGACGCAGGTTATGGAAAAACGAATTAATAAAATTTTTACATGTTTGGAATCTGGTTATTTGGGAGTGAGGAAGTCCCTATTGATCCCTTGGACTCTACAGAAGGTTTGGAATAAGCTTAAGAGGATTCTGAAAGTCTCCTACTCTTTTGCTTTCACCCCTTTGTTGGAGAACAGGAATCTGGTGGAATTCTTCAAAATCACAGATTTTGTATATTGGCTACATAGGGGGGTGGTTAATGTGTGTCACCTTTTTGTTTTTGGACACTTTAAATCCTTTTCGGATCATAATTTCACTGATAGTACATCATTAGATGTGTTTATGTATTCACGTTTAAAACACGTTTATGAGGCCTCTAGGAATAAAGGGTATATTTTTCCACGGGAGAATGTATTTTTTGATTATTGTTATGCCCAGACAGATCAGAGGGTTAAGATAGCTAGTCTATATAGTAATCTTCGAACGGCACTGGCAACTGTAACTCTTTTTAAAAGCCCAAGTAAATAGGAGCAAGAGTTGCATTGCCCACCATTACAATGGACTAGTATTTATAGAAATGTAAGAAAGGCCACAATCTCTAATGCTCACAGATTAATTCAATTTAAGATCTTGCATCGGTTGTACTATACGCCAAAAACCCAAGTGAAATTTCCCCAAAATAAAGGCCGAGACTGTGGCTGTCCTAAATGTGGATATGTGAACGCGGATTTCAGGCATTTACTTTGGGAATGTAGTAAAATAAAAAGGTATTGGGAACAGGTCTTTGTAGCTCTACAAAAGGAGTCTTCTTCGACATATAGCCCCGGGATGTTGACAGTGATGTTGGGATATTATGCTTTAGACATGAAAGTCCCGACTCGGGTCAGACAGATCTGGATGAGGGGTCTGATGGTGGCAAAAGTTATTTTAGTCAAATATTGGGGGTCTGTCTCCCCACCCTCGTTAAACGAATGGAGCCTGTACCTCCAACAAATTAAAGTCTATGAGGATATGGAAAGGAAACGGAGAGCGGCACGTGTGACTGTTCAGACATAGTTACTAGTGTAATTATGTCTGTGTTTACTAAAGCTGTAGTGACAACAGCCAATTGGGGGGGACGGGGTGGGAGGTTATGGGTTTATTTTTTGTACCATTTGTGAATTTATAGTCATATTTATAATCTGTGTAGGATTCTGTGTTATGCTATAGGGTAGTTCGCTATTGTTTTATAGTGACTATCCTGTATTGGCTGTTTTTTTCTATTATAATATGTGTTGTTTTGCATTGAGAAGAAAATAAAATAAAATGGATATTCAAAAAAATACGTAGTACAGTGCACTTTATTTCCTCACAAATGGCGGAAATCAACACAATTATTTATGTAGTCTAACGATTATACAGGAAATACAATGTACACCAATACTAAATGTAGCCATAATAACATAGCAGAAAAAGCACAATGTTCTGAGCAGCTTTACCAAGCCAAATAGGGCTCTTAAAAGGAGCTGAGAGATGCATCAAACTCAAACAGCAAGATAAAAACTAGACTTTGTTATTAAGATGTGTTAAGGAGATAATAGTATTCTCATTTAAAAGAAAAATAATATTCTTCTTATTTTTGTGAAATTCAAGTTTTCCACAGACAACCTTGATAACACTACAGAAAGCTTTCTCTTGAATAGGATCCATATATTTGGTGCAATCAATACCACAGACACGAAGAGTAAGTGCAAAGCACTCAACTTATCTTCTCATTTCTTCTGAAATTATGGATTATGGTTAAACACCTTGCTTTTTAAACCAAGTAAACAGCCAGATGGCACAGAACCCATCACGTGTATAACATCAGATTAAGACTTTCAAAGGAAGGTACATGATATTTACCTCTGTTAGGATGGAAGAAAGAAAAAGTTCCCAAGTAAAGGCAGTTCAGTCTGTATACAATATAACAATAGCAAGACACAAAATATATATGTATATATACACTCAAACAAGACATTATGTATACACACAAAGAGAATGCTATCAATCACCGATAAGATGGCCCCGTGTATAACTGAACTCAGAACGAGCAAATATTTAAAATAAAATTACAAATTATACAGAATCTTCTCCTATAAAACTATAGACAATCTGCTCATCTCCTCCTGCTCTATAACATGCTGCCTGCAGATTTGTAGTCACAGGTCCTCTTTAAGCAAACATAAAAGGGGTTGTCCAAAGATCAAATATGTGTATATATATGTAAAATTCCTTCAACTAAGGCCTCATGCACACGACCGTATTTTTTTGCGGTCCGCAAAACGGGGTTCCGTTTTTCCGTGATCCGTGACCGTTTGTTCGTCCGTGGGTCTTCCTTGATTTTTGGAGGATCCACGGACATGAAAAAAAAGTCGTTTTGGTGTCCGCCTGGCCGTGCGGAGCCAAACGGATCCGTCCTGAATTACAATGCAAGTCAATGGGGACGGATCCGTTTGACGTTGACACAATATGGTGCAATTTGAAACGGATCCGTCCCCCATTGACTTTCAATGTAAAGTCAGAAGTTAAAATACCATCGGATCGGAGTTTTCTCCAATCCGATGGTATATTTTAACTTGAAGCGTCCCCATCACCATGGGAACGCCTCTATGTTAGAATATACCGTCGGATTTGAGTTACATCGTGAAACTCAAATCCGACAGTATATTCTAACACAGAGGCGTTCCCATGGTGATGGGGACGCTTCAAGTTAAAATATACCCCTCCCCTGTAGTTAACTCATTGGTGGCCAGTGGGCCCCCCCCCCCTCCCCTGTAGTTAACTCATTGGTGGCCAGCGGAGTGTACTGATCGGAGTCCCAGTTTAATCGCTGGGGCTCCGATCGGTAACCATGGCAACCAGGACGCTACTGCAGTCCCGGTTGCCATGGTTACTTAGCAATTTGTAGAACCATTATACTTACCTGCGAGCTGCGATGTCTGCGATGTCTGCGTCCAGCCGGGAGCTCCTCCTACTGGTAAGTGACAGGTTAATTAGGAGGGGGAGGGAGGGGAGAAGGCCCACTGGCCACCAACGAGTTAACTACAGGGGAGGGAGGGGGGCCCACTGGCCACCAATGAGTTAACTACAGGGGAGGGAGGGGGGGGGCCCACTGGCCACCAACAAGTTAACTACAGGGGAGGGAGGGGGGGGGCCCACTGGCCACCAATGAGTTAACTACAGGGGAGGGAGGGGGGCCCACTGGCCACCAATGAGTTAACTACAGGGGAGGGAGGGGGGCCCACTGGCCACCAATGAGTTAACTACAGGGGAGGGAGGGAGGGGGGGGGGGGCCGCATTGGCCACCAATGTGTTAACTACGGGGGGGGGGGGGAAGAACTGCCCCCTGCTGCCTGGCACCTGCCAGGCAGCAGGGGGCAGTCATGTACACAGTTCTTTTAGTATATTCTAACCTGAAGCGTCCCCATCACCATGGGAACGCCTCTGTGTTAGAATATACTGTCGGTTCTGAGTTTTCACGAAGTGAAAACTCAGCTATGAAAAAGCTTTTATGCAGACGGATCTTCGGATCCGTCTGTATAAAAACTAACCTACGGCCACGGATCACGGACACGGATGCCAATCTTGTGTGCATCCGTGTTCTTTCACGGACCCATTGACTTGAATGGGTCCGTGAACCGTTGTCCGTCAAAAAAATAGGACAGGTCATATTTTTTTGACGGACAGGATACACGGATCACGGTCTCGGCTGCAAAACGGTGCATTTTCCGATTTTTCCACGGACCCATTGAAAGTCAATGGGTCCGCGAAAAAAAACGGAAAACGGCACAACGGCCATGGATGCACACAACGGTCGTGTGCAGGAGGCCTAAGCACTCGACTCACAGACCTGTCTTAAAAGGATTGTATCTTCAGAAAATCACATTTTATTTCAATTAAAATTTTATTGTAAGCACATTTTCTTAATGTTATGTGTTTTTTTATTTGATTTAAGTGATTTTATTTGACTATCTATTTAATAATATCCTGAATGATTTACTGTTATTTTTCTGGCCACTAGAGGAATAGTCTAACCCTGCAGTTGACTTTACAGCTTTACTGTGTAGATTGAGATAGGAGACTAGATCTATTTTATCATTATTAGGCCTCATGCACACGACAGTATTTTTTCACGGTCCGCAAAATGGGGTGCCGTTGTTCCGTGATCCGTTTCCGTTTTTGTTTCCGTGTGTCTTCCTTGATTTTTGGAGGATCACCAGACATGAAAAGTGAAAAAAAATTCTAAGTCAAGTTTGCCTCTAAAATGATAGGAAAAAAATGGACACGGATCACGGACGCAGATGACAATCTTGTGTGCCTCCGTGTTTTTTCACTGACCCATTGACTTGAATGGGTCCGCGAACCGTTGTCCGTGAAAAAAATAGGACAGGTCATATTTTTTGGACGGACTGGAAACACGGATCACGGACGCTGATGACAAACGGTGCATTTTCCGAGTTTTTAACGGACCCATTGAAAGTCAATGGGTCCGCAGAAAATCACGGAAAACGGAACAACGGACACGGAACACAACAACGGTCGTGTGCATGAGGCCTTAGAGAGTAATTTGACAGATGGTAACACTATTGCACTATTGTCTGCGACCCAATATGAGGCAGAATAATAAAGCCTGTATTACACCCACCAATTTTTTGGCAAATGATCGCTAACCAATGTTTGTATGAACACTCATTAGCGATCAACTGCCATTGTAATACTGCCGCCTATTGTCCGATAAATGAGCAAACGCTGGTTCATCGGGCAATCCAAATCTTTTCACATGTTAAAAAAATTATTGTTTGCAGGTGACAGATCGTGCTCTCTAATCACAATCTGTCACTGGCAAACCACTATCCAGTATAGGTACGAGCGATGGCATAGGGTACGCTCTTCCCCATGCTGCGGAGGAGATCACAGCATGTAATAGAAGTCTCCTCTGCTAGCTAGCAGGCGGTTGCTGGAAGGAAACGCTTCTCTCCCGACAATCGTCTGCCACATCAGGTTGTGCAATACAGCTTTTATACACACAGATAACACACTGCATTAATCTAGCCTGCTTTATCTCTGTCTCTTCAGAGATGGCAAACTTTGGCAAAATTGCTGAATCAAATTTTTCAAAACTTTGCTCATCTCTAGTGAACAGAGACAAAACCACTGTTTATGTGACCTCATTGAGTTTGTAACTAATAAGTTTACTTTGTCTTTAAGAGACTGTAACCACCAAAAATGCTATACCCTCATATTGAGTAACATAACCACCAAGTGTATGAACTGTTTATGTTTGTGCTACAACACTTGAGATACTTTGCGTCTACTTGAGGAGTGAGCAGATGAATAATGTTCTGCCAAAAATCCATTTTATAGGGTTATGACATTCAGCTCCCCTGGAATGAGAGACTAAACTCTTTAATGAAAGCAATTTTTTTGCAAATAATATTCATTAACTATATATTGATACAATCTAGATCTTTACAGCGTGATCACTGAATTTGCATGAATTAAGTTTCAACATAATATGAAATTAAAAATGAAGAAAACATGTACAGATGCAACATCGTTAGCGCTCCTCTTTTTTGCATATAGTTACAAACGAAACGCGATTTTCTCTTCTTCACAATAGCAATACATAACATATCCAGTAGTATTTGAATCTGGATATACTGTAACCCTTACCCGTTTTGCTATCATCATGATGTATTATATGGTATCGGCAGTGTTTTAAGGTTAAGAAGGAGGGTAATACTTGCTCACAGATGTAGCAGAGCTGCAGCGAATCGAGTGACTATGTAAAAGTGTAAAGGACAAACTCAGCTCGGTGATCTCTGCCAGCTTTGGTACTTTCAAAAGCAGAACGGCAGCCCAAAGCGTTCAAAAGTGCAACCCCCCCCCCCCCCCCTTATGTTAAACTTTTCTACTAAATGCGTGAGCGTAAAATAAAAAAGCCTTATGCGATATAGAGACGTAGTCCGGGGAGGTCCCTGGAAGTGGAGCCGCCTGAGGCTTTTTATTAAAGCAAACATATACAGCGCCTCACCTCCAGCCACAACTAGATTGATAAATTACTCCGCTCCACTACTTTAATTATGTATATGGGATGCAAAATAAATCAATCTTTTCATTTCTGACATTTTGCTAATTTTTGTTTTGCCGTGGTAATGCTATGCCACGCGGAGTCCTAATGGCCATTCACATTAATAACACTAGGTTTCATTCATAGAATACTGCAGCCAATGGGATACATTTTCCCACGGTCACGAGAGCCAATCAGGGACAGTCCCCAGGTAATTAAGGTTAATTGCTGATGACAGGTTGTCAAAACACTGGTTTCAAAATGTATCCCATTGGCTGCCTATTCAGTATTCTATGAATGAAACCTATTTTTAGTAATGTGAATGGCCAGAGGAGGGCATGTGACTCCTTCAGCCAATGAAAACACCCCTCCGGGGTATATAAGGACCAGCCAGAAAAGAAAATGGCAGTCCCCTTTATGTTTAAAGCCGAAATACTGTCCTTTTGTTTTTTATTGACCCGTATATATGGGTTTTGCTATGGACATGAGATATGACCCGATCCAGCCCACATTTTTCTGATACCTACCTGCTTGTTAGTGTGGGACACTGTGAATACACTTTATTTCAACTTAATAGAGACTTTGGATCCTTGCTGAACTCACAGCACCTATTTTACGTGTGATCCTCATGCAATACATGTACTTATAAATAACAAGGATGTGGGGAGATAGGTACTGAACTGCATTTATGTATTTGCCATTATAGCGATAAATAATGTTGATTTATTTATATCTATGGTATAGAAAACATATTTGTACTGTATGTATTTTTTTTTATTTAATTAGGCGATTAGGCTATCTTTTTATGCTTATTTTTATTTATTTTTTTCAAATTTTTAATCATTAGTAGTATGTTATCTCACAGTGCTATTAGTTAAATAAACTTAGATGCAAGACCAGCAGAAGGTGTGCACACCAAAAAGTTTTACTTTTAGATCGATAAATACGGTAGATAGCTTAATAATATCATACTTGGTTTGGATTGCACCAGTATGATATTAATAAGCACCATAGCTGGGTTATATTACTGCCTGTGCAATTTTAACATATTCTTATATGTACTGAACATATTTTTTAAATAAAAAAAATACATACAGTACAAATATGTTTTCTATACCATAGATATCAATAAATCAACATTATTTATCAGATAGTATATACAGTACACTGGAGATTACAAGACTAATAAAAGTGTGAATTAGATATAGTGTTTTGTACTGTATAATGTACATAGGTAGGTAGAAAAGAGGAGGAAGGAGTACAAAGACTGTGGCATTGAATTTCCATTAACCCAGTTGCCGTACAATGCGCGCACCCGTCCCCCAAATTTCCTATTCATTGTTCACCAAGGAAACTCCTGTACAAAGGGCATGCTACTACAGAGGATATTGATATCTATGGTATAGAAAACATATTTGTACTGTATGTATTTTTATTTAAAAAATATGTTCAGTACATATAAGAATATGTTAAAATTACACAGGCAGTAATATAACCCAGCTATAGCACTTATTAATATCATACTGGTGCAATCCAAACCAAGTATGATATTATTAAGCTATCTATTTATCGATCTAAAAGTAAAACTTTTTATGTGTGCACATCTTCTGCTGGTCTTGCATCTAAGTTTATTTAACAAATTGCACTGTGAGATAACATACTCCTAATGATTAAAAATTTTAAAAAAATAAATAAATAAGCATAGAAAGATAGCCTAATTGCCTAATTAAATAAAAAAAATACATACAGTACAAATATATATTACTGTATATGGTGTTACTTTACACCCTACCCCCCTCTCTCAGTATGGCTACATTAGGATCTAAGGCCCCTTTCACACGGGCGAGGAGGGGCTGGAGGGGTTAAAAATAAATAAAAAATAAACTACTGTACAATGGACTAACTGTACATTCATATATTTATGTATCGATCACAATTATGATTCAGTACATTGAGAATATTAGACTATATATTTGCATATGCAGCTCTATAATATATCTGCATACACCGCTCCATTATGTCTTTAGATCTGTGATACAAGTGGGTTCGATTTGGATAACACCTGGTGATACATTGTACTGGATTTTTTGCGGTCTACTGCATACAGATATATAATAGAGCGGTGTGTACAGATATGTAATGAAGTGTTGTATACATATATGTAATGGAGCAGTGTACAGTATACAGATACAGTACAGACCAAAAGTTTGGACACACCTTCTCTTTTCTTTATTTTCATGACTATGAAAATTGTAGATTCACACTGAAGGCATCAAAACTATGAATTAACACATGTGGAATTATATACATAACAAACAAGTGTGAAACAACTGAAAATATGTCATATTATAGGTTCTTCAAAGTAGCCACCTTTTGCTTTGATTACTGCTTTGCACACTCTTGGCATTCTCTTGATGAGCTTCAAGAGGTAGTCCCCTGAAATGGTTTTCACTTCACAGGTGTGCCCTGTCAGGTTTAATAAGTGGGATTTCTTGCCTTATAAATGGGGTTGGGACCATCAGTTGCGTTGAGGAGAAGTCAGGTGGATACACAGCTGATAGTCCTACTGAATAGACTGTTAGAATTTGTATTATGGCAAGAAAAAAGCAGCTAAGTAAAGAAAAAGGAGTGGCCATCATTACTTTAAGAAATGAAGGTCAGTCAGTCAGCCGAAAAATTTGGAAAACTTTGAAAGTAAGGGCTATTTGACCATGAAGGAGAGTGATGAGGTGCTGCACCAGATGACCTGGCCTCCACAGTCACCGGACCTGAACCCAATCGAGATGGTTTGGGGTGAGCTGGACCGCAGAGTGAAGGCAAAAGGGCCAACAAGTGCTAAGCATCTCTGGGAACTCCTTCAAGACTGTTGGAAGACCATTTCAGGGGACTACCTCTTGAAGCTCATCAAGGGAATGCCAAGAGTGTGCAAAGCAGTAATCAAAGCAAAAGGTGGCTACTTTGAAGAACCTAGAATATGACATATTTCCAGTTGTTTCACACTTGTTTGTTATGTATATAATTCCACATGTGTTAATTCATAGTTTTGATGCCTTCATAGTCATGAAAATAAAGAAAACTCTTTGAATGAGAAGGTGTGTCCAAACTTTTGGTCTGTACTGTATATAATGTAGTGGATACAGAGTGTATTTATTAGCTATGTTCCTATAGTGGCTGAATGTTAATACAGTATCGAAAAACAACATGTACAGTATGGATACATTTGTATTTAGCAAAGCCTTTTGATCATTTCCTCCTTGATGGCACCCCCCACCGACCCCCCCTCCTTCTGCCAGGACAATTCCCACACCTATTCTTGCTATTCTTAATGTTGGATCTCTTTCTCCACAATTGCGCAATGGAAACCTAATATGAATTATGATGTTAACACTGACACCATTAAAACAAATAATATTGGTACATGAAAAAAAAAAAAAAAAAAATCAATACAGCTGCAGTGCTGGATAAGTTTTAAAATACACCAAAAGTTTACAGGCAAAAATAGACCAATATATACAGCGTTGCTGCTATATTCATTTATTATATATAAATATATTTTATATATTTATATTATATATACATTTACATATAGTATAAATAGTGTAATATTGTATAATTATTTTTTAATACAGAGGTTATCTATCTTTCTATCTATTTATCTATATATGTTTATTATACTGTACAATACACTATATCTAAATCACCATACCTCATATGGATCATGGAATAAATAATTATACAATATTACACTAATTATACTATATGTAAATTTATATATAATATAAATACTGTATTAACATTCAGCCACTATAGGAACATAGCTAATAAATACACTCTGTATCTACTACTTCAGAGAAAAACAAATAACAAATAAAAATAAATATGGAAAACTGCATCAAGATGCAAAACAATACTCCCTATGATACTGACACATGGGGGGTGGGAAGGAGAGAGGCACTTGATACTGGCACATTGGGGGGATGGCACTATGATACTGGCACATGGGGGAGAGGAGAGAGGCACTTAATACTGTCACATTGGGGGGGAGATGGCACTATGATACTGGCACATGAGGAGGTGGGTGGGAAGGAGAGAGGCACTTGATACTGGCACATTGGGGGGATGGCACTATGATACTGGCACATAGGGGGGGGGGAGGAGAGAGGCATTTAATACTGGAACATTGGGGGGGAGATGGCACTATGATACTGGCACATAGGGGGAGGGAGAGAGGCACTTAATACTGGCACATTGGGGGGGGAGTTGGCACTATGATACTGGGACATAGGGGGGAAGGAGAGAGGCACTTAATACTGGCACAATATGGGGGGAGATGGCATTATGATACTGGCACATGGGGAAGTGGGTGGGAAGGAGAGAGGCACTTGATACTGGCACATTGGGGGGGAGATGGCACTATGATACTGGCACATAGGGGGGGAAGGAGAGAGGCACTTAATACTGGCACATTGGGGGGGAGATGGCACTATGATACTGGGACATAGGGGGGGAGAGAGGCAGTTGGTACTGGTACATGGGGGGGTTGGGACTTGATACTGGCACATGATAGGGGGGCATCTCTGGGGACACTTACTGGGACATTATTGGGGGGCATTATGGGGGTCCATTTTTACTGGCACATTATTGGGGGCACTATGGGGGCATCTACTGAGGCCACAAAGAAGGGGTATTTTATATGGGGGGCTCTGTGTGGTACTACTATTATCTGGGGGTTTATCTGTTTCTGCAGTATAATATTAGGGAGCACAGTGGCACAGTATTGGGGGTGGTAGGATGATTTGTCCAAAAGATGCGAGAATGATGGAAAAGTAGTAAACTAAGATATTTTTTTTGTCAAACTGCAGAGACGAAAAATGGCTGAAAACTGGAGGTCTGTTCTGAAGGTCTGAAAGGAGAAGATGAGGAAGAGGGAAGGAACATCTACATCAAAGGAGACGTCACTGGATGTAAGAGGTATGTGCGCTGTATTACCCTGCATTTCCAATTTTTTCGAATCAAAATCCGATTACTTTGTTAAAAAAGTAAGGACTCCCTATTTTTTTAATATTAAAAGAATATTGAGTTTGGATCACTTTGTTTCTTACACTGTTCACACAATTCTTATGTACAGGATTCGTAGGATTCGAGATTCGAAAGATTCAAGAGATTCGAGAACCTTTTCAGATTCGGATTTAAAAAAAATTGGATTCGTCCCACCTCTAATATATATATTTGGGAGGGGAGGGGGTTCTTCCCCCCCAGCGGTCTTATCAATATGGGTCTGTGTGGTAATGAGGAGCTGCTGGGTCCTAGGGAAGGCTCTTCCTATTTGCCGAGCGGTGCACTCCACTGTAGGACGAGCCTTCCCTAGGACCCAGCAGCTTCTCATTACCACGCAGACCCATATCGATAAGACCGCTGGGGGAAAGAACCCCTCTCCCAAATGTATATATATATATACACAGAAATATATATTCCTTTTTTAGGATCTGGAAATGGGAACCGGAAGTGATTTTTCCTCATGTGCCATTTGGCAGTGTATATAAGGCACTAAAGAGTGCCAGTTACTTTAGGGACGATTTATACCTACTGGTTTGGTTATATAAGTAGTACTCCTGAAGGTATGTACTTTGTACGTTGTTATGGGCTTCACTTTGTTATGGGCTTTTTAAACTTTTAAAATTTGTGTTCCCCACCCTTATCTTTATCTTATCATATTGCATATTATATTTATTATATTATTTTTATATTGAATATTTAAATGTATGGACTTTTTTGTTTTACTCCCGAAGAAGGGGGCATCCAGGCTCCCGAAACGCGTTGGGCCATATAGTGTGTGAAATAAAGTGTTTGATAAGAAGCCTCCAGGGGTGGGCTGCCATCAATTTCTAAGATTTCTACATGCGATCCTGGCCAAGAGGGTTAAGAGTTTCAGGTGTCTTGAGGTTATCCTGTTGACTACCCCCCTGTGAAGTGAATGTACACTGATTTCTTTTATTCCAGTAGGCTTTTATCTTATTCCACACTGGTGCGAACTGAATATCTGTCCGTTTATGGTATATACTATTCAATACAGTCTCTCTAACCTATTTTCACCAGGGAGTGGCGCCTTGTCTCCCTCTTTTATCTACGTTCACTGGGGATGAACCCAGGTTCACTCCCACCAAACCTCTGTGCTGCTTTCCCAATATAGTAATTAGTAAAGTAATCTTCTACGTTTATCCACTCATCTTTTATCATTCCTTCCCTTGACTCCACCTTCTTAGCGCCTTGTAGTGGGAGATACTTTTTTCCAATCTGGGCCAATTATTCGTGATTGGTACCTCACACTATAACCCTCTATTTTTGTTATCTTTTCTTCTCTCATTCCATCAACAGGGCAGTGCTAAAGAGGCTGTACACAACATGACATGTGAACATGACATGACATCGATATATTTTGATTATTATTATTGATATATGATATATCTATGTATATATCTAGTATTATATTTTTGTAGCATATATATATATTTTATTTTATACAAAAATATAATACTTTAAAAATAGAAGTTGCAAAGTGAATAAACAAAAGATAAATCTAAATCAGAAGTAAAAGAAGAATTCCTGCGCTTACTCTCTGACTGCACCGAAGTACCAGTGACTAGAAGGGGGGTTCTACCACGTCCGCTGTCTTCTAAGGTGTAATAAGTATCTATATGTGACACCGTCATGCCTACCTGAGGAAAGTCCATGATGTTGATGTGTAGTGGTGAATACTTGATAGTTGTACGATCCTCCAGTCCAGGAGAAGCAGTCAGGCTGTGTAGTTGGAAAACGTGCCCCTGAGGAAGAAAGGTGATCCTTTTTAAATGCGTTTTTGTTCCACAACAGCTGTAGCTGTAAGCTAGCATGACGTCACCGGTGCTCTGATTAGGAGCGCAAGCTTTTTTGATTAGGAAACGTGCTGCTGGCCAGGGTACGTTTCCCAACTACACAGCCTGACTGCTTCTACCGTACTGGAGGATTTGGACAACTATCAAGTATTCACCACTAGACATCAACATCACAGACTCTCCTCTACAAGTTCAGGTAGGCGTGACGGTGTCAAATATAGATCTAGTGTTGATCGAGCACCAAAGTGCTTGGGTGCTCGGGTGCTCTGGACGAACACATCGGGATGCTGGGGTGCTCTACCGAGCACCCGAGTATAATGGAAGTCAATAGGAGAACCAGGCACCCCCTGCTCTGAAGAGGGGAGGGTGCCTGGTTCATAGGAAAAGGTCAGAAATTGAAGGAAACGCCACCGAAATGGTTCGGGAACAGCATGGGGAGGATGTCTGGATGCATCTTGGATTCCCAGGTCGCTGCTGGAAATGATGATGTCCGAGAAGTACGCCACTTTTACAGACCGACAATAATGCACACAAAACCGAAGATAAAATCAATTTTAGAAGAAAAATTATTAGGAAACATTCTTTCCTGTATATTTACTTGTATATAAAGTGCAAGTGCTGCCAAAAATTACAAGGAAGAGGCACTCCGATACAACCTGTATATCACATAAAGGAGGGCCTCATTCACATTGTGGTACAATTGTTCAGGTAGTGGGACTCCTACACTCATAAAGCCTATGCACTAAGTGAAAGGGCTGCCAAAAACTACAAGGAACCGGCACTCCAATACACCCTTTGTTACACATAAAGGAGGGCATCATACACAGCCTTAAAAAATTATGATTGATGGCCTGCTGGTGACCCTCAAAAACATTTTGAGCAAGAGCCAGCTGATCTGACCATCTAAAACATTATGGGCGAGGGCCTGCTGCCGATTTGGTGAGTCTAGATAATCTGGGGCCGATCGCACGTCCCCGTGATGGCAACGATGCATTCGGATGTCTGCCCTATCAACTTTCAATGTTATTTTCAGCGCAAACCATGGTGACCACAGGTAACGGGGAATCAGGGTTCGATTCCGGAGAGAGAGCCTGAGAAACGGCTACCACATCCAAGCAAGGCAGCATGCGCACAAATTACCTATTAGGTATTATTAGATGACGGCATGCAGGTGAGCTGACCCTGTAAAATATTTTAAGTGCAGGCCTACAGTCGAGCTGACCCTGTAAAACATTATATACGAGGGCCTGCAGGTGGGCTGACCCTGTACAATATTGTAGGTGAGGGCCTACAGGTGAGCTGACCCTATAAAACATTATCTGCGAGGGCCTGCAGGTGAGCTGACCCTGTAAAACATGATATGCAAGGGCCAGAAGGTGAGCTGTCCCTGTAAAAGATTGTAGGTGAGAACTCGCAAGTGAGCTGACCCTGTAAAACATTATATGTGAGGGCCTGCAGGTGAGCTGACCCTCTAAAAAATTATGTGTGAGGGCCTGCAGGTGAGCTGACCCTGTAAAACATTATATGCAAGGGCCTGCAGGTGAGCTGACCCTTTAAAAAATTATATGCCAGGGCCTATGGGTAAGCTTACCCAGTAAAACATTATATGCCAGGGCCTGCAGGTGAGCTGACCCTCTAAAAAATTATATGCAAGGGCCTACAGGTGAGCTAACCCTGTAAAAGATTGTAGGTGAGGACCTGCTGGTGAGCTGACCCTCTAAAAAATTATATGCGAGGGCCTGCAGGTGAACTGACCCTGTAAAACAATATATGCAAGGAGCCTGCAGGTGGGCTGACCCTGTAAAACATTATATGCGAGGGCGTGCAATTGAGCTGACCATTTAAAAAATTGTAGGTGAGGGCCTGCTGGTTAGCTGACCCTGTCAAACATTATATGCGAGGGTCTGCATGTGAGCTGACCCTCTAAAACATTAAGTGCGAGGGCCTGCAGGTGAGTTGACCCTGTAAAACATTGTAGGTGAGGGCCTGCTGGTGAGCTGACCCTCTAAAAAATTATATGCGAGGGGCTTTAGGTGAGATGACGCTGTAAAACATTATATGTGAGGGTATTATATGCGACGAATAAGCATGTTGATATGATGGAAGAGGAGGAGGAAGATCAGAAAAGTAAGATTAAACCATATACCCTTTTTAGTGGTGGAGGGGTGCATGGGAATACACTGTATTCAGTACATTATAAACAACACATTTAGAAGTGCCTTTATGTTCATCAGCTTTCCTCTGGTGGAGTCGAAAAGTCATGGTCAATCCAGGCTTTGTTCATTTTTATGAGTCAACCTGTCAGCATTTTTCAGTTGACAGGTGGAATGCGCTTATCTGTTATAATGCCACCAGCAGCACTAAATACCCGCTCAGACAAAAAACTGGCGGCAGGGCAGGCCAGCATCTCCAAGGCGTAGAGCGCCAGTACGTGCCACGTGTCCAGCTTGAACACCCAGTAGTTGTAAGGCACTGAATGATCATTGAGGACTCTGACACGGTCTGCTATGTACTCCACCATCTTCTAAAATTTGTCCCTCCTTGTGACACTAGGCAGCGCATCAGGGTTAGGGTGCTAGCGGGTTCAGGATACCACAGGTACCACAGTGGACCGGTCAGGATACCACAGGTGCCGCGGTCAGTGCTGACCACGGCAGTGCAAGGATTAATGCGCCGGCATCTGTGTTTTCACTAAGTCCGGCACATACAGCAGGGTCTAGCTATCAATGACTGCTGGACTCCTGCAGCTGATCGGGCAGGCCAGCTCCTGCACCCGCCCGATCAGCGTGCCGTAGCTGTACAGCACTGGGAATTCTGACCCAGTTCCCAGCGCCGTACATATTGCATACACATTTCTATCAATGCTGAGAAACATAGGCAGATACATATCCATTATGAAAAACCATCAGGGAGATGTCTGATTGGATCCAAATTTATTCTGCAGCAGGACGATGACCCAAAACATACACCCAATGTAATTAAAATGATCTTCAGTGTAAGAAAAAACATGGAGTCCTGGAAGTGTTATGGCTCCCTTGATCTCAACAACATCAAGCCTGTCTGAGATTACATGGAGAGACAGAAAGATGTCTACATCCACAGAAGATTTGTGGTAATTTCTCCCAGATACTTGGAACAACCACCTTACTGAGTTCTTCCAAAAACTGTATGCAAGTGTACCTAGAAGAGCTGATTCTATTTTCAAGGTAAAGGGTAAAGGTTCGGCATAAAAAATACTGATATGATTTAGATTTCTCTCTTAGAAACATAGAAACATAGAATGTGTCGGCAGATAAGAACCATTTGGCCCATCTAGTCTGCCCAATATACTAAATACTATGGATAGCCCCTGGCTTTATCTTATATGAAGGATGGCCTTATGCCTATCCCATGCATGCTTAAACCCCTTCACTGTATTTGCAGCTACCACTTCTGCAGGAAGGCTATTCCATGCATCCACTACTCTCTCAGTAAAGTAATACTTCCTGATATTACTTTTAAACCTTTGCCCCTCTAATTTAAAACTATGTCCTCTTGTAGCAGTTTTTCTTCTTTTAAATATTCTCTCCTCTTTTACCGTGTTGATTCCCTTTATGTATTTAAAAGTTTCTATCATATCCCCTCTGTCTCGTCTTTCTTCCAAGCTATACATGTTAAGGTCCTTTAACCTTTCCTGGTAAGTTTTATCCTGCAATCCATGTACTAGTTTAGTAGCTCTTCTCTGAACTCTCTCCAAAGTATCAATATCCTTCTGGAGATATGGTCTCCAGTACTGAGCACAATACTCCAAATGAGGTCTCACTAGTGCTCTGTAGAGCGGCATGAGCACCTCCCTCTTTCTACTGGTAATGCCTCTCCCTATACACCCAAGCATTCTGCTAGCATTTCCTGCTGCTCTATGACATTGTCTGCCTACCTTTAAGTCTTCTGAAATAATGACCCCTAAATCCCTTTCCTCAGATGCTGAGGTTAGGACTGTATCACTGATTTTATAGTCTGCTCTTGGGTTTTTACACCCCAGGTGCATTATCTTGCACTTATCATATTACATTTGAGATGCCAGATTTCTGACCATTCCTCTAATTTTCCAAAATCTTTTTCTATTTGGTGTATCCCTCCAGGAACATCAACCCTGTTCCAAATCTTTGTGTCATCAGCAAAAAGACACACCTTACCATCGAGGCCTTCTGCAATTTCGCTGATAAAGATATTAACCAATATGGGTCCCAGAACAGATCCTTGAGGTACCCCACTGGTAACAAGACCATGGTCTGAATATACTCCATTGACTACAACCCTCTGTTGTCTGTCCCTCAGCTACTGCCTAATCCATTCAACAATATGGCAGTCCAAGCTCAAAGACTGCAGTTTATTGATAAGCCTTCTATGTGGGACAGTATCAAAAGCCTTACTAAAGTCTAGATAAGCGATGTCAGCTGCACCACCGCCATCTATTATTTTAGTCACCCAATCAAAAAAATCTATAAGATTAGTTTGACATGATCTCCCTGAAGTAAACCCATTGTCACGACTGCTATCCCAGCAGCAGTCGTGTCGCACCAGACGGAGGGGAAGGGGGACCCTTATCTACGGATGGGAATAGTATGGCCACCCCTGACTAACCCTAAGCTGGCACCTGTCTGCCCTGAAACCCTAGTCGGGGTGTGAACCCGTGCGGCGAGCTGGATGCCTAAACCCTCAGTCACCCTAACAAGCCTAGAGTGGGGAAAGGCCGATGGGAGCACTAGTCACCATCACTCATGTCTAGGAGAACAGCAGGGGAAGACAGCAACAAACAAACTATAGCAGAGATAGACTTATCCAGTCACGAGCAGAGAAGGCGATCACAATCACGACAGTCCACGCCGCACAAGAGCTCCACAGCAACACCATCAAACGATCTCCTTCAATGGTCAGAATAGAACTGGAAGTAAGGACTATATCTGGCAATGACTGCAAGTGAAACTGAAACTAATATAGTAGCTGGGAGTGGCAGACAGGACTCACCTGAGAAGGATGCCTACAAACTCCCAGTCAGGACAAAAAGGTTCACAAGTCAAAACCCAGATGACATACCCTGAACCACGGAGCAAACTCACAAGCTATCGCGAGTAGCAAGTCGCTGCGACCTTCTCCTCCCAGACCTGTCTGGATCAGTCACAGTCGTGACAGTACCCCCCTTTCTACGAGGGGCCCCTGGACCCTCAAGACCAGGCCTCTCCGGATGGGAGCTATGAAAAGCCCGAATGAGTCTGTCCGCTTTTATCTCTGATGCTGGAACCCACATTCTCTGTTCGGAACCATAACCTTTCCAGTGCACCAGGTACTGAAGAGAGCGGCGAACATATCGTGAATCAACAATCTTTTCTACCCGAAACTCAAGACTGCCATCAACAACCACCGGTGGAGGCGGTTGTGGCAATGGTTCAGGAGGTTCTACATATCTCTTAAGCAGAGATCTGTGGAAGACATTATGCATCCTTAGAGTCTGAGGTAGCTCCAGACGAAAAGCCACCGGGTTAATGATCTTAATTACCCTATAAGGACCAATAAATCTCGGACCTAATTTCCACAAGGGAACCTTCAACTTGATATTTCTGGTAGACAACCATACCAAGTCATTCACCCCAAGGTCCGGACCTTCAGAGCGCTTCCTATCAGCCGCACGTTTGTATCTACCACCAATTCTCTTCAAACTTTCTTGCACACTCTGCCACACTGAAGAAAGTGAAGACGCAAATCGTTCCTCCTCGGGAATCCCAGACGGCCCCCCCTCACTAAACGTACAAAACTGAGGATGGAAACCATACGCACCAAAAAATGGTGACTTATCGGTGGATTCTTGACGACGATTATTAATGGCAAACTCGGCTAACGGTAAATAAGATGACCATTCCTCCTGATTTTCGGAAACAAAGCATCTCAAATATGTCTCTAGGTTTTGATTGGTACGCTCAGTCTGACCGTTGGACTGTGGATGGAAAGATGAAGAAAACGACAGATGAACCCCTAAACGAGAACAAAAAGCTTTCCAAAATTTAGAAACGAATTGGGTACCACGATCCGAAACAATATCGGAAGGGACCCCGTGAAGCTTCACGATGTGGTCAATAAAAACCTGAGCCAGTGTGTTAGCATTAGGCAATGCGGCAAGAGCAATAAAGTGCACCATTTTACTGAATCTGTCAACAACTACAAGAATAACAGTCTTCCCCGCTGATACTGGTACATCCGTAATGAAATCCATTGACAGGTGCGTCCAAGGCCTGTTGGGGATGGCCAGAGGTAAAAGACGCCCTGCCGGACGAGTATGATCTACCTTAGAACGAGCACAGGTAGCACATGCAGACACAAAATTCAACACCTCCTGGCGCCATTTAGGCCACCAGAACCGACGAGACACTAACTCAGAGGTTGCCCTACTACCTGGGTGTCCTGCCAGTGTGGAGTTATGGTGTTCTTTTAGTATCTCCAGTCGTAAATTTTCTGGCACAAACAGTTTACCCGAGGGGCAGGAGGCCGGGGCGTCCCCCTGAGCTTCCAACACCCTCCCCTCCAAACCTGAGTGTAATGCAGAGACCACCACCCCCTTTTGCAAAATGGGCTCTGGTACCTCAACATCACCCCCTCCAGGAAAACTTCGAGACAATGCATCCGCCTTAGTATTTTTTGCCCCCGGGCGATAGGTTATTACAAAATTAAACCTAGTAAAAAATAACGACCACCGAGCCTGTCTAGGGGTGAGACGTTTAGCAGACTCCAGATATAATAAGTTTTTGTGATCAGTAATCACCGTGACGGGATGAACCGCCCCCTCCAAAAAATGACGCCACTCCTCAAAAGCCAACTTAATAGCCAAAAGTTCCCTGTTGCCAATATCATAGTTCCTTTCTGCAGTAGACAATTTCTTCGAAAATAAAGCACACGGACGCCATTCAGCAGGGGACGGGCCCTGAGATAGTACCGCTCCCACCCCCACCTCTGATGCGTCAACCTCTACAATAAAAGGAAGCGAGACATCTGGCTGTACGAGAATAGGGGCCGAGGTGAATCTCTCCTTCAGAGATGCAAAGGCAGTTTTGGCTGCATGTGACCATTTGAAAAAATCTGATCCCTTACGGGTCATGTCCGTCAGTGGTTTGACCACCAAGGAATAGTTCTTTATAAACTTTCTATAAAAATTGGCAAACCCCAGGAAGCGTTGCAATGCCTTCAGGTTCTCAGGCAGATCCCAGTCTATAATCGCCCGGACTTTCTCTGGATCCATGCGGAAACCTGAATCTGACAACACATACCCCAGAAATGGCAATTCTTTTACGGCGAACACACATTTTTCTAACTTAGCAAACAATTTGTTGGCCCTTAATATCTGCAGCACTTGTCTCACATGGATCTTATGTGTATCCAGATCCGGGGAATAGACCAGGATGTCATCAAGATATATCACAACAAATCTCCCGATAAGGTGACTAAAAATATCGTTGACAAAATGTTGGAATACCGCAGGCGCATTAGTAAGACCAAATGGCATGACCAGATTTTCATAATGCCCTTCCGGAGTATTAAAAGCCGTCTTCCACTCATCCCCCTCTTTGATGCGAACCAGGTTATAGGCTCCTCTGAGATCCATTTTGGAGAACCATTTAGCACCAGCAACCTGATTAAAGAGGTCGGGAATGAGAGGAAGAGGATAGGGATCTCGGATAGTTATCCGGTTTAATTCCCGGAAATCCAGGCAAGGACGTAGGCCCCCACCTTTCTTTTTAACGAAAAAGAACCCTGCAGCCACAGGTGAAGAAGAGGGTCTGATGTGTCCCTTAGCCAAACTCTCCGAAATATAATCTTTCATAGCCTTCCTCTCCGGGCCGGAAAGATTGTATAACCGGGTTTTAGATAGTTTTGCCCCAGGTAATAGATTAATCGGGCAATCATATGGACGATGAGGTGGTAACCCCTGACAACCATTCTCAGAGAACACATCCATAAAATCTGACAGAAAGGCAGGTAAAGATGTTACAGAGAGTGTAGAGCACCTACTACTCAAGCAGTTGTCCTTACAATGTTCACTCCACTCCACAATCTCCCCGGCCTGCCAATCCACCACTGGATTGTGAGTCACCAGCCAGAGAAGCCCCAATACCATAGGAGCCGGAAGACCGTCCAGGACATAACAAGAGATATGCTCTTTATGGAGGTCCCCTACCTGCAGATGGATATTATGGATGATCTGAGTTAACTCTCTCTGAGTAAGAGGGGAGGAGTCGATGGCAAAAACAGGAATAGTTCTGCATACCGGTTCCGGAGTAAAACCCAGAGCCTGAGCAAACCGTGAATCCACCAAGTTGACCCCCGCCCCACTGTCCAAAAAGACAGAACAGATTTCAGTTTTATTGCCCGCCTCAACGGTAGCGGACAACAAAAACTGAGACATGCGTATGGAGGAAACGAATACGCCCAGACTGTTCTCCTCCGCACAATCTGGGGACTCTAGTTTTTCCGGCGGCTCCTTTGTTTGTGGTCTCTTGGGTTCTGAGGGACAAACCTTTACAAAATGACCCCTCCCCCCACAACAAAAACAAACCTCTGACCTATGGCGGAACTTAGGAGGATTCACCCGTCTAGTGGCGCCCCCTATTTGCATTGGTTCGACTGGACCATAACAGACCGATCCCTGCCCTATAGAGGCCTCCGTAAAATTTAATAGTCTCTCCCTGAGTCGTCTGTCGATTCTTATGGACAGAGACATAGCAGCCTCAAGAGACCCAGGGACCTCGTATACCGCCAGCGCGTCTTTTAATTTTTCAGACAACCCCTGGCAGAACTGACTCCTAAGGGCCGAGTCGTTCCATAACGTATCAGTAGCCCACCTACGGAATTCGGAACAATATAGTTCAGCAGAACGGTTCTCTTGCCGAAGTCTACGTAGCTTAGACTCAGCCAGTGAGACCCTGTCCGGGTCATCATATACGAGACCCAGGGCTTCAAAAAACTCCTCCACTGATCGTAAGGCCGGAGAGTCTGATGGTAGGGAGAAAGCCCAAGCCTGCGGATCTCCTTGCAGGAGAGAAAATACAATGCCCACCCGTTGTTCCTCACCGCCGGAGGATCTAGGGCGTAACCTGAAGAACAATTTGCAAGCTTCTCTGAAGGTTACAAATTGGTCTCTCCCTCCTGAGAACCTATCAGGTAAAGCCACTTTTGGCTCAGGAGTACCTTGGTTTCCCGTAGCAACGGTGGAACCCAAGGATTGCTGCTGCAGCACTGTTGCTTTTAATCCTGCCACTTCAAGGGATAACCCCTGTAATTGTTTCGCCAAAACCGAAACCGGATCCATAGTGGAACAGACAAAATACAAAGCAAAACAGCAAGCAGAAAAAAAAAAAAAAAAGAAATGTCACTTATTTTTTTTTTTTTTTTTTAAAAGGCCAGATATACTGTCACGACTGCTATCCCAGCTACTGTCACGACTGCTATCGTGTCGCACCAGACGGAGGGGAAGGGGGACCCTTATCTACGGATGGGAATAGTATGGCCACCCCTGACTAACCCTAAGCTGGCACCTGTCTGCCCTGATACCCTAGACGGGGTGTGAACCTGTGCGGCGAGCTGGATGCCTAAACCCCCAGTCACCCTAACAAGCCTAGAGTGGGGAAAGGCCGATGGGAGCACTAGTCACCATCAGCAACAAACAAACTATAGCAGAGATAGACTTATCCAGTCACGAGCAGAGAAGGCGATCACAATCACGACAGTCCACGCCGGACAAGAGCTCCACAGCAACATCATCAAACGATCTCCTTCAATGGTCAGAATAGAACTGGAAGTAAGGACTATATCTGGCAATGACTGCAAGTGAAACTGAAACTAATATAGTAGCTGGGAGTGGCAGACAGGACTCACCTGAGAAGGATGCCTACAAACTCCCAGTCAGGACAAAAAGGTTCACAAGTCAAAACCCAGATGACATACCCTGAACCACGGAGCAAACTCACAAGCTATCGCGAGTAGCAAGTCGCTGCGACCTTCTCCTCCCAGACCTGTCTGGATCAGTCACAGTCGTGACACCCATGCTGTTTTTCATCTTTCAATCCATGGGATTTTAGATGTTCCACAATCCTATCCTTAAGTATGGTTTCCATTAATTTCCCCACTATTGATGTCAGGCTTACTGGCCTATAGTTGCCCGATTCCTCCCTACTACCTTTCTTGTGAATGGGCACAACATTTGCTAATTTCCAATCTTTTGGGACGACTCCTGTTACCAGTGATTGGTAAAATAAATCTGTTAATGGTTTTACTAGTACACTGCTAAGCTCTTTTAATAGCTTTGGGTGTATCCCATCAGGCCCCTGTGACTTATTTGTATTAATTTTAAACATCTTCCTCTGTAAAGACGCATGCATCAAAAGATTAATTTGTCTTCTTTTCTAACTGAGGTCCGTTTCCTTCATTTTTCCTTTGTAAAAACTGAACAGAAGTATTCATTGAGGCAGTCAGCTAGTTCTTTATCTTCTTCCATATACCTTCCTTCTTTTGTTTTTAATTTGTTTTTAATTTCCTTTTTTCATTTATGTATCTGAAGAATGTCTTATCACCTTTTTTCACTAATTTCTCTTCTGCATGTGCTTTAGAAACTCTTATAACTTGCTTGGCCTCTCTCTGCCTAATCTTATAAATGTCCCTGTCATCCTGTTTTTTTTTTTATAATTACTAAATGCTATCTTTTTGTTTTTAATGATTTTTGCCACTTCTGAGTACCACAGTGGTCTCTTCCTTCTTTTGCTTTTACTGCCAAGCCTAATGCAATTTTCTGTTGCCTTCTTGTTCATTTTCCTTGGGTTTAAGGGTACTTTAACACTTGCAGCAGAGGAATCTGGCAGGCAGTTCCGTCGCTGGAACTGCCTACCGGATGCTGCAAAACGTATGCCAACTGATTGCATTTTAAGACTGATCATACGGACAAACGGATCAGTTTCTATTTGGTTTCACATTTTTTTTGCTCTGCGCATGCGGTGACTGGAAGGACAGATCCGGCATTCGAGTATTTTGAATGCCGGATCCAGCACTAATACATTCCTATGGAAAAAAATGCAGAATCCGGCATTCAGGCAAGTGTTCAGTTTGCATGCTGCGGTTTTATCTCTGTAGCATGCTGCGGTTTTATCTCCATACTGATCAGTCAAAAAGACTGAACTGAAGACATCCTGATGCATTCTGAACGGAATGCTCTCCATTCAGAATGCATGGGGATAAAACTGATCAGTTTTTTTCCGGTATAGAGCCCCTTGGACAGAACTCTATGCCGGTGTAACGTTACATTACCCTACTTCGTGAGATTTCCCTACCTCCTAACTTCCGGTCGCACCGCATATGACGTGGGGAGGCGTGCCGGAGTTGTGGCGATCTGCGCATGCGCAAAACGACAGTTTAGGGAAAATCTCAGCGGAGTTCAGCTGCACACCAGGCACTGCGCATGAGCCAGAGAGGCTCGGTAGGGAAATATTACGGCGCAGTGAGCAAGCGCGGCTAACTCCAGAACATCCATCCGATCTCCACGCCTGCGCAGTGTGGGGGTAAGGAGATCTGATGGCCATTTTTCTGTTAAATATATATATATATATATATATATTTTTGGCTCTATTCACCACCACAATGTATTTGAAGTTAAACTAACAAGATGTGCTTTAACTGCAGACTGTCAGCTTTAATTTGAGGGTATTTACATCCAAATCAGGTGAACGGTGTAGGAATTACAACAGTTTGCATATGCGCCTCCCACTTTTCCTACATCGTTCACTCGATTTGGATGTAAATGCCCTCAAATTAAAGCTGACAGTCTGCAGGTAAAGAACTTCTTGTTAGTTTCATTTCAAATCCATTGTGGTGATGTATAGAGACAAAAATGTTAGAATTGTGTCAATGTCCCAATATTTATGGACTTGACTGTATATATATATATATATATATATATATTTATTTAACAGAATATATACCTACCCCCACACTGCGCAAACTGTTAAATAAATATATATATATATATGGGTTGTCTGCCTGCGCAGTGTGGGGGTAGGGAGATCGGATGGATGTTCTGGAGTTAGCCGCGCTTGCGCACTGGGCCGTTATATATCCCTACTGAGGCTCTCCGGTGCATGCGCAGTGTCCCGGTGTGTAGCTGAACTCCGCTGTGAGATTTTCCCTAAACTGTCGTTTTGCGCATGCGCAGATCGGCACAACTCCGGCACGCCTCCTCACATCATTTCCGGTGCGACCGGAAGTTAGGAGGTAGGGAAATCTCATGAAGTAGGGTAATGTAACGTTACACCGGAAAAGAAAAACGCAAGTGTGAAAGTAGCCTTATTAACTGAGAAAAATTAACTATTAACACTTCTATTTTGAAAGCATTCTCACATTGCAGCAGTTTTCCACATCTGCCTAAAATGTTTGCACAGTCCAGTACACTACTAAGGTGCAGTTTGGGGGACTGGATTGATTTGAAATAAAAATTCAATCTTGGAATACCCCTTTAATATTCACATGAAGGTAGATATTTTAGATTTTTGAGAGCCTGAAATTGTCCCCATGTTGAGTACGGTAATTCATAGAGGCTTTTCTTATTCTTTCTCCATTGTTTCATGTGTGGTGCTCTGCAATTAAAATATTTTATGTCTTATCCATCTGTCTAGAGCATGTACATGTGTTTGCTTTCTTCACTGTGGTTTGTCTCCTGTCATTAGCTTTTCACTTTCAATGCATTCCAGCCCAGCATTCCTCAGTCCTTACCTTTATACTGACGGCACATTAAACACAGTTATAAAAATAAAAAAGATGATGTGACAGAAAAAGTATCGTAATCCTCCCTGCTATAAAAGAAGGTGCCACAGATCTGGATCTAAGAGTTTTATGGAGGTTTGTTAACACCATTTTCCAGTCCATACAGCCAAAATATGAAAATCTTTAGGGAAACAATTAGTAGACAAACCTACATGATTGGGCATATTTTATATCATACTGTAGTCAACTTGAAATAATAAAAATAATAACAATAATAAAAGTATATAGTTAGGGTAGTTTCACATGCACATCATTTTTTGGAAAAACACCAAATCAGTTTTCACTGCAGTTTTTTTGAGCCAAAGCTGAGTGTGGATTGGAATAGAATAGTTAATATAAATGAAGGACGTATACTTCTTCTGGATCTACTTCTGTCTTTAGTTCCAAATATTGCATTAAAAAATGTGTCATAAAAAAAAACTGTGGGGGATATTTATCAAAAGTGGTGTAAAGAAAAACTGGCTTAGGGCTCATGCACACAAAAGTGGGCATAAAATGTAGAATAGATCGCTCAGCAAAAACGGATGACATACAGTTGCATTCCGTTCCAGGTTTTTTTGCGGACCGTATCCGTAACCATTCATTTCAATGGGTCCGCAAAAAAACGGAAGGTACTCTGTGTGCATTCCGTTTCTGTATTTCCGGATTTCCATTCCGCAGAAAAATAGAACCTGTCCTATTATTGTCCGCTAATCACGTTCTGTGGCTCTATTCAAGTCAGTGGTTCCGCAAAAAAATGCAACAGAATGCAACTGTATGTCATCCGTTTTTGCTGAGCGATCTATTCTACATTTTATGCCCAGCCCACTTTTGTCATGTGCTTAGTGTTTACAAATATTGGCTGAGCACATGTGCAGGAAAGGGACTGAGGCCTAGATTAGCTGCTGACCAGAGCTTGGAAGATGGATGTGGAGAGCCTAATTTTCTTATACAAGAAAGACCCCAAATCTGGGACACCCGCAGTGAGGGCTACCATGATCGGGTAGCCAAGGAGCGTGCATGGGAGGAGGTTGAGCCACACATGCTGCCGACCCAATGGGAGAAGGGCAATTCCAAAAAGTGTTGTGACCTAGGTAAGACCACCCATGCTTAAGTTTTGGTTTATGACAATTTATTTGTGTCTACATTTTAAGCAGCTGCGTATCTATAGGGGAAGCAGGGGTAGTCCATGTTTTGCCCCACAACATGTTTAGATATATAAAATCACATGTACATGCTTCAAAAGGTAATAAAGGTAAGCCCCCAGTAATGTATGAGTTAGCAACAACTACTGTGCCATACTTGGCTTTGATAATATCAACTAATACATGTTTTTTCTTTGGAAAGATGTACATTATACTTTAAATATTTTTTGTTAGTGTTGTGTGTTAACAGTTCAAAAAGTCAAGATACGATGGCAATCCTGCCGTGACCAATATCGGCTTGAGTTAGTAGTGGCCAAGGGATATAGTGGAGATGGCGGGCTTAAAAAAAAAATATATATGTACACTTGGCAGCTGCAGTTTCTGCGCCCCATATTGGATTTAAGGACGTAAGTATATTCTTCCTGGGTTTGTTATTAATAAGTAATTATATCTTCCACAGTTTCTTTATTAAGAGATAATGAGTGATGCTTCCAAAATATTAATAATTTTATCATCCTCCGTTTATTTCCATCTCAGCACCGTTGACAATCTGGAGGACGAAGGCCTAAATTCCAGCAGCTCGACTAAGGAGGAGCAACCTGCTCTCGGACCCCATTCACCACGTCCTGTGCCTGGTGAGGAGGAGTTTAGCACTCAGGAGCTGGCCAGTCAACACCAACGCCAGGAGGAATCTTCTGCTGAGGAAGCAGGAGGAGGACAGGCTTCCAGTCCTGAATCACAGCCCAGGCAGCGACAGAGGAGAAGGGGGGCTAGGGCCAATCCTTTATCTCGCTCAGATACTCGAGCTCTGCTTGATAGTCAGGTGCTCGAATATTTGAGTGAGAGAAGGAAGGAAAGCAAGGAGGAGAGGGCGATTCATGGCCTAGCTCCCCTCATCTAAAACTGGCCATCAGTGGCCATAATTATGGAATCAAAACCTGATACCCTGGACCTGCTTCAATGCAAAGTCATCAACTGCAGCGCTCACCTGTGAGCTTTCTCTTGGAAATAAAGCTTTTTTACGGGAAGCAGCATATTTATGTGAAGTATTTAGAGCCTCAACCGGGACCCAGTGTGGCCCCAACTCAGACCCGCCCAAGCACATTTTCCCAGCCCCTGTGTTTACAGGACCGGCAATTGGCGTTATCGCAGCTCCCTGTCATTGCACCCAATACTTACAAAAAAATACGCTTCGTGACAGTGATTCGTCATGATGCAAATTTTTTTGTAATATTCGGTGAATCAGCCAAATCTAACTTTAGAAAAATTTGCTCATCTTTAGCTTTGACTACAATACAACACAGCCCGCAAGCCCACGTCAAGGGTCCTCTTTGTCTTGCGAGTCCCTACATTATCTACATTCAGAAAAAATATATATAATGACTCAAAAATAACAAAATACTACAATGGCCAGAGTGCAGATCACATAATTGTCTGGCAAGAACAACATCCATTTGCTATGGTAATGCACCCTCAGGGGTGGTAAAGTAATTGGCATAGAGGTCTCGAAATGCAAGTCCTGCAGATCCAGGCCATCCATGACGAGTCTGGTCCAATCCTGTGGCTGAAGAATAGGTAGAAGACTCCTCTAAACCAGCATCTAAGGGAGCATCATGAATCATGACAAAGTTGTGCAGGATCACACATGCTTTAATAACCAGGGTGGCATTGTCCGGCTCCATCTGTACGACAGGAATACTCTTCACTTGTTGGTAAGTATTCCAAACGCACACTCTAGTCAGCCGATAGTTAAATATACGTCGCTTGTCATCCATATTGCGTCTGGGGAAGGGTCACATGACATGTGGGGCCAAAGCAAAACCTTCATCAGCCACTATTACAAATGGAGCCGGGAGACCCGCAGAACCTGGCAGCATTCTTAACACGAATGTGTTTGCCATCCAGTGCCCCAATGCAGTTTGGAAACTGCGCATCAAGATGAAAGCCCTCAGCAATTCTGATCCAATCCTCTGCTTTGGGCTCGGGCATCACCGCTTCCCAGAGTCGCTGCCAAATCACTTCACATGTTTGACCAACAATCCGAGAAATAGTTGAGACTCCCAGCAGGAACTCAAAATGCAGAGATGCAAATGAATTACCAGTCGCCAGAAACCTGTGGGAAATAAATAAATAAAATTAGGTCAACATATTAACCAAACACTACTGGGGTCACTAATCATACTGGTGTAAAATAGAACTTGCTTAGTTGCCCATAGCAAAGAATCAGATTACACCTTTCTTTTTCAAAAGGAGCTGTCCAAACTGAAAGGTTTGATATGAATGTTTGCTACAGGCAACTAAGCCAGTTCTACTTTACAACAGTTCAATTAATGACCCCAGATATTTACACATAACAAAGCGAGTCTAACACACTTAATATCCAAAACAACATGAACACATTATTTAGAAAACCATTGAAATAAATATACATACCTCAGCGTAATGATGAGCCGTTCCTCTGGAGAAATGCAGCGCCTCATATTTTTGTCCTGGTAGGTGAGGCCAGGGCACAGAGACGCTAACAAAATTTCAAAACTGCTCATAGACATACGACAAAACCCATGAAATTTCTCAGGATGCCGTCACAGATCCATGTACAACATGTGGAAGTGGCCCTCCCTGCTCCGCTGAGAGACAATTGAGTGAACCCACTGCCTCCTCCTCCTCTGTTCGTTGGTCAGCATAGTTGGCTGCTGTACAACGTGCCAAGGTTTCAGCCAGCACAGGAGGAACTCTTCCTCAAAGTCGTCAGCCATGATACAACAGATAGCCAAAGTCAAAAACCAATGCCAGCAAAACACTGACTTCTAACAAATCTCTAAATACTGCAAAAAGCTGAAGAAAAAGGAGTCTGGACAATCACATGACCAACTTATATAGGGGGTGTGAAAAAGGGAAAGAGTCCAAAGTTCTGACTAGTTCCTGCTTCCGTTTCCGATCCACAAAAAACGGATGACATACAGAAACAATACGGACATGTTTTTGCGGAAAAACAGAACGGAAACTGAGTATATATGGAAACAAAACAGAAACAAAAAACGGAACAACAGATCCGTAAAATACGGAGCGTTAGGCCCAACGTTTGTGTACATGAGGCCTTAGGATGAGTTCACACTTCAATTATGTGATCAGTTATTTGCACCAGTTATTGTGACCCAAAACCAGTAGTGAAAATTACTCAGAAATAAGATATTATGGGAAGATCTGCACCTGTTCTGTGTTTTTGACCAGCACCTGGTTTTGGCTTACAATAACTGATGGAAACAACTGATCAAATAACTGGTATGAGCTCAGTTGCTCACAGCTCTGAAAAATGAAATGTTGGAATCTGATTGGTTGCTATGGGCAGCTAAGCCAGTCTTCTTTCACACCAGTTTGAATAAATCTCCTCCATGTGTGAAACCATCCTTTTCTCTCTTCCTTTCTTATATTAAAAAATTTAGATAAAATACTGTAAGTCAAATTGGGAAAAAATGCAATTCCGTCAACGTTTTTTGTGTTTTGGTTTTGCCACATTTATTATGCGCTAAAAATGACATGATGACCTTATTCTGTGGGTCAATACAATTACAGTGGTACCAAATATATGGTTTTTATTATTTATTAAAAAAAAACTGAAAAAAATCGAAAAGTTTCTTTGCATCGCTATATTTTGACTCCCATAACATAGGACTTTTTGATCCCTTTTTTTCAGGGGACAAGGTAACAAAAAACTGCAATTCAGGTATTTTGATTCTTTCATTTCGGCATCCATCATATAGAATAAATACTTTCTCTATTTTTCTCTTAGTCCCCCTAAGGATCCTCAACATGCAATCATTCAATCACTTATACCATAGACTTCAATGTTGTACTATTGCACACTATGGGATTTTCACTGGCTTACTGTTAAAGGATAACTGTCACACTTAGACCCTAATTTCATATATGTAGTTACTAATAACATGATATTCCAGAATCAGTTACTATTAGACTGACTTACCCCATATTTAATAAGATTCAGCCCTTAGCAACCAGTCTGCATAAAACTGCAATCTCACTATTCAGTTAAGATGGCCGCCACTGCCCTCACCCTGAGGCTAATCCTGCCTGCCAGGGCCGATCCTACACAGGGTGCAGTGGGTGCCCCGCACCCCAGCGCTGTCACCCGAAAGGCGCCGAGCGCAGGGCCGGACTGGCCTGCCGGGATAGCGGGAAATTTCCCGGTGGGCCGGCAAGCCTGAGTGCCGCAAAGCCGCGGCCCTGGTGACAAGTGGGGGCGGCCGCGGCCGGCGGCAGGGCAGAGCAGGAGATGAGCGCCTCCATTGCGGAAGCGCTCATCTCCATAGTCATCTGTATTGCCGTCCTCAGGACGGCAATACAGATGCCTGTGCTGCGGCAGAGGAGGGAGAGGTGTGTCCCCTCCTGTTCCTCTGATAGGCTGCCGGCTTAGTGCTGGCAGCCTATCAGAGGCCGGTGCAGGCGGCGCGATGACGTCATCGCGTCGCCTGAGCCGTATAGCGAGGGACACAGACGGAAGAGGCGGCCTGCATCGCATCGCATAGCTGGAGGTAAGTATAAGTGTATTATTTTTTTTAATTTTTTTATATAGGTACAATACTGGGATGGCACATGATAAGGGGGGCTACTGGGCTGGCACATAAGGGGGGCTACTGGGCTGGCACATAAGGGGGGACTACTGGGCTGGGCTGGCACATGATAAGGGGGGCTACTGGGCTGGCACATGATAAGGGGGGACTACTGGGCTGGCACATGATAAGGGGGGCTACTGGGCTGGCACATAAGGGGGGACTACTGGGCTGGGCTGGCACATGATAAGGGGGGCTACTGGGCTGGCACATGATAAGGGGGGACTACTGGGCTGGCACATGATAAGGGGGGCTACTGGGCTGGCACATAAGGGGGGCTACTGGGCTGGCACATAAGGGGGGACTACTGGGCTGGGCTGGCACATGATAAGGGGGGCTACTGGGCTGGCACATGATAAGGGGGACTACTGGGCTGGCACATGATAAGGGGGGACTACTGGGCTGGCACATGATAAGGGGGGACTACTGGGCTGGCACATGATAAGGGGGGCTACTGGCACATGATATGGGGGGCTACTGGCACATGATATGGGGGCACTCTGGCTACTGGCACATGATATGGGGGCACTCTGGCTACTGGCACATGATAATGGGGGGGATCTGGCTACTGGCACATGATATGGGGGGGGCTCTGGCTACTGGCACATGATAAGGGGGGGGGCTCTGACTACTGGCACATGATATGGGGGGCTACTGGCACATGATAAGGGGGGCTACTGGCACATGATAAGGGGGCTACTGGCACATGATAAGGGGGTCTACTGGCACATGATAAGGGGGGCTACTGGCACATAGGGGGGCTACTGGCACATAAGGGGGGCTACTGGCACATGATATGGGGGGCTCTGGCTACTGGCACATGATATGGGGGGGCTCTGGCTACTGGCACATGACATTTATTTTGACTTGTCAAAGCCGTTGACTAAGTTATTGTCAAAGCAAATTGGTGGGGCTGAAGTTGGGGGCTGAAGTTGTTGCCATAGAAACATTGTAAAGGGGAGGAGTTAGTAAGATAACAACGCCCATGTGGGGGCGCCAGAAATATTTCTGCACCCAGGCGCCTGTGACCCTAGGATCGGCCCTGCTGCCTGCCCTCACTAGCCAGTAACAATAGCCCCCCAAAAGTGTCAGTAACCAGAGCCCTCCCCCTAAAGGGTTAATCTCCTGCAGCACAAAGGGGTCCTCTTACCACATGTTGCTTTCATTTATACACTGAGCAGATGGCAGATCTCCCTTCCCTGGTCTGCGCTGCACCAACTCTGCATACTCCAAGTCTGCTGAGTGAGGGAGCGTCTGCCAAGTGCAGGGACAGAGAGAAGTGCACACAGCCCAGGCACCGTTATCAGCTGCTGGGGAGGACCTGGCTTTAATCATTTACTTACAGTCCCTGGCTGTCAGTAATCTGACCTTGCACGCAGCCTGCTTCTGCGTCCTCCGTCCTTCAACAGATAGACGGACCATGCCTAGCAACCCTATTTTAAGCAAAGGTAAAAGTAGGCAGTACAGGGAACAAAAATGTGGAATTAAGGGGTAATTGAATACACAGTGAAAAGTTTAAATAGGGCCACCAAGGTGATATTAATCACCACAATCCAATTCTCCCAAAAAAAAATATACGACAGTTATACTTTAAGCTCTGCGTCAATTTCCTATGGCAAGCTTAGAATGCTTCACAAGGTCCCAGGCTGCCACATCAACCATTTGGCATCCTGTGATTTCACAGAAGCAGTGCTGATAAGAAGTCAGAAGGAGCTACTGACTGCAGTATCTGATGCGTTAAATGACTGGTATCAGAGTCTTCTGCTTACATGGGTATGTTTTAGAGTTTATGGCATCATGTCAGACCCCTGCCAATATGACACTAATGACTTATCCTGAGGATAGGTTATTAATATATTTGCACTGCACAACCATTTAATTCTGTTAATTTTTTTATGTGAATTTTTTGTGTTCTTGGATTATACAGGGCAAATTTTTCTTAATAAATTATACTGTATATGTGGTATAATGAAGGGCAAGTAATTTTATGAATGTCATTTATATGTTAATACTGACATATTTACATGGCAGATTTGCACCAAGTTAATTCCTTATTTTAGTAATACAGTTATGTTGCATCCATATTCCAGGACGGTGTAATTTTTTGCCCTGTACATATGTGTAGTGCAGCAAAATTGATTATAGCGAATGCCTTCTGTTAGCTGCTGCATTACATAGGTGCAGTATTAGGCCACGGTTAAATACTTTGCCCTGTACATGTGTGCAGTGTAGTGAAATTTATCATAGTGAATGCCATCTGTTAGCTATGTTAAATAGCATCAGTATTAGGGCATAGTTAAATATTTCTCCATGTACATATGTGCAGTGCAACTAAATTATTATAGCAAATGCCTTCTGTTAGCTGTTCTGTTACATAGTGTCAGTATGACACCACTATTAAATACTTTACCCTGTAGATGTGTGCAGTGGAGTGAACCTGAATATAGTGAATGCCTTCAGTTAGCTGTTGCATTACATAGCAACAGTATTAGGTCATGAGTTACATATTTTGCCCTTCTGCTAGCTGTTCCGTTACATAGTGTCAGTATGATGTCACGGTTAAATACATTGCCCTGTACACATGTGCAGGAGTGAAACTGATTATAGTGAATGTCTTCTGTTAACTGTTGCGTTACATAGCGTCAGTATGACGCCAAGGCTAAATACTTTGCCCTGTACATGTGTGGAATGGAACAAAATTGATTATAGTGAATGCCTTCTGTTAGCTGTTGCATTATATAGCATCAGTACTAGGCCACAGCTAAATATTTCACTCTATATGTATGTGCAGTGGAGCAAAATGGAATATGATGATTATATCGAATCCTTTCTGTTAGCTGTTGCGTTACATAGCCTCAGAATTAGGCCACAGTTAAATATTTTGACCTGTACATGTGAGAAATGGAGCGAAATTTATCATAGCGAATACCTTCTGTTAGCAGTACAATTGCTATACACTGCGGCCAACAGACAGTTGCCTTGGCCCTTCAAAGGAATGGGCAGTGGAAAAAATGATGCTGTAGCTAGCACAACTAGCAGCAGAAAAAGAGAGGTTGTTGCAGCAGCCACAGCAACAGGCCAGAGGTCCCACTGTCATCCTAACGGTTGTGTTTAGACCAACGATCCAGCTGTACTGGAATGGTTGACTTGCTTTTTCACAAACATCTCAAGTTACAACAGATACACACAGCCAGCAATCGGTGGGTTACTCTGACACCACGCTTATTTGGCATGGCCCAGGAACTGCCTTTCCTGAAACTGCCTCTTGCTTTTGCTGCTCTGCTCCGCTTTTCAGTGATGATGACCTTTGTGGGGACATTCAGAATTTACAGGCCAGCACAGACTTGTAGGAGAGGCCCACTGTGGACCCCTTTAGGTGTGCAACTACCGATGATGGAAGCATATGTGAGAGCACATGTTGCAAGAGGTCAGGGATGTGTGCAAGAGACAGGTGAGAGTGACACACGTTACTCACAAACATATGTAGATGATGATGTAGTCAATCACACGTGGGAGCCAGGCGAAGACGGGGCATCGTCATCATTAGGGGACAAGGGTGGCCACGTGCCCGTGAGACAGCAGAGTGGAAACATGCCCAAGAGAGAGCAGTGTGGAAGCATGCCCATGACACAGCAGGGTGGAAGCAGTGGGAGATCTGAAGCCAAAGGTGGGAGGGGTACACTGTAGGCTACTTGAGAGATTACCTATGAGGAACACACTAGCAGTGCACAGGTTCATAAAAGCAGAGGCAGGCAGGAAACACTGGTGGAGGGAAAATGCTATACTCGGCAGTGTGGAAATATTTCACACAGTCACTGGGGGACATTAGCATGGCGGTATGCTGAATGTGTGGGCAAAAGGTTAGGCGCGGCCAGGGTGCTAATGTTGGCACGACAGCCCTGCGTCAACACATGGAGTGTCACCATGAAGTGGCGTTGGAAAATCAAGCTACTCATTTAGTGTTAGAGCCTGATGCAGAAACCAGCAGTCAGGGCTTGTCAACGTCAGCAGAAAGAAACTGTTGTTCCTTCCCATTAACTTCAATGTCGTCTATTGCTTCTGATGCTCTTCCTCCTCCCCATCACTTGTTTCGACAGCAATCGATCACCAAGGTTTGCACTCATCCAGTGGCCCAGAAGCTGAACGTGCATCTGGCCAAGTGGATGGTACTACAGTCCCTTTCTTTCCATGTAGTTGACTATGGAAGTAGTATGTAGTAGAATATGGAAATCATTCTTTTTTTATGCACCCATTAGGGGAGCCAGGTCTTAATGATGACCATCCTCATCTTTTGCTGGCTTTACTTCTTCCAAATCCTCCTTTGCGGTCTGCATGTCTGAGAAAACTGAGCAAGATGCAAAGAGAGGAGGAGCTGTATATTCCTGATGACATATTATCATCGGTATTAGATGATGTGGAAAAGGAGGAAATGCAGATGGCAAAAGAAGGGCCTTCCACCTGTAGGGCAGGAGAGCAGTTGGGGTTGATGAAGTGGGTTTACAACTGAGGGGGAGGGAGGCCTTTCTTCTTCTGTCACTCCGGGAACGTGCCAGTCTCCTCTTTTACTAATTAATTGGATCCAACTGATGGTCATCTGCTGCACCACGATGTACTCTTCATGTGTAGTTTCAGGATGCAAGGCTTAAAAGTAAGTATAACTTTATTATTAGGTAAAATGTATATAGTGGTCAACTATCGGCAGCATGTGGCCCCTTTATGTAATTATCATACAAAAGGGGCATCAGGAGATTGCAGGGCACAACAGCAATAATTTGCATATTGTTCCATGCGCCGAACCAGCCAAACCCCATACCAGCAACCTCTACTGTTTCGCTAACATACAGGTGAAACTCGAAAAATTAGAATATCGTGCAAAACTTAATTTATTTAAGTAATACAACTTAAAGGGAACCTGTCATCAACTTTTCGCTGACCTCTCTGAGGGCAGCATAAAATATTGACAGAAATGCTGATCTCAGCGGTGTTTCACTCATGAGCTAAAAGTAGATGGTTGCTGAAAACCAGCATCTTAACCACCTCCGGACCGCCTAACGCAGGATCGCGTTCCGGAGGTGGCAGCCCTGCGCACAGTCACGCATATACGCGTCATCTCGCGAGACGCGAGATTTCCTGTGAACGCGCGCACACAGGCGCGCGCGCTCACAGGAACGGAAGGTAAGAGAGTTGATCTCCAGCCTGCCAGCGGCGATCGTTCGCTGGCAGGCTGGAGATGTGTTTTTTTTAACCCCTAACAGGTATATTAGACGCTGTTTTTATAACAGCGTCTAATATACCTGCTACCTGGTCCTCTGGTGGTCCCCTTTGTTTGGATCGACCACCAGAGGACACAGGTAGCTCAGTAAAGTAGCACCAAGCACCACTACACTACACTACCCCCCCCCCCCCCGTCACTTATTAACCCCTTATTAGCCCCTGATCACCCCTAATCACCCCTGATCACCCCATATAGACTCCCTGATCACCCCCCTGTCATTGATTACCCCCCTGTCATTGATCAACCCCCTGTAAAGCTCCATTCAGACGTCCGCATGATTTTTACGGATCCACTGATAGATGGATCGGATCCGCAAAACGCATCCGGACGTCTGAATGAAGCCTTACAGGGGCGTGATCAATGACTGTGGTGATCACCCCATATAGACTCCCTGATCACCCCCCTGTCATTGATTACCCCCCTGTCATTGATTACCCCCCTGTAAAGCTCCATTCAGACGTCCGCATGATTTTTACGGATCCACTGATAGATGGATCGGATCCGCAAAATGCATCCGGACGTCTGAATGAAGCCTTACAGGGGCATGATCAATGACTGTGGTGATCACCCCATATAGACTCCCTGATCACCCCCCTGTAAAGCTCCATTCAGATGTCCGCATGATTTTTACGGATGCACTGATACATGGATCGGATCCGCAAAACGCATCCGGTCGTCTGAATGAAGCCTTACAGGGGCATGATCAATGACTGTGGTGATCACCCCCCTGTCATTGATTACCCCCCTGTAAAGCTCCATTCAGATGTCCGCATGATTTTTACGGATGCACTGATAGATGGATCGGATCCGCAAAACGCATCCGGACGTCTGAATGAAGCCTTACAGGGGCATGATCAATGACTGTGGTGATCACCCCATATAGACTCCCTGATCACCCCCCTGTCATTGATTACCCCGTCATTGATTACCCCCCTGTAAAGCTCCATTCAGACGTCCGCATGATTTTTACGGATGCACTGATAGATGGATCGGATCCGCAAAACGCATCCGGACGTCTGAATGAAGCCTTACAGGGGCGTGATCAATGACTGTGGTGATCACCCCATATAGACTCCCTGATCACCCCCCTGTCATTGATTACCCCCCTGTAAAGCTCCATTCAGACGTCCGCATGATTTTTACGGATGCACTGATAGATGGATCGGATCCGCAAAACGCATCCGGACGTCTGAATGAAGCCTTACAGGGGCGTGATCAATGACTGTGGTGATCACCCCATATAGACTCCCTGATCACCCCCCTGTCATTGATTACCCCCCTGTCATTGATTACCCCCCTGTAAAGCTCCATTCAGATGTCCGCATGATTTTTACGGATGCACTGATAGATGGATCGGATCCGCAAAACGCATCCGGACGTCTGAATGAAGCCTTACACGGGCGTGATCAATGACTGTGGTTATCACCCCATATAGACTCCCTGATCACCCCCCTGTCATTGATCACCCCCCTGTCATTGATCACCCCCCTGTCATTGATCAACCCCCCTGTCATTGATCAACCCCCCTGTCATTGATCACCCCTCTGTAAGGCTCCATTCAGATATTTTTTTGGCCCAAGTTAGCGGAATTTTTTTTTTTTTTTTCTTACAAAGTCTCATATTCCACTAACTTGTGTCAAAAAATAAAATCTCACATGAACTCACCATACCCCTCACGGAATCCAAATGCGTAAAATTTTTTAGACATTTATATTCCAGACTTCTTCTCACGCTTTAGGGCCCCTAGAATGCCAGGGCAGTATAAATACCCCACATGTGACCCCATTTCGGAAAGAAGACACCCCCAGGTATTCCGTGAGGGGCATATTGAGTCCATGAAAGATTGAAATTTTTGTCCCAAGTTAGCGGAACGGGAGACTTTGTGAGAAAAAAATAAAAAATATCAATTTCCGCTAACTTGTGCCAAAAAAAAAAAATTTCTATGAACTCGCCATGCCCCTCATTGAATACCTTGGGGTGTCTTCTTTCCAAAATGGGGTCACATGTGGGGTATTTATACTGCCCTGGCATTCTAGGGGCCCCAAAGCGTGAGAAGAAGTCTGGTATCCAAATGTCTAAAAATGCCCTCCTAAAAGGAATTTGGGCACCTTTGCCCACCTAGGCTGCAAAAAAGTGTCACACATGTGGTATCTCCGTATTCAGGAGACGTTGGGGAATGTGTTTTGGGGTGTCATTTTACATATACCCATGCTGGGTGAGAGAAATATCTTGGTCAAATGCCAACTTTGTATAAAAAAATGGGAAAAGTTGTCTTTTGCCAAGATATTTCTCTCACCCAGCATGGGTATATGTAAAATGACACCCCAAAACACATTCCCCAACTTCTCCTGAATACGGCGATACCACATGTGTGACACTTTTTTGCAGCCTAGGTGGGCAAAGGGGCCCATATTCCAAAGAGCACCTTTAGGATTTCACAGGTCATTTACCTACTTACCACACATTAGGGCCCCTGGAAAATGCCAGGGCAGTATAACTACCCCACAAGTGACCCCATTTTGGAAAGAAGACACCCCAAGGTATTCCGTGAGGGGCATGGCGAGTTCCTAGAATTTTTTATTTTTTGTCACAAGTTAGTGGAAAATGCTTATTTTTTTTTTTTTTTTTTTTCATACAAAGTCTCATATTCCACTAACTTGTGACAAAAAATAAAAAGTTCCATGAACTCACTATGCCCATCAGCGAATACCTTGGGGTCTCTTCTTTCCAAAATGGGGTCACTTGTGGGGTAGTTATACTGCCCTGGCATTCTAGGGGCCCAAATGTGTGGTAAGGAGTTTGAAATCAAATTCTGTAAAAAATGACCTTTGAAATCCGAAAGGTGCTCTTTTGAATATGGGCCCCTTTGCCCACCTAGGCTGCAAAAAAGTGTCACACATCTGGTATCTCCGTAATCGGGAGAAGTTGGGGAATGTGTTTTGGGGTGTCATTTTACATATACCCATGCTGGGTGAGAGAAATATCTTGGCAAAAGACAACTTTTCCCATTTTTTTATACAAAGTTGGCATTTGACCAAGATATTTATCTCACCCAGCATGGGTATATGTAAAAAGACACCCCAAAACACATTCCTCAACTTCTCCTGAGTACGGAGATACCAGATGTGTGACACTTTTTTGCAGCCTAGGGGGGCAAAGGGGCCCACATTCCAAAGAGCACCTTTCGGATTTCACAGGTCATTTACCTACTTACCACACATTTGGGCCCCTAGAATGCCAGGGCAGTATAACTACCCCACAAGTGACCCCATTTTGGAAAGAAGAGACCCCAAGGTATTCGCTGATGGGCATAGTGAGTTCATGGAAGTTTTTATTTTTTGTCACAAGTTTGTGGAATATGAGACTTTGTATGAAAAAAAAAAAAAAAAAAAAAAATCATCATTTTCCACTAACTTGTGACAAAAAATAAAAAATTCTAGGAACTCGCCATGCCCCTCACGGAATACCTTGGGGTGTCTTCTTTCCAAAATGGGGTCACTTGTGGGGTAGTTATACTGCCCTGGTATTCTAGGGGCCCAAATGTGTGGTAAGGAGTTTGAAATCAAATTCAGGAAAAAATGAGGAGTGAAATCCGAAAGGTGCTCTTTGGAATATGGGCCCCTTTGCCCACCTAGGCTGCAAAAAAGCGTCACACATCTGGTATCCCCGTACTCAGGAGAAGTTGAGGAATGTGTTTTGGGGTGTCTTTTTACATATACCCATACTGGGTGAGATAAATATCTTGGTCAAATGACAACTTTGTATAAAAAAATGGGAAAAGTTGTCTTTTGCCAAGATATTTCTCTCACCCAGCATGGGTATATATAAAATGACACCCCAAAACACATTCCCCACCTTCTCCTGAGTACGGAGATACCAGATGTGTGACACTTTTTTGCAGCCTAGGTGGGCAAAGGGGCCCATATTCCAAAGAGCACCTTTCGGATTTCACAGGTCATTTTTTACTGAATTTGATTTCAAACTCCTTACCACACATTTGGGCCCCTAGAATGCCAGGGCAGTATAACTACCCCACAAGTGACCCCATTTTGGAAAGAAGAGACCCCAAGGTATTCGCTGATGGGCATAGTGAGTTCATAGAACTTTTTATTTTTTGTCACAAGTTAGTGGAATATGAGACTTTGTAAGAAAAAAAAAAAAAAAAAAAAAATCATCATTTTCCGCTAACTTGTGACAAAAAATAAAAAGTTCTATGAACTCACTATGCCCATCAGCGAATACCTTAGGGTGTGTACTTTCAGAAATGGGGTCATTTGTGGGGTGTTTGTACTGTCTGGGCATTGTAGAACCTCAGGAAACATGACAGGTGCTCAGAAAGTCAGAGCGGCTTCAAAAAGCGGAAATTCACATTTTTGTACCATAGTTTGTAAACGCTATAACTTTTACCCAAACCATTTTTTTTTTACCCAAACATTTTTTTTTTATCAAAGACATGTAGAACTATAAATTTAGAGCAAAATTTCTATATGGATCTCGTTTTTTTTGCAAAATTTTACAACTGAAAGTGAAAAATGTCATTTTTTTGCAAAAAAATCGTTAAATTTCGATTAATAACAAAAAAAGTAAAAATGTCAGCAGCAATGAAATACCACCAAATGAAAGCTCTATTAGTGAGAAGAAAAGGAGGTAAAATTCATTTGGGTGGTAAGTTGCATGACCGAGCAATAAACGGTGAAAGTAGTGTAGGTCAGAAGTGTAAAAAGTGGCCTGGTCTTTCAGGGTGTTTAAGCACTGGGGGCTGAGGTGGTTAATCATTGCAGCACAGGCCTTGAAAAGAGTAAAAATCTACCTGAGAAGAGTTATGGTTATTCATCATCTCCTTCACTCTCGCCCATCTGCTGATGATTGGCAGTTCTCTACTAGAGAGAAAGGGAAAAAACTCAGTAGAAGACTGTCAGTCATCAGCAGGAGGCAGAGAGAGCAGGAATTCATGAATAACCAGGACTCTTCTCAGGTGGCCGGGACTCTTTTCCAAGCCCAGTCTGCAATGATTGTGATGTTGGTTCTTGGCAACCTCTTACTTTTAACTTATAAATGACAGACCGCTGAAATCAACTCACCTGTCTCTACTTTATTCTGCAATTATGGGCAGCATAAAGTTGATGACAGGTTCCCTATAAAAAGGAGTTGCATTAATGCAACTTAAAATTAGAATATTGCAAAAAAGTTCAATATTCTAGGCTCAAAGTGTCACACTCTAGTCAGCTAATTAATTCATAACCCCTGAGCAAAGGGTACCTGAGATTGTGACTTTGGGGTTTTCATAAGCTGTAAGCCGTAATCATCCAAAATATAACAAATAAAGGCTTGAAATATCTCGCTTTGCATGTAATGAGTCTATCTCATATGTTAGTTTCACCTTTTAAGTTGCATTACTGAAATAAATGAACTTTGCACAATATTGAAATTTTTTGAGTTTCACCTGCATTATATGGCAGCTACGAGTTTTCAGGCTCCTGTTCCTTATGGCAATAATCCAGTGGCCATGTTTGATCCATCCACTATGTTCAGCCCATCTGCTTTTAACCTTAATGCATTTTTAAAGAGAAATCCGGTTCATATATATTTGTATAGTTTTTGATTTTACATTTGGAATATGGAAATCATAATTTTTTTTAAGGGATTTATGTCTACATTTATATGTAAAATTGGGAAAGGGGGGTGATTTAAACTTTTTATATATTTATTTTTTTACTTTAACAGTGAAAACTTTTAACCCCCCATAGGGGGCTAGAACCTGGGATCTTTATATCCCTTGTCCTACTACCCTAATAGAGATCTATTAGGGAGACTATCATTTTGACATGCTCCTTTCTGAGCTGTACCTCATGCACAGCACAGCAGGGAGGTTACCATGGCAGCCATGGGAAACTTCAAAAGTGTCCAGGTTGCCATGGTCACCTGTCGGAGCCCTGTAATTTCACTGCGGGGGCTTCAATCAGAAGGCAGAGGGAGCTGCATCCCTCTGCCTTACCTCAAAGATGCCTCGATCAGTGTTGATCGTGGAATCTGAGGGGTTAAATTACAGTGTTCGGCGGGATCACCATTCTCTGTCATTGCGTCCGGGTGTCTGTATCATACAGCTGGCACCCGCAGCATATGGAGCGGGCTCACTGCATCAGCCCACTCCATGCATTCCCTCTGCCACCGTGGCATAAAGGTATGTGACGGTAGTTGAAAGGCTTAGATACTCTCACAGTTACTTCCACTGCTGCTGCTGACACAGCTCTGATTTATACCAATTTGTGACAAATCTAATTTCTTGTAGAACTTTAGCAAATCAGATTTTTCTAAACTTTGTTCATCATCTCTAATGAATATACTGTACATGAATGAATATGAAAATATATATAGGGTTATTTTGTAGCATGCATATAGATCTATATATATATATACACTGCTCAAAAAAAATAAAAAAAATAAAGGGAACACTTAAACAACACAATGTAACTCCAAGTCAATCACACTTCTGTGAAATCAAACTGTCCACTTAGGAAGCAACACTGAGTGACAATCAATTTCACATGCTGTTGTGCAAATGGGATAGACAACAGGTGGAAATTATAGGCAATTAGCAAGACACCCCCAATAAAGGAGTGGTTCTGCAGGTGGTGACCACAGACCACTTCTCAGTTCCTATGCTTCCTGGCTGATGTTTTGGTCACTTTTGAATGCTGGCGGTGTTTTCACTCTAGTGGTAGCATGAGACGGAGTCTACAACCCACACAAGTGGCTCAGGTAGTGCAGCTTATCCAGGATGGCACATCAATGCGAGCTGTGGCAAGAAGGTTTGCTGTGTCTGTCAGCGTAGTGTCCAGAGCATGGAGGCGCTACCAGGACACAGGCCAGTACATCAGGAGGTGTGGAGGAGGCCGTAGGAGGGCAACAACCCAGCAGCAGGACCGCTACCTCCGCCTTTGTGCAAGGAGGAACAGGAGGAGCACTGCCAGAGCCCTGCAAAATGACCTCCAGCAGGCCACAAATGTGCATGTGTCTGCTCAAACGGTCAGAAACAGACTCCATGAGGGTGATATGAGGGCCCGACGTCCACAGGTGGGGGTTGTGCTTACAGCCCAACACCGTGCAGGACGTTTGACATTTGCCAGAGAACACCAAATTGGCAATTTTGCCACTGGCGCCCTGTGCTGTTCACAGATGAAAGCAGGTTCGCACTGAGCACATGTGACAGACGTGACAGAGTCTGGAGACGCCGTGGAGAACGTTCTGCTGCCTGCAACATCCTCCAGCATGACCGGTTTGGCATTGGGTCAGTAATGGTGTGGGGTGGCATTTCTTTGGAGGGCTACACAGCCCTCCATGTGCTCGCCAGAGGTAGCCTGACTGCCATTAGGTACCGAGATGAGATCCTCAGACCCCTTGTGAGACCATATGCTGGTGCGGTTGGCCCTGGGTTACTCCTAATGCAAGACAATGCTAGACCTCATGTGGCTGGAGTGTGTCAGCAGTTCCTGCAAGACGAAGGCATTGATGCTATGGACTGACCCACCCGTTCCCCAGACCTGAATCCAATTGAGCACATCTGGGACATCATGTCTCGCTCTATCCACCAACGTCACGTTGCACCACAGACTGTCCAGGAGTTGGCAGATGCTTTAGTCCAGGTCTGGGAGGAGATCCCTCAGGAGACCGTCCGCCACCTCATCAGGAGCATGCACAGGCATTGTAGGGAGGTCATACAGGCACGTGGAGGCCACACACACTACTGAGCCTCATTTTGACTTGTTTTAAGGACATTACATCAAAGTTGGATCAGCCTGTAGTGTGTTTTTCCACTTTAATTTTGAGTGTGACTCCAAATCCAGACCTCCATGGGTTGAAAAATTTGATTTCCATTTTTTTATTTTTGTGTGATTTTGTTGTCAGCACATTCAACTATGTAAAGAACAAAGTATTTCAGAAGAATATTTAATTAACTCAGATCTAGGATTTTGTGTTCCCTTTATTTTTTTGAGCAGTGTATATATATATATATATATATATATATATATATGCATCACCCAGATGAATGAGACAGCTGCAGACATTTCTGCAACAAATCTTCTGAGTGTGAATTTACCCTTATGGATTACTCTTAGTTTTGGGAATACATTTTTTGGAAGTGCTGCATGGAAAAAGAAAAACAGAAAAAACATTGATACAATAAAACAACTTTTCAAGTTTTCTTTTCCAGCTTTTTATGAGATTTGTGTTCTTTCACTTCAGGTAAGACAACAATATTTTGCAAAGGAAAGATTCATAGTTGCTTGATGGTACGGCCACACATGGCATAAATGCTGCAAATTCATGCCAAAAAGAAAAAACTGAAAATGCTACAAAATTCGATAACGTGTTGTGTGTAGAACTAGCCACAAGAAAAATTCCTGAACCATATCAATGCATTCGCAAGGGTCTTTCATATTGATTATCAGAAATTTGTCTTTTAAATTTTGTGTATTCAATTCCTTTAGTAGAATACCAGTTACTATACACATAAAGCAATCTCCTACTAGATTTCCCACCAGACATCATGGAATTTATCCTCCTCATCCTCACAGAGATGTTTGTAGATTGGGTTGCATCATGTTTATTGCAGAATTGCCAGCAGTGTGGTCATGGGTCATGTGGTGTCCATGGATACAGCCATAGGGTTACATTAAAAGGATATCAAATACAGAAGATTACAAAAAACAGAGAATATATTTCATTGGAATTCTACACAAGACAAGGTCCTAACCAGTGAGTTCTCTATTAAAGTGCTAAATACAATTGTTCCGTCTCTTCAGCAACAATATGCCCTATTAAACTTCTAGATGCCAAAAATGCTAAAAACACAAAAACTCTGTAGTGCTTTTAAGTAACATCTGCCCACAATAAAGGGTCTCAAAAAGGCCACAAGAGATGCTGTGAAAAAAAAAACTGCAAAAAAAAAAGAATGCCGTAGGGTATGGCCACATATTCACGTTTCCTGATGAAGTTTTGAAACCAAAACCAGGGGTGTATTCAAAACATAGGAGAAGTGGTATATGCCTTTATACTTTCTCTCCTTTTATGATCCACTCCTGATTTTGGATTCCAAAACTACATCAAGAAACCTGAATGTGTGGCCGTACCCTACGGAATTCCTAAATGAACAGACATGGCTTCCCCATTCAGGACTCGCAAGGTTGCAAGTTTTGTCACACACCACATTTGCACAAAAATTTGCAACTTTTTTGTATCACTCTCAGCACTCATCACTGGTGGGAAAGTGTGCATGCTTAGATATGTTAATTAGGTGCCCACCAGGTTCATCAACTGCAACTTTTTAAAAAGGCACAAAAAAGGTGCAATCCTACTCCAGGAGGGAGGTAGCATGCAAAAACTGGAGTAACATCTCCAGCGTATTATCTAAAGATGCAAAAAATGTATCAATGTGCATTTTTTTAAATAAATTTGGCATAAATTATGGCAATGCAGACTCAAGAAAAACTGACTTAAACAATTCCACTCATGATAAGTTCCCTCCAAAGAACGAGTCTTGCTCTGGAGGGTCTGGCACTTTTATATATTACATAATGTTATAATGCTTAATTTCCCTTGTGGTGGCGCTACAGGGGGTACCCTGTAATCATCTTATCTTTGCAAGACCCTACTAAAGAAAAGAAACTGTCTAATAAATGTTAAGAGGGGCTCTTTTTCACTAGCTGAACCATCAGGATTCCAGAATATCTAAAGTAACTGAATTCTGCTGTTTTTCCCTTATAAATAAAATCTTGCCCTTGTATTGTTTTTAACATAGTGGACCCCTTTATTATAGTCACAAAAGTGAACATACAGTATCTCATATCTACAGAATGCCTAATGACAAGTTCAATTTCTATCTCAATGATGATGTCATGCAGACAAGGACATTCTTCAAATGAAACTATAAAAGCTAAGTACCAATAGAAGAAAAATAGACAACAGATTGCCTTGCCAGGGTTGATATATTAAAAAATAATCATTTATTTTCATCTAAGCATAATAAAAATACACTTCAAAGCTTGCTGTGTTGACCCAGACTGATGACACTAATGAAGGAGGTACCTCTGTGCATGGTATGACATTACCAGGGCTGCAACATATCAAGTGTAATTCATACAGCGGACAGCATCTGATTCCATAAGTATTTATTTAGATGGCAATAGGACATTGTAGGCAGGGTTTAATCTAGTTGTGTGTGTAAATCACATAGTACAACTTACCATACAAAATAGAAAAATAAAAAAAAAAAGCAGATCATGTAACACAGCAAGACGCATAATAGTAGTAACATATCAACACATACCACCCTGATACAGCAGAGGGTGTTAAGACTGACCTGACATGGAGTTCTGCATAATACCATAGTAAATCTGAAAAAAAAACAATAACCACAGAAATGTAACAGAATGTAAATAAGTCCAAGTTAACTGGAAGGAAGTAAACTTCTACCAACTATAATAGACTGACCGAGAACAAGGAAGCAGAGCCCAAGCTGTAAAACTAAAAGTAAGGAAGCAAATCAGTACTTTATTTATATAGGGAGCTGCACAGTGAATGGAAAGCAGAAATTGCCACATCTAATAGACTATGATCCAGAAATAAATCACCTGCTAATGCAAGTCAGTTCTATATTTTAAGCAGGTGCCTCATACTAAAAATATACATCCCGATATTGTCCTAATAGCACAAAAGCCCCTTGGTTAATCTACCCTGAAAATCTCAATCATGTGACTTTCGTGACAGCTTGTACCTGTGCAAACCAAATGGTGTCCCTTGGGATTTGAGTCATGTGGCTAAAACTTAACCTGGCTTGGGAGATTTTTTAGAGCACAGAATGTACTTTGATCCTGGCTCAGATAACAGCAGTATTACCTGACAAGAGTTTATGCTACATATATTGTTCAGTCCAGGAAGGCTTCAGGTAGGCCTCAGGGGAGGTGTCTGGTTGACCTCAAAGCTCAACGAAGACATATGATCCCACAGGGAGGGCCTCTGAGTGGGCAAAGGACCCTGGCATCATGTTTTATTATCCTGTCAGTCTTTTTCAGACATAATAATGGGATATCCTGACAAGATTGCAGCCTCACCTAGAAAATGTTCATTTACGCAAAAAAATCAGGAAGTCAGAATTACATGACAGATATTGTGTCTGCTTGTTGTATTTACTTACATCCTTGCCGCCTCCTGTAAAATCCTTTTGTCTATAGTACAGGTAAGAGCTCATGAAACAGATGCACAACTAACCTTCCTCTGTCACAAGAATATGCCTAGATTAACCATTAATGTTCTAGATAACTTCATAACAAGATAGTAGACACCTGTAAACCTAAAATATAGAAAACATTTTATCATCTTAGTCTAGAGCTACACAAAAACTTTTTGTAGGGAGATTTCCCCATTTTCATTATAAAAGGGCTTATCCCATGAAAAAATATTTCTCACCTATCCACAGGATAGATGATTAAATGTCTGGTCACTGGAACCCCACCAATTGCTAGAACAGAGGTATCAAGCGCCATGGTCTTCATCACTGCATGACCACAGCGAGGAAGAGTTTGAATGGTTCAGTTGTCACACATGCATCCTGCCATAGTATTCAATGTCTATAGTGTTGATGGAAACAGTGATCAGTGAGATCCCAGCAGTGGGGCCCCCGTCATCAGTGGACAGGTGACAATTGTCCATGTGGGGCAACCCGTTTATGAAAAAAATCAATAATGCAACAGATTCTTAGGCATGTACAGCAACCACCCTATGTTGCCTCTGTACATAAAAAAATATACTTTATGTATCATTATCAATATATTTGTTTTTGTACCATGTGCCTCTTACTTATTTGCCTCTTGATGTATTTTCAAAACCTCTTTAACTTTTGACGGTTAGATCATGGGACCCACAGTCTCCCACTGAGAGTTTGCTATGTGGATAGGAAGTCAGTTTTTCTAGTCATTCCTATGTGACTGGCGTGCTTTGGGCGAGGGAGGGAATGGACTGCCAGGTCCATCTCATTTATCATTTTCTACGCCTGTTTTAAGTGTAGAAAATGTTCTAAATCTACGCCAGCAAGGAAGCTGGAGTAGATTTAGACTGGCAGTGGATGTGCCAAATATATATAGAGGCCAGCGCCTCTTCATAACTTCGGTGGCGTTATTTAAACCGGCATCTAAAACACCGATCTTAATAAATTACACTCTTATTTTATTTATTTTTTTACATGATAGATAGATAGATTGGAGATAGAGAAAAAAAGACTTTTGGGGTCATTTATTAAGAGTGGCGTTTTAGACACCTGCCTTTATAACCCAGCGTTGGCGCTTGATGCGCCTAAATTATGTACAATTATGTACAATACATGCTGGCCGTGCAACATGCTTTAATCTACACACGCTCCTTTGCTGGCATAGATTTAAATCATTTTCAATCATTTTCAACGCCAAAAACAGGCGTAGAAAATGAAAAAATGAGACAAGCCGGCCAGCCCACCCCCTTCCCTGCCCACACCACGCACCTTTTTCTGCCACATCGGAAAAGTGGCATGAGCTGGAAAAAGATGCCGATTCAGCCGCAAATCCCCTTTGCGACCAAATCTGCAACAAAAGTATGCCAAAAAGTGGCGTACTTCGCATCATAAATGACCCACTTTGTTTTTTGTATTATAGATAGATAGATAGATAGATAGATACAGTGGGATGCGAAAGTTTGGGCAACCTTGTTAAACGTCATGATTTTCCTGTATAAATCGTTGGTTGTTACGATAAAAAATGTCAGTTAAATATATCATATAGGAGACACACACAGTGATATTTGAGAAGTGAAATGAAGTTTATTGGATTTACAGAAAGTGTGCTATAATTGTTTAAACAAAATTAGGCAGGGGAATAAATTTGGGCACTGTTGTCATTTTATTGATTCCAAAACCTTTAGAACTAATTATTGGAACTCAAATTGGCTTGGTAAGCTCAGTGACCCCTGACCTACATACACAGGTGAATCCAATTATGAGAAAGAGTATTTAAGGGGGTCAATTGTAAGTTTCCCTCCTCTTTTTATTTTCTCTGAAGAGTAGCAACATGGGGGTCTCCAAACAACTCTCAAATGACCTGAAGACAAAGATTGTTCACCATCATGGTTTAGGGGAAGGATTCAGAAAGCTGTCTCAGAGATTTTAGCCGTCTTTTTTCACAGTTAGGAACATATTGAGGAAATGGAAGACCACAGGCTCAGTTCAAGTTAAGGCTCGAAGTGGCAGACCAAGAAAAATCTCGGATAGACAGAAGCGACGAATGGTGAGAACAGTCAGAGTCAACCCACAGACCAGCACCAAAGACCTACAACATCATCTTGCTGCAGATGGAGTCACTGTGCATCGTTCAACCATTCGGCGCACTTTACACAAGGAGATGCTGTATGCGAGAGTGATGCAGAGGAAGCCTTTTCTCCGCCCACAGCACAAAAAGTGCCGCTTGAGGTGGGCTAAAGCACATTTGGACAAGCCAGCTCCATTTTGGAATAAGGTGCTGTGGACTGATGAAACTACAATTGAGTTATTTGGCCATAACAAGGGGCGTTATGCATGGAGGAAAAAGAACACAGCATTCCAAGAAAAACACCTGCTACCTACAGTAAAATATGGTGGTGGTTCCATCATGCTGTGGGGCTGTGTGGCCAGTGCAGGGACTGGGAATCTTGTCAAAGTTGAGGGACTCATGGATTCCACTCAGTATCAGCAGATTCTGGAGACCAATGTCCAGGAATCAGTGACAAAGCTGAAGCTGCGCCGGGGCTGGATCTTTCAACAAGACAACGACCCTAAACACTGCGCAAAATCCACTAAGGCATTTATGCAGAGGAACAAGTACAACGTTCGGGAATGGCCATCTCAGTCCCCAGACCTGAATATAATTGAAAATCTGAGGTGTGACTTAAAGAGAGCTGTCCATGCTCGGAAGCCATCAAACCTGAATGAACTAAAGATGTTTTGTAAAGAGGAATGGTCCAAAATACCTTCAACCAGAATCCAGACTCTCATTGGAACCTACAGGAAGCGTTTAGAGGCTGTAATTTCTGCAAAAGGAGGATCTACTAAATATTGATTTCATTTCTTTTTTGTGGTGCCCAAATTTATGCACCTGCCTAATTTTGTTTAAACAATTATAGCACACTTTCTGTAAATCCAATAAACTTCATTTCATTTCACAAATATCACTGTGTGTGTCTCCTATATGATATATTTAACTGACATTTTTTATTGTAACAACCAACGGTTTATACAAGAAAATCATGACGATTAACAAGGTTGCCCAAACTTTTGCATCCCACTGTAGATAGAATCGAATCGAAGAATGAACCAGCACCTCCATGTGGATACATTAAAAGCAGGTGCAAGCTACCATGGCTATTATATATGTAGAACTAGAAGTAGCAGCACACCACTATATGCACGAAGAATGCATGACTGCTATACTTACCATTATATGCAGTATGTCCCATCTGTTAGAAGCCACCTTGTCGATTGGTAGATGAGCCCGACATATTTTTAATCAATAATATGCACTAAGAGCTTCTACTTTGTCTCATAGTAAGTATAGCAGTCATGCATTCTACTTTTTTCACATATTTATCGTTTACTTGTGCATTAGTGCATATAGTGGTGTGCTGCTACTTCTAGTTCTACATATATAATAGCCATGGTAGCTATCCACCTGGAGGTGCTGGTTCATTCTCTGATTATTGCTATATACATATAGGGGAACAGGCATCCTCTGTGAACCTAGCACTCCCCCCCTCCCACCTGCCTGGTGCTTTTAATCGGGAATATAACGATAGCTGGATGCTCCTTTGACCGACAATCTTGTAGGATACAAGCATGTGTTAGAGTAGGTCCCGTCTGTTAGAAGCCACCTTCTCGATTGGTAGATGAGCCCGACATATTTTTGATCAATAATATGCGCTAAGATCTTCTACTTTGTCTAATAGTAAGTATAGCAGTCATGCATTTGACTTTTTTCACATATTCACGGTTTACTTCTGTCTTAGTGCATATAGTGGTGTTGGTGTGCTGCTACTTCTAGTTCTAGATAGATAGATAGAGTTGAACAAAAGCCACACAAATAAACAAAAGTGGGTGCCAGCGTTCACAGATCCCGATGCAAGATCCACACAAATAAAATGAGAAACCGCAGCACTCCAAAATGATGAAAAAGTACACAAAAGTATATTTGAGAAAGGTCCTGTGAGAGGACTGAAATGTTGCATCTGTTCACAATAAAAGATTTTATGCTGTTTCATCATTTTGGAATGCTGCGGATTTCTTATTTTAGATAGATAGATAAAAGTTAGATAAATAATAGATAGATAGATAGTAGATAGCTAGATAATAGAAAGACAGATAATAGATAGATAGATAGATAGATAGATAGATAGATAGATAGATAGATAGATAGATAGATAGATAATAGAAAGACAGATAATAGATAGATAGATAGATAGATAGATAGATAGATAGATAATAGAAAGACAGATAATAGATGGATAGATAGATAGATAGATAGATAGATAGATAGATAGATAGATAGATAATAGATGGATAGATAGATAGATAATAGAAAGACAGATAATAGATAGATAGATAGATAGATAGATAGATAGATAGATAGATAGATAGATAGATAATAGATGGATAGATAGATAGATAGATAGATAGATAGATAGATAGATAGATAGATAATAGATAGATAGATAATAGATAGATAGATAGATAGATAGATAGATAGATAGGAGATAGATAGATAGATAATAGAAAGATAGATAGATAATATAATAGATAGATAGATAATAGATAGATAGATAGATAGGAGATAGATAGATAGATAGATAGATAGATAGATAGATAGATAGATAGGAGATAGATAGATAGATAGATAGATAGATAGATAGATAGGAGATAGATAGATAGATAGATAGATAGATAGATAGATAGATAGATAATAGAAAGACAGCTAATAGATGGATAGATAGATAGATAGGAGATAGATAGATGATAGATAGATAGATAATTATTAGATAGATAGATAGATAGATAGATAGATAGATAGATAGATAGATAGATAACTGTAAGATGGAAAAACAGGCGTAGAAAATAATAAATGATATGGGCCCACCCCCTTCCCGGCCCACACCACGCCCCCAGATTCTGCCAGAAATCCCCTTTGCGACCGAATCTGCGTCAAAAGTACGCCAAAAAGTGATTGATAGCTAGACAGAGAAAGAAAGAAAAACAAACTAGTACAAAACGTACAGCTTCAAGCTAATGTGACTGGAGAAAAATCAGGAGTGCTTTGGGAAATAACTAATGACCTTTTAAACTGTAAGGCAAAATATAAGAAAAGCCGGTAGGATTGCTGCCTAGTTCAGCCTTTGTGTAGCTTGGGCAGAACATTATTTTGATATAAACTACCAGGGTTTTGAACTGAATTATTTAGAGGTATAAGTTAGCTCAACGACAGGTGTTCCATTTATGCAGATGGCAAGATAAATTATTCAGAACTGGAGACAGGTAAAACAGACGGGAAAGGGAGCCAAAGCAAGACAGCCAAAGGGCGGCTCTTATACAATTACCTAACAGAATAAATGCCCCTTTCTGTGAGCTTCAGAGAGAGAAGAAACATGGAGCCATGCTTGTAACACATGTTGCTGCATGATAATCTTTCTTTTTTTTTTGCAGTGATCATCTGCATTAACCACAGTTCCTTCCCATAGGGGGCAGTGTGTCCTCCTTTTCCACTGTAATAACCTAAATGTACTTGCAGTACGTATTGAATATCAGTAATCTGTATTGACTTTATGTTTATTTATTTTATTTATTATACTTACTTATATAGCGCTGACATATTCTGCAGTGCCTTACAGAATCTAGCATCACATATTTTTAATTTTGCCTCCATGATTATTCAAATAGTCTCTATACACACTACGCATTGTGAAATTTTGACATATATCCTCATAAAATCTGGGTTATTGTATTTTTATTATATAAAAAAAATGTTGCTTTAAATAATAATATAATTCATATTAATACTTTATAGCTGTGTAATAATAAATTATTCCAGTAAAAGATACGTCAGAAATGGGTTTTTCTTCTATATAGGTAAGGCCATCAAACATGCAATTACCAGCATATCATGCATTATGCCAATTGAAATGGAGTTAAACAAATTTCAGTAATGCTAGTGCATAAACAGACGAGGAGGCAAGATGGCAGCCTAGGTACCAGCACTGGAAAGTAATAGAAAGACTGTAGAAGGGATTCATAGAATACCGTATTTTTCTCCCCATAAGACCCATTTTTTCCCCCCAAAGTGGGGGGAAAATGTTGATGCATCTAATGGGGTGAATACTAATGAGTGCTTCTATTATGGAAGCGCTCATTAGTACCGGAGGACCAGGAAGCGGTGAAGGCTCTGTACTCACGGCTTCCTGGTCCTCGGCTGTCGGCTGTGCTGTGGCTGCGCACAGTGTGAGGGCGTGCTGTGACCTCACGCTGTGCACGCCAGTTCACAAACACAGCAGACAGCAGGAGGAAGAAGATCGCGGGCTGTGAGGAGCGGCAGCGTCCAGGAACAGGTAAGTGGGTTTTTTATTTTATTTGATCTGTGGCATAGGGGCTCATAAATGGCATAGGGGCTCATAATGGAGTCTTATAAGTGACATGGGGGCTCATAATGGAGTCTTATAAGTGACATGGCAGCTCATAAATGGCACTAGAGCTTATGAATGACATGGGGGTTCATAATGAGGGCTCATAAATGGCACTGGGGCTCATAGATTGCATGGGGGCTCATAAAAGGTGCTGATAAATGGCATGGGGGCTCATAATGGGGGCTGATAAATGGCATGGGGGCTCATCTGAGCCATGGGGGCTAATCTGGCATGGGGGGTTGATCTGAGGCATGGGAGGCTGATCTGAGGTCTTACTGGGGTCTTATGAACATTGGGGGTCTGCTCTGAGGTCTAATTGAGGGTCTTATTAACATTGAGGGTCTGATTGGGGCTGTCAGATGATCTGAGGGCCTGATCTGAGGTCTAATGAAAAATATGTTTTTCTTATTGTCCTCCTCTAAAATGGGCCGGTGCGCCCTTTCTATAGGGCAAAAAATACGGTACATTAGTCTACTCCACATTTATTAATAATGACATATTTCACACTAATGAAATTGGAGAGAGAAATTGGAGAGAATAGTACCTAATTTATTAAAATGTGCGCATGTCTAATAATAAATCTTGTTTGAAGTTCTTTTTCCACTTACTATGAGCAGATTTACTGTACATAACTTTTGCTTTTTATATATGAGTCTAAAATTGTTGTATATTTACACAACTTGTTCAGCAAATCTTTAGCAATGTTTGCACACTTTTGGATGCAACATTTTAACATATGCATTATCCGTTGTAATACGGGTGTGCTATGACATTTTTGCATGTGATAAATTCATCCAGGTCATGGTAGATCAGTAGTAAGGCCTCGTCCACATTTCCGTGTCAGTGACACATCCGTGAAAAAAAGCGTACGTATTTCATCGGTGAGGATGTTAGCGAAGGATCTGTGGTTGGTCCATGTGTTTGTTTTTACCATCCATGTGTCATCTGTAATTCAGCTGAAAATACATTTCCATAGAATCTCCCTTTAGTCTTCAGTATCAAAGTAGTGCATGTCTCTGTGATTTTTTTACTGACCCATGGTGAGTAAAAAAAAAACTGAAATGTGAACAAACACATCTAAATCAATGGGTACGTGTGATGTCTGTGGAGAATGCGGGCATCACACATCAGTGAAAAACGGAAATGTGGACGAGGCCTAAGTCAGTACCACGAGTGGAAATTCCTCTCATCTATGTGGTTGTGATGTAGGGTGTGGATTTTGTGAATGCCAAAAGTTTTGCAGATCAAATACTTTATTCTTTTATCTTAAAGCAGTTGTGCAGCCAGTACATATTGATGATCTATCCTCCCGGCACCCCTGTAGATCAGCTTTTTGAAGAGGATACGCATTTTACTACTCGTCGCAGTGTAATTACAAGTGATTGGTTCATTCACTTGAATAGATCAGTGCCCCCCACTGATCAGATGTTTACAACCTATCCTGAGAATAGGTCCTCAACAGGAGTGTAGCTAGAACTGACTGCAAAACAGCATATTTTGGTATGCCTCCCCAAGAAAATCTTGGCACTGTAAGTGTGCATATGTAAGAGTGGGTTCACATCACGTTTTTGCCATCTGTTTGACGTATAGTGTACATGGTAAAAAACAACAAAAAAACATAAACACAGAACACCACAATTTTGTATCCTGCAGGGTCCAGTAAAAAATGGATATGTGAACTTTGTTTTACAATGGAACTCTATGGTGACGGACACAACTGTATGGTATCTGAGGCATCTGTTAATGTATACATTTTTTTGTATACGTTAAACGGATGGCAAAAATGTGATGTGAACCCTGCCTTAGTGCCAGAATAAGCACTAGTGCACAGCAGGCAGAGAAGGGAGGCAGCCATGTACTGCATGCTATAGTACAGAAAGCTGTCAGAGCGCACAGCCTGGTCCTGGTGGTCTGGGGTGAGGACTGTGTTCTACAAGGATCATTTAGTCTTTTGGGAAATACAGGACAAAGTATAATATACTAGAAGTTAAATACTGTAAAGATATTAGTCCTACTCCCGAATAGTGATGGACGAACATCTGCCGGGACGGTTCGCGAACGCTATCGCACGAACGCGATAAAATGTTCAGCTCATATTTGCAGCCAAGAAATAATTACTAGAAGTGCACAAATAGTCCCACAACTTGGACAGTGACATACCAGATGTACTGTATTATTCGAAATTGCGATCTCCATTTGCGATCTGCCGATCAGATGCTGATGATCTATCCATAGGATAGATTATCAGTTAAAACAAAGTGAAGAACCCCTTTAACCAAAAAGCATAGATGTGGTAGGCAATAACAAGTGCTCGGCGGCACTAAATCAGGTGCTCGGAGGCACCAAATCAGAAACCATATGTCCTACCACAATCCGGGGGGTTCTAGTGCACATCCATGAATCCTGGAGGTAAAGCAAAAAACATCTATCCCTGGGCTAGATGATGATGTGGTATTGAAGGACAGGGTGGGCAAAGAACTGTCCCTGATATTGCCCTACAGGGGGGTGCTATTCTGGCCCTTATAGCCTAACCACAGACCACCCGCCCTGATAAGAGCGACCCCGTCCGGAACCTTATCCTATATAAGCCCCTAGCCCTGAGGCCCCTGACTTCCAGGTGATCACTATATAGATCTATGTGTTTTTGACTCATTGTAAAAGTATAAGTATATCGCACCCCTCAGTATATCACATATTTAGATAGCACATCTATACAAGTCCTTAAAAGGACTTTTGTGGCCCTATTAGCTAGCGTTTGGTGTCCCTAACAGCCTGTCCCTGCTCCACTCAGCAACCTCTCCCTACACTGGCAAAACACTGAATGTAAAATGGCGGCCAGATCAGGTTTATTTATAAGGTAGGGGGTATATCCATGTGCTGAAATGTCTCAATTGGCTGTCCTGTACCACCTGATGGATGTGTCATGGGTCAAAGTTCTTCATAATGTAAAAGAATATGGCGGACGCAAATTTCTCCATATGTTCACATGTTCGGCGAATCGCAAACACGCAAAGTTCGCCGCGAAACGACCGCCGGGCGAACCACAAGGCCATCTCTACTCCCGAATAAGAATACATTTAGTGATTATATATTACCAACACACACAACCTAAATAATACCGTCTTACTGGGTAATAGCTCATACCACAACTGGATAACAAACACTGTAACATTATGGCATCATACCGTAACTGGATGACACCACCATACACTGGATAACACCTCCAAACAGTGACCGAATAAAGCCTCCATACAGTGACTGGATAACACTGCCATACACTGGATAACACCTCCATACAGTGACTGGATAACACCACCATACACTGGATAACACCTCCATACAGTGACTGGATAACGCCGCCATACACTGGATAACAGCTCCATACAGTGACCAGAGAACTGCCATACAGTGACAGGACAACACCTCCATACAGTGACTGGATAATGTAGCCATACACTGGATAACACCTCCATACAGTGAACGAATAACACCTCCATACAGTGACTGGATAATGCATCCATACACTGGATAACACCTTCAAACAGTGACCAGATATGCTGCCATACACTGAATAACATGTTATAAGGGGGCACAGTATTGAGTATAAGAGGGCACAGTACAGGGCAGAGGCATTTCTAGGGTTTCAAAAGATCCGGGGCCCAAGCCCCAATGAATATAGCCCAATTATCTAAGTCGAACCTACCTTCCCCACACATCACATTTTATTGTACTTGCTATACAGCAGCACACACCTCTCACATCCAGTGCCTCCCAGATGATGTCTCCTCTGATGTAGATCTTCTCTGTCATCATCTTTTCCATTCGGTCCGGACAACTTCTTTCAGCCGCGCCTCGTCTCTGCAGAGTGTGACACACAGGCATCCTAGCTTCCTCACATTTCTATCATCATCCACCAACCTGGAGTCCCAACTGTGTTATCATTCTGCTCGCTGTGCTCCTCAATACCCTAAATACTATGCTGAAGAAATAATATTGCTACAGATAGCCCCCCCCCCCATAGTAATAGTGCTCATCAAAGTCCGACCAATATAAATTCTCTTCTAGAATGCCCTCATTAGTAATACTGCCCCCTACAGTGCCCCCAACCGTGCTAATGCTCCCGTAGAGTTCTTCCATTAGTAGAAGAGCCCTCCAATATTAGCAATGCCCTCACAGAGCCCCCAGTAGAAATATGGCCCCGTATTATTTCCCCAGTAGTAATAAAGCTCTGTACAGACCCCTCAGTAGTAATAAGGCCCCCCATAGTGCTCTTAGTAGAAATAAGGCGGATCTATAAGTCACTCCTATAGAGCCCCCAGTAGTAATAAGAACGCCTATAATGTCCCCTGTATTTAAAATGCCCCTACAGTACCCCCATTATTTATATTGCCCCCTACTGTTATAATGTTTGCCCTAAAAAGCCCTAAGTATTTATAATGCCCGCTGCAGTGCCCCCTGTAATTATATTCCTCCCTTTAGTGTCCTCAGAAATCATAATTCCTCAGCTCCTCCACCATACAGTCCAAAATAAATAACACTATTTGCCATAGAGTTCCATGTAAATAACATTACACCATCTCTCCATCCGCCTCCAATATACAGCCCCATGTAAATAACATCCCCTTCTATCTAAAGCCCCCTCCAAAATAAAGTCCCATGTAAATAACATCACTTTCCTCCCTTCAACCCCTCCAATATACAGTCCCATGTAAATAACATCACCCCCTCCCCAGCCGTCTTCAACATTCAGTCCCATGTGAATAACATCATTCCCTCCCACAACCCCTCCAACATACAGTCCCATGTAAATAACATCACCCCCTCCCACATCCACCATCAACATACAGTCCCATGTAAATAATATCATCCCCTCCCCAGCCACTTCAAACACACAGTCCCATGTAAATAACATCACCCTGCCCCAGCCACCTCCAACATGCAGTCCCATGTAAATAGCATCACCCCCTCAACATTCAGTCCCATGTGAATAACATCAATACACCCCACTCCAACATCCAGTCCTATGTAAATAACATCCCTCCCTTCTGCCCTAACATACAGTGGCATTTAAATAAGTACAACTCCCAGCATTACTCTGCCTCTCACACTGAGTAATCTACCCCTTCACTTACCTCTCGTATAGCAGACCTCACCACAGCTTCTTCCCCAGGACTTCTCCTCTTCACTGCTGAGCGCTGTCCTCTCCTGCACTGGTCACATCATCGCAGGTCCTTCTCAACCACTGCCTTCAGCACTCATCACATGGACTGTGATGTCATCACAGGTCCTTTAGCTCTTCCAGTGCATTAGATTCAAGGACAGCAATACAGTTGTATCTATCTGGCAGGCTGTACATTTGGGGCCAGGGACAAAACATCTGGGGAGCCCCTGGTACAGGAAATGACTATGGGGCACAGTACAAGATATGGTAAGGGGGCACAATGCAGGGTATAACGGGGCATAGTACAGGGTAGGGGGCACAGTCACGTGACCCAGTGATGTTACAAGGTCCTTATGCTGCATGCAATTTAGAGACCACCATAATGATAGGCAGAGGAGTGAGACAGTTGAACGGGGCTCTGGATGGACAAGAGGGTTGTACACAGCAAGTAGGTGAAAGGGCCTCTGAGGGGGATTCAAACAAAAAGTAGGTGGCAGGAGGTCTGTGCAGAGCAGCAATAGGAGATGGGAGGGGTGGAACAGGAGCTATAGCAATGCTTCTGGTCCTCAATATGTACTGGCTTCACAACCCCTTTAAGGGTTCTCTCACAAGAGGCACAGTCACTTCAACAGTTTTGAGTTGCACACCACAGACCAGTGGACACCATTTTCTTAAAACAATAAAGATCACTCACTATTCCATATAAGATCCTGCCCAGGGGACGTAAACTGTGCCAGAAATCTTTTGACATGTCTCTCTGTGTGTCCGGACGCTTTTGCCATACCAATGATTATAGGCATGGCTCCAGGCCTAGCTGGGAAAAATAACAGTCCTCCTTTCTCAGGGAGGAACTGTTTCTCTGGAGGCATGCTGGCACAATATTGCACCAGTTATTTGGGCTACCACGGTCTTGGGTCCTTCTCTCAGGGTTTCCTACTCTTGCACTGGGACAGCGGAGCAAATACACGTGGTAGCGCTCTGCTACCACAGTATCTACTCACTCTTTATTGCAGGGGTACTCAACTAGTTTTATTAAAGGTCCACATACCTGGGTCTGCAGTCAGGTGAAGGTCCGAGCTGAACGCCAACAGTAAAGATGCCATGCGATCATGTGATCCATGCGCGTGGGGCGCTCTGACGTTATAGTGGAGCGCCCCGGGTAAGTCCCAGAATTAGTAATGGCCACATTAGTGCCCCAGTAAGAATAATGCCCCCAGTAAGAGTAATGCCCCCATTAGTGCCCCCCTTCTCTGCTTTTGCAAAAAAAAAAATAGCATTCACCTGGCTGCGGTGAACATTCGCTGCTGACTGCAAGCTCAGGACCGGTGCTCCAACGTGATGACGTCTTGTAGGTCCTGTCCTGAGCTTCTAGTCAGCAGGGAGTGTTTTCCACAGCGTCAGCAAATGGAGGTGGAGGTACCGTAATTTTATTTATTTTTTTACTAGCACAAGTAGCGGTGGAGGTAACGGCTGTACTAATGGGCGTTCCATGATGGAAGCGCTTATTAGTAAGGGTACTTTCACACTTGCAGCAGGACGGATCCGACAGGCTGCTCACCCTGTCAGATCCATCTTGCCACTACTTCGCCGTGCCGCTGCTCTGTGCCCATCGACTATAATGGGGATGGGGGCAGAGCTACGGCACAGCACGGTGAGAGGCCGCCAGACTAAAAGTACTACATGTCCGACTTTTTCGTCTGGCGGCCTCACGCCGTGCACTGCCATGCTGCGCCGTAGCTCCACTCCCGCTATAGTCAATGGGGAGTGGCAGTCCGGCGAAATAGCGGCAGGACGGATATGACAGGGTGAACAGCCTGTCGGATCCGTCCTGCCGCAAGTGTGAAAGGAGCCTAACAGTCCTTACAGGAAAATTCTGGCACCGGCAAGGGAACTAAAATACCAGCCTTGCTGGTGAACTACTGTCCGGGTGGCAACCCAAGCCACAGAACAGACATATGATAGTTTTGTTCAACATCCAATTCCCATTATTGGGGGATTGGATGCGGCCCCTTAATTACAATGGGGCCACAAGAGATGCAGACACCACACTGTGTGCTGTCTGCATCTTTTTCCGCTCCATTGAAACTAAGGGGTCCGCATCCAATGCCCCAATAATGGGAATTGGATGCGGAACAAAACTATCATGGTTTGATGGGGCTTTATCACTTTATTTAATCAGATTACCTTTAATTTTAGAGAAGATGGCCCAGGAGAGGTGGGAACACGACACTGACTAGAGTCCTTTCCTGCAGTCAGTGACGTGTTCCCGCCTCTCTGAAGCCCTCTCCACGCCCCCCTTCCTTCCCAAATGTGACATTTATTTCATTGGTGGCAGTGGTGATGTCCCTCCCTCTCCAGCATCACGTAAGTGTCCTTTGGAGCTTGAAGCTCCCTTACGTGCTGCCGCTGCTGCAGGGGAGGAGGGACCTGTGAGCGCACTGAGGGAGAAAGCGCTGGTGCCTGCATGTGGAGGGAGCCGTCTCTCACTGCTCCCCTGGGAAGGAGGAAGAAGTGCGCCGGTAAGCTCCTCCTCCTGCACGTACCAGAGTGTGCAGGAGAGGAGGAGCGCTACATGTGCAGTGCTCCAGACAAAAAAAAATGACCAGGAGCCATTGGCTCCTAAACTAAAAAATTTAGGAGCCAAATTACATTTATTAGTCGCCAAATTTAAAATGTATATAATTTAAAAAAAAAGGACTTTGAGAAGATGAGACGCAGGTCCCAGTAGTGAGCCAGCACTACATATAGGAAAAAACAGCACCACATGCCTCTCACATCCAGGGACATCTTCTGGGGGACAAGGTGACTAAAAATGGCGAATTGCGTGGTTTAGAGTTTTTTTTTTCTGTTACGGCCTTCACCGAGCGGGAATATTTTTTTATATTTTAATAGCTCACACTTTTTGGGACATGGCGATATGTAATAGGTTTATTCTTTATTGTTTGTAAATTTTATATGTAAAACTAGGAAGGGGGCCATTTAAACTTTTAGTATTTTGGTGTTTTTTTTTTACTTTTTATTTAATAACCATTTCTTCCCTTAGGGACTAGAACCTGGATCTTTTCATCCCTTGTGCTATTCACCCTGATAGATCTCTATCAGGGTGAATAGGAGCTCACACTCTCCCTGTGCTCTGTGCACACGGCAGCAGGGAGCTGAACATGGCAGCCAGGGCTTCAATAGCGTTTTGGCTGCCATGGTAACGATCTGAGCCCCAGCAGTGTAATCTGCCACTGCGACCAATGAAGGGGATGGGACCCTGTGGCCACCATATAACAATGAAGGGGGGGGGGGCGACGACTTGTGGCCAGTGATAATGGGGGGGGGGGAGCACTGCGCCACCAATGAATGTAATTAAAAAGAGGACCTTTCGTGGGTCCAAAGAATATGAACTTAGTAGCAGGCTGCATAGAGCGGCGCCCAGGGATCTAAGTGCACTTACTATTATTCCTGGGCGCCGCTCCGTTTGTCCTCTGTGGCCCCCGGTATTTTCAGAATTCAGAGGAAGGAGGAGGAGACGCCAGTGTCTCTCAGTCTCCCTGACAGCAGCGCTGTCCAATCACAGCGCAGAGCTCAGAGCCAGGGAGAAAAAAAACTCCCTGGCTCTGAGCTCTGCGCTGTGATTGGACAGCGCTGCTGTCAGGGAGAAGGAGAGACACTGGCGTCTCCTCCTCCTTCCTCTGAATGCTGAAAATACCGGGGGCCACAGAGGACGAACGGAGCGGCGCCCAGGAATAATAGTAAGTGCACTTAGATCCCTGGGCGCCGCTCTATGCAGCCTGCTACTAAGTTCATATTCTTTGGACCCACCAAAGGTCCTCTTTAACTCCTTCATACAATTGTCTGCAGCGGTATAACAGACCCGGCCTCAATAACAGGGCATGCGATCTGTGGCACCTGAGGGGTTAATTGCCGCGTATCGCATGCCCTGCGTGCCGGGTCTGTGATACCGCTGCCTATACTTATGTTTTACATTCATTGGTGGCGCAGTGGCGACAGCTCCTCCCCTCCTCCTCCCCTGCTATCTCCCCATTGGTGGTAGTGGCGGCCGCGTCACAGTGGAGAGGGAGCGACTCCTTCCTTCTCCACTGTGCTGTGCTACTGAAGGGAACTTAGGCTGCGCAGGATCGCGGCGGTACAGTGACACACAGTGTGCAGGAGAGGAGGAGCGCTCTGAAGGATGGCCGGGGTCCGGACAACTGGCGGCCGCGGTCCGTATTTGGACCGCGGTCCGCCAGTTGAGTACCCCTGCTTTATTGCCTTACAATTTTTTAGGCCCATTTAGTAGTCACATTCTAGCTGTATCATTCTGGTCCAGTCTAACAGCATCATAATCCAGACTCTTTACCAGGGGCTGGCAATCTTTTTGATATGGTCTGCCAATTAAAAATCAAAGCACACTGAAGTTCTCGGTTGTGCTTTGTATTGCAGGACATTTATGTAACACAAGGTTTATGTGACATACAGTAAACCAGTGTATGAGGACTAATGAATGGGGGACCAATGTGTGGGGGACCAGTATATGGGCCCCCCCACCAAGCATACACCTCCTGACAGTGGCAGGGGAGGGCAGGTCTTAGTCAATTTAACTGACTGAGTGGGGGCTGTCCTCCGCCAACCACTGTAAGTGTATGGTTAGTGGGGGGTACCCATTTACAGTCCCCCATAGACTTTTCCCAGGTCTCATTACACTTTTAACAACACTATTTTATATTCTCTTTAAATTATGTGGCTATCTGTACATATACACTCTCCAACTTGGATGCATAGTTAGTGCTGGGAACCGCTCCCTCTTAATTCCTTCAGCGGCTCATGAGCTTAATATCCGGGAGGACTGAAACATCCAGCGTGATCAAGCTGTATATATTATGTACATCTACAATTGAATCATTTCATTATTTATCTCATCCATTTGAAACCTAATATTAGAGTTACAGTATTTTGCACCAATAAAAGGATTTAATCACTTGGCATCCAAGTTGGAGAGTGCGGGATTTTCCTTTATAATATTGGTGGGCTAAGCATCCCTTTCCAAGCACCTCCAGCCCTTGAGTGCGACCTATTCCTACCTATGTATAATTCAGAAATATACAGTATCTCATTGAAAAACAGCTTAGACTACTGATACTGAACATCACAGTGCACTTTGCACACTTCACAACATAGCTCCCTACAGAATCTGTTTGAAATATATACTCCTGTCCACTATACGTATGAAAAGAAGGAGTTTCAGTGACCCTACAGCAGTAACTGAGCCTAAAGAGGACTCTACCGTCTTCACCAGCGGTTACTGTGCTAATCACCTGCTGTCTTCATGATGAACAACTTTGCCTCCAGTCAAAAGTGCTTCATGTGATTTTATCATGCTTCGCCATCAGGTAAATTAGACAGATAACAAGTCTCATCTGTGATGCCCCAGGGAGGTATCAGCAAGAACAAGCAAATCTTCTTGCATAAGCTTACCATATGTGCTCTGTAAAAAATGAAGCTTGTAAAGATGAAATATCATATACAGAGATATAGTCATCTAGACGGTTTAAAAAAAAAATCGGTGATATATGTCAAGTAGTGTTGAGCAAATCGAAGCCAAATGAATTGACTTTGATCCGAACTTCAGGAAAAATTCACTTGGCAGGGTAGCTCAATTTCCTCGTGCTTCGTGGTAATGAATCTATTTTACCTGCAATGGCAGTAAAAAAATACATACTCACCTCATCCATTGACTCGTGGAGAGGCTATCGTGGCCATCTTGATTGAAGATACCGCGTGAAATCTTGTGCGTCGACCACAATCAGCGATGAACTCGGTATCTGAGGGGTTCAATGACGGGGAGCGGCCCGATCATCATTCCCCATCATTTCGTCTGCTATATACAAAGGAATGCGCTTTTGCAATTAAATGATTCGTCACAAGTTGAATTTGTTTGTGAAATTCGGCAAAGCAGCCAAATCAAAATTTTTATAACTTCTGGTGTTAAAAGGCAGAAAAAAATGATAGGTGACACATTCCCTTTAAGTCCTGGAAAGCTCATCTATTAGTCAGTCACCTTATCTATTAGCCAGTGTGGAGAGTGGCTACAAGAGCATATCTCTCCCCGGAAGACAAGGCATTTCCATGCATTACACAGGTAGCAGTTCCACGGAAGCAATCCAGAGGTATTTGTCATCTACTGAAAGTGGTTAAAACACCATGTCAATGGATGAGCTGGCCCACTATGTAAACACTTACTGATCAGTGGTGCTGATCATCTGGAATAAACCAAATCATTGGGCTTATTCTAGATCATGTGCTCTACTGATTGCCCAATGGCCGTAATGAAGCAAGGCTGCAGCTATCCATATACATTTCTAGATGTTGTGCCTTGAGTGTAACCAAAGTAGGTGAGATGAACTAAGAGATGGATCATACATGCCCTGCCATTGGAGTTCCATGTCTCTGATATTTAAGATATTTGTATAGCATGCAAATAAATAAATAAATAAATAATGTGTTTGTTATCTCTTCTGTATATATACAGACTAGAATATCACCAGTAGTAACTTATGAGGATAAACCTTGACATTAGTCAAGCATTTAAAAAGCATTTCAAATTTGGGAGGTACTATCTCTCCTTGGTGACTTAGGCCTCTCACCCAGTTAAGCCAGTACTCTCTGCTCTGCACTGATGAGGGGTAATCACCTCAAAACAGCTGTCTGCAGATGAGATGCTGGCTTATCTAATATCCGAGTCATGTCTCAAGGCCTATTTAAAGGGTTGAACATTGATTTATAGAATAGCTGCCTGACATCTGGTGGCATTGGAGGCAGGGCTTATTAAGAGCTCATTAGCATCCCTTTCTTCGTAGCCACGTGGGCCATAGACACAATGGACAGGAGAGGACTCACTGACTTTTACAGGAAGCTTTTCTAGGCATGCTCTGTGACCTGTGCAGAGGTCAGGGAAAGAATAGATAAGCTGTGACAATTCCCTATGTGAACAATGGATCTTATGTCATTGTAATCCTGCCTGTGATAATTATGATCAAAAGTGATCTGAACAGACCAAGAAATTGCGCAGATTGTTAGGTTTAGTGGCCAGTAAAAAGAAAACTAAAAAAAAATTCAGAATTTTTTAATTTTCCAAGATATAGGTAGTGATAAGGAAAATAAAAAATAACATCACCAAAAATTCTTGAAAAATACAGTATGTAGAACATAAAAACTTGATTTAAACAATTAGGCCCCTTTCACACGGGCGAGTATTCCGCACGGATGCGATGCGTGAGTTGAACGCATTGCACCCGCACTGAATCCTGACCCATTCATTTCTATGGGGCTGTGCACATGAGCGGTGATTTTCACGCATCACTTGTGCGTTGCATGAAAATCGCAGCATGCTCTTCTTTGTGCATTTTTCACGTAACGCCGGCCCCATAGAAATGAATGGGGTTGCGTGAAAATCCCAAGCATCCGCAAGCAAGTGCGGATGCGGTGCGATTTTCACGCACGGTTGCTAGGTGACGATCGGGATGGGGACCCGATCATTATTATTTCCCCTTATAACATGGTTATAAGGAAAAAATAATAGCATTCTGAATACAGAATGCATAGTAAAATAGGGCTGGAGGGGTTAAAAAATAAAATAAAAAAATTTAACTCATCTTAATCCACTTGTTCGCGCAGCCGGCATCTCTTCTGTCTTTATCTGTGAGCAACAGGACCTTTGATGACGTCACTACGCTCATCACATGATCCATCACCATGGTGATGGATCATGTGATGGACCATGTGATAAACGCAGTGACGTCATCAAAGGTCCTGTTGCTCACAGATAAAGACAGAAGAGATGTCGGCTGCGCGAACAAGTGGATTAAGGTGAGTTAAATTATTATTATTATTTTTTTAACCCCTCCAGCCCTATTGTACTTTGCATTCTGTATTCAGAATGCTATTATTCTCCCTTATAACCATGTTATAAGGGGAAATAATACAATCTACACTACAACTAACCCAAACCTAAACTTCTGTGAAGAAGTTCGGGTCTAGGTACCACAGTCGGTTTTTTATCACGCGCGCGAAAAACACATTGCACCCGCGCGATAAAAACTGAACATCGGAACGTAATCGCAGTCAAAACTGAATGCAATTGCGTTCCTACTCGCGCGGGTTTGCCGCAATGCACCGGGACGCATCCGGACACGCCCGTGTGAAAGAGGCCTTAGTCATTTTCTGATGACACTTTCCCTTTAAATATTGATGCCCTATCCTTCAATGATTAGTAGGGGTATGTCCCCTGTCAATCAGTACAATCAAGTGAAAGGAGCTAAGCTGTAGAGTACCAGGCAGAGGCAACCCTATGGATGAGCTGCTGCGCCTGTGTATTCAAGCAATAGGCTTCAACATCCTAACAACATGGTCGCCTTCAATGTGCTGATCGGCAGAGATCCAGGAAGTCAGATCCCCACTAGTGTTGAGCGAACCCGAATTGTAAAGTTCGGGTCTGTACCGAACTTTACGATTTTTGGTACCCGGACCCGAACCCGAACTTTGCCGGAAAAGTTTGGGTTCAAATTCGGTGTTCGGGCATTTAATAAAGATTGTTGAAAGGCTGCAGGGCAGCCAATCAACAAGCTTTTAAGCTGTGTGCCCTTAGAAGCCATCACAGCCATGCCTACTAATGGCATAGCTGTGATTGGCCAGTGCATTATGTGACCCAGCCTCTATATAAGCTGGATTACGTGTAGCACTGCCCATCAGCTCTCAGTAGTGAAGGGACAAAAAACAGGCAGCTGAAGTGGGGGACAGTGTTAGTGCAATTTTTTGTGGGTGCAATAAACCATCTTTGCACCCCTGACACAGCAAGATAATCATAAATCTGGCTGTTAATTCTGTGGGTGACCTACAGCGATTTTTTTGTGTGGGTGCAATGCAACATTGTACTTTGTACCCCTGACACACAAATATAATAGTTAATCCGTCTGTTAGCTAGGTGCACGTCATATACCCATTTATTGCGTGAAGTACACCTGCACTGCATACGTGACAGGGAAATTGATATAGTTAATCTGTCTGTTAGTTCAGTGGGTGACCTCAAAGAATGAGGATAGCATCGATTAAGGAACGTGGCCCTGGTCGTGGTGTTGCTGGGGTTGGTGGAGCTTCTGTTGCAGGGAGAGGACATGGTCGATCTGTGCCAGCTACATGCCCAAATGAAACACCTTCCTCAGGTGTACGTAGACGACAGAACGTTCAGCGTTATTTTGTAGGCTCGAATACCAATGTACGAATGGTAAGGCCAGAACAAGTAGAGGCGGTAATAGATTGGGTTGCTGTAATGACCGGCGTCACGCAGAGGGAGGGAAATGGGAAGGCCCTGTCCAAGGGAGAGGGAAAGGTGGTGACCCCTGACTCACCTTGCGGCTGGCACCTGACTGCCCTGACGTCCCTAGACGGGTTCCTCACCCGTACGCCGATCACGTGCCTAAACCCTGGCTTTCCCTAAGATGAGCCCTATGTAGTGAACGGGGCGGTGGAATCACTAGTCCGCACCACTGACACTAAGAGGAAAACACCAAGGAGAGGACAGACAATACAGACAAACATATAATCTCAGGTGGGCGACAACAGCAGACCACAAAGGCCCAACAGGGATCCGGAGGGTAACGTTCTGGAACAACAACCAGGGAACACAGCTACACAGCTCCAGTGGGTCAGTATAGAAGTCCGGGCAGGAAGCTCTATATCTGGCAACCAGAGAAGTGGGAGAGGGGAATATAAGGAGGTTGCGAGTGCTGGACAAGAAACAGCTGAGGAGAAGGAGCTACGGATCCCTGAGTGAGCCAAAAAGGGTTGCAAGGCAAACCCAGAAAGCTACCATAAAGAAACAGCACTATCTTTCTACATAGAGCGCGCAGCCACCCGCTGCGACTTCCTGACCCTGGGTATAACGGAGTCAGGCATGGCTCTTGACACCCTCGTGACAGTACCCCCCTATCTACGAGGGGCCTCCGGACACTCAGGACTAGGTCTCTCAGAATGAGAGGCATGAAAAGCCCGAACTAACCTGTCGGCGTTTACCTCAGACGCTGGAACCCACATTCTTTCCTCGGGACCGTAACCCCTCCAATGCACCAGATATTGAAGAGAGCGGCGGACCCGACGAGAATCAACAATTTTGGATATTTGAAACTCTAGATTACCATCCACAACAACAGGAGGGGGTGGCAGCGGTGACAGTTCTAGAGGTGGAACATACTTCTTGAGTAACGACTCATGGAAGACGTTATGGATTTTAAAAGTCTGAGGTAGCTCCAGGCGAAAAGCCACGGGGTTAATGATGGCTACTATTTTGTAAGGGCCAATGAACCTAGGACCCAGTTTCCAAGAGGGAACCTTTAATTTATTATTCCTATTAGACAACCACACATAGTCATTCACTGCTAGGTCCGGACCTGGCGACCGTCTCTTATCAGCCATGCATTTATATTTACCTCCCATATTTTTCAAGTTAGCTTGCACCTTCTGCCATAGAGATGAAAGAGATGACGAAAACCGTTCCTCTTCGGGAACCCCAGAAGACCCCCCCTCTTTGAAAGTACAGAATTGGGGATGAAAACCATATGCACCAAGAAATGGTGACTTACCAGTAGATTCCTGACGGCGATTATTTATGGCAAACTCGGCTAACGGTAAATATGATGACCACACCTCTTGGTTTTCAGACACAAAACATCTTAGATATGTCTCAAGGTTTTGGTTGGTACGCTCAGTCTGTCCATTCGACTGAGGATGGAAAGCTGAAGAAAAGGACAAGTGTACCCCCAAACGGGAACAAAAAGCTTTCCAAAATTTAGAAATAAACTGGGTTCCCCGATCCGAAACAACATCGGAAGGGACCCCGTGAAGCTTCACGATTTCACTGATGAATACCTGAGCAAGAGTCTTAGCATTAGGTAGTGCGGGTAACGCAATGAAGTGTACCATTTTGCTAAACCTGTCCACTACTACCAAGATAACTGTTTTACCCGCAGACAAAGGTAAGTCAGTGATAAAATCCATTGACAGATGTGTCCATGGCCTATTGGGAATGACAAGTGGCAATAAAGACCCTGCAGGACGTGTATGAGAGACTTTCGCGCGCGCACAAGTAGAACAAGAAGACACAAAATCCATTACATCCTGACGCAACCTGGGCCACCAAAAACGACGAGACAATAGCTCCAAGGTTGCTTTACTACCCGGGTGCCCAGCAAGTGCCGAATTATGATGTTCCTTTAATAATTCGAGACGCAGGTTCAACGGTACAAACAATTTCTCTGAGGGGCAAGAGACCGGGGCGTCCCCCTGGGCCTCTAACACCTTCCCCTCCAGAACAGAGTGTACCGCAGAGACAACCACTCCTCTTTGTAGAATGGGTACTGGATCACTCACATTACCCCCTCCAGGGAAACAACGAGATAATGCATCTGCCTTGGTATTTTTTGCCCCAGGACGATAGGTAATAACAAAGTTAAACCTGGTAAAAAATAGCAACCACCTAGCTTGTCTAGGGGTGAGACTCTTAGCTGATTCGAGGTACAGAAGGTTTTTGTGGTCCGTAATCACAGTAACGGGGTGGATTGCCCCCTCTAAAAAGTGACGCCATTCTTCAAACGCTAGTTTAATAGCTAATAGTTCCCTATTGCCAATATCATAGTTCTTTTCTGCTGCAGATAGTTTTTTAGAAAAGAAAGCACAAGGACGCCATTTGCCAGGAGACGGACCCTGAGACAGCACAGCCCCCACTCCCACCTCTGACGCATCGACTTCAACAATAAAAGGCTGGGAGACATCAGGTTGGATTAGTACAGGTGCCGAGGTAAACCTCTCTTTTAGAGAGGAAAAAGCAATTTTAGCGGCGTCAGACCATTTAGAAAAATCAGTCCCCTTCCTAGTCATGTCAGTAAGGGGTTTTACAATCACTGAATAATTTTTTATGAATTTTCTATAGAAATTTGCGAAGCCCAAGAACCGTTGCAGTGCTTTGAGGTTCTCAGGAAGATCCCAATCTAAAATTGCCTGGACCTTCCTAGGATCCATACGGAAACCTGAAGCAGATAATAAATAACCTAGGAACTGTATTTCCTGAACGGCGAAGACACACTTTTCAATTTTAGCATATAATTTATTCGTCCGTAGGACCTGCAGTACCTGTCTGACATGCACCTCATGTGTTTTCAGATCAGACGAATAAATTAAAATATCATCTAGGTATATCACCACAAACCTGCCGGTAAGATAACTAAAAATGTCATTAACGAAATGTTGGAAGACAGCAGGAGCATTGGTCAGACCGAAAGGCATGACTAGATTTTCATAATGCCCCTCAGGGGTGTTAAAAGCTCTCTTCCACTCATCCCCTTCCTTGATACGAATCAGATTGTAGGCCCCCCTAAGATCAAGTTTGGAGAACCACCTAGCACCCGCAATCTGATTAAACAGGTCAGAAATGAGAGGAAGAGGGTATGGGTCTCGGATGGTTATCCGGTTTAATTCGCAAAAATCTAGGCAAGGACGCAGGCCCCCATCTTTCTTTTTAACGAAGAAAAACCCTGCAGCCACGGGTGAAGAAGAGGGTCTGATGTGTCCCTTAGCCAAGCTCTCGGAGATATAATCTTTCATGGCTTGTCTCTCCGGACCCGAAAGATTATTTAACCTGGTCTTGGGTAATTTTGCACCGGGAATCAGGTTAACCGGGCAATCATAAGGACGGTGAGGTGGTAACTTCTGACAACCCTTTTCAGAAAAAACTTCCTCAAAGTCCGAAACAAATGTAGGTAGGGTAGCTATGGAGGCGATTAAGCAATTGCTATTTAAGCAATTTTCTCTGCAATGCTCACTCCACTCCAATATCTCCCTGGCCTGCCAATCCACCACTGGATTGTGCGCTACCAACCAGGGAAGACCCAACACCACCGGAGTGGGAAGCCCCTCCAGAACATAACATGAAAGCAACTCGTTATGGTGGTCCCCTACCCGAAGGTGTAAGTTATGGACAATGTGAGTGAGGTTTCTCTGAGACAGAGGAGCAGAATCAATAGCGAATATGGGAATAGGTCTCTGTAGCGTACAGAGAGACAAACCCATAGTGTGGGCAAAATGGGCATCTATCAAATTTACTCCTGCTCCACTGTCTAGAAAAAAAGAAATAGTCTCCGTCTTAACGCCAAAAACAACAACCGCTGGCAACACAAATTGCGATGTTCGTATGGAGGAAACGTATACCCCCCAGCTGACATCCTCCACACAGCCTGGGGTTAGTAGTTTTCCGACGGTCTTTTGTTTTTGAGGAAGGAAGGACAGATATTAATAAAATGACCCCTCTCCCCACAGAAAAAACCAACCCCACGCCTATGGCGAGCCTCAGGAGGATGGACCTGACGAGTAGTTCCTCCTAGCTGCATAGGCTCGTCTAAGTCCTTACAGACTAACTGCTGCTTGGGAGGGGTTACCAATTGCTCCGGATTTTTCAATCTGTCCCTAAGACGTCTATCTATTCTGATAGAAAGGGACATAACCGCATCAAGGGAAAAGGGAGTCTCATACAGAGCAAGCGCATCCTTAATCCTTTCGGATAACCCAGAGCAGAACTGACTCCTGAGAGCCGGGTCGTTCCACTGGGTATCCGTAGCCAACCTACGGAACTCTGAGCAATACTCCTCTACTGGCCGCTCTCCCTGTAGGAGTCTCCGTAATTTTGATTCAGCCAGTGCGACTCGGTCAGGGTCGTCATATATGAGCCCCATTGCCCCAAAAAATTCATCCACTGACCGGAGAGCCTGGGAATCAGTGGGTAAAGAGAACGCCCAGGATTGCGGGTCCCCCTGCAGCAGGGAAATAACAACCCCCACCCGCTGTTCTTCATTACCAGAGGAGTAAGGGCGCAGCTTAAAATATAATATACAGGCCTCACGGAACATCACAAATTTGTCCCTTCCCCCAGAAAATCTGTCAGGAAGAGCAACCTTGGGTTCCGCAACAACCTGGTTACCTGTAGCAACCGCTGGGCTTGCGGTCTGTTGCAATTGCTGCTGTTGCTGGAGGACCGACGCCTTCAATCCTGCCACCTCCAAAGACAGGCCTTGAAGTTGCTTTGACAAAGCAGCAATTGGATCCATACTGGATTCTAAGTAGGTAGAAAGAAAAAGTTTTTTTTTACCTAAACAAAATAAGGGCCAGATATAATGTAATGACCGGCGTCACGCAGAGGGAGGGAAATGGGAAGGCCCTGTCCAAGGGAGAGGGAATGGTGGTGACCCCTGACTCAACTTGCGGATGGCACCTGACTGCCCTGACGTCCCTAGACTGGTTCCTCACCCGTACGCCGATCACGTGCCTAAACCCTGGCTTTCCCTAAGATGAGCCCTATGTAGTGAACGGGGCGGTGGGATCACTAGTCCGCACCACTGACACTAAGAGGAAAACACCAAGGAGAGGACAGACAATACAGACAAACATATAATCCCAGGTGGGCGACAACAGCAGACCACAAAGGCCCAACAGGGATCCGGAGGGTAACGTTCTGGAACAACAGCCAGGGAACACAGCTACACAGCTCCAGTGGGTCAGTATAGAAGTCCAGGCAGGAAGCTCTATATCTGGCAACCAGAGAAGTGGGAGAGGGGAATATAAGGAGGTTGCGAGTGCTGGACAAGAAACAGCTGAGGAGAAGGAGCTACGGATCCCTGAGTGAGCCAAAAAGGGTTGCAAGGCAAACCCAGAAAGCTACCATAAAGAAACAGCACTATCTTTCTACATACAGCGCGCAGCCACCCGCTGCGACTTCCTGACCCCGGGTATAACTGTCACGGCGGACGTACACTTAGTACAAAACACACCAACCAGGCTCTGGACGAGAGACAGGGGAAGGGTCACCTCCTAGCTTATCCCTGACCTCTTTCCCTGCACTGCTCAGCCCACAGCAGACCTTGATGGTAGGTGTGCTAGTGTCCTCCAGCCTGGGCTAACAAAACCCTGAACTCCCTAAGATGGTGAAGTGGGGAGATAGGAGCAGTCGCACAGAACCTGGATGGAATAGAAGACACAAACAACCGAACTAGAAATGACACTTATCTCTGAGAGCAGGAACTGACAGCCAACCTTCCCTCCAAGCTTCCTAGACCAGAATGAACTGTATAATCCGCTCAGGACACTGGGCAGTGTGCTATTTAAACTAAAGACCCCACCCAGTGCACCTGATGAGAGGTGGATCCAGCACGGCTCCAAAACAACATTAAACTCGTGCTGCTATCCTGGCTCACCTCCGCACATCGTCAAAGTGGGGCATGACAATAACGGAGTCAGGCGTGGCTCTTGACACCCTTGTGACAGTTGCTGACAGTGCCTCCAGTTCCTTCACATGGTCTCCCACTCAGTCCCCTGCTGAAAGCGCAGAATTAGCACCTGCAGCCCATGGGCATCTATTTTTCACCTCACCACCTTGCAAATCAGTCAAGCCGTCTGAGCCACAAGTCATGCAGCAGTCTCTTATGCTTTTTTATGACTCTGCTGGCATGGTTTCCGAGGGTCATCCACATAGCCCTGCTCCAGAAGTTGAAGAGATCGAGTGCACTGATGCCCAACCACTTACGTTTCAGGATGTGGACATGGGAGGACCACCGCAGCACATCTCTGATGATGACGAAACACAGGTGCCAACTGCTGCAGCTTTCTGCAGTGTGCAGATCGGCAAGGAGGGCAGGGGTGAAGAGTGGGTGGAAGATGATGTGGAGTATGATGAGGTCCTAGACCCCACATGGAATGAAGGTCATGCGAGTGACGTGTGCAGTTCGGAGGAAGAGGTTGTGGTCACACAGCACCAGCCGCACAGAGTGGCCGTCCCCTAGCCAGTACGCCAGCTACTGCCCACCGCACCCAGGGACTGAGCCAGCTCCAAGGAGTTCCAAGCAGTTCCCTGGCGTGGCAGTTCTTCAGACAATGTGCTGACGACAAAACGTGAGTGGCTTGCACGCTGTGCAATCAGAGCCTGAAGCGAGGCACAAATGTTCTGCATGACCAGACACCTAACCACTGATACGTGGACCAGTAAGCACGGGCACACTAGGTAAATGCAGTGGCGGCTGGGCCTGAGGTGGATAGCAGTTTGGCGCATGTCCTTCCTCCACCGAGGATTGCAGGACGTTTCTCTTTGCCTCCTGTTGCCTCCTCCTCCGCTTCCTCCTCTACGGCCTCCTCATCTGGTCAGCGTAATACCTTCACCACCAACTTCAGCACAGCCAGGGGGAAACGACAGCAGGCTGTTTTGAAACTCATCTGTTTGGGGGAAAAACCCCACACCACGCAGGAGCTGTGGACGGGCATGGAACAACAGACCAATGAGTGGTTGTGCCACTGAGCCTCAAGCCCGGCCTGGTGGTGTGCAATAATAGGCAAAATCTCGTAGCAGCTCTGGGCCTAGCCGGTTTGACGCACATCCCTTGACTGGCGCATGTGCTGAATTTGGTGGTGCAGAGGTTCCTGAAAAACTACCCCGATATGTCAGAGCTGCTGCAGAAAGTGCGGTACGTCTGTGCTCGCTTTTGGCGTTCTCACCCTGCTGCTGCTCACCTGTCTGGGCTGCAGCTTTCCCGCTCACCACCTCATATGCGACGTGCCCACAAGGTGGAACTCCACCTTGCACATGCTAGAGAGACTGTACGAGCAGCAGCAGGCAATAGTGGAGTTTCAGCTGCAGCACGCACGGGTGAGTCGCTCTGCGGAACAGCACAACTTCACCACCCATGAGTGGGCCTCCATGCTGGACGTGTGTACCATGTTGCACTGTTTCAAGTACTCCACCAAATGGCCAGTGCTGATGATGCAGTCCTCAGTGTTACTATCCCACTTCTATGACTCCTTGAAAAAACGCTTCGGGCGATGATGGAAGAGGATGTGGCACAGAAGGAAGAGGAGGAGGAAGAGGGATCATTTCCAAGGTTATCAGGCCAGTCATTCACAAGTGGCTTGGAGGGTGGGTTCCTGCACCAACAGAGGCCAGGTACACAATTGTCCAGCCACGGCACAGTTCTGGAGGATGAGAAGGAGGAGGATGATGAGGAGGAGGAACCATGTTCACAGCAGGGTGGCACCCAAAGCAGCTCATGTGCATCACTGGAGCGTGGCTGGGGGCATACAGAGGACACAGACAACACACCTCCCACAGAGTACAGCTTGTCGTTGTCTCTGGGCAGTCTGGCACACATAAGCGACGACATGCTGCAGTGCCTGCGCAACGACTGCCGAGTTGCCCACATTCTAACTTGTGCTGATTACTGGGTGGCCATGCTGCTGGATCCCCGTTACAAGGACAACGTGCCGTCCTTAATTCCGTCACTGGAGCGCGATCGAAAGATGCACGAGTACAAGCGCACGCTGGCAGACACGCTGCTGATGGCATTCCCACCTGACACCGGGGGCTTATTGGAAGCACAAGGCGAAGGCAGAGGAGGAGGAAGAAGTCGCCAACACAGCTGGGGCACTGCCAGCACCTTAGAAGTGAAGGTTAGCATGGCCGAAATGTGGAAAAGCTTTGTCAGCACGCCACAACAACCAGCACCACCAGCTGATATGGAACTTCTTAGCAGGAGGCAGCATTTCAGCCAGGGCTGGTGCAAGGATTTTTGCCACCCTAGGCAAAAGCTAATTTTGCCGCCCCCTTGACTCCGCCCATGTGACCACGCCCTTTGACCTGCCCCTTTTTTGTCAGCCACCTATTTAATGATTGTTGCATGCAACATTTTACTTGACCAGCTAATTTTAGATATTCTACAGCAGTCCCGTTACAATGCCCCCTCCCCCCAATCAGCCTTTCGACCAAATAATAAAAATAGTAAAACAGAACATTTAATTAAAACATTTTAATTGTAAAAATTTTCTCATATGCAAAACATAAAATAGCAGCATTGCACATATACAGCATCACGTACCTCTCACATCCAGGGCCTCCAGGTGATGTCTCCTCTGATGTAGATCTTCTCTGTCATCATCTTCTTTATTCGGTCCAGACACTTCTCTCAGCCGCCTCGTCTCTGCAGAGTGACACACAGACATCTTAGTGTCCTCACTTTTCTATCATCATCCCCCAACCTGGAGTCCCCAGAGTGTTATCCTGCTGCTTGCTGTGCCCCGGCCTCAATACCACAAATACTATCCTGAAGAAATAATAGTGCCCCCATAGTAATAGTGCTCCTCATAGTCCCACCAATAGTAATTCTCTTCTAGAATGCCCTCATTAGTAATACTGCCCCCTACAATGCCCCACATTAAGTAATATTCCCCCCATACTGCCTCACATTAAGTAATTTGCCCCCCACACTGTCTCACATTAAGTAATTTGCCCCCCACACTGTCCCACATTAAGTAATTTGCCCCCCACACTGCCTCACATTATGTAATTTGCCCTCCACACTGCCCAACATTATGTACATTGCCCCCCACACTGCCTCACATTATGTAATTTGCCCTCCACACTGCCTCACATTATGTAATTTGCCCCCATACTGCCCCACATTAAGTAATTTGCCCCGCACACTGTAATTTGCCCCCCACACTGATCCACATTATGTAATTTGCTCCCCACTCTGCCCCACATTATGTAATTTGCCCCCCACACTGCCACACATTAAATAATTTGCCCCCACACTGCCTCACATTATGTAATTTGCCCCCCACACTGCCCCACATTAAGTAATTTGCCCCCCACACTGCCACACAATTTTTAATTTCCCCACACACTGCCTCACATTAAGTAATTTTCCCCCCACACTGCCCCATATTATGTAATTTCCCCCCCACACTGCCACACATTATTTAATTTCCCCCCACACTGCCTCACATTAAGTAATTTGCCCCCCACACTGCCCCATATTATGTAATTTCCCCCCCACACTGCCTCATATCAATTTGCCCCCACACTGCCCCACATTATGTTGTTTGCCCACCACACTGCCATCCATTATGTAATTTGCCCCACTAAGTAATTTTGCCCCACACTAGGTAATTTTGCCCCCACACTGTCCTCCATTATGTAATTTGCCCCACTAAGTAATTTTGCCCCCACACAAGTTAATTTTGCCCCCCCCCCAATACTTGTGTCGCTGATCCTGTACAGTTTGTACTTGCCGACTGCGCGAGCATGAGTTCAGTTAAGTTCAGCGTCTTCGGCGCGCAATCCCGTCCTGCGGCACGTGATCCAGCGAGACTCACCTCGGGAGGTGAGTGACTGAACTCATGCCCGCGGCAAGTACAGGATTAGATAAGCAACACAAGTACAAGGGGGCGGGTGCTAGTGGTGTTGGGAGCTTGGGTCCGGCAGGTAACACCCCATCAGACTGGTGTCACCTCGCAATGCTGCTGGTGGCCAGACTCCAGAGCGCCGGCGCCCCCAGCAAGAGTGCGCTCTACGCGGTGGCCTACTCTGCTTATGGGTGGTGCCAGCCCTGATTTCAGCAACATGGTGGAACAGTACGTCTGCCCCATTCAACTTCTGGGTCTCCAAATTGGGCACATGGCCGAAGTTGTACAGTTTATAGGTCACATTAAAGGTGGCAAAAGTTCTGGAATGATTTATCTTTGTCTCATTTTTTTACAAAACAGAAACCTAACATTTTAACAGGGATGTGTAGACTTTTTATATCCACTGTATATTAGCTGTTCAGTAGTACAATGCACAGTTAATTTTTATACCCAACGCTTTGCACTCGCTTTGCAGTATTTAGCTAAATCTTCCTTAGGGAAGATATTTCAATTAGAAATTAAACTTGCTTTAAGAGGCAATCAGAAAAACAGTATGATGCCATTTTAGATTAGAAATGTAGCAGGGAGTAAGAACTGCCTCAGAAAAGGAAATATGGGGTTATATTGGGTTATTTGATTCTAAAATGTATATACAGACTCATATAATCTGCACTACACAAGTGTGTTATTAAGCATTTAGCTAACCCTCATGTACATTTTAAGGTGGATTTAGACGGGGCAAGGAGAAGCCGATTTTTGGGAAGGTAGTGTTCCTTCTTGATAGTTGACTTCTCATTAAGTTAGGTCAAGAGCTGCATTTACTTGCTGCAATCAGCTCCACAGTATGGAGGACGAGTGATCGCTATTACTCATCATCATACAGCTGCCTTGTTTCTCAGCAGCAGAGTACTGCTTAGACCACACGATCTGCTGCCCAGAAACAATAGTTTACTTGCAAGCACTAACGACAGTTTCACCCGATGACCGACCTTTAGACGGGCAGATTGTCGGGAATGAGTGTTCGCAGGAACGTTTGTTCCCGATAATCTTGCCAAGTATCGGGCCATGTAAATCAAACTTTAGAGAAACTTCCTAAGCCATTTACCTATACTGGAATAAATTAGATCAAACTACCCCCAAGACTGTGCTCATAAACTTTTCTGTGACCCACTGGAAGTATGGAGCGAAAAAATAAATATATACCGAAAATAGAAATTGTTACGGACAGTGGGTGTGGACCCACTGTGCCAACTAACCAGTTTGGCATTGGGCTAAGCCTAAGGGCATTGTCCTGGTGGTTCCCTGGTATTTACCCTTTAAACCCGATAGAGGGATCTGTGCTGCTACAAGGAACCAACCAGGCTGCTACCTCCTCTGTAGTCCTGGTGTAGTTTGCTGCTGGCCCACAGGAGTTAGAGACACCGGTAAGAAGCACCAAGGACACAGGCAAAAGCATAGTCTGAATACAGTTCAATAGTAGTGTTGATCACGAATATTCGAATTGCAAATTTTAATCGTGAATATTGGCACTTCGAGAATTTGCGAATATTTAGAATATTGCAAATATATTCGTAATCCCGAATATTTTCATTTATTTTTTAAATACCAGTTTATGCAAATATTTATGTGAATTTTCATGCGAATTTTATGGAGATCACGAGTTCTCGAATATATGGCGAATATTCACCCAAATATTCACTAAAATATTGTGAATTCGAATATTGCCCCTGCCGCTCATCACTATTCAATAGTCAGGGCAGGCTGAGTACTTGAGTATTCCAAATAGTGATTCCAAGGCAGGCAGAGTCCATGCGTTATCCAGGTCACACAGTTCTAAGGTCGAGGCTGGCAGCAAGGAGTAGAATCAGAAAACAGACAGGGTTCGATACATGGAAATTCAGATGAGATAATCTCAACTGATTACTAACAAGTAGAAACTTTAAAGCTCAGGCGAGGAGGTGGATCCAGAGCCCAGCTAAATAGGATTCTGATCAGCAACTTAACCAGCACCTGGACAGGGGCAGAAGAAAGGGATTAACTCTCCTAGTACTGGAAGGAGTTCACTGAACACTAGTCCCAGTACACACAGGATGAAAGGAGTGATGCCTGCATTCTTTTGACTAGACAGCTGGGTCAAATGTCTCCAAAATGAGAAGTCTTGTGGGATGTTCCCAGTACAAAGTGGTTACTAACAAAGTGATCCAAAGAGGACAATTGGTTATCTACAGCCCTATGGTTATGAATGTGTATAGATGCTAGCCCATCTGGTCCAGTTCCAGAAAATGTGCTACTATAGTACAAATTGCTGAAAAAGTTAAAGAGATTTTCTAGGACATAACTATTAATGACCTATCCTTAGGATACTGTAGGTCATCAATATCAGATTGCTAGGAGTCTAACCTTTTGCACCCCCACTAATCACCCGTTTTCATATGCTGCGGTGCTGGAACCAGGTAATGGAGCTACATCCACTACATAGTGTAGTGTGTCAGCATAGGAGGTGTGCCTAATGTGCTCCATATCCCTAGTATTTATAAATGAGTTCACAGGAGAGAAGGAAAGAATGGCAGCAGAGAGTGCTGAAAGACACTGCTAGAGGAGAGGCAACTAGCCAACTTGCCCTTAAAGGGAGTCTCCAGTATTCAACAACTAAGGACCTACAGTATCGCTAGGAAAAGTCATCAATTTCGTGTCAGCAGGGGTATCATACCTAATATTCCCCACCAAACAGCTATTTGGGAGTTGCTCCAATGTCAGAACTACACAGTTCCATCCGCTGTGTAATGAACAGAGCTTCCAACTGCAGCACAGCTCCCAATGAAGTGTTTACTTGCCACCATACACTATGCATTGGGTACTGTGTCTGTGTCACGAGGGTATCAAGAGCCACGTCTGACTCCGTTATACCCGGGGTCAGGAGGTCGCAGCGGGTGGCTGCGCGCTCTATATCTAAAATCACGTTGTTTCTTAGTGATTGTTTTCTGTGTTTGCCTTGCTATCCTTTTTGTCTCAATCAGGGATCCGTAGCTTCTCCTCCTCAGCTGTTTCTTGTCTGCCACTCCCAACCTCCTTATATTCTCCCCTCACTCTTCTCTAGTTGCCAGTTATAGAGCTTCCTGCCTGGACATCTATACTGACCCACTGGAGTTGTGAATCCTGGTTGTCGTTCCAGAGTGCTACCCTCCGGATCCCTGTTGGGCTTCTTGTTGTCTCCTGTTGTCGCCCACCTGGGATTATATGTTGAGTTTGTATTGTCTGTCCTTCCCTTGGTGTTTTCCTTTAGAGCTAGTGGTGCGGACTAGTGTTCCCACCGCCCTGTTCACTATCTAGGGCTCAGCTTAGGGAAAGCCAGGGCTTTAGGCACGTGATCGGCGTACGGGTGAGGAACCCGTCTAGGGACGTCAGGGCAGCCAGGTGCCAGCCGCTAGGTGAGTCAGGGGTCACCACCTTCCCTCTCACTTGGGCAGGGCCTTCCTTGTTCCATCCATCTGTGTCACGTATGTGATAGTCACGCCGACCGTCATATTATAACTGGCCATTACTTTTTGAGAAAAAAATAAATAAAAATTTTTTTTTTTTTTTTTTTTTCTTTTTTTTCTCTACTTAGAATCCAATATGGATCCTATTGCTGCCTTGGCAAAACAGCTTCAAGGCCTGTCTTTGGAGGTGGCAGGATTAAAGGCGTCTGTCCTCCAACAACAGCAGCAAATGCAGCAGACCGCACCCCCAGCGGTTGCTATGGGTAACCAGGTTGTTACAGAACCCAAGGTTGTTCTTCCTGACAGATTTTCTGGGGGAAGGGACAAATTTGCGACGTTCCGTGAGGCCTGCAAATTATACTTTAAGTTGCGCCCTTACTCCTCAGGTAATGAAGAACAGCGGGTTGGGATTGTCTTTTCCCTGCTTCAGGGGGACCCACAATCCTGGGCGTTCTCGTTGCCCCCTGGTTCCCAGGCTCTCCGGTCAGTGGAGGGATTTTTTGGGGCTTTGGGTCTCATATATGATGACCCTGACCGAGTCGCCCTGGCTGAGTCGAAGTTACGGAGACTCCTACAGGGAGATCGGTCAGCAGAGGAATATTGCTCAGAGTTCCGTAGGTGGGCTACGGATACTCAGTGGAACGACCCCGCTCTCAGGAGTCAGTTCTGCTCTGGGTTATCTGAAAGGGTTAAGGATGCACTGGCGCTGTATGAGACCCCCCTTTCCCTTGATGCTGTTATGTCCCTCTCTATCAGAATAGATAGGCGTCTTAGGGAGAGATCGAAAATTCCTGAGCAATTGGTTACCTCTCCCAAGCAACAATTAGTCTGTACTGACTTAGATGAGCCTATGCAGCTAGGCGGAACTTCTCGTCAGGTCCGTCCTCCTGAGGTTCGCCGTAGGGGGGGGGCTTGTTTTTTCTGTGGGGGGAAGGGTCATTTCATTAATGTCTGTCCCTCCTTTCTCAAAAACAAAAGACCGTCGGAAAACTACTAACCCCAGGCTGTGCGGAGGATGTCAGCCGGGGGGTATACGTTTCCTCCATACGAACATCTCAATTTGTGTTACCAGCGGTTATTGTTTTTGGTGTTAAGACGGAGTCTATTTCTTTTTTTCTAGACAGTGGAGAAGGGGTAAATTTGATAGATGCCCATTTTGCCCGCACTATGGGTTTGTCTCTCTGCACGCTGCAGAGACCTATTCCCGTATTCGCTATAGATTCGGCTCCTCTGTCTCAGAGAAACCTCACCCACATTGTTCATAATTTACACCTTCGGGTAGGGGACCACCATAATGAGTGTCTTTCATGTTACGTTCTGGAGGGCCTTCCCTCTCCTGTGGTATTGGGTCTTCCCTGGTTGGTAGCGCACAATCCAGTGGTGGATTGGCAGGCCAGGGAGATATTGGAGTGGAGTGAGCATTGCAGAGAGAATTGCTTAAATAACAATTGCTTAATCGCCTCCATAGCTTCCCTACCTACATTTATTTCGGACTTTGAGGACGTTTTTTCTGAAAAGGGTTGTCAGAAGCTACCACCTCATCGTCCTTATGATTGCCCGGTTAACCTGATTCCCGGTGCAAAATTACCCAAGTCCAGGTTGTATAATCTTTCGGGTCCCGAGAGACAAGCCATGAAAGATTATATCTCTGAGAGTCTGGCTAAGGGACACATCAGACCCTCTTCTTCACCCGTGGCTGCAGGGTTTTTCTTTGTTAAAAAGAAAGATGGGGGCCTGCGTCCTTGCCTAGATTTCCGTGAGCTAAACCAGATAACGATCCGAGACCCATACCCTCTTCCTCTCATTCCTGACCTTTTTAATCAGATTGCGGGTGCTAGGTGGTTCTCCAAACTTGATCTTAGGGGGGCCTACAATCTGATTCGTATCAGGGAAGGGGATGAGTGGAAGACAGCTTTTAACACCCCTGAGGGGCATTATGAAAATCTAGTTATGCCTTTTGGTCTGACCAATGCCCCCGCTGTCTTCCAACATTTCGTTAATGATATATCTCATCGGCAGGTTTGTAGTCTCATCGGCAGGTTTGTAGTCATATACCTAGATGATATCTTAATTTATTCGGCTGATCTGAAAACACATGAGGTGCATGTCAGGCAAGTACTGCAGGTCCTACGGACGAATAAATTATATGCGAAAATTGAAAAATGTGTCTTCGCCGTTCAGGAAATACAGTTCCTGGGATATCTATTATCTGCTTCAGGTTTCCGTATGGATCCTGGGAAGGTCCAGGCAATTTTAGATTGGGATCTTCCTGAGAACCTTAAAGCCCTACAACGGTTTTTGGGTTTCGCAAATTTCTATAGAAAGTTCATTAAAAATTATTCAGTGATCGTTAAACCCCTTACCGATATGACTAGGAAGGGGACTGATTTTTCTAAATGGTCTGACGCCGCTAAAAATGCATTTTCCTCTCTAAAAGAGAGGTTTACCTCGGCACCTGTTCTAATTCAACCTGATGTCTCCCAGCCTTTTATTGTTGAGGTAGATGCGTCAGAGGTGGGAGTGGGGGCTGTATTGTCTCAGGGTCCGTCTCCTGGCAAATGGCGCCCTTGCGCTTTCTTTTCCAAAAAATTATCTTCTGCAGAGAAGAACTATGATGTTGGAAATAGGGAACTGTTGGCGATTAAGCTGGCGCTTGAAGAGTGGCGTCACTTCTTAGAGGGAGCAATCCACCCCGTCACGGTGATTACGGATCACAAAAACCTTCTGTACCTAGAATCGGCTAAGCGTCTCACCCCTAGACAAGCTAGGTGGTCGCTATTCTTTACCAGATTTAACTTTGTAATCACCTATCGTCCTGGGGCAAAAAATACCAAGGCAGACTCGTTATCTCGTAGTTTCCCTGGAGGGGGTAATGCTAGTGATCCGGTACCTATTTTACAAAAAGGAGTGGTTGTCTCTGCTGTACACTCTGTTCTAGAGGGAAAGGTGTTAGAGGCCCAGGGGGACGCCCCGGCCTCTTGCCCCTTAGAGAAATTGTTTGTACCGTTAAACCTGCGTCTTGAATTATTAAAAGAACATCATAATTCGGCACTTGCTGGGCACCCGGGTAGTAAGCAACCTTGGAGCTATTATCTCGTCGTTTTTGGTGGCCAAGGTTGCGTCAGGATGTAATGGATTTCGTGTCTACTTGCTCTACTTGTGCACGCGCGAAAGTCTCTCATACACGTCCAGCAGGGTCTTTATTGCCTCTTTTTATCCCCAATAGGCCATGGACACATCTGTCGATGGATTTCATCACTGACTTACCGTTGTCTGCGGGTAAAACAGTTATTTTGGTAGTAGTAGACAGGTTTAGCAAAATGGTACACTTTATTGCGCTACCCGCACTTCCTAATGCTAAAACTCTTGCTCAGGTGTTTATCAGTGAAATTGTGAAGCTTCACGGGGTCCCTTCCGATGTGGTTTCGGATCGGGGAACCCAGTTTATTTCTAAGTTTTGGAAAGCTTTTTGTTCCCGTTTGGGGGTACACTTGTCCTTTTCCTCAGCTTTCCATCCTCAGTCGAATGGACAGACTGAGCGTACCAACCAAAACCTAGAAACATATTTAAGGTGTTTTGTGTCTGAAAACCAAGAGTTGTGGTCATCATATTTACCGTTAGCTGAGTTTGCCATAAATAATCATTATCAGGAGTCCACTGGCAAGTCACCATTCCTTGGTGCATACGGTTTTCATCCCCAATTTTGTACTTTCAAAGAGGGGGGGTCTTCTGGGGTTCCCGAAGAGGAAAGGTTTTCTTCATCTCTTTCTTCGGTATGGCAGAAGGTGCAAGTTAACTTGAAAAAGATGAGTGGTAAATATAAATGCATGGCCGATAAGAAACGGTCGCCAGGTCCGGACCTAGGGGTGAATGACTATGTGTGGTTGTCTACTAGGAATATTAAGTTGAAGGTTCCCTCTTGGAAACTGGGCCCTAGGTTCATTGGTCCTTATAAAATAGTAGCCGTCATTAACCCTGTGGCTTTTCGCCTGGAGCTACCTCAGACTTTTAAGATCCATAACGTCTTCCATAAATCGTTACTCAAGAAGTATGTTCCACCTCTAGAACCATCACCGCTGCCACCTCCTCCTGTTATTGTGGATGGTAATCTGGAGTTTCAAATAGCCAGAATTGTTGATTCTCGTCGGGTCCGTCGCTCTCTTCAGTATCTGGTGCATTGGAGGGGTTACGGTCCCGAGGAAAGAATGTGGGTTCCAGCGTCAGAGGTAAACGCCAACAGGTTAATTCAGGCTTTCCATGCCTCTCATCCGGAGAGACCTGGTCCTGAGTGTCCGGAGGCCCCTCGTGAAAGGGGGGGTACTGTCACGAGGGTATCAAGAGCCACGTCTGACTCCGTTATACCCGGGGTCAGGAGGTCGCAGCGGGTGGCTGCGCGCTCTATATCTAAAGATCACGTTGTTTCTTAGTGATTGTTTTCTGTGTTTGCCTTGCTATCCTTTTTGTCTCAATCAGGGATCCGTAGCTTCTCCTCCTCAGCTGCTTCTTGTCTGCCACTCCTAACCTCCTTATATTCTCCCCTCACTCTTCTCTAGTTGCCAGTTATAGAGCTTCCTGCCTGGACATCTATACTGACCCACTGGAGTTGTGAATCCTGGTTGTCGTTCCAGAGTGCTACCCTCCGGATCCCTGTTGGGCTTCTTGTTGTCTCCTGTTGTCGCCCACCTGGGATTATATGTTGAGTTTGTATTGTCTGTCCTTCCCTTGGTGTTTTCCTTTAGAGCTAGTGGTGCGGACTAGTGTTCCCACCGCCCTGTTCACTATCTAGGGCTCAGCTTAGGGAAAGCCAGGGCTTTAGGCACGTGATCGGCGTACGGGTGAGGAACCCGTCTAGGGACGTCAGGGAAGCCAGGTGCCAGCCGCTAGGTGAGTCAGGGGTCACCACCTTCCCTCTCACTTGGGCAGGGCCTTCCTTGTTCCCTCCCTCTGTGTCACGTATGTGATAGTCACGCCGACCGTGATAGTCTGGCACTGGAATACATTTTTCAGTTACAACAGCCACTCATTTTGATGAAGAAGCAGCCCAGGTTATTCAATCAGTAACTCAGCGGCATAACTACAACTCAATGGGCCCCACAGCCATTTTTGAACGCAGCCCAATAGCCACTCTGTCCGTTTCCTACAGTGTCACTGTATATAATGTCATTGTAGAATACTGTTGAGGGGGGCCTGATAATAAAATATTTTAATCCTCCTCCTAATGGGGCCCCTTGAGGGTCTGGGCCTCAAAGCAGCTGCTTCCCCTGCTTCCCTTATAGCTACGCCCCTGCAGTAACTGATATGAGAAGCAGGTTCTGTAGCAGTTGAAATATGTATTATACTCATTCCAAGGCACCAATTCGCTGAATAATACAACTCCATACAAATGATAATTAGTTTATTTTTATTTTTAATGAGTTTTTCAGGAAAAATAATTTTTTAACAAATTACTTCAGCACGACGTCTGAAACAGAAGATTCATACCTGCTCCACATTGGTCCAGTTCTCCGCTGTCTCCATCTTCTGGTCCTGCACTGTTTACATCCAGCTGACCATGTGCATGCTCACATGAACCGCTCCAGCCAATAAATGGCTTCAGCATTGACGTGCTGCTTGTGGCTACATCTGTGTTCGACTGTAGGCAATAAGGCTCTGTTGGTGCAGCATTATATTCAGTGTAAAACGTGATGGAATGTGCAACGCATTTGTGAATGTAGTCTAAGCTGGCCTCTTTTTATCTCCATTGTGCATTTGTTTACATCAGAGTATTTCCATGCTCACCACTGAAATGGTGTTAAGTAGAATACGTTTGCAGGAATGCTCTTAGTTTAGAATAAAACTTACTAGTCATGGAAGCTACTTACTGGCTAATACTAAAGGTATTAGGGGATCATGGAACAATTTGTTCGGGGCTTCATGTAGCTGCTTTATGTCATAACTAGTTCAGACAAAAAACCTGATGTCATCGTAGGAAGAATGGTGAATTAAGAATTTAAGACGTTCTTCCAACTATAATCTAGGAGGAAAAATCCCACATGTTCTGCTGAAGAACATCAAAAGACTGGTAAAAATATAAAATAATACACCTTCCAAAAACAACCACTAAAACATCAGACCACCCAATGGTCATGTATGAATTTAGATCACAAGAATTACACAAAAGAATGAATTCATTGCATGGCTGATGCAAATCTGTAAGTGTATGGTCTGACTCCTGTAAAATGAGAGTCAATGTGTTAGTGGAAAACAAGAAAAAAAAATGAAAATCATCCTAAGTTCTCAACAATGAATAACAAGCACATAGTGTACGTTTACACAAATCAGATTTATTGCAAGAATGTCTGTAAAAATCTATGCATATGATGCAGAAAGGGACTTATTCAGATGTATGGAACAGATTTCCAATAGCTGAAATTCCTACAATAAAACATTTTAATATGAAAGACTGTACAACAGATGAATCAATAATGGGAAGATTCCTTGGGTATTGTGTAACCCAAATTTACAAAGCTGTGATCTGTGACTACAGCTTAGGGTACTTTCACACTTGCGGCAGGACGGATCTGACAGGCTGTTCACCCTGTCGGATCCGTCCTTCCGCTATTTCGCCGTACCGCCAGACCGCCGCTCCGTCCACATTGACTATAATGGGGACGGGGCAGAGCTATGGCGCAGCACGGCAGTTCGCGGTGAGAGGCCGCCGGACTAAAAAGTCGGACATGCAGGACTTTTTTTTATAGTCAATGGGGACGGAGCGGCGGCACGGCGAAATAGCGGAAGGACAGATCCGACAGGGTGAACAGCCTGTCGTATCCGTCCTGCCGCAAGTGTGAATGTACCCTTAGCTGCAGAGTTTACAGGGAGAGCGAGGTAATCTGAAATCCACCTCCTTCATCATCAGGGTTCAGACTGTTGCTCCTTCCCTCCCCCTGCAAGATTGGCTGCTGTGCTTCAACACTTCAACACAGGCTAACCAGAAAGTTAGTTCAGAGAATGCCGATTTCTAATGCAAGCACTGAATGATTACAAAGTACAGATTACTATCCCACCAATCAGGGGCGTAGCTAAAAATGACTAGGCCCCATAGCAAAAAAAAAAGGTATGGGCCTCCCCTCCTCCCCCCCTGGATCTCCCACCCACTCATACCTCTCGGACCTCGCCCCCACATCTGCAGCTTCTCATGCATTTACGACGGTTACGCGTAGGACTGAGCACAGACAGTTGGTCACTGGCAACGCATTTGTGCCAGTGTAGGGAATGTATGAATCTAAATGTCTGTGTATTAAAGAAGATTGTTAAATTGTACAGGGGTCTGTGACACAAGAAGGTGAAAGTACATATTGTGGGGTGTGTATGTGTATTAGACACAATGTATCTTGTGTAATTTGGGTATTAGGGAGAGTAAGGGTGTATATATCTAGTGCTGATACTGCCGCTCTGACATAATTTGTCTCTTTCATATTATAAGCTCCCCTTATATATAATTTACTTACAGTTCTGAAGACTCAGGGGTGCTGGCAGGCTTGGTCTGTGAAGCCTTTTTTCTCCAAGCTGCTCCGGAAAAAAAATAAATTCATTACACCTCAGGTCAGACCACCAATGAGACCCCCAATGTTAATCAGACCTCAGCTAACAGCCCCAATAAAATCCCCAATGTTAATAAGACCCCAATAAGACCTCAGATAACACCTCAGCTCAGACCCAAATATGAATGACCCCCAATCAGACCTCAGATAAGAGCCCCATGCCTCATAGCAGCCCCCAGTAGCCTCATAGCAACCCCCAGTAGCCTTATAGCAGCCCCCAGTAGCCTTATAGCAACCCCCAGTAGCCTTATAGCAGCCACCAGTAGCCTCATAGCAGCCCCCAGTGCCTCTCACCAGCCCCCAGTGCCTCTCCATCAGCCCCCAGTGCCTCTCCATCAGCCCCCAGTGCCTCTCCATCAGCCCCCAGTTACTCTCACCAGCTCCCAGTGCCTCTCCATCAGCCCCCAGTTACTCTCACCAGCTCCCAGGGCCTCTCACCAGCCCCCAGTGCCTCTCCATCAGCCCCCAGTGCCTCTCCATCAGCCCCCAGTGCCTCACACCAGCCCCCAGTACCTCTCCATCAGCCCCCAGTGCCTCTCCATCAACCCCCACTCCCTCTCACCAGCCCCCAGTGCCTCACACCAGCCCCCAGTGCCTCTCTATCAGCCCCCAGTGCCTCTCACCAGCTCCCAGTCCCTCTCACCAGCCCCCAGTGCCTCTCCATGAGCCCCCAATGCCTCTCACCAGCCCCCAGTGCCTCTCTATCGACCCCCAGTGCCTCTCACCAGCCCCCAGTGCCTCTCCATCAGCCCCTAGTGCCTCTCACCAGCCCCCAGTACCTTCTCCATCAGTCCCCAGTGCGCCCTCTCCGGTATTAAAATCATTGGTGGGCAGTGCACCCTCCCCCCCTCCCCTGTATTAAAATCATTGGTGGGCAGTGCACCCCCCCTCCCCTGTATTAAAATCATTGGTGGGCAGTGCACGCTCCCCCCCTCCCCTATATTAAAATCATTGGTGGGCAGTGCGCCCCCACCCTCCCCTGTATTAAAATCCTTGGTGGGCAGTACGCCCCCCCCTCCCCTGTATTAAAATCATTGGTGGGCAGTGCGCCCCCCCCCTCCCCTGTATTAAAATCATTGCTGGGCAGTGGGCAGTGCAGGTCTGCAACTCACAGGTCTGTGCGGCGCATTGCTTATGCTTATAGCAATGCGCCGCACAGACCTGTGACGAGTTACAAGAAGGAGGAGCGCCCGGCGGCCACAGCGCATGTAAGTATGCTGCAGAGTAACTGACCATGGCAGCCAGGACTTCAGTAGCGTCCTGGCTGCCATGGTAACCGATCTGAGCCCCAGCATTACAGTGCTGGGACTCCGATCGGAACTGCCGCTGCCTCCAATGAAGGGGGGGCCCGGGGCCCCTATCGTACCGCCACTCGCATATATTTTTTTTAATTCTCAGCCGGCAGCCTGAGCCCCCCAGTGGCGTAGGGCCCCATAGCCATTGCTATGGCTGCTATGGCGATCCCTACGCCACTGCCACCAATGAAATAAGATTATCGGGTAATTTCCACATATAAATTGTTACAAACAACAGATTTGTAATAGATTTCTCTGTTATTTCATGCCCGCCTGTTTACTTGTATTGTTGGGGCAGAGGCTATGCATCAGTATCTTAATTAGTCTGTTGTGTTGTATTACTGTATCCTGCGACCTGTGGTCTTCCATCTTTCTTTTTGGTTTGTCTTGACTGCCTTGCTGGGTTGAACTTAAGAATATGGTCCATTCAGCTCACTGGGTGGATCTGAGGACCCTTGGAGAAGCTGCTGCTGTAGGTGAGGTCCAGTTCTGTGGTCCTGTGAACAACTGGCGTTAATATGCAAATTAGTTTTAGTACTTGGTGCCAGGAGAGTTACTTTAATTTCTGAAAGTATACACCATAACTCCAACACACTGAAACATTTCTTGTTTTGTTTTTGGGTGACTTAGGGTGGTCGTTTAGCAATTTCAGAAAAAAAACATAGTCAATGGTTTAACCCACTGTTGGCACCCTTTGGTAATATTTTTTTTTGCATGTGACAGAGAAGATCCTAGTCCAGCAAGTAGAGATGCAATCTAAAGCAGGGTTAGTAGACAAAAATCCAACTCCAGCAATTATTGTAACCCTTAAAATTAATAAACTTTTATTAAATATCCTTAAAATAAGACACACGGAACAAAAAAATCACTGAGATTAAACTCAGATAGTTCCACAGCAGGCAGCTATACAGATATATCCTGAGGGGTGGGGAGAACTGTACCTATAGTCTCACCCTAGTCTAGCGCTCAGCCCAGGGATGACCCCTGATGGTGGAGACTCCCTGTCTCCGAACCTGGACTAAAAGGTCCTAAATCAACCCTAGAAAGGTAGTGGGAGTAGAATAGGTGCCTGTCAGTGAAAATAAAAAAGGAAAAAGAAATACTATACATATACTCTCCCCTATAGAGATAGGGAAAATTGATGGACTCTGTATACAACCCTAGTACTGTGTTATAACAGTCAACAAGGTACACAGTGCATCAAGGTATAAGTAGTAAATTCACCCTAAAAGTAGATAGACATAAAGAGAACCCTAACGTGTTTCCTCCACTATGTGGGATCATCAGGGGGTAAGTAAACTCAATTGATATAATAGATATCGGATACCAATAATGATATAGTGATATCCGCAATTTGGGTGAGGACCACCAATAGTGATATATTAGTGTCCGTTATGCATAAAATATCGATTGTGAGGAGTCCATTAGATAATAGCGGGAGGAGATCAATCTCATTTGGACAATAGGCGGACCATAGCATAAAGAAGTTGATATCCCATGAGGTTACATTTCCATAGAGGCATCTGTGGAGGAGAAAAACATAGTATGGTATAGAACACAGCAGGTTCCAAAATTTCACCTCCACCAGTGACCACCAATATCAGAAACCGGAACTCACAGTCAGTGGCGGATTACAATAGGGACGTTCGGGTCGGCAGCCCTGGGCCCAGCGCCGCTGGGGGGCCCAACGCTGACCCGAACGCCCACATACTGCGGCGTGGCACAGGAGCGCATAGCTCCCTGTCCCCTCGCCGATCACCGCCATAGGCTTCAGGTCTTGTAGGCCTGAGGCCTATGCGGTAGTGAAATCCAGGCGCAGGCGTGCGTGATGACGTCATCGCGCGCCTGTGCCGGGACGCAGCACTGTGACGCGCCTGACTCATCCCGCATTCCTCTGTGAGCAAGCGCCTGGCCCTGGACATAGGTGAGTATTTATCTTTTCATTTTTTGTTCATTTTTTTTATTTTTATTTCATGTGCCTACTTTTGGGGGGGCAAATGGGGGCAGTGGTGGGGCAAATTGCTGTGTGGGGGCAAATTATTATGAGAGGGACTACACTATGTGGGGGCAAATTGCTGTGTGGGGGCAAATTATTATGAGAGGGACTACACTATGTGGGGGCAAATTATTATGAGAGGGACTACACTATGTGGGGGCAAATTGCTGTGTGGGGGCAAATTATTATGAGAGGGACTACACTATGTGGGGGCAAATTGCTATGTGGGGGCAGTGTGGGGGCAAATTATTATGAGAGGGACTACACTATGTGGGGGCAAATTGCTATGTGGGGGCAAATTATTATGAGAGGGACTACACTATGTGGGGGCAAATCGCTGTGTGGGGGCAAATTATTATGAGAGGGACTACACTATGTGGGGGCAAATTGCTATGTGGGGGCAGTGTGGGGGCAAATTATTATGAGAGGGACTACACTATGTGGGGGCAAATTGCTATGTGGGGGCAAATTATTATGAGAGAGACTACACTATGTGGGGGCAAATTGCTGTGTGGGGGAAAATTATTATGAGAGGGAATACACTATGTGGGGGCAAATTGCTATGTGGGGGCAGTGTGGGGGCAAATTATTATGAGAGGGACTACACTATGTGGGGGCAAATTGCTATGTGGGGGCAAATTATTATGAGAGGGACTACACTATGTGGGGGCAAATCGCTGTGTGGGGGCAAGTTATTATGAGAGGGACTACACTATGTGGGGGCAAATTGCTATGTGGGGTCAAATTATTATGAGAGAGACTACACTATGTGGGGGCAAATTGCTGTGTGGGGGCAAATTATTATGAGAGGGAATACACTATGTGGGGGCAAATTGCTGTGTGGGGGCAAATTATTATGAGAGGGACTACACTATGTGGGGGCAAATTGCTGTGTGGGGCAAATTATTATGAGAGGGACTACACTATGTGGGGGAAAATTGCTGTGTGGGGGCAAATTATTATGAGAGGGACTACACTATGTGGGGGCAAACTTCTGTGTGGGGGCAAATTATTATGAGAGGGACTACTATGTGGGGGCAAATTACTAGATGGGGCAGTGTGGGGGCAAATTGCTATGTGGGGGCAGTGTGGGGGCAAATTGCTATGTGGGGGCAGTGTGGGGGCAAATTGCTATGTGGGGACAGTGTGGGGGCAAATTATTATGGGAGGGACTACTATGTGGGGGCAAATTTCTATATGGGGGCAGTGTGGGGGAAACTATTGTGTGGGGGTAATTGCTATGTGGGGACAGTGTGGGGTTATTTCTATGTGAGGACAGTGTGGGGAAATTGCTATGTGGGGACAAATTACTATATGGGGCAGTGTGGGGGCAAATTACTATGTGGGGGCAGTGTGGGGGAAACTATTGTGTGGGGGAAATTGCCATGTGGGGACAGTGTGGGGTAATTTCTGTGTGGGGAAATTACTACAGTATGTGGGGACAGTGTGGGGAAATTGCTATGTGGGAAAATTGCTATGTGGGGGCAAATTACTATGTGGGGGCAGTGTGGTGGAAATTTCAGTGTGGGGGAAATTACTGTGTGGGGGCAAATTACTATGGGGGGATTACTATGTGGGGGCAGTGTGGTGGAAATTACTATATGGGGGTGTTGCTATTGGGGAGGCACTGTAGGGGCAATTCTATTATTTCTGGGGACACTATACAGGGATTATTACCTGGAGCACAATAGAGGGTGTTATTATTACTGGGGGCACTCTAGGGGACATTATAGCTGCTGTGGACACTATAGGAACATTTGGGGTAATTTATCAAACGGGTGTAAAGTAGAACTGGCTTAGTTGCCCATAGCAGCCAATCAGATCTCACATTTCATATTTGACAGCTCTTTTGGAAATCCAGTTCTACTTTACACCAGTTTGATAAATTACCCCAATTATGTCTATTAGGGTCACTATTTTTTCAGCAGTATAGTTCCTGGGGCATTGGGGAGCACAACGGGCACAGTATTGGGGGTGGCAGGATGACACTGTGGGGACACCAGGATGAGGAGGTTGATGGAAAAATTGAGAAATCTAACATGTCTGTGTTACAAACTGTAGAGATGAGATGTGGCTGAAAGAATTTGCCATGGTGGTCTGGGTCAAATGGAGGAGAAGAGGAAAGAGAAGGTCTACATGACAGGAGATGTCACTGGATGTAAGAGGTATGTGGTGCTGTATTCTACTCCATGTCTTTTTTTATTACAATTATATGCATTTTAAATTTGGCGACCAAATTTTTCAGTTTAGGACCCAATTTGGGGTATTCTTTTTTAGTCTGAAGATGTCATATGGCCTAAGAAGAGACTGTGGCGCCCATGAAGCACCGCAGCCTCTTCATACAAAAAAAAAAAAACTAAACTAAAATGGGGGGGGGGGGGGGGGCCAAGTTGGGTAGACAGCCCCGGGCCTATCATGCACTTTAATCCGCCCCTGCTCACAGTCTCTACAAAGATCAGAAAAGTCCAATGAGTAGCAAATGAGATTGATCTCATTTTTTATTTTCACTGACAGGCACCTATTCTACTCCCACCATCAGGGGTCGTGACAGAGAAGATCAGTTGATTGATTCATTGTAGATAGTGAGTGGAACAAAATTTGTGACTTATCGCTGGATTGAGCTACACATTTTTTTGGGAAAATACTATTATAAGTCCTACATCTAATTTTTGGTACACAGCCTATACAATTTTCATTCAGGAAAAATCATTGTCCTACTTTCTCTGTTCTATTCTTTCAAAAAAATAATTTTTGGAGATTGACATTTTTTAAGAAAGAATTTGATATTTACCATGGGACAACCAGGTCCATAGACCTAATCTATGAACTGATAGGGATTAAAAAAAAAAAATTCAAACAGAAAGGGCTAAAAAATTGGTCTACATACTGAAGGCATCAAAACATGTTTTATTTCCATGCTAGCAGAGGGACCCGGCTTCGAATGGGTATATTTCATCTATTTTATTTAATGTTTGATTGTGTCGTTAAAAGATATCGACAGTATCCCCCATAACAGTGACCTCTACAGCATTTCGCCCCTTTAACACTGAACTCCACAGTCCCCCACCCCTTAACACGGCCCCCCCCCCCACAGTGCCCTGCCACTCCCTTGACAGTGACCTCCTCAGGGGCCCGCCCCCTTAACAGTGACCTCCACAGTACCCCGCTGCCTTAACAGTGACCTCACAGTACCCTGCTGCTTTAACAGTGATCTCCACAGCAGTTGCCTCTTTAATAGTGGCCCCTGCCTCCTTAACAGTGACTTCCACAGTGCTCGCCCCTTTAACAGTGACCTCCACAGCGCCCCCTCCCCCTTTAATGCTAGGGCTACACGACGACATGTGTTGCGCTTCATTTTGTCTCAAACTATTTTTATAATGATAGGCTATGGTGTCGCACTGAGACATGTGACATGCTGCGATTGCGATGGATTTTTCTGCGACTGTCGCGTCACAGTCGCAGCATGTCACATGTTGCAGTGCAACACCATAGACTATCATTATAAAAATTATCGTACGACATTGGTGTGACATCAATGTCGTGCGATACATGTAGCAGTGTAGTTGTGCCCTATGTGTCGTGCGACTTATGGTCGTTGTGTAGCCCTAGCCTAAAGCTAACCTAGAGCAGTGAAGAAAAATGGCTAGGTTGTTATGGAAACCTGGAGTAAAACTGTGTGTATGTGGAGACTAAGGGCATGCGAGCTTCTATTGGTTGATAAGGGACATGTGGCAGCGTATGGCAGTTGGGAAATGAATAGAAACACTTGCAGGCTTGTATTGCCTAATACAGATAATTTTTGGGGGAATATCTCAGGAACGGTACGTCCTAGAGAGCTGAGACCCCCACAAGATTTATTTTCAGGTAGCAAGGGATGTGTATACCAAGTTTTGTTGAAATCGATGGTTGCGCTTTTGAGTGATCGCAGAACATACATACATACTGTAAGGGATCGCTGTACTTGGGGGGTCATTCTCACAAGAATCGTCGTCCACCGCAGCTTTCGAGGCCAAACATTGCATTTTTTGGGACATTTTTCATACACAGAACAGTCCAGTTAATAATCACTAGGGTGGTGAGGTTCCCACATACATCAAAACAAAACAAATACCTGCCCGGCTGGGCTCTCACTACACCTGTTAACGTGGCCCTGACTCAGCTACAGAACCCTGTTCACACACGAAACCCATATGCGGCTTTTTCTCAGCCCATAGTTTCCCAGCCTCTCCGGCTGTAATCAGTCCCGTACCTGTATGGGGAAGTGTGGCCCAACAGTCATCCCGACTCCAGCCTTGTGACCCTTCAATCCCTGGGTCACAGCGTTCCCCAAACTTCGGGCTGCACTTTATGCCATCCTGATTACCGCAGGCCTCACCTGCGATCACCTCAGGTAGAAAGGAAAACCCGTACTGGAAGAGTGTGGACTGGCAACTCCCTCTACCAAGCCTAGCCACCAGTCCAAGTAAAATCCAGTCCAGAAAATGCATACAAAAATGTCTCAGCAAACTATGCTTTGCTGAGACTACTGCCACTCTCTGGATTTTATCTGTCTCACCCATCTGAGGTACCTGAAGTGGGACAACACACCTTCCAGCACTGTTCACATTACCACATATCCCCCCCCCCCCCTCTGTTCAAACCCGTGGGGGTGAACACTTGTACCAACCGGATGCTTGTGACAGGGCATCCGCATTATCTTGCCATCGCCTGGCTCAACCTTCCCCCTGGAAGAAGTGGTCAGCGTCAGAGGCTTCCCTTTATTTTACCAGACCCATGCCATCAGTGCTTGGTTTGTCACCCACACTGACATCCTGCCCAAGAGACATTGTCTACAAGGTTCCCATGTCCATGTGACAGGCAGACCCTCTCTTTTTATTTTTTTTACTTTCTCTCTCTTTGACTTACACAGCTGCTTCAGCCGAGCACACTTCTTACGCCTCTTTTTGTCTCTTTATTTTAACAGCAGATCGTACATTTCTTTTTCCTTTACTTTTAGAATTTAGATCTCGGCTTCTGGAACTCCCTTCAGAATATATTTTTATGCAAACGACAGACTCTCTGTTTGACTTTGCTGGCTCTTGCAGATGCTTAGGCCTTTTCTTCTTGTCTTTGCGAAGCTCTGTGAGCAGAGCTGGCTTGCTCCCACTCGCTTCTTTTTCAGCAGTGGTTTTCTCAGATGGTGCCTCAGTTTCAGGGTCTTCTTCCTCTTCACTTGCTCTCCCCACTTCAGCTTTACCCATGATCTCGGGAACATCCAAGGATTTCTCCCACTTCAAGAGCTCGGCTTTAGCTTCCTTGGCCTCTGTCCTTTTTGGCGTCCTCCTTCACCTTATTAGCCTTCTCACCATTCAGGGACATGGCGTCATATCCTTGCTTTCTTAACTCCTCCTCCCCTTTCGCATCAAGGTTGGAGGCACTGGGGACAACGGGGTCTTCACCAGACTCGTCATCTTCTGGCAATCCCTTTAGAGGTTCACCCAGGATATTGTTCCCCATTAGACCCCTGGCTTTCTGGAAGGCATTGACGGCAGAGGAGGCAACTTTCATGCTCAGGCCCGGGCTGCTCACTGTCAGGAGCCTCTTGACTTCTGTATCCACATCAGCCCCATCAACTGGTTCAGCCGATACCTTTTCCACCTTCTCTGCCTTGGCCAGAACCCCGGCACCACCATCTCCAGACCTACTCTTACCAGGCTCTGACTTCTTGGCACCTTCCAGAGGATCTTCCTCTTCCGGTTTCTCATTTTCTTCCACCTGCTGTGCAGGAGCACGCTTAGGCTTCTCCAACTCATAGATGTCATCTTTTGAGCTCATGAGAGCTTCCATCTGTGCTCTGAGTTGCTTGTTCAGCCTCTCTAATTCATTTCGCTCCTCAAGCACTTCTTCAATTGCTCTAGCCAAGGAGAGGGCCTTGGACTCTTTCTCCCGAGCATCAGCCTCCGCTCGGTCAAGTTCTTCGGCATACCGAGCCGATATGTATTTCTCTTCAGCCAGGAGCTGGCCAAACTTCTGTTCCTTCTTAGTTTTTCGCACTAGCTTGTTGGAAGCGCCCCACTCTTGGGCCTCCTGTTCCAGCGGCTCTTTACTCTGTTCTGCTGCTGCATCAGACAAAGGAGTACCACCATTCTCCTTTAGACACTTTGTGGGATTTCCACCCAGGGACTCTTCAAGCCCATTGTCGATGTCTACTACAGACTTCCGTGTCTTTCTGGAGTCTTTCCTCTTCTCCGGGACATCAGGCAGTAGACCCTTCAGTTCACTCATCTTTTCTGGGGTCTCTTCTTTTGACCCTTCTGCAGCCTTCTTCAATCTCTTTATGATGACAACTAGTCCCTTCTCTATCGTATCTAGGGACCGTGTGGAGAGAGAGAAATCATCTTTACCGCTGCCTGAATATGGGTCTCAGACACTAGGCTGGTGTCTCCCCACTCAATTCTAGTCACGTCATGAACAACTATCGTCTGGTTGCTACCCGTAACTACGTCAATTTGGCAAGACCTCGACATGGCAGCCTCTCTCTCTGAGTTGCTATCGGCCATAGCACATGCGTCACTTATATTACTTGTGTCATTATCAGTTCTGACCTCTAGGGGCACCGATGTGCAAATTCCCACATTGGACACTTCCCCAGCAACCATAAAACCCTGTGGGTACTGCATATCCACCTCTGGTACGTGTGGTACACCCTTTGGGCTCACAACATTAACCAGCATTTTTGTATCACATATATTTTTACCATGAGGGGGCAATTCTCTCCTGATCACATCCTGAAAGGGAAAAGGCATGTCATCATCATATACTTCACATGACCTCACATTTTCATTTTTCACTTCAACTACATCACTGTTTTCAATGGTCCTTTCCCTTACACGTTCACTTAAAGGGACAGGTACAAGTTCTGCATGAGTTTTTGCACTCTCTGCAGAAGTGTCTCCATTACTCCACAACTCCCAGCATAAGGGAAAAATACACGCCAACAGTCCCTCATGCATGAGCGTATCTGTAACATCAAGTTCATAAGTCCCTGTTCTCATTGGAGTCTGACGCCCAGTGAAAATCAGCGGATAGTCCTTAGCCGCACGACTGTCCAGCGCCTTTATTGTTTTACCAGTCTCAGGTTTCAACATTGTGCTACCTCTTACCCGGGCTAGCATAGGATCCCGGATCCTTGTCAGCCCAAAACTAGCTTTGGTCATGGGCAACTGAGGTAACACAGAAACCTCCTCTGTAGATTTCTGCAAGGGAGCAATCACAACAGGCTTATCCGCCTGTTCAGACACCATTTTTTTTTCTGTGTGACTTATTACCTACTGGCCCAGCAGGTATCAACTGCCGCCGGCTCACTGTCACTGGGTCTGCCACACAGTTAATAACAGGAACAGTCTTACCCTTCGTTGTCACGGGTTCAGCAGTCTCGGGAGACGAGGACATCCCACAGACATCTCTACCGAGACCATCCTCCAAAATCCAGCCTCTGGAGACCTGCCCTTGATTCCTGGTACCATGATCACCTGCAGACTCCTTACTCCAACAGTTGCTACCAGAAACAACTTGGCCTGCAGTTGAGACTCTTCCTGGACGGTCATTCCAGACGCACCCTTTAGAATCTTGTGCACAGTCGCAGAGAAGATATGTACTCATGAGAACTGCACCGCTCTCCACCTCTTTGTCTTCCTAAAGGTTTCCCTTGGCAACGGCATATCTTTGCTTTTTATCAGGAGCTCCGCTCCACAACTGCCTGAACAATGGAAAGTCCTTGCCCAGCACAAATTCCACTTCCAGGGTCTCACATTTTAACAGCTCCCATTGCACAGCCATAGTCTGTCACAAAGGTCAGAGACACGGTGACATCAGTCTCTGGCCCTCTCTCCAGAAAGTCCAGCACTTCAGGCCTGACCTGAGACACCTGCTGGCGGGCATCCAGAGTGACCCCCAGCGGGATTCCCCCAATCACTAGCTCGCAGTCCTTCTCCCACGGATAATACCAAGCCGCAGCCATTTTCACAGGTCAGTTTTTTGTTTTCTTTTTATATTTGGCCAACTGGCCCTTTAAATCACCACACAGCAAAATAGTAAGAAGAGTCTAGAACAGCACAAGCCACAGCTCCACTGGATGAAAGAGGCTTCCGGCTGTTTAAGCATCACACGGCAACAAAGCAGCACTCAGTAGCACCTGCTCTTTGTCTTGTTGTTGCCCCTAGCAACCGACTGTTGCCCTTCTTCCACGGACAACGTGCACGCATCCTCCACCATATGTAAGGGATCGCTGTACTTGGGGGGTCATTCTCACAAGAATCGTCGTCCACCGCAGCTTTCGAAGCCAAACATTGCATTTATTGGGACATTTTTCATACACAGAACAGTCCAGTTAATAATCACTGAGGTGGTGAGGTTCCCACATACATCAAAACAAAACAAATACCTGCCCGGCTGGGCTCTCACTACACCTGTTAACGTGGCCCTGACTCAGCTACAGAACCCTGTTCACACACGGAACCCATATGCAGCTTTTTCTCAGCCCATAGTTCCCCAGCCTCTCCGGCTGTAATCAGTCCCGTACCTGTATGGGGAAGTGTGGCCCAACAATCCTCCCGACTCCGACCTTGTGACCCTTGAATCCCGGCATCACGGCGTTCCCCAAACTTCGGGCTGTCACAGTGCCCCGGGATCTCTCAGCCTGGCGAGCTGAGACCACGCACAGAGCCTCTGCTCTGGGTCTCTGTATCTCTCCCTAGACTGACCTACTCTGAGGCGCTTTATGCCATCCTGATTACAGCAGGCCTCACCTGCGATCACCTCAGGTAGAAAGGAAAACCCGTACTGGAAGGGTGTGGACTGGCAACTCCCTCTACCAAGCCTAGCCACCAGTCCAAGTAAAATCCAGTCCAGAAAATGCATAAAAAATGTCTCAGCAAACTATACTTTGCTGAGACTACTGCCACTCTCTGGATTTTATCTGTCTCACCCATCTGAGGTACCTGAAGTGGGACAACACACCTTCCAGCACTGTTCACATTGCCACAATACATAAGTCCTTCTTTTTATATATACATTTAAAAAGCCATATTTCTTTCTCTTGCAGGTTTAATATATCCATGTGGTTTATAATGGGGTATGGCTCTGCAATAATTTAGATGACACCAAGTTAAATGATGAACTCAACTTCAGCTCACTCAGATGCAAAAAATGTTTACTCACTCTCGCCACAGTTCTTGGTGGTTAGTTGCAACATGAGGTTCAAATACATGACACCTTCACATGGCAGCTTTTCATAACCCGAACAAACTCATGGCAGCTGAACACAATATTTTCTACAGGCCTGTGCCACTTTAAAAGGCCTACAATGTCTATTGAAGCGTTCAGCGCAAAGGAATATTCAATTCACCACATGGTCAGGTTTATTTAGTCATAATTACAAAACCCAACACAGCACTTACTTTTCAATCTGTAAGTGAGGGTACTCTCTTGTACTTGAACCAGGCCAATCTAGAATCCCTGTTTGAAGCACACAACAATCCTCTATCTTCAGTTTGCCAGCGTGCGCCCTGTCCAGCTGACTCACCAATCCAATCTGACTCTTTAGTAGGGGTCTGCTGCTTGGTATGGCTACTTCCTCTCTAATACCATGTGGCTTCAGCTACATTCTTCTCCCAGTGTCATGATTGAACACTGCAATACCCCAAATATTATATGTAAACAAGGAAGGGGACAATATGAAACAGCATATTTCAATATAATACAATCTAGACTAAGTGCAGAAAGCACAGTACTGAAATTTATCACAGTATTCTGAAAATAAAGGAACATGACAACATGCACACAATGATGCTATGTTGGGAGGAAAAAGAACACTGCACACCAACAGCAGAACTTCATCCAAACTTTAAAGAGGACCTTTCACTTGTAAAAACTATGTGAACTAAGTTTGCTGCCATGTAGAGCGGCGCCCGGGGATCTCACTGCACTTACTATTATCCCCGGGCGCCGCTCCGTTCTCCCGTTATGCCCTCCGGTACCTTTGCTCCTTAAGTTTTAGTAGGCGGGTCTTCCCTTGTCCTGTGGGCGTCTCCTTCTCCTAGGCTGCAGCGCTGGCCAATCGCAGCGCACAGCTCACAGCCTGGGAGGTTTTTTTCTCCCAGGCTGTGCGCTGCGATTGGCCAGCGCTACAGCCTAGGAGAAGGGGACGCCCACAGGACAAGGGAAGACCCGCCTACTAAAACTTAAGGAGCAAAGGTACCGGAGGGCATAACGGGAGAACGGAGCGGCGCCCGGGGATAATAGTAAGTGCAGTGAGATCCCCGGGCGCCGCTCTACATGGCAGCATACTTAGTTCACATAGTTTTTACAAGTGAAAGGTCCTCTTTAAGGCATGGTGGAGTGGATCATGATTTGGGGCTACTGTTTTCCTCAGGGCCTGTTGTGATCATTAAAGGTTCGAAGCTACTGTACATCAAAGCACTTAATAGGACAGGAGGCCATGACTACAAGTGAAATAGACATATAGGTGCTAAAAGACAATGGACCAAAGCACACAAGTAAATCAATTAAAGAATGGTCAAAATAGAAGATTTGTGTTTTAGAGTTCTGATCTTAACTGCTATAGTTCTGTAGTAAGCCCATCAGCTCAATTGTACCCCATTTAGCAGCATCACCCCCTTGTGTAGCGCAGTAGTCTCTCCTGTTGACACAGAACTCTGGTGACAAAATTGCTGCTGATGAAGGGACATGTGCCCAGACACAACAATTTGCGGTTTCTATTTAAAAACTCTGCCCACACATTGATTAACCATGCAAAGCTTTATTCATGGAAGGTCACTAAAGGACGTGCCCCTTTATCCGCTGCCACTGTGTAAACTGTGGAGCCAGTTGTGCTACACATGGGGCGGCAATGCTCAGTGGGGGACAATGGCACTGATGGGATTCTATCAGCAAATTAGAGGCCCTACAGTTTTTTCCAATAAAAAATAAATAAGACAACTTCTTTAATGTGGAACTCTCCCCACAATGCATTGCTCACTCATGGGAATCCCATACTGTTTAGAATGTTTTGCATCCTCATAAATTAAAGACAGTAAATGATTAAAAAATTGTACAAACTAAGCAAAGGGTTTAGTCAAATATTTCTCTACTGCATAAGGAACTATGAACAAATGATGAATCTTTGGGTGTGATGGGTCTTACTGCCATATAAAGAAGTAGTTAAATGCAATGTTACTTTAAATTTATTCTTTCTCTGCCACCTGCTGTCTCCAATGGGATCACATTTGGAGGATTTCCTAATGTACATTTCCATGACAGACATGATGGAAATTGACATCCAGTCTTTCTAAACTAAATTCCCCTGTAACCTCCTCTGTGTCTTTGTGTGTAACCTAAGCCTAGCAATTCACATGTAGATATTTGATTTCTGTGGTTACATCACACCATCCAGTTTGAAGTTTCACCTAGGAGAACACTATTCTGCATAATTTGGATGCAGGAATGTCTTCTAAATCTACCTGTGCATAAAAATGACATCGGCAACGCTTCCTGCTCCATCAATCAGTGGGACCTAACAACAGGTCCGCTTGAAAGCAAAGGTGAAACCAAATCCGAAAATTGCAGAGAAGCAGAGATGGAGTCAGCTAACCAAGGGCTCCTGTTGAAACCCCATCTTAAGTCTAGAATTTCTGGTAAGTTTTCATGTTTTGATCAGCTGATTTCCACCGCGCTTTCTGGTTGGCTCTGTGGTTCACAGACTAAGTAATGATGTAACCAGAGTGTGTGGGAACCAGAATGGTGTGACAGATACCATTTTCCCCAGTCATTTACTAGACATGAATTCTAATTCTGCAAGCTTACCTGGTTCTGCTACCGGCTATCAGGAAATTCGAACTTTTGCAAGCACAGAGTATCTGGCATCACTCCTAGAGTTCCTGCTAGTTACCAGAAAAACAAAGTAGAATAAACACAAGGGCACTGAGAAATGATGACTACGAGAATATTTAGCTAATTGCTGAACATATCAAAATGTATAATCCAACAGATCATTAAATCTGAAAAAAGGATGAAACAGCACACAGTCAAGGAGCAAGTTTCAATGAGCTGATCTTCAGACAGAATGGGCAGCGCAGAGACAATAATTACCACTGGGTTCCTGGCATCAGTTCTGACCAAGGCAACATCTGCACAGTTGACTTCTGCAGTTGGTATTTTCTCCCAACGTTCCTTCCAGGTAAAACCACTGCATACTTCAAAATACACTGCTCAAAAAAATAAAGGGAACACTTAAACAACACAATGTAACTCCAAGTCAATCACACTTCTGTTAAATCAAACTGTCCACTTAGGAAGCAACACTGAGTGACAATCAATTTCACATGCTGTTGTGCAAATGGGATGGGATAGACAACAGGTGGATATTATAGGCAATTAGCAAGACACCCCCAATAAAGGAGTGGTTCTGCAGATGGTAACCACAGACCACTTCTCAGTTCCTATGCTTCCTGGCTGATGTTTTGGTCACTTTTGAATGCTGGCGGTGCTTTCACTCTAGTGGTAGCATGAGACGGAGTCTACAACCCACACAAGTGGCTCAGGTAGTGCAGCTTATCCAGGATGGCACATCAATGCGAGCTGTGGCAAGAAGGTTTGCTGTGTCTGTCAGCGTAGTGTCCAGAGCATGGAGGCGCTACCAGGAGACAGGCCAGTACATCAGGAGACGTGGAGGAGGCCGTAGGAGGGCAACAACCCAGCAGCAGGACCGCTACCTCCGCCTTTGTGCAAGGAGGAACAGGAGGAGCACTGCCAGAGCCCTGCAAAATGACCTCCAGCAGGCCACAAATGTGCATGTGTCTGCTCAAACGGTCAGAAACAGACTCCATGAGGGTGATATGAGGGCCCGACGTCCACAGGTGGGGGTTGTGCTTACAGCCCAACACCGTGCAGGACGCTTGGCATTTGCCAGAGAACACCAAGATTGGCAAATTCACCACTGGCACCCTGTGCTCTTCACAGATGAAAGCAGGTTCACACTGAGCACATGTGACAGACGTGACAGAGTCTTGAGACGCCGTGGAGAACGTTCTGCTGCCTGCAACATCCTCCAGCATGACCGGTTTGGCATTGGGTCAGTAATGGTGTGGGGTGGCATTTCTTTGGAGGGCCGCACAGCCATCCATGTGCTCGCCAGAGGTAGCCTGACTGCCATTAGGTACCGAGATGAGATCCTCAGACCCCTTGTGAGACCATATGCTGGTGCGGTTGGCCCTGGGTTACTCCTAATGCAAGACAATGCTAGACCTCATGTGGCTGGAGTGTGTCAGCAGTTCCTGCGAAACGAAGGCATTGATGCTATGGACTGGCCCGCCCGTTCCCCAGACCTGAATCCAATTGAGCACATCTGGGACATCATGTCTCGCTCTATCCACCAACGTCACGTTGCACCACAGACTGTCCAGGAGTTGGCAGATGCTTTAGTCCAGGTCTGGGAGGAGATCCCTCAGGAGACCGTCCGCCCCCTCATCAGGAGCATGCACAGGCGTTGTAGGGACGTCATACAGGCACGTGGAGGCCACACACACTACTGAGCCTCATTTTGACTTGTTTTAAGGACATTACATCAAAGTTGGATCAGCCTGTAGTGTGTTTTTCCACTTTAATTTTGAGTGTGACTCCAAATCCAGACCTCCATGGGTTGAAAAATTTGATTTCCATTTTTTTATTTTTGTGTGATTTTGTTGTCAGCACATTCAACTATGTAAAGAACCAAGTATTTCAGAGGAATATCTAATTAATTCAGATCTAGGATGTGTTATTTTTGTGTTCCCTTTATTTTTTTGAGCAGTGTATATGATTAGGGTGCTATAAAATTGGCCGTAGTAGCATGCATGACTATGCATATTACAAGTGGTAATACAGTATATGATATGAAATACTATTACACACCATAATGCAGTTCATATGTTTGATTATGGAGTGCCATTTAGTGCACTGTATTTCACTATAGAAACACTGAAACAGTGCTGTATGATCTTCTGTAATGGGGTGTGCTGCAATTTTTTTAATACAGACTCAGCAAACCTCTTAGAAAACCTCTTTAATGCACCCATATGGAAGCATGTACAGTATGCTGCAATTTTTACAAACACAAGTTTTTTTTTTTAAGTGAGTCTGTCAGCTACTTTTCTCACTTCAAACTGCTTGAATTGCTTTGTACTGTATTTCATATACACATTCAAAAATGTTTAAACCAGCATCCCAATGAGCTTGCCAGTGCCCAGGAGCAATGTCTATTTCTGCAAGTGCCCAGGCCCCTTGGCATTACTGGTCAATTACTCCTTCCCTGTCTTTCTGTAAGCCAGCCCAGCATCCTGTCTATGTCAGCGTCTCTGCTTCTGAAATCGTGCACCTGCGCACATCACCACCGGGCCCGGGAATGCGCCATACAATATATGGACAACTGCATCAATGACTGTACATGCGCCATTTGTCCACCCAGGGTGATGTATACACATGCATTAAAGAGGATTTCCATGACTTAAATATGGATGACCCATGCGCATGATAGGTAATCAATATCTAATCGGTGGCGTCAGACTTCCACCACACCTGCTAATCAGCTGTTGGAAGGAGCTACAGTGCTCGAGGAGCTCTGAAGCTTCTTCTTTGGCCAGTGACATCACGTCTATTGGTCACATGGCCTTCCTGCTGCTCATTCCCATTCAAGTGAATGCAACTGAGCTGCAATACCAAGCACAGCCACTACACAATGTATGTGCTTGGTCTACTATGAAAAGCAGCCCTACAGCACCAATAAACTCCAAGTGGGAGTCAAATTCTAATTTCTCTGTCTCAAAAATATGTAAACTCTTAAAGGGAACCGGTCACCAGTTTTATGGTGTCCTAACTAAGGGCAACATAATTAAGTGACTGATTCTCTTAGCACAATGCTGGGTCACTTTCTTTAATTGACCCAGTCAATCTGCCAACATCTTGTATTGAAAAGCTCCAGCTGATAATGATGAGTCATGAATATTCATGAGCTTCTGACTCTCCCCGCCCACCTGCTGCTGAATGACAGTTTGTTTCCATAGGAATCAGCAGCAGGTGGGCGGGGGAGTGGCTATAGCTCTGAATTAAATATACGCTGGACTCAATGACATCACGCCGGACTCAAATCAGCTCATTAGCATGCAGCATCTTTGTGTGTATATTATGAGGTAACCATCTGTCACACCAGTAAGTGAATACATCTATGGTGCTTTTTAGTAGTTAATGATTGAATATAATTAGTTAGATTATAATCAAATATTCACATGATAGGTTCCCTTTAAGGCTCTTGTACACAGTCATATCTGTGATCCATGTGATCTACAGTAGATGACTAATGTGTTGCTTAAAGGGGTTTTTCTTGGACATTCATATTGATGACCCTTCCTCAGGATAGGTAAGTAGTATCAGACCGGCAGTGGTCCAATTATTTGCACCTCTGCCAGTCTGATACTGCATACCTATTCTGAGGATGAGTCATCGATATGAATGTCCCAGGAAAACCCCTTTAAGCAACACATTAGTCATCTATTGTATATCACATGGATCACAGATATGTACAAAAGCCTTGTTTTTGAGAATTAGAATTTGACTCCCAGTTGGAACACAGACTAATGTGAGCATACTCCCTGTATAATGCTGTAAAATATTCTGGAACTGTATAAAGAACAAATAATATTAATCATTTTACTAGGAGGAGGTTTATAGACTAATATACAGGCCCATAGAAATAAATATTTAAAATATTTAAAAAGAAAAATGTGAAGATGAGGTACAGTAATTTTTTTAAAATATTTTAATGGCTCCATAGCAATTTAGTATAATAACATTTTGACCCACCCATTATAACTGTTATGTAGTTACTGTATGCATTATCTGCAACTCAAAAGAGATAAATAGTCATATAGTCATATAGCAAGTCATATAAACTAGTTTTAATATTATTAGCAAGTTACAGAGAGGTTGGTATGGCCCATATATATTCCGTGCTCTATAGATGCAATGCAATACTCCCTTAAAGTTAAACTCACAGTGGCACCAAATTCAATTATCACTCTCTTCCTCCAATAGGAAGCGGACTTACATTTAGACTGGCGCTGGATACGCTGAAGTTATGTAGAGGCTGGCGCCTCTTCATAACCTCGGATGCACCACCAGATATAGGGGTTATTAAGACAGGCACGATTATTAAAGTCTGATAGGAACGTTAAAATTCAAAATAATAAATGTTTATTGATTATAATTACTTAAAAAATAGGGTGTGCAACCCCAACTCATTTGCACAAACAGTCTTAAAGAGGTGTTCACACTATATGGTTAGTAGTATTGTACCAAGCACCATACAGTGAAGACAATGGATTAGTGGTGTGCTGATGTGGAAAATGCACCCCCACTTTATTGTTCACAATCCAGTTGTACCTCTACTGACAAAGAAAGTGTCTGATGGTCGGCTCACAAAGGCCAATTGTATACCAGCAGACGAGCCGTCACAGGGCTGATTAGCGTATATGCTGCCTATGACTAGCAATGACAGTCTCCTAGATACCCTCACTCACGGCTACTGCCGCCATTAATAGTATCTGTCCCTAGTATTTGGGAGACATTTTGTGCGCGTGACTCTGGCTCAACGCGTTTCTGTGCCTGGGTATCGCCGGCACTTCATCAGGAGCCTCTGCTACATATTAGTCACTGCCTGATGCGATCAGTGACACTCCGGTGAGAGTATCGGCACTAGGATGGCTTAAAATCCGCACCGCAGGTCAAAATCCACGCGGAAAAAATCTGCATCGTGTGCATTGAGAATTTCAAATTCTCAAACAATACAATGTACATGATGTACGGTGCGGATTTTCCGCACGCAAATCCGCGCTGAAAATCCGCACGCAATCCTGATCGTGTGCATTTAGCCTTAAAGGGCCAACACCCCGCCCCCATAGGCGTGGCTACGAGCGGCCTGCCAACCAGATGGGAGACAAGCTCCATACTAATCCACTAGCAGGAACACCCAGAGAAACAGTCCAGGCCACAGGAGAAGTGCTGATGGCACAGAGGTATAATGGGGGAACATATGCAGCGGCCAAAGTAAGGGAACTTTTTTATATAGGTGATAACAGGGTGATACAGGGAAGGAACCTCTATAATAACAAAACTATACGCTCCTCTGCAATAAAGGTGCAATATTGTTAACTGCAAACTGCATGTACATAAATAGAATGACATGCCAATCATGATGTATTAGCGGGGACCACAAAGAACATGTGTCACTAACCAAGAACTCATGATGCATCTGACTCCCACAGCATTACCAGAACACAGTGCATCATTAACAAGCACCAATTAATCCACAGCTGTGGGGATACAGGGCAAATCTGCATAACAAGAATAATGCAATCTGTCCCTGGCCATGTCCACAACGATCCTGGGGAAGATGTTACCATTGAAGGGGGGAAGGAAGGGAGGGGGGGGATTCAGATCCACCATGTAATGGTAAACGGGGGACATTTAAATAAAAGATGCAAACGAAATAGCATCATTGAGGCTTAGTTGTATTGAGTCTGAATATCTACTGAGCCTCCTTTTGGAGTAACAGAAGGTCCCAATTACCACCCCATGGTGATCCTTTGATCTGCTCGATAACCTGAAAAGTCACAAATTCTACTCTTCCATCATGGCACTCTCCCACATGACGTGCTACAGGTGTATCATTCAATTCGGCTAGATCTGAGATGTGTTCGCCAATGCGCCGTCTCAGTTTTTGCTTGGTTTTGCCGACATACTTAGCTCCACAGATACATGACATGAGGTAAATCACCCCCACCGATTTACAGTTAATAAAAGATCTAATGTAATAAAGTCTATCGGTGGTGCTGCCAGTAAAGGACCTTCCCCTTTTAATGCATCTGCAGAATTTACATGATCCACATGGGAAGGTGCCTACCAAGTTGTTCTGTAACCACGTCTGTTGGCTGCTAACACCTTGATAAAAACTGTGAACAAGACAGTCCTGTAAGTTCTGACTACGGCGATAAGTGATTGCAGGCCGTACCGGAATAATGCTGCTAATATCGAAATCAGTTATTATAATATCCCAGTTTTCGGACAGAATTTGTCTTACTTCTTTATGGGTTTTGTCATATGTCCCAATAATCCTGAGTGTGGTGTCTTGTTCTTCCCTCACTTTGGGACAGAGTAACTGTTCTCTATTAGCACTCAGTGAATGTTGGAACGCCTCTTTGAGAACACTTTGTGGATAACCGCGATTGACAAATCTCTGCTGTAGTTCCCTAGCAGCGTACCTAAAGTCACATAAGCGAGAACAATTTCTCCGGACCCTCAAGTACTGCCCTTTGGGTATTCCCTTCTTCAGGGTCACAGGATGCCCACTTTTCCATCTTAGGAGATTTTTAGTGGCAGTAGGCTTCCGGAAGATATTGGTGACAATCTGTCCGGAATCATTGATGGATATTGAAAGGTCCAGAAACAAGATATGTTTCTCATGAATTTCTGATGTAAAAAAAAGGGCCAACTGGTTTACATTAAGGGCTGCAACAAATTCCTGGAACTGCACTTTGGTCCCTCGCCACAGGATCAGCACATCATCGATGTACCTGATCCACAATGGGATCAGCAATGTAAATTGCTCACAGGTTTCACTGAACACGTGTTCTCTATCCCACCAGCCCAGGTAGAGATTGGCAAAAGTTGGGGCACATGGACTCCCCATTGCCACTCCCCTGAGCTGGTGGAAGATCTGAGAATCAAAACTGAACACATTCCAACAATTCCATAAGGAACAAATTGTGTTGTTCAAAGTGTTGACCACTTTGTTGTAAGAAGGTGAGTATCGCCTTGAGGCCTAGCTCGTGTGGGATCGAGCTAAAAAGGTCCTCAACATCTAGGCTTGCCAAATACGTGCAATACGTCTAATACATTGTGGATCAGGTACATCGATGATGTGCTGATCCTGTGGCGAGGGACCAAAGTGCTTGTCAATAATACACTGTGTTCTGTTAATGCTGTGTGAGTGAGATGCACCACGAGTTCTTGGTTAGTGACACGTGTTCTTTGTGGCGAAATGTATGTGGAAAACCGGCACTCTTCACCTGGTAGTGCACTACAAAGAGCAATGTAGACAGGTTGATGGGTAAAAATATGTAGCCACGCCTATGGGGGCGGGGTGTTGGCCCTTTAAATCTCGGCGTTTCTCTGGCCGCGTGCGGCCATCCTAGCGCCAATACTCTCATCGGAGTGTCACTGATCACATCAGGCAGTGACTAATATGTAGCAGCGTCTCTTTTTGTAGGCTTCTGATAAAGTGCCGGCGATACCCAGGCACAGAAATGCGTTGAGCCAGAGTCACGTGCACGAAATGTTTCCCAAATACTAGGGACAGATACTATGAATGGCGGCAGTAGCCATGAGTGAGGGTATCTAGGAGACTGTCATTGCTAGTCATAGGCAGCATATACGCTAATCAGCCCTGTGACGGCTCGTCTGCTGGTATACAATTGGCCTTTGTGAGCCGACCATCAGACACTTTCTTTGTCAGTAGAGGTACAACTGGATTGTAAACAATAAAGTGGGGGTGCATTTTCCACATCAGCACACCACTAATCCATTGTCTTCACTGTATGGTGCTTGGTACAATACTACTAACCATATAGTGTGAACACCTCTTTAAGCCTGTTTGTGCAAATGAGTTGCGGTTGCACACCCTATTTTTTAAGTAATTATAATAAACATTTATTATTTTGAATTTTAACGTTCCTATCAGGCTTTTAGAATCGTACTATTCTAATAAGGGACGTATACCGTCATATGAAGTTTTCGTTAGTTCGTTATTAAGACCGGCTTCTAAAACGCAGATCTTAATACATGACCCCTATATCTAATTGCTTCTGCGGAAACAGGCTCATAAAGCATATAACTCTGATGATATACTAGTGCATCTCAATTAATTAGAATAGCATTGAAAAGTTAATTTAATTCAGTAATTCAAAAAATGAATATAGATTAATTCATTTCATTACATACACAGCAATCTATTTAAAGTGTTTATTTCTTTTAATTGTGATGATTATGGCGTACAGCTAATGAAAACCCAAAAGTCAGTGTCTCAGAACATTAGAATATTTGGAAAACGTTCAATATTGTAGACTCACACTCTAATCAGCTAATCAACACAAAATACCTGCAAAGATATCCTAAGGCTTTAAATGGTTGCACAGTCTGGACGAATAGGCTACACAATCAGGAGGAAGACTCTTGGCAGTCAGCGACACCCTCCACAAGGAGGGTAAGCCACAAAAAGTTATTGCTAAGAAAGCTGTCTGTTTACAGAGTGCTGTATCCAAGCATGTTAATGGGAAGCACATACAGACGTATCCAGGACATGGGCTACAACTGTCGCATTCCTTGTGCCAAGCCACTCATGACCTAGATACAACGTCAAAAGTGTCTTACATGGGCTAAGGTGAAAAAGGACTGGACTGTTGATCAGTGGTCCATAGTCCTGTTTTCAGATTAAAGTACGTTTTGCATTTCATTTGGAATTCAAGGTCCCAGAGTCTGGTGAAAGATTGGAGAGGCACACAATTCAAGTTGGTCTACTGTGAAGTTTCTACAGTCAGTGATGGTTTGGGGAGCCATATCATCTGTTGCTGTTGGTCCACTGTGCTATATCAAGTCCAAAGCCAGCACAGGCAGCTACCAGGAAATTTTAGAGCACTTCATGCTTTCCTTTGCTGACAGGCTTTATGGAGAGGCTGATTTCCTTTTCCAGCAGGATTTGGCACCTGCCCACACTGCTAAAAGTACCAATACCTGGTTTAATAACCACAGCATCACTGTGCTTGATTGGCCAGCAAACTCATCTGATCTTAAACCCCATATAGAATCTATGGGGTATTGTCAAGAGGAAGATGAGAGACACCAGACCGAACAATGCAGAAGAGCTGAAAGCCGCTATCAAAGCAACCTGGGCTTCCATAACACCTCAGCAGTACTACAGGCTGATCGCCTCCATGCCACGGCGCTTTGATGCAGTAATTCATGCAAAAGGAACTCTAACCAAGAATTAAGTGTATATACTGTACATACTTTTCAGTAGGCCAACATTTCTGTATTAAAAATCTTTTTTTTTAACTGGTCTTATACAATATTCAAATTTTCTAAAATACTGACTGACTTCATTAGGGTACTTTCACACTAGCGTTTTTCTTTTCCGGCACTGAGTTCCGTCAAAATGGCTCAATGCCGGAAAAGAACTGATCAGGTATATCCCCATGCATTCTGAATGGAGAGTAATCCGTTCAGGATGCATAAGGATGTCTTCCGTTCAGACATTTTGACTGATCAGGCAAAAGAGAAAACCGTAGAATGCTACGGTTTTATCTCCGGCGAAAAAAAAACTGAAGACTTGCCTGAATGCCGGATCCGGCATTTTCCCTCATAGGATTGTATTAGTGCCGGATCCGGCATTTAAAATACCGGAATGCCGTCTCCGGAATGTGAAAAAAAAAAATACGCATGACAAGCGGAGAGACGGATCCGTTCTTGCAATGCATTTGTAAGACGGATCCGCATCCGGATGCGTCTCACAAATGCTTTCAGTCACATCCAGATCAGTGGATCCGGCAGGCAGTTCCAACGACGGAACTGCCTGCCAGGTCACACTGCCGCAAGTGTGAAAGTAGCCTTAGCTGTAAACACTTGAAATAGATCACTCTGTGTGTACTGAATGTATATAATATAAGTTTCACTTTTTGAATTGAATTACTGAAATAAATTAACTTTTTGATGATGTTCTAATTTATTGAGATGCACTAGTATATGGATCTCCTGGTGATGGATAGGGACATTTTTATTCTGCACAGCTCCTTGTCAGAGTAGAATAGATCATCATACATGTTACTGTATCTACTGTTTATTTTGGAAAAGATATATGTTTTGTCCACAAAGTGATGTATCCATCCTCTACCCTAAATAGCTTTGTCTGTGATGTGCCTTGGAACGGCAGTTTTTATTTTTATCTTTTTTTTTCATCCCAACAAAATAGATATATACTGAAAATTTTTATCTATATTGCATATTTTGGTCATCATATACATGTTGAGATTAGATTCATATTTGCAAACACATATCACCTCCTATCACACAAGCACAAATTGCCTCGTAACTCATTCTTAGAATTGATCAGTCTTTGTTTTTTTGTGTTTCCCCCTTTGCGCCGTTGTCACGCATTACTGTTTCGGCAAAATATAGTAGATGTGTTTTGTGCACTTTCCCCTTCCACCTGTTACCTGCATTGACACCAACACTGTGCAGATCTCTCTAGACACTTTGCAAGGCCATTGATCAGGTGAAGGTTTGCCTTAGATCACACTGTACAAAGAAGGCAATGACTCCTCCGCTAAGTGTTACATGCAAAGGGGTTAAACGTATATGATGCCCAGTGTATCAGCAACAGATCTGCTGCCTGACAGCTATTCAGGCTCCTTTGAGACCATTTATCAAACATTAATGGGGATTAGTGTTAGACCTGGTGTAAACATAACAAACAATCTACTGAAAGTGTATACTCATATTTCCATAGGTTATGAGGTAAGCAGATCCATTAGCGAGGAGAGTTACTGGAAGGTATTGTCTACTTAATTACTATTTGGACTGGAAAGAAGAGCACACAGGTTCATGTCTATTTTATAAGTGTATGTTTCCAAGCAGATAATTCAACCTCATGTTTCTGATTAACATAGATCTTGTAAAAAGATTTTTATTGCCACAGGTTCTTAGTTACATTGTTGGCTTAACCCTTCTCAGTTTGATTTACGGTTTCTAAAATACATTTTAAAAATTTCTTTTAAATGCATAATTAATTGTCGGCATATTATATTTACAATATGTTGTCAATATTTACTTATTTACAATACCATAATCCACTGGTTAAATGCTATGAGTAGCAAAGCTAAGATGACTACTAGAGATAAGCGAATCGAGTTTGACAAAGTAAAAATTCGATCCGAATTTCAGGAAAAATTTGATTCACACTGAAGCCGAATTTCCTCACGCTTCGTGGCAACGAATTGAATTTTTTCATAAAATGACTGCTGCACGTGTTATGAAATGGAGCAAAGAACTCTGAGAGCGAGGGATCAGCCACAATGGAATGCATGCAGCCAATCAGCTCCTGTGATGTCACAGCCCTATAAATAGTCTCAGCCATCTTGGATTCTGCCATTTTCCAGTTCCTGTAAACCTACTTCCTGTTTTCCGTTCTGCTGTGAATTGTGATTGTTATTTATTTTTTTTGGGGGGGGGGGGTGTTTATTAATCTGAAAAAAATTAATGTCTTAATTGCCGTTCAGCGGTGAAGTTACATTGTACTACAGCTTTTTACGGGGTGTATTAAAAGGATATATACATATGCCCCATTAGCCGTTCTGCGGTGAATTGTGATAGTTATATTTCCTTATATGTCTTAATTGCGGTTCAGCTGTGAAGTTACATTGTACTACAACCTTTTACGGGGTATATTAAAAAGAAATATACATACATTAGTCATTCTGTGGTGAATTATGATTGCTATATTTATTTTTTTGGGTTGTATTAATAGGAAAAAGAATGTGTCTTAATTGTCGTTCTGCAGTGAAGTTACATTGTACTACAGCCTTTTACGGGGTGTATTGAAGGGAAATAAACCTACTTCCTATTATGTGTTCTGTGGTGAATTGTGATTGTTACTTTTTTTGTTTGGATGTTCACCAGGGGCAAAAACAGAGTTTTATTCATATGTAAATGAGGGCTCGCAAGTGCCCAGGGGCGGCGTTCGGGCTGTAAGTGCCCAGGCCGCTCTTCATTCTTCTCACATAACCCCTCCCCAGCCTGTTGCTTGGCCCGCCCTTTAAGCCTCTTACATCATCCAGTGTACTGGCCGATATCCCGCCGGCGCATGCGCACTGTGATGACCATTGTGGGCAGCAGCATCATTCCATGCAGTGCGTATGCGCGGGCGGGATATCGGCCAGTACACTGGATGATGTAAGAGGCTTACAGGGCGGGCCAAGCAACAGGCTGGGGAGGGGTTATGTGAGAGGAAGGAAGAGCGGCCTGGGCACTTACAGCCCGAACGCCGCCCCTGGGCACTTGCGAGCCCTCATTTACATATGAATAAAACTCTGTTTTTGCCCCTGGTGAACATCCAAACAAAAAGAAAAAGGTACCATTTGACTGATCTATAGTTATGCTACAGTGCTATGTAAGTGGTCTATAAGGGCAAATTGTGGTGACAGACTCCCTTTAATCAGAAAAAATAAATGTCTTAATTGCCGTTCAGCGGTGAAGTTACATTGTACTACAGCCATTTACGGGGTGTATTAAAAGGATATATACGTATGTCCCATTAGCCGTTCTGCGGTGAATTGTGATAGTTATATTTCCTGATATGTCTTAATTGCCATTCAGCTGTGAAGTTACATTGTACTACGGCCATTTACGGGGTATATTAAAAGGAAATATATGTACATTAGTCATTTTGTGGTGAATTATGATTGCTATATTTCTTTTTTTGGGTTGTTTAATAGGAAAAAAATATATGTCTTTATTGCCGTTCAGCTGTGAAGTTACATTGTACTATGGCCATTTACGGGGTGTATTAAAAGGAAATATACGTACATCCTATTAGTCGTTCTGTGGTGAATTATGATTGTTATATTTCTGTTTTTAGGCTGTATTAATAGGAAAAAGAATGCGTCTTAATTGCCGTTCTGCGGTGAAGTTACATTGTACTACAGCCATTTACGGGGTGTATTGAAGGGAAATAAACCTACTTCCTATTATCCGTTCAGCTGTGAATTGTGATTGTTATTTTTTTTTAGAGGGGAGTTTATTAATCTGAAAAAATATATGTCTTAATTGCCGTTCAGCTGTGAAATTACATTGTACTACATTTACGGGTGTATTGAAGGGAAATAAACCTACTTCCTATTATCTGTTCTGTGGTGAATTGTGATTGTTATTTTTTTTTTGGGGGGGGGGGGTTATTAATCGGAAAAAATATATGCCTTAATTGCAATTCTGTGGTGAAGTAAGATTGTACTACAGCCTTTTTTGGGGGGTATTATTTCAATTTAAATTCTTTTATTATACAGCTTGTCAGATAGACAGATGACAGGCCCTTCAAAGAGAACGGGCAGTGGCCAAAATGTTTCTGTCGCAGGCAGCAGAAGAAGGGGGGGGGGTGGCAGCAGGAGTCACAGTGAGAGGCCTGAGCTCCTGGTGTCAGCTAGAGGTCGTGTCTTGACCAGCAGCCCAGCGGTGCTTGAATGGTTGACTCAGCCTTCGACTTCGTCACAAGTGAGATCAGGCACCCCCAGCCAAGAGTCGGTGGGCTCCTCTGACACGACGCTTAGCTGGCATGGCCAGGGAGAAGGCCCTGTGCCCCCAACTGTCCTCAACCTGCCTCTGTCATTTTCTGTTCCCTCAGCACGAGAAGTATTATATGCCATAGGCTTAGCTCCACTTTTCAGCGAGAAGGAGCTACTAGAAAACATTCAGCAGCTACTGCCCAACCAAGATCTGGAGGAGACATCCGCTGCTTCCTCAAGTAGGAGGGCAAGTGATGAGAGTCGCGTGGGAGCAGCTGTTGCAAGCAGTCAGTCTCCTGGCCCTGAGACCATTGAGAGGGACATCAGTGACGTGCAGACAGTAGCGGACGATGATGATGTAGCCGATCGCACTTGGAAGCCGGGTGAAGAAGGGGCTTCATCATCCTCGTCAGGAAAAGAGGGTGGCAGCTTGCGTGTGAGGCAGCAGCTGAGCCAGCAGGGTGGTAGCATGGCTGTGAGTCAGCAGGGTAGCAGCAGTGGTAGGTCGGGAGCCAAAGGTACCAGGGGTAGACCACCCACTTCGCAGGAGCCTACCGGCCCAGAAAGTGGCGGTGAAGGGGTTCACGGAGGCAGCGCTAGTAGGCATTCAGCGTGGAGTGTTGGGAGGAAAATGGCATACTCGGCGGTCTGGCAGTTTTTTGTTAGACCGCCGGAGGAGGTGAACATGGCCATTTGCCGAATTTGGGGGCAGAAGGTGAAGCGTGGCCAGGGTGCCAATTTTGGCACCACAGCCCTGCGTCAACATATGCAGCGTCACCATAAAGTGGCCTGGGAGAACCGTGGCTCCGATGTGGTGGTTAAGCCTGCTGCAGCAACCACTGCATCACCCAATGGCACGCACCCAATTTCATGCAGTCAAGGCTTCACCACCTCAGCTGAAGGGAGGTTGACTGTCCTTCCCATCATTTGCTGGTCCTGATGCTCCTGCTCCTCCTACTCCTCGTCAGTCATTCCGACAGCAATCGATCATGGAAGTGATTGCCAAGAGACAACAGTATGCATACACTCATCCAATGATGCAGAAGCTGAACGTGCTCCTGGCCAAGTTGCTGGTGCTGCAGTCCCTCCCTTTTCAAGTGGTGGACTCTGCACCTTTCAGAGAACTAATGGCTTGTTCCAAGCCGAGATGGAGAGTCCCAAGCCCTCATTCCTTTGCCAACAAGGCAGTACCAGCCCTGCAGACATATGTAGAACAGAAGGTGGGCCAGTCCTTGAGCCTGTCGGTGTCTGCCAAAGTGCACAGCAGCGCCGACGTGTGGAGCTGTAACTACGGTCACTTTCTCCTCGACAACTCAAAATCAGTACCATGGTGACCAACAACGGGAAGACCATGGTGTCGGCGCTGCATCAAGGAGGGCTGAGCCATGCGCCCTGTATGGTGCACGTGTTCAATCTGGTTGTAAAGTGGTTCCTGAAGTCTTCACCCCATCTGCAATACATACTGAAAATGGCCAGGAAACTTTGCATGCACTTCAGCCACTCGCACACCGCAAAGCACACCTTCCTTGAGCTGCAGCAGCAGAACAGCGTCCCCCAACATAGGCTGATTTGCAACATTACCACCCATTGGAATTCCACCCTCCATATTTTGGATTCTGATGCTGCCACCGGCCTGATGCCACACCTGCTGCTAAGTGCTCCTACTGACACCCACCATCTTTAGCTGGTACTGGTATTGCCCCCCATCTCCCCACTCGGTGCTACCTCACCCTTATGTCACCTGGCCCTCTGTGGTCTCCTCATGCTGCTGCCACATTATCACTCTGTGGTGTCCTCATGCTGCTGCCACATCACCACTTTGTGGTCTCCTCATGCTGCTGCCACATCACCACTCTGTGGTCTCCTCATGCTGCTGCCACCTCACCCCTATGTCACCGGGCCACTTTGTGGTCTCCTCATGCTGCTGCCACATCTCCACTCTGTGGTCTCCTCATGCTGCTGCAACCTCACCCCTATGTCACCGAGCCACTCTGTGGTCTCCTCATACTGCTGCCACCTCACCACTATGTCACTGGGCCATTCTGTGGTCTCCTCATGCTGCTGCCACCTCAACACTATGTCACTGGGCCACTCTGTGGTCTCCTCATGCTGATGCTACCTCACCACTATGTCACTGGGCCACTCTCTGGTCTCCTCATGCTGCTGCCAGCTCACCACTATGCCACTGACCCACTCTGTGGTCTCCTCATGCTGCTGTCACCTCACCACTCTTTCACTGGGCCACTCTGTGGTCTCCTCATGCTGCTGTTACCTCAACACTCTGTCATTGGGCTACTCTGTGGACTTCTCATGCTGTTCCCACCATCCCCACTCCATGACTGGGCAACTATTTTGCCTTTTTGGCCTGGTTGACATAATTTATTTGACCCTTCTTCTGATCTGTCAGAAGGAAGGGAAAATGAGATGCACATCCTGTCTATGTAGCAGCTGTAAGGCCTGTATGACATGGTCCCTATTTTGCATCAGAATTGACTTATGATTTTATAGCTAAAAGCAGGAGTGGGTACAAAACACAGAATACATGCAAATATTCCATTCATGTGTTATCTCTGTTTTGGATCCACTCCTGTTTTTTTTTTTTTCTTTAGCAATACTGATGGATTACTGACTAAATGCTGACCGAGGGAAGGTGGATGCTCAACAGACAGGATGCGTTTTTTGGGGTTTATTGCTCTGATGGATCAGAGAAAGGGCAAAATAAGCAGTGACGTCAACAAAAACTTACTGCTGACACCCTCTCCACTCTGTCAGGTGGCTCTACTTGTATAAGCGTTTAATAGAACAGGTTCTGACGACGGTGTGTAAAAGGAGTGTGCTCTTTCACGCTATAGTAGGATTTTGGGCCTCTGTACGGTTCTTTATAACTGGCGCTAACATTGACTGTAAGGCTGAGTTCACACTTGAGTTTTTTGGTCAGTTTTGGCCCCATAACTGCCCAAATAAGTGAAGTGTGCAGTGATTCTAAGAGCAATGCCTGTCATCTGCATGTCATACTGACTCACAGTATTGTTTCACTACCACAGCAGACTTCCTCTGCAAGGCAGAGTGTTCTACACCACTATATAGGCTCTCTGCAGCCAGGAAATGTCTGTTTTTAACGCAATTCACCACAATTAAATTCGGATCGAATCAAATCTTTTTGGAAAATTCTGCGAACCGACTGAAGCGAATGTTTGAAAAAATTTGCTCATCTCTAATGACTACAGAAGGAGTATATCGGCTTCCCTTTCCCCAAATTTCCTTATCTGAAATCTGCATAAAATTGTATGCATTCTGCCTCACATTGCTTCTCAATTAGGAATCTGCGATATGAAAAAGAATAAAAAAAAATTGAAACTGTGGCATGTGGCCACAATGTTTTAGCCTTATTGAATGGAAATAAATTTGTATGAAGATTCAAGACATGTACAACTGCAAATCTGCTGCAGGAATCAGAGGGTCAGTCTCCAATTTCTGCCACAAATTATGGGGTTGATTTTTCAGATGGAAAAATCTGCCATGTGCACATATCCATTTCATACACTTATTTCTCTACGATGTGAAATATTATTCACACTAATATAGATCCAATATCTAATCATTGGACTCAGTAGGGAAGAACTTAGTCATGATATACATGTGATTCAATCCGATTCAAATTAGTGCATCACATCCAATCAAGTGAAAGTTATCTTGTAGCTGATAACTTGTGTCTTTTGATTAGTTGAATAGTATCTGGGGGGAATTTATAAAATTTTTGTACACAAATCATTTGCACAAAACTTTGCACTTCGACTGTTTTTGCTCTTTTATGCCATACTCATAGTTTTTCTGAAAAGTGGATGTGGCATAGGTAGGGCGTATAAGCAAGAGCATGGCCTCCCAATATACACCAGCTGGAGTAGATTTAACTTTCTGGCTCCTGGAGAAAGTTAAATGTGCCCAATGGGAGACTGGCACCTCATAATAAATTTTGTGTTTTCAATTTTCACTTCTTGCCTTCGCAGAGCCAGTACTTTTAAAATTGTCCATTCACATAGACATATGAGGGCTAGCTTATTGCAAGCAAGTTGTACTTGCTAACTGTACCATTTACTATTGCATACAATGCAGTGGGAAGCTGAAACTAATTCGAAATAGGGTGGAATTGAAAAAAAAAATTAAATTCTGCCACCATTTTATGGGTTTTGTTTTTATTGCATTCCCTATACAGTACAACTGACCTGTTCCATTAATACTGTAAAAAAAACTTTGGAAAAAATTAATTTTTTCTTTGGATTGTTATATTCTGACCCCAATAACTTATTTATAGTTACATCTACAGACCTGTGTGAGGTCTAATTTTTTGCAATCTGTACTCCCTGGTGCCTGTAGCCTGCCTCCACTATTGAAAGATTCATAAGCATGATCACCTGCACCGCTGCAGCGAAAGACTGGCTTCAGCGGTGACCTGTCCACAAGAGACCCATCACTGCGGATACCAATGGTTGACTACAAGTGAGCAGGTGACCATATTAATGTCTGGGAAGAAGTAAACAAGCCAGGGACAGGGAAGAGCCAGCGCACAGGACCGAGCGGGGGTAAGAAGGTAAGTATCAATCTTTTCTTGGAAGCAAGCTGCAGATACTAGTTAGGTATTCCTGAATAACCATTTTACAGCACTTTTCTAACTGGTACTAGTGGTTCTAGGCACACATAAGGGTCACAAATAAGGGGCAGACATCTTTGGGCACACATAAGCGGCAGATATATGAAAACTGTAAAAAAGAAAGGACTGTGTCTCAGTTTGAGTGTTTCTGATCATTGTGTGTCTCACAGCATATAACATCCTGAATATTTTCAACAGAAACCTGAATATTTTCTAAAAACACTTTAGAAAGCCTCCAGCAATGAAGACTGTTGTACAGTACCAGTTCTAGCTGTGACTGTTGTGATCCCAATTCAAATTGTACTTCACGCTTACACTTACTTGAAATGTACTATTCACAAGAGTTGAGAGGTTCTTTAAAGTATTGTGGGCACCCATTTACACTTTGCTGGCTTCTTTTTGGAAGAGCAACAAGGTTAAGAAGACCCAGCTGAGTCCTTCTTCAGTCACCAGCTAGAAACACTGAAAACTGTATTAACAGATTTAGGTTCTGAAAAACATTATGTATAAAAAAGCATATCCACAATAAAACTGTAAAAATGTAGACCCTCTTTATTTCTGATCATTAGAGATGAGCACAGTTTTCAAAAATTTGATTTGGCTTTGCTGAAGTTTGGCAAGAAATTTAATTTGTTACAAATTATTTTGTCACAAATCACTTTTCATTGCATGGAGCTGGTGCAATAACCGGGAACAGTGATTGTGCCGGCCTCCCCCTCATCATTTAACCCCTCAGATTCAACACTGTTTAATGCTGATTGCGGCATCTGAAACTCACATTCAGGTGCTCAGGGGGTTAATCCAGGGTTAAAAAATTATAAATTATACTCGCTTCATCCACTTGATCCCAGAGAGGCCATCCACTCCTGTCTTTATTGAAGAAAAACCGCCAAAGGACCTGCGGCGAGCGTGATGAGATCACAATATGATCACGCTGGCTATGCACGGCGACGTTTTCATTAGGAAGAATTGATACGTTACCACGAAGCGCAAGGAAATTCTGCTTTGCAACAAATCTAATTTTTCCTAAACTTTGGATCGAATTCTACTTCGGATGCTTCGATTTGCACAACACTACTGATTATGTACCATCATGACTAACAGTTATTTCTGCTTCTTGTTTTCTACTTCCACTTTGTATGGAACAAATGCTCGCATTTTACATTTGCTGAATAATGGCAGAATCATTGTTAAGAATCATTTTCGGATCAGTTTTAAGACCGTTGCTTCAACAAGAATAATATGTAGGTTAGGACAAGCAGCTGTTCATTTTGGATATGTAAGTGTTGAAATAAAATATTTGAATCATTGTGGTCTTCTAAGTCTATGCAAATTAGTGGTACATGTAGGCTGCTCTTATGGTTATCACATATGGATATTGTAGGTGAGCATGATTTCATCTTTACAACATTTAGGAAAGTCAATTACATGCAAACTAATCCAATATGTATAAAATCATTCATCTTTTTATATCTTTATGGCAATATGTTCAAGCCTACACCTTACAGCCAACAGCTGGAAGTGCTAAAGTCATGCAGGTGGACGTTAAATCATTGTTACCCATGTACGGATTAGAGAAACAGCTGCACCAATCACTTGACAAGGGCTCAGAAGGTTTGAAATCTGTTATCGTTCTTAATTTGGACCTGCTCTGCAGAGTCTCTCCTTAGATTGGCTGTAAATACAGCCATATACTTAGTTATCACAAACTGCTTTCACATAAGTGAGATCTTAAATCTGATGTTAAATTTGGTTTGCAAATCACCTTAAAGATGATTACAAAAAATGCATTCATGCAGTGAAGAAAACTAATAAATGTAACCGCTGCGTAGAAGCTTTGTGTTATCGATTGTTACCTGTGATGTTAATAGACGCAAAGGCCCACATTTACATGTGATCGCTCCTAAACCAAGTTGCGATATCAAAAATCCACTGCACCTAGTTTGCCATAGGGGTATAGTATAGCAGAAAAGGACATAGCCTAGAAGGAAAGGTGGAATGGCCCAAGCTGCACCATTTTGAACATAAATTATGCCAAATTAAGAAATAGAGAGAATTATCACAATTGGCGCAAATAAAAATTGGCTTAGTTGCTCGTAACAGCCAAGCAGATTGATCCTTTGAAAAATGAAAGGTGGAATCTGATTGGTTGCTATGGGCAGCTAAGACAGTTTTCCTACGCACCAGTTTTGGAAAGTGTTTAGCCATACACTAAGGGGCACATTTATCAAGACCGGTGTTTTGGACGCTAATCTTAATAAAGCCCTATAGCTGGCAGAGGATCCACCAAAGTTATAAAGAGGCGCAGGCCTCTCCATAACTTTGGTGCATCCAGCACTAGTTCTAAATGTAAGACAGCTTCCAAGCTGTCTTACATTTAGACCATTTTCTACACCTAAAACAAAATTATGAATGGGACGGGCCGGGCCCACAATTTTAGACCTGGAGTGAGCGGGGTGAAGTCGCTGATAGCGGCACAACTAACCGTTGCGCCGCCGTCTGCTCCTGAAATAAGCCTAATAGGTGTATTTCAGTATAATAAATGACCCCCTAAATATATTGATAATGCTCATTCTTATAACCAAAGCATCTGAATAGACAAAAAGTGTGTGTGCAAATATATACAGTACAGACCAAAAGTTTGGACACACCTTCTCATTCAAAGAGTTTTCTTTATTTTCATGACTATGAAGGCATCAAAACTATGAATTAACACATGTGGAATTACATACATAACAAACAAGTGTGAAACAACTGAAAATATGTCTTATTCTAGGTTCTTTAAAGTAGCCACCTTTTGCTTTGATTACTGCTTTGCACACTCTTGACATTCTCTTGATGAGCTTCAAGAGGTAGTCCCCTGAAATGGTCTTCCAACAGTCTTGAAGGAGTTCCCAGAGATGCTTAGCACTTGTTGGCCCTTTTGCCTTCACTCTGCGGTCCAGCTCACCCCAAACCATCTCGATTGGGTTCAGGTCCGGTGACTGTGGAGGCCAGGTCATCTGGCGCAGCACCCCATCACTCTCCTTCATGGTCAAATAGCCCTTACTTTCAAAGTTTTCCCAATTTTTTCGGCTGACTGACTGACCTTCATTTCTTAAAGTAATGATGGCCACTCGTTTTTCTTTACTTAGCTGCTTTTTTCTTGCCATAATACAAATTCTAACAGTCTATTCAGTAGGACTATCAGCTGTGTATCCACCTGACTTCTCCTCAACGCAACTGATGGTCCCAACCCCATTTATAAGGCAAGAAATCCTACTATTAATCCTATTAAACCTGACAGGGCACACATGTGAAGTGAAAACCATTTCAGGGGACTACCTCTTGAAGCTCATCAAGAGAATGCCAAGAGTGTGCAAAGCAGTAATCAAAGCAAAAGGTGGCTACTTTGAAGAACCTAGAATATTATATATTTTCAGTTGTTTCACACTTGTTTGTTATGTATATAATTCCACATGTGTTAATTCATAGTTTTGATGCCTTTAGTGTGAATCTACAATTTCCACAGTCATGAAAATAAAGAAAACTCTTTGAATGAGAAGGTGTGTCCAAACTTTTGGTCTGTACTGTATATATATATATATATATATATATATATATACAGTACAGACCAAAAGTTTGGACACACCTTCTTATTCAAAGAGTTTTCTTTATTTTCATGACTATGAAGGCATCAAAACTATGAATTAACACATGTGGAATTATATACATAACAAACAAGTGTGAAACAACTGAAAATATGTCATATTCTAGGTTCTTCAAAGTAGCCACCTTTTGCTTTGATTACTTCTTTGCACACTCTTGGCATTCTCTTGATGAGCTTCAAGAGGTAGTCCCCTGAAATGGTCTTCCAACAGTCTTGAAGGAGTTCCCAGAGATGCTTAGCACTTGTTGGCCCTTTTGCCTTCACTCTGCGGTCCAGCTCACCCCAAACCATCTCGATTGGGTTCAGGTCCGGTGACTGTGGAGGCCAGGTCATCTGATGCAGCACCCCATCACTCTCCTTCATGGTCAAATAGCCCTTACTTTCAAAGTTTTCCCAATTTTTCGGCTGACTGACTGACCTTCATTTCTTAAAGTAATGATGGCCACTGGTTTTTCTTTACTTAGCTGCTTTTTTCTTGCCATAATACTAATTCTAACAGTCTATTCAGTAGGACTATCAGCTGTGTATCCACCTGACTTCTCCTCAACGCAACTGATGGTCCCAACCCCATTTATAAGGCAAGAAATCCCACTTATTAAACCTGACAGGGCACACCTGTGAAGTGAAAACCATTTCAGGGGTCTACCTCTTGAAGCTCATCAAGAGAATGCCAGTTGTTTCACACTTGTTTGTTATGTATATAATTCCACATGTGTTAATTCATAGTTTTGATGCCTTCAGTGTGAATCTACAATTTTCATAGTATAATGTCCAGCAGTATTGATCCCTTTAAAACATAACTTTTACTCTTCAAATTATAAAATAATACCACCGTAGTGGTTCACCAGTGAACAATGATAAGACGAACAACAATAATCAAGGATACAGAATGTTCCTGGGAGCCAGTCGTGGATACACCTATAGAGTGGTGAGTGAACACAAGGCAGCTAAGGGGAGCAGTGGGCAAAACTATACTCTCCCTATGCTCACCCTGGCTAAGACCTCAGCCCAGGGACGTCCCCTGATGGTGGAGACTCCCTGTCCTCGTTCCTGGGCTGACTGCCCTGCGTTTACCGTCCTCTCCAAAAATAACAAAATGTGCTCCCCAGGAAGCTGACGGGTGTAGTAATGCGTCCCTGGTACCTAAATACCCTCAGGGACACCAATAGATAAAGACCAGTTCAATATGCAGGTGAATTGGATAGATATCACCTATATACATAAGGGACCAAGCACAGGGGCATCATAACGGTGCGTTCCCAGGCTGGTTCCACAAAAGCCCCTACGCGTTTCCCCTATTGCTAGGTTCATCAGGGGGCATTCATGGTCAAAGATACAACCATCAATCAAATGATAAATCAAAGATACTTAGGATATAGTTGAGGCAACAGGACCAGAGACGCAGATGATATTAAGCATAGGACCAAGGGACCCGTTTTATATGTCCCACCTGTAAGAAATAAAGACATTCTCAGTTCAGGTGCTGGATATAAAATATATATCCCCTACATCTCCTTTAGATCAGCACTTACTTAATATCCTGTGCAGTCAGGAGGCTAGAGGGCCCACAAGATAAGGGCCAGTACTTCACCCAGGAAGCTGTGAGCAGCTTAAATGTAAGTAAGGACCATTTATTGAGAGTTGAAACCATCATGGCATGTAGTGTGTTTCATACTACATACAATTTTTTGCTCACAGCTTCCTGGGTGAAGAACTGGCCATTATCTTGTGGGCTCTCTAGCCTCCTGACTGCACAGGATATTAAGTAAGTGCTGATCTAAAGGAGATGTAGGGGATATATATTTTATATCCAGCACCTGAACTGAGAATGTCTTTATTTCTTACAGGTGGGACATATCAAACGGGTCCCTTGGTCCTATGCTTAATATCATCTGCGTCTCTGGTCCTGTTGCCTCAACTATATCCTAAGTATCTTTGATTTATCATTTGATTGATGGTTGTATCTTTGACCATGAATGCCCCCTGATGAACCTAGCAATAGGGGAAACGCGTAGGGGCTTTTGTGGAACCAGCCTGGGAACGCACCGTTATGATGCCCCTGTGCTTGGTCCCTTATGTATATAGGTGATATCTATCCAATTCACCTGCATATTGAACTGGTCTTTATCTATTGGTGTCCCTGAGGGTATTTAGGTACCAAGGACGCATTACTACACCCGTCAGCTTCCTGGGGAGCACATTTTGTTATTTTTGGAGAGGAGGGTAAACGCAGGGCAGTCAGCCCAGGAACGAGGACAGGGAGTCTCCACCATCAGGGGACATCCCTGGGCTGAGGTCTTAGCCAGGGTGAGCATAGGGAGAGTATAGTTTTGCCCACTGCTCCTCTTAGCTGCCTTGTGTTCACTCACCACTCTATAGGTGTATCCACGACTGGCTCCCAGGAACATTCTGTATCCTTGATTATTGTTGTTCGTCTTATCATTGTTCACTGGTGAACCACTACGGTGGTATTATTTTATAATTTGAAGAGTAAAAGTTATGTTTTAAAGGGATCAATACTGCTGGACATTATATTGACTCTGTGATCCTTCTTTATTGATTTATATTGATTTAGCTGGACAATTACAATTTTCATAGTCATGAAAATAAAGAAAACTCTTTGAATGAGAAGGTGTGTCCAAACTTTTGGTCTGTACTGTATATCGTGTTTAGGTAGATGATAGGTAGTACTATGGCAAAGTAACATGAATGCCAAGACCTGAGGCTTCACATTGACTGCATGCCTTGTTCCCATGTTGCATCCAGATGCCTTATCTTGCTCTTTTAGATGATGTAAAAGAAGACATGAATTATCTGATTGGGTCACCTACTATAAATTTTCCTTGATCCAGTTCTGATGTTCGCATGCACATTATACTTGGTATTGATGGTAGATACAGGGTCCAGCATGGACATTCTGATCAGACTGCAGCTATGCAGCGTCATTACCTGCAAACTGTGATGTTGTTTGTGTTCTTGGGTGCCCATGTTGCTGGTTCACGGTTGTCCTTCCTTGGACCAATTTTGGTATGTACTATGTACTAAGTACAACTGCATACCAAGAACACCCCACAAGACATGTCGTTTTGGAGATGTTTTGTCTTATTCATCTCGCTGTCAAAATTTGGCCTAACACTAACATCGTCACACACTTGTCCATTATTTCTGCTTCCAACACATCAACTGCAAGAAATTATTCAACGTTATTGACTTGGTCAGTGATTTTGATATTATGTCTTCACCCTTGAACAGGTTGTGGCCCCTTACCAACCATAACATAGCCATTATACACTATCCCTGCATTTCCATTTTAAGGAGTGTTATAATATTTGTGAAATATTGCGAATTCAAATATTGCCTCTGCCGCTCATCACTATCCACAAAATCAAGATAAATGAAATGTAGGGCACACCACCACTTAGTGACACATGGAGGGTTAATAGAACAATATATTTATTTATTCTTATTCAAATGTTCGTTATATACAGTACTTACTAAAATACATACTAACTCATATGGCTAAAATTAATACTTTATAAATTAATAAAAAGACTTAATATTTCCTGTATTTTGGCCAATGTATCTGGGTCTATATGGATGAGAAATATCGTCTCTCCGATGGGTTAACTAACCCAGCTGATGTCCCGATCAGCAATGTTTGAATAGTATGGAACAGTCCGGTATTTAGATGAAGTTTTCAGTATAGTAACTTGTTTTAGTTGAGTCGTGCCGGTTTTGATTGCATCACTCGTGGCGTCCCACGTGCAATGGAGTCGTTATAGGCTGTGATATAGTTGTAGTTTGGTTCCCAAGTAAACTTAATCAAAGTCCTCTGTGTGGGATTTGGGATCTTTGGTAATCGTCTGTAGCCGTGCTGTGCCGGTGATTTACCTGATATTATTCCTGCGCTGCTGGTTTATTTCACGCAAGGTCAGGTCTCACTGGAAAATTGCAGGTTTCCGGCTTTTTTCTTACGAAGTTATTTACCGATCCCTCTCCTCTTACTTGACTTTAAGCGCTTTTAATCCTCCGATCCCGTATTTGTTTCATGGGATTCCTAATCACCATACGCGTTTCGGACTGAACTAAGACTCCTTCCTCAGTGGCACTGAGGAAGGAGTCTTAGTTCACTCCGAAACGCGTATGGTGATTAGGAATCCCATGAAACAAAGTACGGGACCGGAGGATTAAAAGCGCTTAAAGTCATGTAAGAGGAGAGGGATCGGTAAATAACTTCGTAAGAAAAAAGCCGGAAACCTGCAATTTTTACAGTGAGACCTGACCTTGCGTGAAATAAACCAGCAGTGCAGGAATAATATCAGGAAAATCACCGGCACAGCACGGCTACAGACGATTACCGAAGATCCCAAATCCCACACAGAGGACTTTGATTAGGTTTACTTGGAAACCAAACTACAACTATATCACAGCCTATAACGACTCCATTGCACGTGGGATGCCACGAGTGATGCAATCAAAACCCGCACGACTCAACTAAAACAGTGAGTAAAAGCAGCACCGGTTTACTATACAAATAGACAGTGATACTCAACAGTACTGTATTGAACATATAAAGCGATGATTAACCAGTAGATACAAGTTACTATACTGAAATATGTCATATGTTTATAGTAAGTGTCTATGGAATAGACCCACTATAAAGTATTCTCAGTGGTCTCAAATATATGTTTATACAGGCCCGAGGTTCCTGAGGCTGGGGGTCGTCTTTTTCAAGACGAGTGCTCCGACTACAGCCATTAAGGCTATCACCCTGACTAGACTAGGTCAAGTAGGGTAAGGGCATAGGGACTTCTAGTGTAACTAACTAGGTTCTCCCCCTATATGCAATAAGCCTTCTAGACAGATAAGCCAAAACCAGTACTATGTAATTGGTCCCTCTTCTCCCTCTCTCTAATATAAATAGCGCAGCAGTTTCACTGAACTCAGCCGTCTCATCATTATTTTAAATGATAAAAATAAAAGTTTAATCTTAAAATAAATACAACAAGGCATACTCAGTTAATAATAAACTTACTATACTGAAAACTTCATCTAAATACCGGACTGTTCCATACTATTCAAACATTGCTGATCGGGACATCAGCTGGGTTAGTTAACCCATCGGAGAGACGATATTTCTCATCCATATAGACACAGATACATTGGCCAAAATACAGGAAATATTAATCTGTATTATGTTTTTTATGTCTTTTTATTAATTTATAAAGTATTAATTTTAGCCATATGAGTTAGTATGTATTTTAGTAAGTACTGTATATACCGAACATTTGAATAAGAATAAATAAATATATTGTTCTATTAACCCTCCATGTGTCACTAAGTGGTGGTGTGCCCTACATTTCATTTATCTTGATCTTAATAATAATTTTAGAGGATTGGGTGAATCCTCTTTGTAGGAGCACCCATACTGTTCTTGATTAGTAGGTGAGCACTCTCTAACATTTATTTCTGATTTCATACTATCCACAAAATGTTGCGCCATTTCTCTTTAGGCCAGTCAATGTGTTCTTTGGCAAATTGTAACCTCTTCAGCACATGTCTTTTCTTCAACAGTGGCACTTTGCGGGGTCTTCTAGCTTGGCTTCACTTCTTCTAATTGTAACAATACTCACAGGTAACTTTAGACCTTCTTTAATCTTCCCGGAGCGGATTGTTGGCTGAGTCCTTGCCATTTTGGCTATTCTTCTATCCATTCGAATGGTAGTTTTTCTCATTCTTCCACGTCTTTCAGGTTTTGGTTGCCATTTTAAAGCATTTGCGAGCATTTTAGGTGAGCAGCCTATCATTTTCTGCATTTCTTTATATGTTTTCCCCTCTTCAATCAATGTACGCTGTTCTTCTGAACAATGTCTGGAACTACCCATTTTCCTCAGAATTCCAGAGAGAAATGCACTGTAACCAGCATGTACAAAATTTGCTGCCTTCCTTCCTTAAATAAGGGCAATAATTGCCACCTGTTTTTCAAAGAATGAATGACCCCACTAATTGAACTCCACACTGCTAATATTTTGAACATGCCCCTTTCAATTAGTGATTCAATTACACAGAATCAGCAGCATGCATGTCATGACTGTTGGGTCTGCTGGATTTCTAATAATCTACTACACCTGCTAGTAAATTATTTGCCATGTAGAAATATCATTTCTACCAAAAACAGTGATTGATCAGGTTAGTGATGTCTGACTGATATTATTTTAAACACAACTGTATATATATATATATATATATATATATATATATATACACACACACACACAGTGGATATAAAAATTCTACACACCCCTGTTAAAATATCAGTATGCTGTAAAAAAATGAGACAAAGATAAATAATTTCAGAACTTTTTCCACCTTTAATGTGACCTATAAACTGTACAACTCAATTGACAAACAAACTGAAATATTTTAGGTGGAGGGAATAAACAAAAAAAACTAAAATAATGTGGTTGCATAAGTGTGGATGTAGCTGTGTTCAGAATTAAGCAGTTACATTCAAAATCATGTTAAATAGGAGTCAGCATACACATGCCATCATTTAAAATTTAAAGTTCAGCTGCTCTAGTTGGTCTTTCCTGAAATGTTCTTAGTCGCATCCCACAGCAAAAGCCATGGTCCACAGAGAGCTTCCAAAGCATCAGAGGGATCTCATTGTTAAAAGGTATCAGTCAGGAGAAGGGTACAAAAGAATTTCCAAGGCATTAGATATACCATGGAACACAGTGAAGACAGTCATCATCAAGTGGAGAAAATATGGCACAATAGTGACATTACCAAGAACTGGATGTCCCGCCAAAATTGATGAAAATACGAGAAGAAAACTGGTCTGGGAGGCTACCAGGAGGCCTACAGCAACATTAAAGGAGCTGCAGGAATATCTAGCAAGTACTGGCTGTGTGGTACATGTGACAACAATCTCCCGTATTTTTCATATGTCTGGGCTATGTGGTAGAGTGGCAAGATGAAAGCCTTTTTTTTACGAAGAAAAACATCCAAGCCAGGCTACATTTTGCAAAAACACATCTGAAGTTTCCCAAAAGCATGTGGGAAAAGGTTTTATGGTCTGATGAAACCAAGGTTGAACTTTTTGGCCATAATCCCAAAAGATATGTTTGTCGCAAAAACAACACTGCACATCACCAAAAGAACACCATACCCACAGTGAAGCATGGTGGTGGCAGCATCATGCCAAGGGGCTGTTTTTCTTCAGCTGGAACTGGGGCCTTAGTTAAGCTAGAGGGAATTATGAACAGTTCCAAATACCAGTCAATATTGGCACAAAACCTTCAGGCTTCTGCTAGAAAGCTGAACATGAAGAGGAACTTCATCTTTCAGCATGACAACAACCCAAAGCATACATACAAATCAACAAAGGAATGGCTTCACCAGAAGAAGATTAAAGTTTTGGAATGACCCAGCCAGAGCCCAGACCGGAATCCAATTAAAAATCTGTGGGGTCTGAAGAGGGCTGTGCACAGGAGATGCCCTCGCAATCTGACAGATTTGGAGTGTTTTTGCAAAGAAGAGTGGGCAAATCTTGCCAAGTCAAAATGTGCCATGCTGATAGACTCATACCCAAAAAGACTGAGTGCTGTAATAAAATCAAAAGGTGCTTCAACAAAGTATTAGTTTAGGGGTGTGCACACATATGCAACCATATTAATTTATTTTTATATTTTTTCTTCCCTTTACCTAAAAGATTTCAGTTTGTTTTTCAATTGAGTTGTACAGTTTATAGGTCACATTAAAGGTGGAAAAAGTTCTGAAATGATTTATCTTTGTCTCATTTATTTACAGCACAGAAACATAGCCATTAAGTTGTTGGTGCGTTTATACACTTAGATGAATGTGCAAGTGCAACACACAAACACATGCTAGTGTTAAGTACTATGTTGATTTCCGTTGAAATAGAGTGGACCCCCACTAGGCTCATGACATAGAACAAAATTATAGCCTGCATTATGCAGCCCGACAGCTGCTTTGACTTATAGATTCACTAAACAAACACGCAAAGCTATGCAGGTGAAATGCATAGTAGTTCTCCATAGAAGCATAATGTTTGTGTCATAAAGCAGCTTCTGAACGCGTGATTAGCTATGCACTATTGTTTGAGCAATAGAAAGCAAATAAAGGGATTAACTCAGTGGGAAGCTCACAAAATCATCGTTAAACTGTGGAATGATATAAGGTGATCACACTATTTTTTCTTAAGGCAAATACCTGGCGAGTGATCAATTCATAATGGGTTATTTCCTGTTAGGTGGGCTGTGAATTGTCAAGTATCAATTGCCTTCACCGTTTAGTTACTTATATTTGTCTTTGACACATCCCATGCGTACATTCAGAGCCTGTCATATACACGGTAGGAGTAAGAACCTGCTGATAGCATGCCACGTAAAATGTAATATTACCATGCCAGTAGGGGTATTGCCATTTGCTGAGGGTGAGTGTTGCTGTCATTTGAAAAAACTTCAGACCTGTCATAGTGATCTTTCAGAGGTTTTGATCAGTGGGAGCAGGGGTGTAACTAGGAAACCCCCCCCCCTTTCCACCTGAACATTAACATTTATCAGCTTCATGTGTTAGTTAGAGGTTTTGTCCTAGAGAAGTTTTATTTTATTATTTTATTTTTATTTTATTTTTTAAGGCAGAGATGCTATAAAATAAACTTATATTCACCATCTTGAACCTTGTCCATTTCAACACCGCTACACCATCTGCAGGCACTCGCATATAATGTTTGAGAGCGTCTGGTCATGTACAGGCTCTCGCATATAATGCTTTAGAGCGTCAGCTCACCAGCAGGCCCTCACCCCTAATGTTTTAGAGGGTCAGCTCAGCAGCAGGCCCTCACCCCTGATATTTTAGATGGTCAGATCAGTAGGCCCTTGCGCCTAATGTTTTTGAGGGTCATCAGCAGGCCATTAATGATAATTTTCAAGTGTGTGTATTATGCCCTCCTTTATGTGTAACAAAGGGTGTATTGGAGCGCCGATTCCTTGTAATTTTTGGCATCCCTTTCACTTAGTGCTTAGGCTTTATGAGTATAGTAGTCCCACTACCTGAACAATTGTACCACAATGTGAATGAGGCCCTCCTTTATGTGATATACAGGCTGTTTCGGAGTGCATCTTCCTTGTAATTTTTTGCAGCACTTGCACTTTATATACAATTTAATATACAGGAAAGAATATTTCCTAACAATTTTTACTGTAAAATAATTTTTTGGGGGGGTTTTGTGCGTATTTTGATCAGTCTGTAAAAGTGTGGTACAACGCGGACAAAATGGTTCCCCGCAGCGACCTGGGAGTCCAAGATGCAACCACACATCGTCCCCATGCTGTTCCCGATCCATTTGGGTGGTGTTTCTGTCACTTTCTGACCTTTTCCAATGGACCAGGCACCCTCTCCTCTTCAGAGCAGGGCGTGCCTGGTTGTCTCCCATTGACTTCCATTATACTCAGGGTGCTCGGCCGAGCACACGAATATCGCGATGTGTTCGGGCTGAACACCCGAATACTTTGGTGCTCGCTCATCACTATTAATTACTTAAAAATCATACAATGTGATTTTCTGGATTTTTTTTTTAGATTCTGTCTCTCACAGTTAAAGTGTACCTCCATTCTTTGTAGGTGGGAAAACTTGCTAACTTCGGATCCATGTTTCAAAATGGTTTTAAAGGATAACTGTCATATATATATATTTTTTTTTTTGCTAAAGTGTAGGGCAAGTGATAGGGAACAATTTTGCAATAGACTTTATTTAGCCAAAACGTTTATTTTTGGTAGAAAACTGGGGCTGAAATGGCTCTTAGCAGCAGTCTTCAAAAGAGCGTTGCTAAGGGAGATCTGTCCTTTAGAAAAGACGGGCTGTGCAGATGCTATGCTTCTGACTCGTGCTTCCCTGGGAGACAGAAGGCTGGGCACAGGAGTCTTAGGAGTTAAAATTACATTTATATTCCCCCTTTCTATGCAATCTAATGCTCTGTAACATCCACTGACCTGCGATCCCTGTGATAATAATTCATGTAGCAGCCGCCGGCTCACTGCGCACAGTGCTTCTACTTCTGGCGGCTGATTCATGAGATATTATCACAGGGATCGCAGGTCAGTGAATGTTGCGGAGCATTAGATTGCATAGAAATGGGGAATATAAATGTAATTTTAACTCCTAAGACTCCTGTGCCCAGCCTTCTGTCTCCCAGGGAAGCACGAGTCAGAAGCATAGCGTCTGCACAGCCCGTCTTTTCTAAAGGACGGATGGCCCTTAGCAACGCTCTTTCAACCCCAGTTTTCTACCAAAAATAAACATTTTGGCTAAATAAAGTCTATTGCAAAATTATTCCCTATCACTTGCCCTACACTTTAGCAAAAAAAAAATATATATGACAGTTATCCTTTAAAGTTTAATAATTAAATCTCGAAGTTATTCGTTGAAGTCCCATGAAACTTCTGTGATAACTCACTTCGCCTCGCCAGAGCCCATACATTGGAATGCTGTACGGAGACAAATCTCCGTACAGCATTCAAACTAATTTTGGACCGAATCGACTTTGGATCTATTTTGATAAATAAAAATCTGAAAAGTGCGGCGTGCATTTTTATTCAGCCCCCTGCATTCCGATACCCCTAAATAAAATGCAGTGTGACCAATTGCCTTCAAAAGTCACCTATTTAGTCAATAGAGTCCACCTTTGTGTAATTTATTCTCAGTATAACTACAACTGTTCTGGGAAGGCCTGTGAAGGAACACACTAGACAGGTCAAGGATTAAGTTATGGAGAAGTGTAAAGCAGTGTTAGGTTATAAAAAATATATCCCAAGCTCTCAATATTTCGTGGAGTATTGTTTAATCTGTCATCCGAAAATGGAAGGAGTATGGCACAACTGCAAGCTTACCAAAACATGGCCATCCACCTAAACTGACAGCCCAGGCAAGGATTGCACTAATAAGAAAAACAGACAAAAGGTCCATGGTCATTCTGGAGGACCTGCAGAGATTCACAGCTCAGGTGGGAGAATCTGTCCACAGGACAGCTATTAATCATGTTCTCCAAAAAATCTAGCCTTTATGGAAGAGTTGCAAGAAAAAAGCCATTTTTGAAAGCAAGCCATAAGAAGTCCCGTTTGCAGTTTGCCACAAGCCATGTAGGGGACACAGCAAAAAAAATGTGGAAGAAGGTGCTCTGGTCAGATGAGATCAAAGTTAAATTTTGGCATGAATGCAAAACACTATGTGTTGCAGAAAACGAACAGCGCACATGACCCTGAACACACCACCGTGAAACATTGTGGTGGCAGCATCATGCTGTGGGGATGCTTTTCTTAAACAAGGACAGGGATGCTGGTCAGAGTTGATGGGAAGGTGGATGGAGCTAAATACAGGGCAATCCTGGAGGAAAACCTGGTAAAGGCTGTAAAAGACTTGAGACTGGTGCAGAGGTTTACCTTCCAGCAGGACAACAACCCTAAACATACGGCCAGAACTACAATGGAATGGTATAGATGAAAGTATATTAATGTGTCTAGTCAAAGTCCAGACCTTTAGTGGGGACTGGGGTTAGTGAGGAAAGTATGGAGAAGACTGGGCAGAACTGTACACCAATGAAAATAGAGCTGCTGGTAACAAGAACCTGTTACATAGACATCAACCAAGGTAACCAAAAATTCCAGGATATTCACTTTAAAAGTAATAGTAATTTAAAATGTATTTTCACAAACGCCAGAAGTATAGCTAGAAAAATGGGGGAGCTGGAGGCTATGGTACTAGAAGAACACATAGATGTAGTTGGTGTGGCTGAGACATGGTTGGACTGTTTGCATGACTGGGCTGTTAATATTGAGGGTTTTACACTATTTAGGAAAGACAGGGTCAATAGAAAATGCAGTGGCGTGTGCCTGTATGTGAGGAGTGATCTGAAGACAAGTGTGAAAGAGGCAATTTTGGGTGCGGATGGTGAGGATATTAAAACCTTATGGGTGGAAGTTCAAAGGGATATAAACACTGAAAAAATAAAACTTGGTGTTATCTATAGACCACCTAACATCACAGAGGAGATAGAAATTCAGCTGTATAACCAAATAGAGCGGGGTACACAGGCTGCTACAGAGGTCATAATGGGAGATTTTAACTTCCCAGACATTGACTGGGGTTATGGTTCTGCCTCAACTGCAAAGGGGAGAAGATTCCTCAACTTGCTGAAGGACCACTTTATGGGCCAGTTTGTAGAAGCTCTCACTAGGGGCAATGCTCTGTTGGATCTGATAATTTCTAATGATGCAGAGCTTGTTGGAAATGTTACTGTTCGAGAAACTCTAGGTAATAGTGACCACAATATAATTATATTCCCCCTAAACTATAAGAAGCAAACTTTGTCAGGCAGAGCAAACACACAGAATTTTAAAAAGGCTAATTTCCATGCAGTGAGGGCAGCATTTCAGGGCATAGACTGGGAGCAGCTACTGTCACATAATGATACTGAGTATAAATGGGATAGCTTTAAATTCACATTGAGTAATTGCACTAAAAAATTTATTCCTTTAGGTAACAAGTATAAACGGCTAAAATGAAACCTCCCATGGCTTATAGCTACTGTAAAAAGGGCAATAAATGACAAAAAAGGGCATTTAAAAAATACAAATCTAAGGGTTCAGCTGTAGCCTTTTAAGCTTACAAAGGGCTTAGTAAAATCTGTAAAAAGGAGACAAAATTTGCAAAAATACAAAAAAAACAGCTGGTGGCAAAAGAGAGTAAAACAAATCCCAAAACATTCTTTAAATACTGTATATAAATGCTAAAAAAAACAAGGTCTGAGCAGGTAGGTTTCCTAAATAATGGTAAAGAGGGGGTTAGTCACTGAAGTTAAGGAAAAGGTGTAGATGGGTTTTTTTTTAGCTCTGTATATACAAAAGAAGAGGAAGGAGCTGATATCTGTGGTACATCCAGTATTATACTCAATTGGCTAACTGCAGATATGGTCCAAGCTAATTTAAATAAAGTAAATATGAACAAGGCTCCGGGTCCAGATAGATTAGACCCAAGTGTTCCTAAAGAGCTCAGCTCAGTCATTGCTGTGGTCTTGTTTATAATTTTTAAAGATTCTCTAGGTACTGGTACAGTGCCAAGTGATTGGCGTAAGGCAAATGTTGTGCCCATATTCAAAAAAGGATCCAGGTCCACCACAGGTAATTATAAACCTATAGGCTTGGAAAGTATAGTTTGCAATTGTATTGAAAACTGACTGAAAGACCGTGTCCAGAAAGTTGTGGTCAATGATTCCTATTCAGAATGATCCCGGGTTATAAGTGGTGTATCCCAAGGTTCAGTGCTGGGAGTTCTCTATTATTTATTGTATTTATTAATGTTATTGAGGATGGGATTAATCGCACCATTTCTATTTTTGCAGATGACACTAAGCTATGTAGTACTGTGCAGTCTATAGAATATGTGCAAAAAATATAAGCTGACTTGAACACTCTGAGTGATTAGGCATCAACTTGGCAAGTGAGGTTCAATGTGGATAAATGTAAAGTTATGCATCTTGGTAGTAATAATCTCTGTGCATCATATGTCCTAGGGGATGTAACACTGGGAGAGTCATTATAGAGAAGTATTTATGTGTCCTTGTAGATCGTAGATTAAATACAAGCATACAATGTCAATAAGCTGCTTCTAGGGCTACCAGGATATTCTCATTAGTGATGGCCTTGTGGTCCACCCGGCAGTCGTTTCACTGCAAACTTTGAACGGTCGCGATTCGCTGAACATGCGAACATATAGCGATGTCCGCTGGCGCCATATTCTTTTGCATTGCACCAAACTTTAACCCATGACTAGAGTTGAGCGAACACCTGGATGTTCGGGTTCGACGAGTTCGGCCGAACTTTCGAAAAATGTTCGGGTTCGGGATCCGAACTCGACCCGAACTTCATCCCGAACCCGAACCCCATAGAAGTCAATGGGGACCCGAACTTTTGGGCACTAAAAAGGCTGTAAAACACACCCGGAAAGGGCTAGAGGGCTGCAAAAGGCAGCAAAATGTAGTTAAATCCCCTGCAAACAAATGTAGATAGGGAAATGATGAGTTAACATAAAATAAATAAAAATTAAACAATATTAATTGGAGTGAGGTCCCATAGCACAGAATCAGGCTTCAAGTCACCCACCAATGGAGAAGGTCACTTACTATTATTTTGACCACAGCACCCAGACAAAGGAGAGAGGTCCCACAGCAGAGAACCAGGCATCATATCACCCACCACAGGAGTAGGCCACCATTTAGTTACTTTGACCCCTACACCCAGACGGAGGAGAGAGGTTACACAGCAGAGAATCAGGCATTTAGATCACCCACCACAGGAGTAGGCCACCATTGAATCAGACCCCGGCAACCATGTCAGATGGCACAAGCATAAGCTTTATATCAATCAGCACAGGAGAAGGCGACTTTGACAGACTTTGACCCCTACACCCGGACGGAGGAGAGAGGTTTCAAAGCAGAGAATCAGGCATTTAGATCACCCACCACAGGAGTAGGCCCCAATTTAATGGGACCCCGGCAACCATGTCAGATGGCACAACCATCAGCTTCATATCAATCAGCACAGGAGAAGGCGACTTTGAAAGACTTTGACCCCTACACCCAGACGGAGGAGAGAGGTTTCACAGCAGAGAATCAGGCATTTAGATCACCCACCACAGGAGTAGGCCCCCATTGAATCAGACCCTGGCAACCATGTCAGATGGCACAACCATCAGCTTTATATCAATCAGCACAGGAGAAGGCGACTTTGAAAGACTTTGACCCCTACACCCAGATGGAGGAGAGAGGTTTCACAGCAGAGAATCAGGCATCATATCAACCACCACAGGAGAAGCCACCATTTAGTTACTTTGACCCCTGCACCCAGGAAGAGGAGAGAGGCACCACAGCACATATTCTGGCATCATATCAGCCACCACAGGAGAAGCCACCATTGAGTTACTTTGACCCCCGCACCCAGGAAGAGGAGAGAGGCACCACAGCACATATTCTGGCATCATATCAGCCACCACAGGAGAAGCCACCATTGAGTTACTTTGACCCCCGCACCCAGGAAGAGGAGAGAGGCACCACAGCACATATTCTGGCATCATATCAGCCACCACAGGAGAAGCCACCATTGAGTTACTTTGACCCCTGCACCCAGGAAGAGGAGAGAGGCCCCACAGCACATATTCTGGCATCATATCAGCCACCACAGGAGAAGCCACCATTTAGTTACTTTGACCCCTTCACCCAAACAGAGGAGAGAGGTTCCACATCAGAGAATCAGGCATCATATCAACCACCACAGGAGTAGGCCACAATTTAATGGGACCCCGGCAACCATGTCAGATGGCACAACCATCAGCTTCATATCAATCAGCACAGGAGAAGGCGACTTTGAAAGACTTTGACCCCTACACCCAGACGGAGGAGAGAGGTTTCACAGCAGAGAATCAGGCATTTAGATCACCCACCACAGGAGTAGGCCCCCATTGAATCAGACCCTGGCAACCATGTCAGATGGCACAACCATCAGCTTTATATCAATCAGCACAGGAGAAGCCACCATTGAGTTACTTTGACCCCTGCACCCAGGAAGAGGAGAGAGGCCCCACAGCACATATTCTGGCATCATATCAGCCACCACAGGAGAAGCCACCATTGAGTTACTTTGACCCCCGCACCCAGGAAGAGGAGAGAGGCACCACAGCACATATTCTGGCATCATATCAGCCACCACAGGAGAAGCCACCATTGAGTTACTTTGACCCCTGCACCCAGGAAGAGGAGAGAGGCCCCACAGCACATATTCTGGCATCATACTAACCACCACAGGAGAAGCCACCATTGAGTTACTTTGACCCCTGCACCCAGGAAGAGGAGAGAGGCCCCATAGCACATATTCTGGCATCATATCAGCCACCACAGGAGAAGCCACCATTGAGTTACTTTGACCCCCGCACCCAGGAAGAGGAGAGAGGCACCACAGCACATATTCTGGCATCATATCAGCCACCACAGGAGAAGCCACCATTGAGTTACTTTGACCCCCGCACCCAGGAAGAGGAGAGAGGCACCACAGCACATATTCAGGCATCATATCACACACCACAGGAGAAGGCCTCTTTCAGTGATTTAGGCCTTTGGACCCAGACAGAGGAGAGAGGCACCACAGCACATATTCTGGCATCATATCAGCCACCACAGGAGAAGCCACCATTGAGTTACTTTGACCCCTGCACCCAGGAAGAGGAGAGAGGCCCCACAGCACATATTCTGGCATCATATCAGCCACCACAGGAGAAGCCACCATTTAGTTACTTTGACCCCTGCACCCAGGAAGAGGAGAGAGGCACCACAGCACATATTCTGGCATCATATCAGCCACCACAGGAGAAGCCACCATTTAGTTACTTTGACCCCTTCACCCAAACAGAGGAGAGAGGTTCCACATCAGAGAATCAGGCATCATATCAACCACCACAGGAGTAGGCCACAATTTAGTTTATTTGACCCCTGCACCCAGGAAGAGGAGAGAGGCCCCACAGCACATATTCTGGCATCATATCACACACCACAGGAGAAGGCCTCTTTCAGTGATTTAGGCCTTTGGACCCAGACAGAGGAGAGAGGTCAGAGATTAGCTTCATATCCCCCAGCACAGCAGAAGACCGCTTTATTTGACTTAGGCCTCAGCACCCAGACAGAAGACAGAGGTAGCATGGCAGAGGTTATGGCTTCATGTCACCCGTTAGTTTAACCGGCCACTTTCATCTGGTTAGGCCCCGGCGCCCAGACAGAGAAGAGTTTCATTCAACTGTGGGTTTCATAAAATTTGTATCAAATAAAGAAGTGGCCCGTAGCACAACAAGACATGTTTTAGGCAGTTAATAAGGACTACTCTGCACAAGGGAGGGACAGGTCCTGTGGGATCCATGCCTGGTTCATCTTTATGAAGGTCAGCTTGTCCAGTAATGACGCCCCCTGCCGTGCTGAATACGCGTTCAGATAAAACGCTGGCCGCCGGGCAGGAAAGCACCTCCAAGGCATAACATGCTAACTCTGGCCACGTGGACAATTTCGAAACCCAGTAGTTGAATGGGGCCGAACCATCCGTCAGGATGTGGAGGGGTGTGCAGACATACTGTTCAACCATGTTAGTGAAATGCTGCCTCCTGCTAACACGTTCCGTATCAGGTGTCGGTGCAGATAGCTGTGGCGTGGAGACAAAACTTTTCCACATTTCTGCCATGCTAACCCTGCCCTCAGATGAGCTGGCCGTGACACAGCTGCGTTGGCGACCTCTTGCCACTCCTCTGCCTTCACCTTCCACCTGTTCCCCTGTGACATGTGGGAATGCTCTCAAGAGCGCCTCTATCAGCGTGCGCTTGTACTCGCGCATCTTACGGTCGCGCTCCAGTTCAGGAATTAAAGTGGGCACATTGTCTTTATACTGGGGATCCAGCAGGGTGGCCACCCAGTAGTCTGCACACGTTAAAACGTGGGCAACTCTGCTGTCGTTGCGCAGGCATTGGAGCATATATTCGCTCATGTGGGCCAGGCTACCCATGGGTAAGGACGAGCTGTCCTCTGTGGGAGGCGTATCGTCATCGTCCACCGTATCCCCCCAGCCACGCACCAGTGATGGGCCTGGGCTGCCACCCCGCTGTGAACTTGCGTCATCCTCGTCCCCCTCCACCTCCTCCTCCTCATCCTCCTCGTCCTCCAGTACAGTGCCTTGGCTGGCGACTTGTGAACCTGTCCTCTGCTGCTTAAACAAACCTCCCTCTGAGCCACTTCGAACAGACTGGCCCGAAAGTGTTAGAAACGAGCCCTCATCCTCCTCCTCCTCCTCCACCTGGGCCACCTCCTCTAACATCATTGCCCTAAGTGTTTTCTCAAGGAGACATAGAAGTGGTATTGTAACGCTGATAACAGTGTCATCGCCACTGGCCATGTTGGTGGAGTACTCGAAACAGCGCAGCAGGGCACACAGGTCTCGCATGGAGGCCCAATCATTGGTGGTGAAGTGGTGCTGTTCGGCAGTACGACTGACGCGAGCGTGCTGCAGCTGAAACTCCACTATGGCCTGCTGCTGCTCGCACAGTCTCTCCAGCATGTGCAAGGTGGAGTTCCACCGGGTGGGCACGTCGCATATGAGGCGGTGAGCGGGAAGGCCGAAGTTCCGCTGTAGCGCAGACAGGCGAGCAGCGGCAGGATGTGAACGGCGGAAGCGCGCACAGACGGCCCGCACTTTATGCAGCAGCTCTGACATGTTGGGGTAGTGGTGAATGAACCTCTGCACCACCAAGTTCAGCACATGCGCCAGGCAAGGGATGTGCGTCAAACCGGCTAGTCCCAGAGCTGCCACGAGATTTCGCCCATTATCGCATACCACCAGGCCTGGCTTGAGGCCCACCGGCAGAAACCACTCGTCGGTCTGTTGTTCAATACCCCGCCACAACTCCTTTGCGCTGTGGGGCCTGTCCCCCAAACATATGAGTTTCAGAATGGCCTGCTGACGTTTACCCCGGGCTGTGCTGAAGTTGGTGGTGAAGGTGTGTGGCTGACCGGATGAGCTGGTGGAAGCAGTGGAGGAGGAAGCCGAGTAGGAGGAGGAGGCTACAGGAGGCAGAGAATGATGCCCTGCGATCCTAGGGGGCGGAAGGACGTGCGCCAAGGAACTGTCCGCCGGGGGCCCAGCCGCCACTACATTCATCCAGTGTGCAGTTAGTGAGATATAGCGTCCCTGGCCGTGCTTACTGGTCCACGTATCTGTGGTTAGGTGGACCTTGCCACAAATGGCGTTGCGCAGTGCACACTTGATTTTATCGGACACTTGCATGTGCAGGGAAGGCACGGCTGTCTTGGAGAAGTAGTGGCGGCTGGGAACCACATACTGCGGGACAGCCATGGCCATCAGCTGTTTGAAGCTGTCTGTGTCCACCAGCCGGAATGACAGCATTTCAAAGGCCAGCAGTTTAGAAATGCTGGCGTTCAGGCCAAGGGCTCGAGGGTGACTCGGGGGGAATTTGCGCTTCCTCTCTAAGGTTTGAGATATTGAGAGCTGAACGCTGCTGTGTGATATAGTGGAGACGCTAGTTGACGGTGGCGGTGGTGGTGGTGTCGGTGGCACATCCTCTGTTTGCTGCTCGGCAGGTGGCAACATTCCTCTCGAGGCGGAAGCCGAGGCAGCAGCGGTAGAGGGAGCAGGGGGAGCCTCAGCGAGTGCCTGGTTTTTAAGGTGTGTACCCCACTGCAGTTCATGCTTTGCATGTAGATGCCTGGTCATGCAGGTTGTGCTGAGGTTCAGAACGTTAATGCCTCGCCTCAGGCTCTGATGGCAGAGCGTGCAAGTCACTCGGGTCTTGTCGGTAGGACATTGTTTAAAGAAGTGCCATGCCAGGGAACTCTTTGAAGCTGCCTTTGTGGGGCTGGGTCCCTGTTGGCGATGTCCAGTAGCAGGCGAACTCTGGGGGCGGCGGCTCGTCTGCTTTGGCCCCCTGCTCCCTCTTTGGCTTCGCTGTTGTCTCGGTCTCACCACTACCTCTTCCTCTGAACTGTGAAAGTCATCGCCACGACCTTCAGTCCATGTGGGGTCTAAGACCTCATCGTCCTCTGCATCGTCTTCCACCCAGTCTCCCTCCCTGACCTCCTCCTGTTCAGTCTGCACACTGCAAAAAGACGCGGCAGTGGGCACCTGTGTTTCGTCATCATCAGAGAGTCGGTGACTCTGCTGTGGTGGTATTCCCATGTCCTCTTCATCTGGAGACATAAGTGGTTGTGCGTCAGTGCATGGTATGTCTTCCTCCACTGGGGAAGGGCTAGGTGGACGCCCCTGGGAAACCCTGGAAGCAGAGTCTTCAAACAGAAGAAGAGACTGCTGCATAACTTGTGGCTCAGACCGTTTCCCTGATATGCTTGGGGGTGATGTGACAGACTGATGGGCTTGGTTTTCAGGTGCCACCTGTGCGCTTTCCGCAGAAGACTGGGTGGAAGACCATGTGGTGAACGTGCTGGAAGCACTGTCGGCCACCCAATCGATTAATGCCTGTACCTGCTCAGGCCTTACCATCCTAAGAGCGGCATTGGGCCCCACGAGATATTGCGGTACATTCTGCCGGCTAGTTGAGGGAGTTCGTTCCCTACTGTGTGCGCCTGGGGCCGAACGGCCACGTCCTCTACCAGCAACAGAGGCTCCACGGACACCACCACGACCGCGTCCTCGTCCCTTAATAGTATTTTTCTTCATTGTTGCGATTCAACTCGCACCACAATGAAATATATTATTTTTTATAAGCAAAATCCCCTCACTGGAATACTTTCAGTCTTTTGACTGTATGGATTACAGATGGAATGACTGTTATATGTGAGTACCGCTTTCTTTGACAGATTCTAGTATGGGTACATATATGTTTTCCCAACCCCAGCACATTAGTTTGCTAATTCCAGATGTATGAAACGCAGGCCTAACTGTATCTAGTATATTGAACGCCAGATAAACTAACTTGGCCTTTTTTAAATAAAAAAAAAATTCCCTCACTGGAATACTTTCAGTCTTTTGACTGTATGGATTACAGATGGAATGACTGTTATATGTGAGTACCGCTTTCTTTGACAGATTCTAGTATGGGTACATATATGTTTTCCCAACCCCAGCACATTAGTTTGCTAATTCCAGATGTATGAAACGCAGGCCTAACTGTATCTAGTATATTGAACGCCAGATAAACTAACTTGGCCTTTTTTAAATAAAAAAAAAATTCCCTCACTGGAATGCTTTCAGTCTTTTGACTGTATGGATTACAGATGGAATGACTGTTATATGTGAGTACCGCTTTCTTTGACAGATTCTAGTATGGGTACATATATGTTTTCCCAACCCCAGCACATTAGTTTGCTAATTCCAGATGTATGAAACGCAGGCCTAACTGTATCTAGTATATTGAACGCCAGATAAACTAACTTGGCCTTTTTTAAATAAAAAAAATTCCCTCACTGGAATACTTTCAGTCTTTTGACTGTATGGATTACAGATGGAATGACTGTTATATGTGAGTACCGCTTTCTTTGACAGATTCTAGTATGGGTACATATATGTTTTCCCAACCCCAGCACATTAGTTTGCTAATTCCAGATGTATGAAACGCAGGCCTAACTGTATCTAGTATATTGAACGCCAGATAAACTAACTTGGCCTTTTTTAAATAAAAAAAATCCCCTCACTGGAATACTTTCAGTCTTTTGACTGTATGGATTACAGATGGAATGACTGTTATATGTGAGTACCGCTTTCTTTGACAGATTCTAGTATGGGTACATATATGTTTTCCCAACCCCAGCACATTAGTTTGCTAATTCCAGATGTATGAAACGCAGGCCTAACTGTATCTAGTATATTGAACGCCAGATAAACTAACTTGGCCTTTTTTAAATAAAAAAAAAATTCCCTCACTGGAATACTTTATGGCTTTTCACTGTATGGATTACAGGTGGACTGGTATTAGTAGGGGTGACACAAGCACACCCAAGTCCCTGATGTAGGATTTCTATGGCACAGACCACTATTACAAGTGATTAATGGACGTTGGGAGAGATTGTGCTGCAGCACTAGTCCCAAGATGGCCGCCGCCTATCAGCCCAGTAACATGTGCCACAAAATGGTCTGCACAACCTTTAAAAAAAATAGCCTTGGACTGTGCTGCTAAATCGCTATTGGTCTGAATCCCAGGTGTAGATGTCTGACTTGTTTGGAGCTTTGGAATGCACACTGTGGCAGCTTCTGCTGCAGCACTACAAGTCGCAAAATGGCGGCCGGCGGTCAGCCCAGGTACATGTGGATGGAAAAATCACTCTGGCCACTCTAAAAATAGCCAATCCCTATCAAAAAAGCAGCTCAGCTGCAGTTGTTCAGATGAATCACAGGTGGAGGAGAGAAATTTGCTTCCAGTTATTCAATTATCCCTGCCTATTCTCGCCCTAGCATCAGCTGCGTCTATCCCTGTTCTATTCACATCGGGAGTGAGCACGTCCCGACGTGTGCACAAGCTTATAAAGAGGCTGAGTCACATGCTGCACTTGGCCAATCACAGCCTTGCCAATAGTAGGCATGGCTGCGATGGCATCTTAGGGCAAGTAGTATGATGCATGTTGATTGGCTGCTTTGCAGCCTTTCAAAATGCGCCAAAATACATGCCGAACGACGAACCCGAACCCGAACTTTTACGAAAAAGTTCGGGTTCGGGTCCGTGTCACGAACACCCCAAAATTCGGTACGGACCCGAACTATGCTCGAACTGTTCGCTCAACACTACCCATGACACATACATAAAGTGGGACAGGACAGCCAATTGAGACATTTCAGGACATGGACACACCCCCACCCTATAAAAGAACCCGATCTGGCAGCCATTTTACATTCTATGTTTTGCCAGTGTGGGGAGAGGTTGCTTTATGGAGCAGGGACCGACTGTTAGGGACACCAAACGCTAGCTAAAAGGGCAACAAAAGACCTTTTAAGGACTGGTATAGGTGTGCTATCGATAGGTGTGATATACTAAGGGGTTTGATATACTTATAATATACTTAATATATTAGAAAGTATATTATAGTGCATTTATATTGTGCAGCAGTTGTGTGCGGTTCTGCTGCGATACCGCAGATATATTGAGGGACAAATGCTATTGGAACAACTAATTGCAACGGGTGTGATATACCTCTTGCCCCAAAAAAAACTGATTGAGGGGTGTGATATAACTGCTTCCACAAAATACTGATTAAGGGGTTCAATATACCTGCTTCCACTAAATACTGATTGAGGGGTGAGATATACCTGATTCCATTAAATACTGATTAAGGGGTTTTATATACCTGTTTCCACCAAATATTGATTGAAACCTGTGATATACCTGCTTCTACAAAATACTGATTAAGGGATTCAATATACCTGCTTCCACTAAATAATAATTCAGGGGTTTAATATACCTACTTCCACCAAATATTGATTGAGGCCTACGATATACCTGCTTCCACAAAATATTGATAAAGGGGTTCGATATACCTGTTTCACCAAAAATTGATTGAGGCATGCAATATACCTGCTTCCACAAAATACTAATTAAGGGGTTTGATATACCTGCTTCCACCAAATAATAATTGAGGCCTGCGATATACCTGCTTCCACAAAATACTGATTATGCGGTTCGATATACCTGTTTCCAACAAATATTGATTAAGGGGTGCGATATACCTGCTTCCACTAAATACTAATTAAGGGGTTCGATATACCTGCTTCTACAAAATATTGATCGAGGCCTGCGATATACATGCTTCCACAAAATATTGATTAAGGAGTTTGATATACCTGCTTCCACCAAATATTAATTGAGGCCTGCAATATACCTGCTTCCACAAAATACTGATTAAGGGTTTCGATATACCTGCTTCCACTAAATATTGATTAAGGGGTGCGATATACCTGATTCCACAAAATACTGATTAAAGGGTTTGATATACCTGCTTCCACCAAATATTGATTGAGGCCTGCGATATACCTGCTTCTACAAAATACTAATTAAGGGATTCGATATACCTGCTTCCACAAAATAATGATTCAGGGGTTTAATATACTTACTTCCATCAAATATTGATTGAGGCCTACGATATGCCTGCTTCCACAAAATATTGATAAAGGGGTTTGATATACCTGTTTCACCAAAAATTGATTGAGGCCTGCTATATACCTGCTTCCAACAAATTACTGATTAAGGATATAATATACTTGCTTCTACCAAATATTGATTGAGGCATGCGATATACCTGCTTCCACAAAATACTAATTAAGGGGTTTGATATACCTGCTTCCACCAAATAATAATTGAGGCCTGTGATATACCTGCTTCCACAAAATACTGATTAAGGGGTTCGATAAACCTGTTTCCAACAAATATTGATTGAGGGGTGCGATATACCTGCTTCCACTAAATACTAATTAAGGGGTTCGATATACCTGTTTCTACAAAATATTGATCGAGGCCTGCGATATACATGCTTCCACAAAATATTGATTAAGGAGTTTGATATACCTGCTTCCACCAAATATTAATTAAGGCCTGCAATATACCTGCTTCCACAAAATACTGATTAAGGGTTTCAATATACCTCTTTCCATCAAATATTGATTAAGACCTATGATATACCTGCTTCCACAAAATACTGAGTAAGAGGTTTGATATAACTGCTTCCACAAAATGCTGATTGAGGGCTGCGATATACCTGCCTCCACAAAATACAGATTAAGGGATTCGATATACCTGTTTCCACCAAATATTGATTGAGGGGTGCGATATACCTGCTTCCACAAAAAAACTAATTAAGGCGTTTGATATACCTGCTTCCACAAAATACTGATTGAGGGCTACGATATACCTGCTTCCACAAGATACTGATTGAGTGGTTCGATATACTTGTTTCCACCAAATTTTGATTAAGGTCTACGATATACCTGCTTCCACAAAATACTGACTAAGGGGTTGATATACCTGCTTCAACCAAATATTGATTAAGGTCTGCGATATACCTGCTTCCACAAAATGCTGATTAAAGGGTTTGATATACCTGCTTCCACAAAATAACTGAATAAGGGGTTGATATACCTGCTTCAACCGAATATTGATTGAGGGCTGCGATATACATGCTTCCACAAATACTGATTAAGGGGTTCGATATACCTGTTTCTACCAAATATTGAATGAGGCCTGCTATATTCCTGTTTCTACAAAATACTGATTAAGGGGTTCGATATAACTGCTTCCACAAAATAATGATTCAGGGCTTTGATATACCTGCTTCCACCAAATATTGATTGAGGCCTACGATATATCTGCTTCCATAAAATATTTATAAAGGGGTTCGATATATCTGTTTCACCAAATATTGATTGAGGCCTGCGATATACCTGCTTCCAACAAAATACTGATTAAAGGGTTTGATATACCTGCTTTCAACAAATATTGATTGAGGCCTGCGATATACCTGATTCTACAAAATACTGATTAAGGGGTTCGATATACCTGCTTCCACAAAATAATGATTTAGACGTTTGATATATCTGCTTCCACGAAATATTGATTGAGGCCTACGATATACCTGCTTTCACAAAATATTGATAAAGAGGTTTGATATACCTGCTTCTACCAAATATTGTTTGAGGCCTGCGATATACTTGCTTCCACAAAATACTGATTAAGGGGTTTGAAATACCTGCTTCCACCAAATAATGATTGAGGCCTGCGATATACCTGCTTCCACAAAATACTGATTAAGGGGCTCGATATACCTGTTTCCACCAAATAGTGATTGAAGGGTGCGATATACCTGCTTCCACCAAATACTAACTAAGGGGTTCGATTACCAGTTTCTACCAAATATTGATATATATGCTTCCACCAAATATTGGATAAGGTGTTTCATATACCTGCTTCCACCAAATATTGATTGAGGCCTGCGATATACCTGCTTCCACAAAATACTGATTAAGCGGTTCGATATACCTGTTTCACCAAATATTGATTGAGGCCTGCGATATACCGCTTCCAACAAAATACTGATTAAGGGGTATGATATACCTGCTTTCACCAAATATTGATTGAGGCCTACGATATACCTGATTCTACAAAATACTGATTAAGGGGTTCGATATACCTGCTTCCACAAAATAATGATTCAGGGGTTTGATATACCTGCTTACACCAAATATTGATTGAGGCCTACGATATACCTGCTTCCACAAAATATTGATAAAGAAGTTTGACATACCTGCTTCTACCAAATATTGATTGAGGCCTGCGATATACCTGCTTCCACAAAATACTGATTAAGGGGTTTAATATACCTGCTTCCACCAAATAATGATTGAGGCCTGCAATATACCTGCTTCTACTAAATACTGATTAAGGGGTTCGATATACCTGCTTCCACAAAATAATGATTCAGGGGTTTGATATACCTGCTTACACCAAATATTGATTGAGGCCTACGATATACCTGCTTCCACAAAATATTGATAAAGAAGTTTGACATACCTGCTTCTACCAAATATTGATTGAGGCCTGCGATATACCTGCTTCCACAAAATACTGATTAAGGGGTTTAATATACCTGCTTCCACCAAATAATGATTGAGGCCTGCAATATACCTGCTTCCACTAAATACTGATTAAGGGGTTCGATATACCTGTTTCCACCAAATATTGATTGAGGGGTGCAATATACCTGCTTCCACAAAATACTAATTAAGGGGTTCTATAAACCAGTTTCTACCAAATATTGATTGAGGCCTGTAATATATATGTTTCCACCAAATATTGGATAAGGGGTTTCATATACCTGCTTCCACCAAATATTGATTGAGGCCTGCGATATTCCTGCTTCCACAAAATACTGATTAAGGGGTTTGATATACCGGTTTCCACCAAATATTGATTGAGGGGTGCGATATACCTGCTTCCACAAAATACAGATTAAGGGGTTTGATATACCTGTTTCCACCAAATATTGATTGAGGCCTGTGATAAAATTGCTTCCTCAAAATACTGGTTAGGTGGTTTGATATACCTGCTTCCACCATATATTGATTGAGGCCTGCGATATACCTGCTTCCACAAAATACTGACTAAGGGGTTAGATAAAACTGCTTCCACAAAATGTTGATTCCTCAAAATACTGATTAAGGGGTTTGATAAAACTGCTTCCACAAAATGTTGATTGAGGGCTGCGATATACCTGCTTCCACAAATATTGATTAAAGGGTTCGATATACCTGTTTCCACCAAATATTGATTGAGCCCTGCGATATAACTGCTTCCACAAAATACTGATTAAAGGGTTTGATATACCTGCTTCCAACAAATAATTATTGAGGCCTGCGATATACCTGCTTCCACGAAATACTGATTAAGTGGTTCAATATACCTGTTTCCATCAAATATTGAATGAGAGGTGCTATATGCATGCTTCCACAAAATACTAATTGAGGGGTTCGATATACCTGTTTCTACCAAATATTGATTGAGGCCTGCAATATACCTGCTTCCACAAAATACTGATTAAGAGGTTCGATATACCTGTTTCCACCAAATATTGATTGAGGCCTGCGATATACCTGCTTCCACAAAACACTGATTAAGAGGTTTGCTATACCAGCCTCAACCAAATAATGATTAAGGCCTATGAAATACCTCCTTCCTCAAAATACTGATTAAGGGGTTCAATATACCTGTTTCCACCAAATATTGATTCAGGGGTGCGAAATATCTGCTTCCACTATATACTGATTAAGGGTTTTGATATACCTGATTCCACCAAATATTGATTGAGGCCTGCGATATACCTGCTTCCACAAAATACTGATTAATGGGTTTGATATACCTGTTTTCACCAAATATTGATTGGGGGGAGCGATATACAGTTGCAAGAAAAAGTATGTGAACCCTTTGGAATTATATGGATTTCTGCACAAATTGGTCATAAAATGTGATCTTCATCTAAGTCCCAACAATAGACAATCACAGTCTGTTTAAACTAATAACACACAAAGAATTAAATGTTGCCATGTTTTTATTGAACACACCATGTAAACATTCACTGTGCAGGTGGAAAAAGTATGTGAACCCCTAGACTAATGACATCTCCAAGAGCTAATTGGAGTGAGGTGTCAGCCAACTGGAGTCCAATCAATGAGATGAGATTGGAGGTGTTTGTTACAGCTGCCCTGCCCTATAAAAAACACACACCAGTTCTGGGTTTGCTTTTCACAGGAAGCATTGCCTGATGTGAATGATCCCTCGCACAAAAGAGCTCTCAGAAGACCTACGATTAAGAATTGTTGACTTGCATAAATCTGGAAAGGGTTATAAAAGTATTTAAAAAAGCCTTGCTGTTCATCAGTCCACGGTAAGACAAATTGTCTATAAATGGAGAAAGTTCTGCACTGCTGCTATTCTCCCCAGGAGTGGCCGTCCTGTAAAGATGACTGCAAGAGCACAGCGCAGACTGCTCAATGAGGTGAAGAAGAATCCTAGAGTGTCAGCTAAAGACTTACAAAAGTCTCTGGCATATGCTAACATCCCTGTTAGCGAATCTACGATACGTAAAACACTAAACAAAAATTGATTTCATGGGAGGATACCACAGAGGAAGCCACTGCTGTCCAAAAAAAAAAATTCTGCACGTTTACAGTTTGCACAAGAGCACCTGGATGTTCCACAGCAGTACTGGCAAAATATTCTGTGGACAGATGAAACCAAAGTTGAGTTGTTTGGAATAAACACACAACACTATGTGTGGAGAAAAAGAGGCACAGCACACCAACATCAAAACCTCATCCCAACTGTGAAGTATGGTGGTGGGTGCATCATGGTTTAAGGCTGCTTTGCTACGTCAGAGCCTGGACGGATTGCTATCTTTGAAGGAAAAATGAATTCCCAAATTTATCAAGACATTTTGCAGGAGAACTTAAGGCCATCTGTCCACCAGCTGAAGCTCAAGAGAAGATGGGTGTTGCAACAGGACAACGATCCAAAGCATAGAAGTAAATCAACAAAAGAATGGCTTAAACAGAAGAAAATACGCCTTCTGGAGTGGCCCAGAGTCCTGACCTCAACCCAATTGAGATGTTGTGGCATGACCTCAAGAAAGCGATTCACACCAGACATCCCAAGAATATTGCTAAACTGAAACAGTTCTGTAAAGAGGAATAGTCAAGAATTACTCCTGAGCGTTGTGCACGTCTGATCTGCAACTACAGGAAACCTTTTATTGAAGTTATTGCTGCCAAAGGAGGTTCAACCAGTTATTAAATCAAAGGCTTCACATACTTTTTCCACCTGCACAGTGAATGTTTACATGGTGTGTTCAATAAAAACATGGTAACATTTAATTATTTGTGTGTTATTAGTTTAAGCAGACTGTGATTGTCTATTGTTGTGACTTAGATGAAGATCAGAAAACATTTTATGACCAATTTGTGCAGAAATCCATATCATTCCAAAGGGTTCACATACTTTTTCTTGCAACTGTACCTGCTTCCCCAAAATACTGATTAAGGGGTTTGGTATACCTACTTCCACCAAATATTGATTGAGGCCTGCGATATACCTGCTTCCTCAAAATACAGAGTAAGGGGTTTGATATACCTGTTTCCACCAAATATTGATTTAGGCCTAAGATATACCTGCTTCCACAAAATACAGATTAAGGGGTTTGATATACCTGTTTCCACCAAATATTGATTAAGGCCTGTGATATACGTGCTTCCTCAAAATACTGGTTAGGGGGTTTGATATACCTACTTCCACCATATATTGATTGAGGCCATACGATATACCTGCTTCCACAAAATACTAATTAAGAGGTTTGATATACCTGCTTCCACAAAATACTGACTAAGGGGTTAGATATGCCTGTTTCCACAAAATATTGATTGAGGCCTGCGATATACCTGCTTCCTCAAAATACAGAGTAAGGGGTTTGATATAATAGCTTCCACAAAATGCTGATTGAGGGCTGCGATATACCTGCTTCCACAAATATTGATTAAAGGGTTCGATATACCTGTTTCCACCAAATATTGATTGAGGCCTGCAGTATAACTGCTTCCACAAAATACGGATTAAGGCGTACAATATACCTGTTTCCACCAAATATTGATTGAGGGGTGTGATATACCTGCTTCCACTATATACTGATTAAGGGGTTTGATATACCTGATTCCACCAAATATTTATTGAGGCCTGCGATATACCTGCTTCCACAAAATACTGATTAATGGGTTCGATATACCTGTTTCCACCAAATATTGATTGAGGGGAGCGAAATATCTGCTTCCACAAAATACTGATTAAGGGGTTTGATATACCTGCTTCCACCAAATATTGATTGAGGCCTGCAATATACAGTGGGATGCGAAAGTTTGGGCAACCTTGTTAATCGTCATGATTTTCCTGTATAAATCGTTGGTTGTTCCGATAAAAAATGTCAGTTAAATATATCATATAGGAGACACACACAGTGATATTTGAGAAGTGAAATGAAGTTTATTGGATTTACAGAAAGTGTGCTATAATTGTTTAAACAAAATTAGGCAGGTGCATAAATTTGGGCACTTTTGTCATTTTATTGATTCTAAAACCTTTAGAACTAATTATTGGAACTCAAATTGGCTTGGTAAGCTCAGTGACCCCTGACCTACATACACAGGTGAATCCAATTATGCATGGAGGAAAAAGAACACAGCATTCCAAGAAAAACACCTTCTCCTACAGTAAAATATGGTGGTGGTTCCATCATGCTGTGGGGCTGTGGGGCCATTGCAGGGACTGGGAATCTTGTCAAAGTTGAGGGACGCATGTCCAGGAATCAGTGACAAAGCTGAAGCTGCGCCGTGGCTGGATCTTTCAACAAGACAACGACCCTAAACACTGCTCAAAATCCACTAAGGCATTTATCCAGAGGAACAAGTACAACGTTCTGGAATGGCCATCTCAGTCCCCAGACCTGAATATAATAAAAAATCTGTGGTGTGACTTAAAGAGAGCTGTCCATGCTCGGAAGCCATCAAACCTGAATGAACTAAAAATGTTTTGTAAAGAGGAATGGTCCAAAATACCTTCAACCAGAATCCAGACTCTCATTGGAACCTACAGGAAGCGTTTAGAGGCTGTAATTTCTGCAAAAGGAGGATCTACTAAATATTGATTTCATTTCTTTTTGGTGGTGCCCAAATTTATGCACCTGCCTAATTTTGTTTAAACATTTATAGCACTCTTTCTGAGAATCCAATAAACTTCATTTCACTTCTCAAATATCACTGTGTGTGTCTCCTATATGATATATTTAACTGACATTTTTTATCGCAACAACCAATGATTTATACAGGAAAATCATGACGATTAACAAGGTTGCCCAAACTTTCGCATCCCACTGTACCTATTTGCACAAAATACTGATTAAGGGGTTCGATATACCATTTTCCACCAAATATTGATTGAGGCTTGTGATATACCTGCTTCCTCAAAATACTGATTAAGGGGTTCGATATACCTGTTTCCACCATATATTGATTGAGGCCTGCAATATACCTGCTTCCACAAAATAATGATTAGAAGGTTCCATATACCTGTTTCCACCAAATATTGATTGAGGCCTGCGATATACCTGCTTCCACAAAATACTGATTAAGGGGTTTGATATACCTGCCTCCACCAAATAATGATTGAGGCCTGCGATATGCCTGCTTCTACAAAATACTGATTAAGGGTTCGATATACCTGCTTCCACAAAATAATGATTCAGGGGCTAGATATACCTGCTTCCACCAAATATTGATTGAGGCCTGTGATACACCTGCTTTTAACAAAATACTGATTAAGGGGTTAGATATACCTGCTTCCACCAAATATTGATTGAGGCCTTTGATATACCTGCTTCCACAAAATACTGATTAAGGGGTTTGATATGCCTAATTCCACCAAATAATGATTTAGGCTTGCGATATACCTACTTCCACAAAAAAATGATTAATGGTTTCGATATACCTGTTTCCACCAAATATCGATTGAGCGGTGCGATATACCTGCTTCAGCTAAATACTATTTAAGAGGTTCGATATACCTATTCCTACCAAATATTGATTGAGGCCTGCGATATACATGCTTCCACCAAATATTGGATATGGGGTTTGATATACCTGCTTCCACCAAATGTTGATTGAGGCCTGCGATATTCCTGCTTCCACAAAATACTGATTAAGGGGTTCGATATACCTGTTTCCACCAAATACTGATTGAGGCCTGCGATATACCTGCTTCCACAAAATACTGAGTAAGGGGTTTGATATATCTGCTTCCATAAAATGCTGATTTAGGGCTGCAATATACCTGCTTTCACAAATATTGATTAAGGGGTTGGATATACCTGTTTCCACCAAATATTGATTGAGGCCTGTGATATACCTGCTTCCACAAAATACTGATTAGGGGTTTGATATACCTGCTTCCAACAAATAATTATTGAGGCCTGCGAAATACCTGCTTCCACAAAATACTGATTAAGTAGTTTAATATACCTGTTTCCAATAAATATTGATTGAGAGGTGTGATATACCTGCTTCCACTAAATACTAATTAAGGGGTTCGATATACCTGTTTCTACCAAATATTGATTGAGGCCTGCAATATACCTGCTTCCACAAAATACTGATTAAGAGGTTCGATATACCTGTTTCCACCAAATATTAATTGAGGCCTGCGATATACCTGCATCCACAAAACACTGATTAAGGTGTTTGATATACCTGCCTCCAACAAATAATTATTGAGGCCTGTGATATACAGTAGGTGAACCCGATTTTGTGTCAATCTCGCCGTATTTCTCGGCGAGATTGAGCACATACGAGCCCCATCGCGGGAGCCAGCGCCGAGCTGGCTTGCCGCGATGGAGAGCAAGCGCGTCATAGAAGAGGCGGGAGATCCGACTTGGATTCCCGCCAATTCTACACGTGTGCGGCGTTTGTTATGAATCCTGAGGGGGAAGTCCCCGCCGGATTTTAAATAAAAATCCGGCCTGGGTCCCGCCCTCAGGAGCATACCGGGCCCTTAGGTCTGTTATGGGTTGTAAGGAGAGCCCCCCCTACGCCGAAAAAAACGGCGTAGGGGGTCCCCCTACAATCCATACCAGACCCGTATCCAAAGCACGCTACCCGGCCAGCCAGGAAGGGAGTGGGGACGAGCGAGCGCCCCCCCCCCCTCCTGAGCCGTACCAGGCTGCATGCCCTCAACATGGGGGGTTGGGTGCTCTGGGGCAGGGGGCGCACTGCGACCCCCCCACCTCAGAGCACCCTGTCCCCATGTTGATGAGGACAGGGCCCCTTCCCGACAACCCTGGCCGTTGGTTGTCGGGGTATGCGGGCGGGAGGCTTATCGGAATCTGGGAGCCCCCTTTAATAAGGGGGGCCCCCAGATACCGGCCCCCCACCCTAAGTGAATGAGTATGGGGTACATCGTACCCCTACCCATTCACCTGCAAGAAAAGTGGTAAAAACACAAATAAACCACACAGTGTATTAAAATATTTTATTTTTCTGCTCCGGAGGCCGCCCCCTGTCTTCTTTATTAGCTCTTTTACCAGGGGGGGCTCTTCTTCTTCCGATATCCCGACGGGTCTTCTCCGCTATCCGGGGGGGTCTTCTCAACTCTCCGGGGTTCTCCTTCTGTCTTCTCCTTCTGTCTTGTTGTCTCCTTCTGTCTTCTGTCTCCGGGGGGGGCTCTTCTTCTTCCGATATCCCGACGGGTCTTCTCCGCTATCCGGGGGGGTCTTCTCAACTCTTCGGGGTTCTCCTTCTGTCTTCTCCTTCTGTTCTTCTTCTGTCTTCTCCTTCCTTCTTGTTGTCTCGGCGCACCCCGGTTCTTCGTCTCGCGAGACTCGGCGCACCCCGATTCTTCTCTCTGTTGTTGACTCGGCGCACCCCGGTTCTTCGTCTCGCGAGACTCGGCGCACCCCGATTCTTCGTCTCGCGAGAACCGGGGTGCGCCGAGTCAACAACAGAGAGAAGAATCGGGGTGCGCCGAGTCTCGCGAGACGAAGAACCGGGGTGCGCCGAGACAACAAGAAGGAAGGAGAAGACAGAAGAAGAACAGAAGGAGAAGACAGAAGGAGAACCCCGAAGAGTTGAGAAGACCCCCCCGGATAGCGGAGAAGACCCGTCGGGATATCGGAAGAAGAAGAGCCCCCCCCAGAGACAGAAGACAGAAGGAGACAACAAGACAGAAGGAGAAGACAGAAGGAGAACCCCGGAGAGTTGAGAAGACCCCCCCGGATAGCGGAGAAGACCCGTCGGGATATCGGAAGAAGAAGAGCCCCCCCCGGAGACAGAAGACAGAAGGAGACAACAAGACAGAAGGAGAAGACAGAAGGAGAACCCCGGAGAGTTGAGAAGACCCCCCCCGGATAGCGGAGAAGACCCGTCGGGATATCGGAAGAAGAAGAGCCCCCCCTGGTAAAAGAGCTAATAAAGAAGACAGGGGGCGGCCTCCGGAGCAGAAAAATAAAATATTTTAATACACTGTGTGGTTTATTTGTGTTTTTACCACTTTTCTTGCAGGTGAATGGGTAGGGGTACGATGTACCCCATACTCATTCACTTAGGGTGGGGGGCCGGTATCTGGGGGCCCCCCTTATTAAAGGGGGCTCCCAGATTCCGATAAGCCTCCCGCCCGCATACCCCGACAACCAACGGCCAGGGTTGTCGGGAAGGGGCCCTGTCCTCATCAACATGGGGACAGGGTGCTCTGAGGTGGGGGGGCCGCAGTGCGCCCCCTGCCCCAGAGCACCCAACCCCCCATGTTGAGGGCATGCAGCCTGGTACGGCTCAGGAGGGGGGGGGCGCTCGCTCGTCCCCACTCCCTTCCTGGCTGGCCGGGTAGCGTGCTTTGGATACGGGTCTGGTATGGATTGTAGGGGGACCCCCTACGCCGTTTTTTTCGGCGTAGGGGGGGCTCTCCTTACAACCCATAACAGACCTAAGGGCCCGGTATGCTCCTGAGGGCGGGACCCAGGCCGGATTTTTATTTAAAATCCGGCGGGGACTTCCCCCTCAGGATTCATAACAAACGCCGCACACGTGTAGAATTGGCGGGAATCCAAGTCGGATCTCCCGCCTCTTCTATGACGCGCTTGCTGGGATGTGCTGTCGCTATCCCAGTGAGTGCGAGATCTCGGCACCACGTCGCCGAGTATCAGCGCGACGCTGTCGTGCTGAAAACACAATGTCACAAACACCTACTGTACCTGTTTCCACAAAATACTGATTAAGGGGTTCAATATACCTGTTTCCACCAAATATTGATTGAGGGGTGCGATATACCTGCTTCCACTATATACTGATTAATGGGTTTGATATACCTGCTTCCACCAAATTTTGATTGAGGCCTGCTATATACCTGCTTCCGCAAAATACTGATTAAGGGGTTCGATATACAGTGGGGGAAATAATTATTTGACCCCTCACTGATTTTGTAAGTTTGTCCAATGACAAAGAAATGAAAAGTCTCAGAACAGTATCATTTCAATGGTAGGTTTATTGTAACAGTGGCAGATAGCACATCAAAAGGAAAATCGAAAAAATAACTTTAAATAAAAGATAGCAACTGATTTGCATTTCATTGAGTGAAATAAGTATTTGAACCCCTACCAACCATTAAGAGTTCTGGCTCCCACAGAGTGGTTAGACACTTCTACTCAATTAGTCACCCTCATTAAGGACACCTGTCTTAACTAGTCACCTGTATAAAAGACACCTGTCCACAGAATCAATCAATCAAGCAGACTCCAAACTCTCCAACATGGGAAAGACCAAAGAGCTGTCCAAGGATGTCAGAGACAAAATTGTAGACCTGCACAAGGCTGGAATGGGCTACAAAACCATTAGCAAGAAGCTGGGAGAGAAGGTGACAACTGTTGGTGCGATTGTTCGAAAATGGAAGGAGCACAAAATGACCATCAATCGACCTCGCTCTGGGGCTCCACGCAAGATCTCACCTCGTGGGGTGTCAATGGTTCTGAGAAAGGTGAAAAAGCATCCTAGAACTACACGGGAGGAGTTAGTTAATGACCTCAAATTAGCAGGGACCACAGTCACCAAGAAAACCATTGGAAACACATTACACCGCAATGGATTAAAATCCTGCAGGGCTCGCAAGGTCCCCCTGCTCAGGAAGGCACATGTGCAGGCCCGTCTGAAGTTTGCCAATGAACACCTGAATGATTCAGAGAGTGACTGGGAGAAGGTGCTGTGGTCTGATGAGACCAAAATAGAGCTCTTTGGCATTAACTCAACTCGCTGTGTTTGGAGGAAGAAAAATGCTGCCTATGACCCCCAAAACACCGTCCCCACCGTCAAGCATGGGGGTGGAAACATTTTGCTTTGGGGGTGTTTTTCTGCTAAGGGCACAGGACAACTTATTCGCATAAACGGGAAAATGGACGGAGCCATGTATCGTGAAATCCTGAGCGACAACCTCCTTCCCTCTGCCAGGAAACTGAAAATGGGTCGTGGATGGGTGTTCCAGCACGACAATGACCCAAAACATACAGCAAAGGCAACAAAGGAGTGGCTCAAGAAGAAGCACATTAAGGTCATGGAGTGGCCTAGTCAGTCTCCGGACCTTAATCCAATCGAAAACCTATGGAGGGAGCTCAAGCTCAGAGTTGCACAGAGACAGCCTCGAAACCTTAGGGATTTAGAGATGATCTGCAAAGAGGAGTGGACCAACATTCCTCCTAAAATGTGCGCAAACTTGGTCATCAATTACAAGAAACGTTTGACCTCTGTGCTTGCAAACAAGGGTTTTTCCACCAAGTATTAAGTCTTTTTTTGTTAGAGGGTTCAAATACTTATTTCACTCAATGAAATGCAAATCAGTTGCTATCTTTTATTTAAAGTTATTTTTTCGATTTTCCTTTTGATGTGCTATCTGCCACTGTTACAATAAACCTACCATTGAAATGATACTGTTCTGAGACTTTTCATTTCTTTGTCATTGGACAAACTTACAAAATCAGTGAGGGGTCAAATAATTATTTCCCCCACTGTATCTGTTTCCACCATATATTAATTGAGGCCTGCAATATACCTGCTTCCACAAAATACTGATTAGAAGTTTCCATATACCTGTTTCCACCAAATATTGATTAAGGAGTTTGATATTCCTGCCTCCACCAAATAATGATTGAGGCCTGCAATATGCCTGCTTCTACAAAATACAGATTAAGGAGTTCGGTATAACTGCTTCCACAAAATAATGATTCAGGGGTTTGATATACCTGCTTCCACCAAATATTGATTGAGGGCTACGATATATCTACTTCCACAAAATAAAGATTAATGGGTTCGATATACCTGTTTTCAGCAAATATTGATTGAGGAGTGCGATATACCTGCTTCCACTAAATACTATTTAATGGGTTCGATATACCTATTTCTACCAAATATTGATTGAGGCCTGCGATATACATGCTTCCACAAAATATTGAATAAGGGGTTTCATATACATGCTTCCACCAAATATTGAATAAGGCCTGTGATATACCTGCTTCCACAAAATACTGAGTAAGGGGTTCGATATACCTGCTTTCACAAAATAATAATTAAGAGTTTTAACATACCTGCATCCACCAAATATTGATTGAGGCCTACGATATACAGTATCTGCTTTCAACAAAATACTTATTAAGGGGTTTGATATACCTACTTCCACCAAATATTGATTGAAGCCTACAATATACCTGCTTCTACAAAATACTCATTAAAGGGTTTGGTATACCTGCTTCGACAAAATACTGATTAACGGGTTTGATATACCTGTTTCCACCAAATATTGATTGAGGGGTGCGATATACCTGCTTCCACAAAATACAGATTAAGGGGTTTAATATACCTGTTTCCACCAAATATTGATTGAGGCCTGTGATATACCTGCTTTCTCAAAATACTGGTTAGGGAGTTTGATATACCTGCTTCCACCATATATTGATTGAGGCCTGCAATATACCTGCTTCCACAAAATACTAACTAAGGGGTTAGATATACCTGGTTCCACAAAATATTGATTGAGGCCTGCGATATACCTGCTTTCACAAAATACTGATTAAGGGGTTGGATATACCTGCCTCCACCAAATAATGATTGAGGCCTGCGATATGCCTGCTTCTACAAAATACTGATTAAGGGGTTCGATATACCTGCTTCCACAAAATAATGATTCAGGCGTTTGATATAGTTGCTTCCACCAAATATTGATTGAGGCCTACAATATACCTGCTTCCACAAAATACTCATAAAAGGGTTCGATATACCTGTTTCCACCAAATATTGATTGAGGCCTGCGATACACCTGCTTTTAAAAAAATACTGATTAAGGGGTTCTATATACCTGCTTCCACCAAATATTTATTGAGGCCTGCGATATACCTGCTTCCACAAAATACTGAGTAAGGGGTTTGATATAACTGCTTCAACAAAATATTTATTGAGGCCTGCGATATACCTGCTTCCAAAAAATACTGATTAATGGGTTCGATATACCTGTTTCCACCAAATATTGATCGCGGGGAGCAATATACCTGCTTCCACAAAATAATGATTAAGGGTTTTGGTATACCTGCTTCCACAAAATATTGATTGAGGCCTGCGATATACCTGCTTGCACAAAATACTGATTAAGGAGTTCGATATACCAGTTTCCACCAAATATTGATAGAGGCCTATGATATACCTGCTTCCTCAAAATACTGATTAAGGGGTTCGATATACCTGTTTCCACCATATATTGATTGACGCCTGCAATATACCTGCTTCCACAAAATACTGATTAGAAGGTTCCATATACCTGTTTCCCCCATATATTGATTGAGGCCTGCGATATACCTGCTTCCACAAAATACTTAATTTAAGGGGTTGGATATACCTGCCTCCACCAAATAATGATTGAGGCCTGCGATATGCCTGCTTCTACAAAATACTGATTAATGGGTTCGATATAACTGTTTCCACCAAATATTGATTGAGGGGTGTGATATACTTGCTTCCACTAAATACTATTTAAAGGGTTAGATATACCTATTTCTACCAAATATTGATTGAGGCCTGCGATATACATGCTTTCACAAAATATTAGATAAGAGGTTTCATATACCTGCTTCCACCAAATATTGATTGAGGCCTGCGATATACCTGCTTCCACAATATACTGATTAAGGGGTTCGATATACCTGTTTCCATCAAATATTGATTGAGGCCTGCGATATTCCTGCTTCCACAAAATACTAAGTAAGGGGTTTGATATATCTGCTTTCACAAAATGCTGATTTAGGGCTGCGATATTCCTGCTTCCTCAAATATTGATTAAGGGGTTCGATATACCTGTTTTTACCAAATATTGATCGAGGTTTGCGATATACCTGCTTCCACAAAATACTGAGTAAGGGGTTTGATATAACTGCTTCTACAAAATGCTGATTGAGGGCTGCATTATATCTGCTTCCACAAGTATTGATTAAAGGGTTCGATATTCCTGTTTCCACCAAATATCGATTGAGGCCTGCGATATAACTGCTTCTACAAAATACTGATTAAGGGGTTTAATATACCTGTTTCCACCAAATAATGATTGAGGGGTGCAATATACCTGCTTCCACTATATACTGATTAAAGGGTTTGATATACCTGATTCCACCAAATATTTATTGAGGCCTGTGATATACCTGCTTCCACAAAATACTGATTAATGGGTTCGATATACCTGTTTCCACCAAATATTGATTGAGGGGAGCGATATACCTGCTTCCACAAAATAATGATTAAGGGGTTTGGTATACCTGCTTCCACCAAATATTGATTGAGGCCGGCGATATACCTGCTTCCACCAAATATTGATTGAGGCCTGCGATATACCTGCTTTCACAAAATGCTGATTAAGGGGTTTGATAAACCTGCTTCCACCAAATATTGATTGAGGATTGCGATATACCTGCTTCCACAATATACTGATTAAGGGGTTCGATATACCGTCATATGGGAATGTTGTCACGTTGCAAAAGTATTCAAAAATAATGATCGCATGTGGTCCAGTCGTATACATTATCACAGAACTCTGGAGGGGCGCCGTCGTTCATTCATGTACTTTGACGCCCGCATATTTAGCAGCATACCTGTTTCCACCAAATATTGATTGAGGTCTGCAATATACCTGCTTTCACAAAATACTGATTAAGAGGTTCAATATACCTGTTTCTACTAAATATTGATTGAGGCCTGGAATATACCTGCTTCCACAAAATACTGATAAGAGGTTTGATATATCTACTTCCACCAATTATTGATTGAGGCCTACGATATATATTCTACAAAATACTGATTATGGGGTTCGATATACCTGCTTCCACAAAATAATGATCAAGGGTTTTGATATACCTGCTTCCACCAAATATTGATTGAGGCCTACGATATACCTGCTTTCACAAAATATTGATAAAAGGGTTCGATATACCTGTTTCCACCAAATATTGATTGAGGCCTGTGATATGCCTGCTTTCAACAGAATACTGATTAAGGGTTTTGATATACCTGCTTCCACCAAATATTGATTTACAGTACATGCTTCTACAAAATACTGATTAAGGGGCTCGATATACCTGTTTACACCAAATATTGATTGAGGCCTGCGATATACCTGCTTCCACAAAATACTGCATTGCTTTTTCTATTTTTCTATTATTTTTATCTGCATGTTACATAATTTTTATTATGTTAGAAGAGACATTCTGTATGTATTGAAACAAGCTTGTTTTTAAAGTAACATTATGTAAATCTCTGTATATTCAGATATTCGAATGGAATGAATCTGATGCTCTAGGTGATAATTATTAGAGACATGTGTTGCGCAAAGGGGAGGAATCTCAATTGCTCCATGCTATTCCCCTCTCCCCACCTTCTGCATAGCCAAAGGTGGCTACAGTGCTAATTACACACATTTGAGCTCTTACTTATACCTGAGAACACCAGACGCACACCACTGTTACGAATAAGAACCTTTCGAAACGCGTCAACAGCCTACACCAGAGAGAATTTGAGTCCTGTATTGTCTGTGCACAATTGCTAAATAAAGACGGAGAATTTGACACTTCAAAAAAGTGAGTGCTGGAGTCTGAATCTTCCTATTATTTCTCTGTACCTGTCCAAGGAGGTTGAAAAACCAAGGCACCGAGCACGCGGATACATTTCAACCGCAGAAAAAGTGAGCCGGTATTCCTACTTTACATAAGGTGTTCAATATACCTGCTTCCGCCAAATATTGTTTGGATAAAGGACACAATCACGAACAGGCTCCATTACTTCTCACAGGTCCTACTTCATCCACCTAATGATATGTAATCGTAATAAACCTAGAATATGTAATCGTATGTAATCGTATGTAATCGTAATAAAACCTAGAATAAACAGGGTTTCAAGTCACATTTAATATTGAGTCTATAGGGTTGAAGCGTATCAAGCACCTGCTCCTGAAGAAGGGGAGGATTGTTCTCCAAAACACGTTGAGCCTTGTTACCTATGGAATAAAGTGATTGATTAGAAGCTTGCCCGTCTATGCTGCCATCAATCTCTGTCAACTCTACATGCGATCCTGGCCGGGGGTTTTAAAGTTACAGGTGTCATGAGTTTATCCTGGTGACTACCCCCCAAGTGAAGTGATTGCTCACTATTTTATGGCTATTACTTTCATGTCGTTTATCCGCATGCTTTTATACTTTATATGCATTTTAACTATATGCTGATTTTGTGGCATTAGTATCTTATATTGCACTGGGGATATTTGATCTGTTTCACATACGCCCGATCTACCTATTGTACATGCATTTGTATATTTCAGTTCCTTTATCTCTACCACATAGCATCTCCTTTTTTCATTTGTGGTTCTGGGGAGTGGCGCTTAGCATTTTGCACCATTTTATGGATCTTGGCCACCGCTGTGACCGACAACATATGTCTTTCTAGCACATTGTCTTAGGTGTTTGACTGTGTCAAACACCCTTCTACAGCTGCCTACCCTAACCATTTTTTTACTGTTCCACTATATACTATCCCCTTCCTGTCGGCGCCTCATCCTTCATTTCCTTTGGGATTCTGCTTGATCCCCCTGGATTGGAGTAACTTCCCTTTTTTCTGTTTTTATTTGTCGACAGTAGGCAAAAAGCAGAGACATCTACCTTGCACGGTCACCTCTGGCGCTCTCAGAACGCCGGCACATGGCTCCACAGTGTGGGCTTTCTTTAACGTGTGAGCTGCTGACAATAGTGTTGCAATCTGCAGCCTGTGCTGTCAACGCATAAGTCGTGGTAAGCCCAACACACACCTAGGGACGAACGCCTTAAGAAGGCACCTGGCCTCACATTACCGAGCCCAGTGGGAGCAACACGTCAGAACCCACAAAGCCACACTCCCAGCTCTCCACGTCCTGCCTCTTCTCCTTCTCCTCTCTCCTCCCATTTGTCCTCCACCTTCCACCGTGCCGTCATCGTGTTCATCTGGCAGAAGGCAGGCCCCCGTGGCCCAAATGTTCGAGCGTAAAAAGTTGATGACGCCAGATAACCCTCTTGCCCAACGGAAGACCGCTGGCATGTCGGAACTGCTAGCACGCCAACTACTGCCATATAAACTGGTGGACTCGAAGGCCTTTTGAAAATTTGTGGCCATTGGCCCCCCTGAAGGAAATATTTCTCCCAGAAGGGCATCCCAGAGCTATATGGCCAGGTTCAGCGGCAAGTGAATATATCTCTGGCACACAGTGTCGGTGCCAAGATCCATCTGACCACAGACATGTGGTCTAGCAAACACAGGCAGGGAAAGTACATAACTTTTACTGCCCACTCGGTGAACCTTCTGACGGCCATCAACCATGTGTCACTACCAGAGTTTTGAGACGTTCTCACAGCTCTGTTTCTCCACCCCTGTGATGATGTCACTACTAGAGCTTGGAGGAGTCCTCCCAGCTGTTCCTCCTGCGTTTGATTTCCCTGCCTTTAAATCACCCCTCCTCCTTTCTAGGCTGTGGATTATAGTTCTCATTTGAGTTGTAGCTCTTGCTTGAGTATCTTCACTTGTTAGCTTTCATTTCACTGGACCTGTGTTCTGCTGCAGCAAGCACTCCGGATATTGCCAGCTGTCTTTGGATCCGTCTTCTCTGCGGCTGCAGCCCCTTCAGCTAAGTGTGCAGACATTGTTGTGTACCTGTTTATTTTCTGACTGGATCTGAGGCGGCCACGGTTCCCTCCATATACTGAGCAGGGCACCGGTGGCCGTGCCCCTTCCACTATTGTAGGGGTTACAGTGGTCATCAGTCTTAGGTATGTGGGCATGCCCCGTTCCACCATTTGGATCCGGGCATGTGCTTTAGCAGCATAGGGAGAGCTTTGAGGGTCTGACAGGGGTCACCCTTTATCCTCCCTAGTTTGGGTCCGGTCAGTAGCTCTATTAACTGTCTATGCTCTTGTTGCTCACATACAGCCGTGACACCATGTAACCCGTGGCTCCCATGTGGATTTGGTGTTACCGCCAAGGATTGCATGCAGGCCTGCCTCTTCTTCTCCTCCTTCTACTCCAACCTCCGTTTCCTTCTCGGCTGACTCCTCCTTTTCTTCTGCTGTGCCCCTAAGCTCCCCAGAACCTATTTGACATCCCAGGTGAGACATTGCCATGCTGTGCTGCGGCTGATGTGCCTGGAAGCCAAGAGCCACACCGGTCCTGCATTGCTTCTAGCTCTGTGGTCACAGGCCGATCAGTGACTAACCCCGCTCAATTTGACAGTTGGTAAAGTGGTGTGCGACAACGGTGCCAATCTGCAAAGCGCGCTGAAACAGGGCAAAATGACACACATACCGTGCATGGCACTGTCATGGCTTGGTGGTTGTTTACCATGACACATTTGCCACGCATGCTGGTTGCCGGTGGCAACGTGTTGTATTGCATGCGTGGACATTTTCCCTTTAAGGCTGTTGCCCTTCCTTTCTGGTGTGCACGGGTTTAAGGTGTGTGCAAGGTGGAACTGGGTGTGGTCTCAGGTCTCTTTATATTCTGTTGCTGTAAGACTGAGATCATTGGTATGTCTGCCTTTGTTTGAGAAGGAGTTTGCTCCTTTCTTGGATGATATCTGAGGGCCATCCTAGTTTGACATACTGTCTCGGTGGGGAGTGGTGGAAACTCCCCACCGTATAATGTCTGAAATTTGGGAAAGTCACTAGGCCTGGAAGCCAGGATAAGGGAGCAGGTCACCTCATATCGCCACCCTCATCCTATCCCTGACCTGCTAACTGCATGAGCGAACTCAGATGGTAGGAGGGCTCATGCACCGGAACCTGGGCCCTTACTAGCCCTGATGATCCCTGGTAGTTGCTAGGCCCGTGTCGTGGATGAACCAGTCGTCTCCTTGCCCAGACCTTACTACCAGGGATCATCAGGGCTTTTTTGGGGGTCCCTGGTGTTTTTTTAGCCAGTGACCGCCTAATGTAAAAAAGTTATTTTCTGTCAGGTGAATGCTAGTGATGATCTAGCATGCTCGGCCGAACGCCTGTTCGGCTTGAGCATCTCGATGCTCAAAACATGGCGATATATTCGGCTGAATACCGCATGTGCTCGAGCGCCATGCTCGTGCCTCCGCCCCGCACGTTTCTTGGCTGCTACACAGCCAATAAACGTGCACGTGAGTACTGCCCTCACTGTAATGCCGTAGCCATGTTGGCTGCTGGCATTACAGTGACTGGCTGGCCGGAACGAGTCATCGGGTGCTATCTAGCACCCGATGACTCATGTTTGGCTCATTCTTAGACAGGGAGAGCTGTGCTGAGGAAGGGACAGATAGTGTAGGGAGTGAAATAGGAATCATTTTATTAGAAAAACTTTTCAGAGACCCAAAAGTCCTTTTAAGGACTAATGTGTGTGGCAGCATCAATATATATTTTTAGCGCAACCTGCACTAAATTGTTAAAACTTAACAGACCCAAAAGTAATTTTAAGGACTATTGTGTGTGGCAGCAGCAATATCTTTTTTTAGCGCAAACTGTGCCAATAGCTAAAACTTTACAGACCCAAAAGTCCTTCTAAGGACTATTGTGTGTGGCAGCAATATCTATTTTAGCACATCCTGCTCTAAATAGCGTACAATAGTTAGGCCACTGCAGACAGCGACATTAGCTGCGCCACATCTCCAGTGTAAAGTGTGCGCATCCAAAAAATATCTGTGACATCCAGTGTACTTTTTCCGTAGACAGTGTCTGCTGCGGACAGTGACATTAGCTGCGCCACATCTCCAGTGTAAAGTGTGCGCATCCAAAAAATATCTGTGACATCCAGTGTCCTTTTTCCGTAGACAGTGTCCGCTGAGGACAGTGACATTAGCTGTGCCACATCTTCAGTGTAAAGTGTGCGCATCCCAAAAATATCTGTGACATCCAGTGTCCTTTTTCCGTAGACGGTGTCCGCTGAGGACAGTGACATTAGCTGTGCCACATCTTCAGTGTAAAGTGTGCGCATCCCAAAAATATCTGTGACATATAGTGTACTTTTTCAATACACGGTGTCCTCTTCTGACAGTGATATAACCAGTGCCACATCTGCAGTGTAATGTGTGCGTTGAAAAAATTTATCTGTGACATACAGTGTACTTTTTCCGTAGACAGTGTCTGCTGCGAACAGTGACATTACCAGCGCCACATGTGCAGTGGAACGTGTGCGCTTCAAAAATTTATCTGTGACATACAGTGTACTTTGTCAATAGATGGTGTCCGCTTCTGAGGCCAATCATATATAACATTTAATATGAAGAAGTCGAGCAGTAAGGGACGGGGCAGTGGCCGTGATGATGATAGTTCACGCAGAGGCCATGGCCCTCCCTTTTAGAGTGTCAGCTCACCAACAGGCCCTCACATATGTTTTACAGGGTCAGCTCACCAGCAGGCCCTTGCATATAATTTTTTAAAGGGTCAGCTCACCAGCATGCTTGCACCTAAAATCTTTTACAGGGTCAGCTCACCAGCAGGCCCTCGCATATAATTTTTTAGAGGGTCAGCTCACCAGCAGGCCTTCACCTACAATCTTTTACAGGGTCAACTCATCTGAAGGCCCTCACATATAAAGTTTTAGAGGGTCAGCTCCTCAGCAGGCCCTCGCATATAATGTTTTACAGGGTCAGCTTACCAGCAGGCCCTGACCTACAATCTTTTACAGGGTCAGCTCATCAGCAGGCCAGCACCTCAAATCTTTTACAGGGTCAAGTCACCAGCAGGCCCTCGCATATAAATTTTTACACGGTAAGCTCACCAGCAGGCCCTCGCATATAATTTTTTACAGGGTCAGCTCACCAGCAGGCCTTCACCTACAATCTTTTACAGGGTCAGCTCACCTGAAGGCCCTCGTATATAATATTTTAGAGGGTCAGCTCACCAGCAGGCCCGCACCTAAAATCTTTTACAGGGTCAGCTTACCTGCAGGCCCGCACCTAAAATCTTTTACAGGGTTAGCTCACCTGCAGGCCCGCACCTAATTATACCTAATAGGTAATTTGCGCGCATGCTGCCTTGCTTGGATGTGGTAACAATAGCCGTTTCTCAGGCTCCCTCTCCGGAATCGAACCATGATTCCTCGTTACCCGTGGTCACCATGGTTTGCGCTGAAAATAACATAGAAAGTTGATAGAGCAGACATCCGAATGGATCGTCACCATCACGGGGACGTGCGATCGGCCCCAGGTTATCTAGAGTCACCAAAGCAGCAGCAGGCCCTCGCCCATAATGTTTTAGATGGTCAGATCAGCAGACCCTTGCTCCAAATGTTTTTGAGGGTCACCAGCAGGCCATCAATCATAATTTTTTAAGTCTGTGTATGATGCCGTCCTTTATGGGTAACAAAGGGTGTATTGGAGTGCCGGTTCCTTGTAATTTTTGGCATCCCTTTCACTTAGTCCATAGGCATTATGAGTGTAGGAGTCCCACTACATGAACAATCGTACCACAATGTGAATGAGGCCCTCCTTTATGTGATATGCAGGTTGTATCAGCCACATCATCACAAGTTCTTTCTGTCAGGTGAATGCCTAATTTATGGGGCCTGTACTGGCCTACAGTAAAAATTTTATCCAGTGACCACCTAATGTACCTCCAGCCACATCATCACAAGTTCTTTCTGTCAGGTGAATGCCTAATTTATGGGGCCTGTACTGGCCTATAGTAAAAATTTTATCCAGTGACCACCTAATGTACCTCCAGCCACATCATCACAAGTTCTTTTCTGTCAGGTGAATGCCTAATTTTTGGGGCCTGTAGTCCAGTGGCTTACAGTAACATTTTCATCCAGTGACCGCCTAATGTATCTCCAGCCACATCATCACAAGTTCTTTTCTGTCAGGTGAATGCCTAATTTTTGGGGCCTGTACTGGACTACAGTAAAATTTTTATAAAGTGACTGCCTAATGTACCTCCAGCCACATTATCACAAGTTCTTTTCTGTCAGGTGAATGCCTAATTTTTGGGGCCTGTACTCCAGTGGCCTACAGCAAAATTTTTATCCAGTGACCGCCTAATGTACCTTCAGCCACATCATTACAAGTTCTTTTCTGTCAGGTGAATAACTATTTTTTGGGGCCTGTAGTCCCGAGGCCTAAAATAAAATGTTTCTAGGCTCCAGCAGGGCACATTTTTGAGAGTTTCCCTTTAAGACGCATAAAAATGGCCCCTGATTAAGATACATATTTTTTGTGGGAATTTTTGCCATTGATCCCCCTCTGTTATGTCACTGTCCATGTTGTGGGACTATTTGTGCACTTCTAGTAAGTATTTGGTAGCTGCAAATATGACCTGAAGGTTTTCCAGGTTCGCCTGCCATTAAAGTCAATGGGGCCGATGTTCATCCATCACTAATTGTCATGCATTAAACGAGGCATGGACTCGCGGGGTAGGGATGTAACACTACCACTTTACAAAGCGTTGTTGCGGCCTCATCTGGAATATGCAGTTCAGTTCTGGGCACCAGTCCATAGAAAGGACACTCTGCAGCTGGAAAAAGTATAGAGGAGAGCGACTAAACTGATAAGGGGCATGGAGGGCCTTAGTTATGAAGAAAGATTAAAATAATTAAATGTATTTAGTCTTGAGAAGAGACGTCTAAGGGGGGGACATGATGTACATGAAACAATACAAATATATAAATGGGCCATACAAAAAATACGGTGAAAAACTGTTCCATGTCAAATGCCCTCAAAAGACAAGGGGGCATTGCCTCCGAATGGAGAAGAAAAAGTTCAATCTCCAGAAGCGTCAAAGCTTCTTTACTGTAAGAACTGTGAATCTGTGGAATAGACTTCCTCAGGACGTGGTCACAGCAGGAACAGTGGACAGTTTTAAAAAGGGTTTAGATGAATTCTTAAAAGTAAATTACATTAATGCTTATGAAAACATGTAGAAATCTCACTTCCTTCTGGGATTTGAGTCCCCACCTATCCCTTGGTTGAACTTGATGGACTTATGTCTTTTTTCAACCATATTAACTGTCATGCCTTCAGCTGTTTGTTATTGTTAATTTATGCACAGTTAGTATGCTTTATAATGTATCATTCTCTGTTCATTGTGTAACTGCACCATCTAGTGCAGGGGTACTCAACTAGTTTTATTAAAGGTCCACATACCTGGGTCTGCAGTCAGGTGAAGGTCCGAGCTGAACGCCAACAGTAAAGATGCCATGCGATCATGTGATCCATGCGCGTGGGGCGCTCTGACGTTATAGTGGAGCGCCCCGGGTAAGTCCCAGAATTAGTAATGGCCACATTAGTGCCCCAGAAAGAATAATGCCCCCAGTAAGAATAATGTCCCCATTAGTGCCCCCAGTAAGAGTAATGCCCCCATTAGTGCCCCCCTTCTCTGCTTTTGCAAAAAAATAAAATAAAATTAGCATTCACCTGGCTGCGGTGAACATTCGCTGCTGACTGCAAGCTCAGGACCGGTGCTCCAACATGATGACGTCTTGTAGGTCCTGTCTTGAGCTTCTAGTCAGCAGGGAGTGCTCTCCACAGCGTGAGCAAATGGAGGTGGAGGTACCGTAATTTTATTAATTTTTTTACTAGCACAAGTAGCGGTGGAGGTAACGGCTGTACTAATGGGCGTTCCATGATGGAAGCGCTCATTAGTAAGGGTACTTTCACACTTGCAGCAGGATGGATCCGACAGGCTGCTCACCCTGTCAGATCCATTTTGCCACTACTTCCCCGTGCCGCTGCTCTGTGCCCATCGACTATAATGGGGATGGGGGCAGAGCTACGGCGCAGCACGGTGAGAGGCCGCCAGACTAAAAGTACTACATGTCCGACTTTTTCGTCTGGCGGCCTCACGCCGTGCACTGCCATGCTGCACCGTAGCTCCACTCCCGCTATAGTCAATGGGGAGTGGCAGTCCGGCGAAATAGCGGCAGGACGGATCTGACAGGGTGAACAGCCTGTCGGATCGGTCCTGCCGCAAGTGTGAAAGGAGCCTAACAGTCCTTACAGGAAAATTCTGGCACCGGCAAGGGAACTAAAATACCAGCCTTGCTGGTGAACTACTGGCCGGGTGGCAACCGAAGCCACAGAACAGACATATGATAGTTTTGTTCCGCATCCAATTCCCATTATTGGGGGATTGGATGCGGCCCCTTAATTACAATGGGGCCCCAAGAGATGCAGACAGCACACTGTGTGCTGTCTGCATCTTTTTCCGCTCCATTGAAACTAAGGGGTCCGCATCCAATGCCCCAATAATGGGAATTGGATGTGGAACAAAACTATTATGGTTTGATGGGGCTTAATCACTTTATTTAATCAGGTTACCTAAAGAAGATGGCCCAGGGGAGATGGGAACATGACACTGGAGTCAGTGACGTGTTCCCGCCTCTCTGTAGCCCTCTCCACGCACCCCTTACTTTCCAAATGTGACATTTATTTCATTGGTGGCAGTGGTGATGTCCCTCCCCTCTCCAGTGTCCTTTGGAGCTTGAAGCTCCCTTATGTGCTGCCGCTGCTGCAGGGGAGGAGGGACCTGTGAGCGCACTGAGGGAGAAAGCTCCCTCCACCTGCAGGTGTCGGATGAAAGCGCTGGTGCCTGCATGTGGAGGGAGCCGTCTCTCACTGCGCCCCTGGGAAGGAGGAAGTTTGCCGGTAAGCTCCTCCTCCTGCACGTACCAGAGTGTGCAGGAGGAGGAGCGCTATATGTGGAGGGAGCCGGCCTGTCTCACTGCGCTCTGGGACAGGAGGAAGTGCGCCGGTAAGCTCCTCCTCCTGCACGGCACAGTGTGCAGGAGATAGTGATGGGAAGTTCGGATCTTTTAGGTGAATCGGTTCATTTGAATCAGCTCATTCGGATCAGAATCGGATCTTCGGTTCACTTGGCGAGTCAGACTGCTGAGCTGACTCGCAAGTGAACTGAAGACTCTAGGTGCCGGTGCGCATGCGCAGCTGCTGACTCAGTCAGTGACACTGCAGTGAGTCGGCTCTTCAGCTCTCTGAAGTTGAACTCGTCTCTGATTAGTATTGAGTGAGTCAGGAAGAGTGATTTTTTTATAGTAAAGGGAAGCTGAGGCTGACGTTGGACAGGCGGACAGGAGGAAGCTGTCACTGTGGTGTGCAATGTGAATTGTTGTCTGTTGTGCATTGTTCCCCACAGTGACAACAGTCTGACACTGACAGTAGTACAACGAACCAAGTGATGTGAAATGTGAATGCACAGGGAAAACTATGTGCTGAACTGTGTCATCTGTCCCTTCTCTTATCTCTCTGCTCCTTATCACTGCTGCAACAAGAGCCGACAGCCTCAGTGTAACCTGTTCTACAGTCTGACTCGCGGCTCTTTTAACTCAATGAATGGAATGAGTCACTGACTGAGTCGGATCTTTAGATTCTTTTGACTCATTCCATTCATTTAGACTCCCTGACCCTGCACTACTCCGAGGACTCAGAGCTGCTAGTGTGCTGTGCTTGCCTCGCCCCCTCAGCTCTGGTCGGTGATTGGTTGGTGGGCGGGGAAGGGTGGGGCTGGCAGAAGCAGCTTCCACTCTAAGATCATATTACTGACTCCTCCCGAGTCCCGCCCTCAGGCTCCTGCTGCCAGCGTGAGGTGAGCTGAGCGTCTCTGTCAGCATTGCTGTGTGCTGTGACTGAGCTGAGGCAGTTCAAACGGATCGGATCACTCTGAACTGAATCGATTGGAGGAGCGCTCTGAAGGATGGCCGGGGTCCGGACAACTGGCGGCCGCGGTCCGTATTTGGACCGCGGTCCGCCAGTTGAGTACCCCTGATCTAGTGGCCGTATACATACACTGCAGCTCTTCACACTAGAAGGTTGACCCACTTCAGCTTCCATAACTTGTAGCCTATGAACTCTAGTGACATCATCGCCCCTGCACATAGCTGTCATTCACAGTCACCATTACAGAGGTATCCACACGGTCTGGTAGTGTCCTGATCCATCTTCTATATCTAAGCTTACAGTAGCACCGCTGGTATGTTTCACATGGTTTGCATCTGTATGCATATTGTATTATGTGTATTGTCATATGTCAGACTACATTAGTAAGTGCATTATTTTTCTGTTTCTCAGTTTTAACTAATATATATCCTTGCAATAAAGACGAAGTTGGACGTTACTCCATTGTCATTCATTGCCGAGAAAGGTTTAGCTGTCTGTCAAGCTATGTACCTTCACACATAAGGAGGACAGAACATTTACTATGTAACTATGTAAATCCCATTTTGACTCAGGGGGCTGAATACAAATGCATGCCACACTTTCCGTATTTTTATTTATTAAAAATTTTGAAAACCATGTATCATTTTCTTTTCACTTCCCACATACTTGATAACTTATGTTGGTCTATCACATAAAATCTCACCTTGCCGCTCCCAAAAAAATTATTAAAAATTGATTAAAAAAAAGTTGTATGTATCCCGATATGTTACCATTAAAACTACAGCTCACCTTGCTAAAAAAAAAAAAAAAGCCCTCACATAGCTCTGTAGATGAAAACATTAAAAAAGTTTTGGGTGTCAGAACATGCCAGGAAAGTTTTTATTTTTTTCAAAGTTATTTTTTTTTTTAAGTAGTAAAGCAAGATAAAAACTACATAAATTTGGTATCAACCTTATTAAACTGACCTTCAAAATAAGCTTGTCATTTTCAGCATATAGTGAAAGCCATAAAACCAAAAACAAGAAAAACCATGGAGGAAATGCATTTATTTTTAATTTCACCGATTTTTCAATAGAAAATATGGTGAATTAAATGCTGCCTGTAAAAATGCCTGGTCTTAAAAACCCCTTGATTTTGGGGGGGGGGGGGGTCAAGGTCAATAACAAAACTTGCACTTAGCAGAGCTGGAATTCCAATAGACGAGTAACCACTGCCTCCATGATAACCACACCCAGTAAGACCCTAAATAAGCAGACAAACCTAATTAGCTCTGTCCACCACAATACTAGTCTCAGGCCTAATGTCTTTACTGTCAAGTAAATAGGTAGTGCCCTACTCAGTAGTCTTTCAATGAAGCCCCACAATGATAACATGCCCTCACTCCCCTTTTTTAGGCACACTAATGGTGACACCTTTTAGATCCCACACTGTAATAGTGCTTTTTTTAGACCTTCCCACAGCAGTAATATTGCACCCCTTGTGCCCTTTATACTAAAGGCCCCCGTACACATTATTGTATTGTCGGCTGAACACTAAGAATGGCTATTCAGCAACCAGTCTAATGTGTGTAGGGAGCTTCCGACTCTCCCCTGACAAGGAAAGGATCGAGCTGAGAGAATATTTTAACCCGACCCTTTCCTTCTCCTAGGAGATAAGTTGAATCCAGAGATATCTGGCAGCAGTTTCCCCTCTGCCCCCATTGACAACACATACACACATGGTCAAACCAAACTTGTCTGTGTATAGAGGAGTCAAGTGGGAGTTGGGAGAGATAGCTGTTGGCCGAATGATCGTTCGGCCAACTTCTATTCAATGTAAATGGCCAGCTTAATAATACTCTCCATAGAATTAGAAATCGCTTTTTGTTTCCCCCAACAGGAAAAATCTCCCTTTCTGTGCCTTAAAAAATAATGAAAATATATACTCACCTAAGCCCACATGATTTTATACTCTCCTGCTGCTTTATTCTAGCATAGTAGCCCACAGTCCCTTATTTGCTGCGATTGTGCCAACGTTTCAGAGAAAATCCCAACAGATTTGGCTTGTCTTGGATCGAACATGGGTAGTGCTTCACTGCTGGTCCTTTGTCCTCTCCCTCCGCTCACAGAATGCAAATGGAGGTAAGTGATGCTTCCCTGCTTCAAGTTTTAAACTGTATTTCCATCTGTGAATGAAGGTGCACCATTTGCCCTATGGTTAAAGCAGCATCTCCAAATCTTAACAGAAAAATATCAAATGGATTTTGATATCATGTATGGATATTATTTACACTAAAAAAGTTAAATGTAAGCAGCCAATTTACCAATATGAAAACTTCACTCCCAACTTCAAGACGGTGCATGGCAACAAGATATACATGACTATATACAAAAAGAAAATGTCACCAATCGGTGCAATCTTCTTTTATTTCCTCCAGAGCTGGGTACATCATAGCTGAATACATCATTGCTGAATACACATGGCTGAGTACATGATGTATGTAAGTCCGCCTCCAGCCATTTTATGTACTCAGCTTTTATGTATCCAACCATCATGTACTCAGCCGTGTGTATTCCGCAATGATGTATTGAGCTAAGATGTACCCAGCTCTGGAGGAAATAAAAGAAGATTGCACCGATTGGTGAGTGCCGCCTACACATTTTCTTTTTGTATGTTTTCAAGTTTACTTTTGGGCAGAGCACCACCAGATTGCTAGAGTACATACCCCACTTGCAAAAAGTGACATAGCCAGAAGTTAAACTCAGTGCCACTCGGACTATTTTCTATCACGTTTCTTTTTATGCATGAACTTTGCTATTTATTGTCTATGGGAGTAGAGAACGCGCAGAATAATCCTCAATATTGAAGTCACAACAGAAGAAATGCACGTGGGGGTGACAGAAGGCAGACACATACTTCATGCAGTGCAACCAAAAAGACATGACTTGAAACACTGAGCACCAAGGCTCTAGAAATGAGGGTAACGCAGTTGGCGTAAAAAGAAGTACGCCTCTATTGGACAGTTAGTTCCCTCAAATCCTATAAAGAAAGTAACCGAGTTCCTAGGGGCCTTCGAATCTATAAGGATATGTCACAGTATCAGGACACACAATTTGCGAGTGAATGGGAACATTTACATCTAGAGTTCTCACTTAAGTTACTAGAGACAGTACTAAAGAGAAATAAAAAGGAATGTATAGAAATAAAGGACGACCTGATGAGAGCAAAGACAGAACTACAGACTCTCCTATCAGAAAATCAGCTCCTAACATTCAATAAACGCTTGGACAAAAAACTCTTAGTAATCCAAGGTGAAATCAAAGAAAAGAAAAGGGACGAGTCTTTGATTGGAGTTATAAAAAGCAAGTGAAAAAACGTCAACAACGCCGCAAGAGGAGCGACTATTTAACCACGGACTCTGATTCAAGTATCTCTGATGATCCAGTGACCCATTGAGCATCGTATATCGTTGGGACCAGCCAAGAAAAATCCCCTTTAGAAGGAACGTCAGGAGGGGTAGAAGCAAAAGGAAAGACACAAATGCAGCATGAACAAAAAAGAAAACAAGTCTCCTGGAGACGATCGTTGAAGAAGACGAAAGTCATGCCACACAAAATTTTGTAGTCAATTTGACCGGCTCCAAGTTACCACCAGACTGTGAGACTGTCATCAATCAAGGGCTCAATTACAGCCTGGTGGAGCAGTTTGACCCGGTCATCTTAGAGATAGATCTCTTTAAGGCCATAAGAAAACTGAACTTGAATAGTTGGTTTAAAAATGTTCCGGTATCATAAAGGGAGGCTAGGGAGGGGAGAAGCCAGCGGCCATAGGACCATTGGGGTTCAGCATGACCGGGGGCTTCAATTCTACTGAGATTTCTTGTTAGGAATAGATGACAGGTTCAACATGGGATACCCCTACACAGACACAGGCCCAGGAGGAGTTTAGAGGGGAAATTAGGTCCACTTTTAGTCCCCCTTACCCGCTGGTAGCAGTTTAGAAATATATTCCAACGAAAAGTGCTTGAAGGGTAAAATCCCTGGTGTATCCCCAAGCATGCAAAAATTTTGACATATGGGAAGAAAAAGCCCTGAGATGGCTACAATCCCGTGATGATATGGTTATCAAACCGGCGGACAAGCGGGGAAACGTCGTCCTGATGACCAAAGATTATTATCTGACAGAAGCCTGCAGACAACTAGAGAATAATAATGTACAAACCGGATTCCAAAAAAGTTGGGACACTATACAAATCGTGAATAAAAACTGAATGCAATGATGTGGAGGTGCCAACTTCTAATACTTTATTCAGAATAGAACATAAATCACGGAACAAAAGTTTAAACTGAGAAAATGTACCATTTTAAGGGAAAAATATGTTGAATCAGAATTTCATGGTGTCAACAAATCCCCAAAAAGTTGGGACAAGGCCATTTTCACCACTGTGTGGCATCTCCCCTTCTTCTTACAACACTCAACAGACGTCTGGGGACCGAGGAGACCAGTTTCTCAAGTTTAGAAATAGGAATGCTCTCCCATTCTTGTCTAATACATGCCTCTAACTGTTCAATTGTCTTGGGCCTTCTTTGTTGCACCTTCCTCTTTATGATGCGCCAAATGTTCTCTATAGGTGAAAGATCTGGACTGCAGACTGGCCATTTCAGTACCCGGATCCTTCTCCTACGCAGCCATGATATTGTGATTGATGCAGAATGTGGTCTGGCATTATCTTGTTGAAAAATGCAGGGTCTTCCCTGAAAGAGATGACGTCTGGATGGGAGCATATGTTGTTTTAGAACCTGAATATATTTTTCTGCATTGATGGTGCCTTTCCAGACATGCAAGCTGCCCATGCCACACGCACTCATGCAACCCCATACCATCAGAGATGCAGGCTTCTGAACTGAGCGTTGATAACAACGGGTTGTCCTTGTCCTCTTTGGTCCGGATGACATGGCATCCCAGATTTCCAAAAAGAACTTCGAATCGTGACTCGTCTGACCACAGAACAGTCTTCCATTTTGCCACACTCCATTTTAAATGATCCCTGGCCCAGTGAAAATGCCTGAGCTTGTGGATCTTGCTTAGAATTGGCTTCTTCTTTGCACTGTAGAGTTTCAGCTGGCAACGGCAGATGGCACGGTGGATTGTGTTCACTGACAATGGTTTCTGGAAGTATTCCTGAGCCCATTCTGTGATTTCCTTTACAGTAGCATTCCTGTTTGTGGTGCAGTGTCGTTTAAGGGCCCGGAGATCACGGGCATCCAGTATGGTTTTACGGCCTTGACCCTTACGCACAGAGATTGTTCCAGATTCTCTGAATCTTCGGATGATGTTATGCACAGTTGATGATGATAGATGCAAAGTCTTTGCAATTTTTCGCTGGGTAACACCTTTCTGATATTGCTCCACTATCTTTCTGCGCAACATTGTGGGAATTGGTGATCCTCTACCCATCTTGGCTTCTGAGAGACACTGCCACTCTGAGAAGCTCTTTTTATACCCAATGATGTTGCCAATTGACCTAATTAGTGTTAATTGGTCTTCCAGCTCTTCGTTATGCTCAAATTTATTTTTTCCAGCCTCTTATTGCTACTTGTCCCAACTTTTTTGGGATTTGTTGACACCGTGAAAATTGGAATCAACGTATTTTTCCTTTAAAATTATACATTTACTCGGATTAAAAGTTAGATCTGTCATCTACGTTCTATTACAAATAAAATATTGACATTTGCCATCTCCACATCATTGCATTCAGTTTTTATTCACAATTTGTTTAGTGTCCCAACTTTTTTGGAATCCGGTTTGTATATAAGGAATTTAAAACAGATCCCACATACAAAATCCAGGGCTATTTGAGCAGCCTATTACATAGGCATAGAGAGCGAGATGTACTGTCACGTAGAACAGATGAGAAACTGTTACCCCTGTTTCCAAAAAAAAACACATGGTACTTTGTACCGAAAATTCACAAGTCACTGACCCATCCCCCTGGTAGACCTATAGTCTTGGTGGTTGGGTCAGTGACTGAACCTTTGTCTAAATACATTGATTGGATCCTTAGACCTATGGTGCAGCAGGCCCCTTCACATCTCAGGACACAGCTGATTTACTACTGGCACTGGAACCCTTCCAGTGGCAGAGGGGATTTCAGCTGGTGTCCCTGGATATGGAAAGCCTGCATACGCGTATCCCACAGGATGAGGGCATAGAGGCAATGATGGAAGTCCTAAGTAATACTGACAAAAGTGCAGTCTTTTTGGACTTTATCAGGGAACCACTAAGCCTTATTTTGAAAAACAATGCCTTCAGATTTGGGGATAGGTGGTACAGGCAAAAGTTTGGTACCGCTATGGGTACCCCTGTCGCATGTACATTCGCTAACTTATATCTGGCAAGATTTGAGGATAAGTACATATACTCAGCCACCAATCCCTTGCTTCTTTATATAAAAACATATTTTAGGTTCATAGACGATATATTCATAGTGTGGTCAAGTACAGAAACTTTCTTCAGGGATTTTGTAGAGTACCTTAATCAAGATAACAAGATGAATATGCTGTTCATGTATAAATTTGGGGGCTTACAGCTCGAGTTCTTGGATGTATTAATAACAGTGAGGGATGATGAGCTGGTGACTGAGGGGTTTCGTGAGCCCACAGCCACTAACTCGTTATTACAAAATTCCAGCTATCACCCATATAGCGTTAAAAAAGCGGTTCCATATGGTCAGTTTGTGAGACTGAGAGGTATTAACAAAATAGAGGAGGATTTTAGGAGGCATTTCCTAGATTTAAAGCGATGCCTGTTGTCTAGAGGGTACCCCATAAACCTATTAAATCAGGCATGCTCAACCTGTGGCCCTCCAGCTGTTGTAAAATTACAACTCCCACAATGCCCTGCTGTAGGCTGATAGCTGTAGGCCAAGGATGCCCAACCTGCTGCCCTCCAGCTGTGACAAAACTACAACTCCCAGCATGCCCTAATAGCTGTAAGCTGTGCAGGCATGCTGGGAATTGTAGTTTTGCCACAGCTGAAGGGCCGCAGGTTGGGCATCCCTGCTGTAGGCTGTTCAGGCATGCTGGGAGTTATGGTTTTGCAACAGCTGGAGGGCCGCAGGTTGAGCATGCCTGCATTAAATGATGCAATGACAAAGGCCACAAACTTAGGTAAAAAAAAATTTTGGGTCAGAGTGAGGGATAGTAAGATGAGACATCAGCAGGCCAATTCACCACCCTTTGTGTTTTCCTTTAAATATAGCCCCAAGGCTGACCAAATAAAAAAAAATATCAGAGATAATTGGGATATGTTGGAAAGTGATGATAACCTCAGACATATAAAAAAAAACATGTCCTATAATAGCGTTCAGGGGATGTCACACATTAAAAGATAGGTTGGTCCGGAGCCGTTTTACAGATAGTAAAACCAATACATGGCTAGAAGGCTGGCGACCACAAGGAAATCGCCAGTATGACACTTGCTCTTGTTTTAAGTTTAACCCCCAGTGGGAAGTTCTGTCCTTTGGTGGGTTACAACACCATGTCAACACTTTGATCACATGTAAAAGCAAATTTGTGGTTTACCTGATATTGTGTATATGCGGTAGATTTTATATAGGGAAAACTATTAGATGCCTGTATGAAAGAATTCATGATTCAATTGCTACAGGAAAGGGGTGTCCATGCTTTATTAACCATATCAATATTGAACATGGAGGAAACAGTGATGAGTTAAAGTTCGCAGGCATAGAAAATGCACCGCACTCCCCACAAGGGGGAGACAGACATAAAGAGCTTCTCAGAAGAGAGCAGCAAGTGGATTCTGCGCTCATGCGCAATGGGCACCCTAGGTTTAAATGGAAAAATTGATATGGGTGTGTTTCTATAGTATTTAGTATGTCATAATGCAGGGTTTTGTTTTTAAAATTGTGTCTTTTGTAACACGGTAAGGAATGCCGGGCTCGTGGTGACGTCATCAGCGGGCGCCGCACTCCGGCGCTGCTGGTGACGTCACACGTGTGAGATGAGCGCCGGTATTCAAAGACTGGCGCAGTGACGCCACTATGTTTTTTGGCCTCAAGAAGCGCTTAGGCGTGAAACGGCCGTCACCTTATCACCTGTGTCAGCACTGCATGTATGTAAGTCCGCCTCCAGCCATCTTATGTACTCATCTTTTATGTATCCAGCCATCATGTACTCAGCCGTGTGTATTCCGCAATGATGTATTCAGCTATGATGTACCCAGCTCTGGAGGAAATAAAAGATTATTGCACCGATTGGTGAGTGCCGCCTACACATAATTTTTTTTGTATGTTTTCAAGTTTACTTTTGGGCAGAGCACCGCCAGGTTTCTGGAGTACATACCCCACTTGCAAAAAGTGACATAGCCAGTACAGGCGGAGGAAGTTAAACGCAGTGCCACTCGGACTATTTTCTATCACGTTTCGTTTTATAAATGACTATATCCTTAGAGACAGGTTTCTTCACCAGCATACATCTTGATAAAATCTCGAGTTTTATTATATAAAACTTAATTACCAAAAGTACAAAAAGCTGAATTCTATGCATTTCAGACAGCGCAGTCTTGGTCTTAGCCCAAATGTTATGACTAAGGACAGTCAGCAATGTCTGAAAGGTGTGAGTGTCTGCTGCAACTTTTTGTATTTTTTCCTTTTTTTATTTTTATATAATAAACTTGTGATTTTATCAAGATGTGTGCTAGAGAAAAAACTTGATGTCTCAAAGGATATAGTCACTTGATGTTATTTATACATAGTTAAACATCAGTTTAGGTTAGAGCAGGTTATTAATATTATTCATAACGTTTGTAGTATTACATTTAAGAAATGAGCCCTTTGGCATGAATATTGCTATATTAGGGTTTATTTGCATAATGAGCCCTGGAGACTCAACTCATCGCATTATATCCAATAATTCTGTATTGTATGCAATTTACCCTTAAAAATATTAAATGGGATATAATTCCGGGTAGTATTTTCTATGTGTAGAGAGAGATTACTTGAGATCATGATTACAGAAAATCAGTGACTACTTTGTAACACGCAGCAGTTACATTGGGATATTGCTTTTGGAGCACAAATGTTTCCTGCACATAAACATAAGACGTAAGATACAACATGTTGCTAACATTTTCACAAAACAGATGCTTAGCTCAGAACTCCTGGGATGAGAAAGTGTTGCTGGCACCAGGAAGGGATGGATGCTTTTGTCAATAACTTTGCCTCCAGTGTAGGTATTGTATTCACACATTGTAAATGGCAGTGGCTGCCACAAAGTCACAGAGGTAATGGTAAAGAACCTTGAAATGCATGTAATATTCAGCGTCACCTCTCACATTGGACATCATTCATTTAACATGGTGACAGATGACACCATATGAACTTGTTGCATTACAAATTATAATAATTTACATATAGATAGATACTCCATTTCCAGCTATTTGTGCTCTGGTTGTTTTTTTTTTATAGGAGGCAGTGGACGTGGCGGTGTAGGTGGAAGCGGCGGTGGAGGAGGAGGAGGTAGCCAACACTGTTTTTGTATTTTTTTTTTCTTTTTTTCCCTTTATTTTTTTATTTTTTTTTAAATAAATTTGGGAAGACCCCAAAACATTGGGAAATAGAAAAGCGAATGCAAAGAGAAAGTGCGCTAGAGTCTAACAATGGCTGGGTGCGGCCGGTATACTTGTCTATTCAGCACAAGATACGGACAAGTCCTGTGGGATCCATGCCTGGCTAATTTTAATGAACATGAGCTTGTCCACATTGGCTGTGGACAGGCAGCTGTGCTTGTTTGTGATCACCCCCCCCCACCCCCACTGCCATGCTAAACACACGTTTGGACAATACACCAGCACCTCCAAGGCGTAAAGGGCAAGCTCAGGCCATGTGCCCAGTTTGGAGACCCAGAAGTTGAATGGGGCAGACCCATCAGTCAGTACGTGTAGGCGTGTGCTCACCCGTGCATGCTGCAGCTGAATCTCCACTATCGCCTGCTGCTGCTCGCACAGCATGTGCAAGGTGGATTTCCACCTTGTGGGTACGTCACATATGAGGTGGTGAGCGAGAAGGCCGAAGTTACGCTGCAGCGGCCATGTGCCCAGTTTGGAGACCCAGAAGTTGAATGGGGCAGACCCATCAGTCAGTACGTGTAGGCGTGTGCTCACCCGTGCATGCTGCAGCTGAATCTCCACTATCGCCTGCTGCTGCTCGCACAGCATGTGCAAGGTGGATTTCCACCTTGTGGGTACGTCACATATGAGGTGGTGAGCGAGAAGGCCGAAGTTACGCTGCAGCGCAGACAGGAAAGCAGCAGCAGGGTGAGAACGCCGAAAGCGCGCACAGACGGCCCACACTTTCTGCAGAAGCTCTGACATATTGGGGTAATTTTTCAGGAACCTCTGCACCACCAAATTCAGCACAAGCGCCAGGCAAGGGATGTGCGTCAAACCGGCTAGGCCAAGAGCTGCTATGAGATTTCGCCCGTTATCGCACACCACCAGCTGTAGGGGAAGCGGCTGCTTTGGGGCCCTGACCCAAAAGAGGCCCATCCAGGAGGAAGAAGACAAAAATATTTTGTAAGGGCCCCCTCAACAATATTACACAATAAAATGATATACAGTGACAGTATAGACAGTATAGGAAACAGATGGAACATCTGCCGGGCCGGGTCTGAGAGAGCGATCTTTACTAGCCACAGGAATGGGGGTGGCATGAAAGGAAGGGGTTGCGAAAAAATTACTGGGGCAGGGGGGCCCCATTCAAAAATTTGCTGTGGGGCCCAGTCATTTCTAGCTACGCCACTGGTCACTCGCATGACCTTGATTCCATGTGGGGTCTAGGACCTCATCATTCTCCAAATCATCTGCCTCCCACTCCTCACCCCTGCCCTCCTTGCTGGTCTGCACACTGCAGAAAGCCACAGCAGTTGGCACCTGTGTTTCATCATCATGAGAGACATGCTGTTTTGGTCCTCCCATGTCCACATCCTGAAACATAAGTGGTTGGGCATCAGTGCACTCAATCTCTTCCACTTCTGGGGCAGGGCTAGGTGGATGGCCGACGGAAAACCTGCCAGCAGTCATCAAAAAGCATAAGAGACTGCTGCATGACTTGGGGCTCAGACTGCTTGCCTGATTTGCAAGGGGGTGAGGTGAAAGACAGATGCCCATGGGCTGCAGGTGCCAACTCTGAGCTTTCAGCAGGGGAACGGGTGGGACACAATGTGAAGGAACTGGAGGCACTGTCAGCCATCCAATCTACTACCGCCTCTACTTGTTCTGGCCTCACCATTCGTACACCGGTATTCGGGGCTACAAAATAACACTGTACGTTCTGTTGCCTACGTGCATCTGAGGAAGGTGTTTCATTTGGGAGTGTAGCTGGCACAGATGGACCACGTCCACGTCCTTTCCCTGCAACAGGAGCTCCACCAACACCAGCAACACCCCTGGGCCGTCTTTAACAAGGGGCAAAAGGGGCAGCTGCCCCGGGTCCAGTTGCTCCTGGGGGGCCCAAGGCAGCTGCCTCTTGAGCCCTGCTAGCCCCTGCCCCGGGTGTCAGGCTGTCAGCTACACAGGGGGTGCTGCCATGCCATGCCTGCCGGCACTCCAGGCAGCGTACTGTGAGAGCTGTGGTTCTCTAGAACCTTAGATGACATCATCACCATGTGACCAGTAACCTAGCAATATTACTGGTCACATGGCTATGAGGTCATCAAGGTCCTACTTGTTGCTGTAGAAGTTTGCCTTAACTGTGGAGCTTTTTTTGTGAAGATAGAAACATAGAAACATAGAAACATAGAATGTGTCGGCAGATAAGAACCATTTGGCCCATCTAGTCTGCCCAATATACTGAATACTATGGATAGCCCCCGGCCCTATCTTATATGAAGGATGGCCTTATGCCTATCCCATGCATGCTTAAACCCCTTCACTGTATTTGCAGCTACCACTTCTGCAGGAAGGCTATTCCATGCATCCACTACTCTCTCAGTAAAGTAATACTTCCTTATATTACTTTTAAACCTTTGCCCCTCTAATTTAAAACTGTGTCCTCTTGTGGTAGTTTTTCTTCTTTTAAATATGCTCTCTTCCTTTACCGAGTTGATTCCCTTTATGTATTTAAAAGTTTCTATCATATCCCCTCTGTCTCTTCTTTCTTCCAAGCTATACATATTAAGGTCCTTTAACCTTTCCTGGTAAGTTTTATCCTGCAATCCATGTACTAGTTTAGTAGCTCTTCTCTGAACTCTCTCTAGAGTATCTATATCCTTCTGGAGATATGGCCTCCAGTACTGCGCACAATACTCCAAGTGAGGTCTCACCAGTGTTCTGTACAGCGGCATAAGCACTTCACTCTTTCTACTGCTTATACCTCTCCCTATACATCCAAGCATTCTGCTGGCATTTCGTGCTGCTCTATTACATTGTCTTCCCACCTTTAAGTCTTCTGAAATAATTACTCCTAAATCCCTTTCCTCAGATACTGAGGTCAGGACTGTGTCAAATATTCTATATTCTGCCCTTGGGTTTTTACGCCCCAGGTGCATTATCTTGCACTTATCCACATTAAATTTCAGTTTCCAGAGTTCTGACCATTCTTCTAGTTTTCCTAAATCCTTTTCCATTTGGCGTTTCCCTCCAGGAACATCAACCCTGTTACATATCTTTGTGTCATCAGCAAAAAGACAAACCTTACCAGCGAGTCCTTTTGCAATATCACTTATGAAGATATTAAACAAAATCGGTCCCAGTACAGATCCCTGTGGAACCCCACTGGTAACATTACCTTGTTTTGAATGTTCTCCATTGACTACAACCCTCTGTTGTCTGTCACTCAGCCACTGCCTAATCCACTCAACAATATGGGAGTCCATGCTCAATGACTGCAGTTTATTGATAAGTCTTCTATGTGGGACAGTGTCAAAAGCCTTACTAAAATCTAGATATGCGATGTCTACTGCACCTCCACCGTCTATTATTTTATTCACCCAGTCAAAAAAATCTATAAGATTTGTTTGACATGATCTCCCTGAAGTAAACCCATGTTGTTTTTCATCTTGCAATCCATGGGATTTTAGATGTTCCACAATCCTATCCTTTAATAGGGTTTCCATTAATTTGCCTACTATTGATGTCAGACTCACTGGTCTATAGTTGCTCGATTCCTCCCTACTACCTTTCTTGTGAATGGGCACGACATTTGCCAATTTCCAATCTTCCGGGACGACTCCTGTTACTAATGATTGGTTAAATAAATCTGTTAACGGTTTTGCCAGCTCACCACTAAGCTCTTTTAATAATTTTGGGTGTATCTCATCAGGCCCCTGTGACTTATCTGTCTTCACCTTAGACAGCAAACTTAGAACATCTTCCTCTGTAAAGATACATGCATCAAACGATTTAATAGTCATTCTTTCTAGTGGAGGTCCTTCTCCTTTTTCTTTTGTAAAAACTGAACAGAAGTATTCATTAAGGCAGTCGGCTAGCCCTTTATTCTCTTCTACATACCTTCCGTCCTTTGTTTTTAATTTAGTTATTCCTTGTTTTAATTTCCTTTTTTCATTTATATATCTGAAGAATGTCTTATCCCCTTTTTTCATAGACTGAGCTAGTTTTTCTTCTGCCTGCGCTTTAGAAGTTCTTATAACTTGCTTGGCCTCTCTCTGCCTAATCTTGTAGATTTCCTTATCTTCATTGCTCTGGTTTTTTTTTATAATTACAAAATGCTAGCTTTTTATTTTTAATGATTTGGGCCACTTCTGCTGAGTACTACATTGGTCTCCTCCTTTTTTTGCTTTTACTGACAAGTCTAATGCAATTTTCTGTTGCCTTCAATAATGCACCTTTTAAGTAGTCCAATTTCTCCTGGACTCCATGTAATCCGTTCCAGTCTGATAAGGACTCATTTATGACTAATTTCATTTTTGAAAAGTCTGTTTTTCTAAAATCTAAAACTTTTGTTTTTGTGTGGTGGGACTCTTTCACAGTTCTTATATTAAACCACACTGACTGGTGATCACTAGATCCCAAGGTTTCGCCTACAATGACATCATATACCGAATCCCCGTTTGTGAATACCAAATCCAAAATGGCCTCCCTCCGGGTTGGCTCCTCAACCACTTGTTGTAGAGATAACCCCAGTAGGGAATTTAGAATATCTGTACTCCTGGTAGAACTTGCTATTTTGGTTTTCCAGTTTATATCTGGAAGATTGAAATCTCCCATAATGATAACTTCTCCTTTCATTGTCATTTTAGCTATTTCTTCAACTAGTAGATCATCTAGTTCTTTAACTTGACCAGGTGGTCTATATATCACACCTACACGAGTTACTGCATGGTTAGCAAACTGCAACGTAACCCAAACTGACTCTATGTTGGCCTCACCAACTTGTATTAGGTTAGATTTAATGCTATCTTTCACATACAGGGCCACTCCTCCTCCTTTCTTGCCTTCTCTGTCTCTTCTGTATAAAGAGTACCCTGGTATGGTTATGTCCCAGTCATTTCTTTCATTAAACCATGTCTCCGTAACAGCCACTAAATCTACATTCTCAGATGCCATTATTGACCCAAGTTCATTGATTTTTTTACCTAAACTGCGAGCATTTGTAGACAGGACTCTGAGCTTATCATTTCTTAACCTCAGTGCTTCTGGCCTGTTCTGGCATTGTTTCGGGGGGCAATTGGACTCTTTTATTTTCACTCTTTTGCCCCCCCTTCCTAGTTTAAATACTCTTTCGCAAATTCTTGGAGTTGTTCACTAAGTACATTTGTTCCTTTGAGAGAAAGATGCAAACCATCTTTTTTGTACAGTTCCTTTCTATTCCAAGTAGAGCTATCATGAGAAACAAAGCCAAATCCTTGCTCTTGACACCATTTACCAAGCCATATGTTGAACTCCTTTATGCGCCTCTGCCTATCATTCTGAACATTATGCACAGGCAGAACTTCAGAAAAAGGTGACAGGGGCTGTTATGCTAATATACTGTAAACTACTGTATAGTGGGGTGCTGTATAGTGTGGGGGCCTGTATACTGTGGGGGGCTGTATAGTGTGGGGGGCTGTATAGTGTGGGGGGCTGTATAGTGTGGAGTGCTATACTGCTGTACTGTATAGTGTGGGGGGCTGTATACTGTATACTGTGGGTGCTGTATATTGTGGAGTGCTATACTGCTGTACTGTATAGTTTGGGGGTCTGTATACTGTGGGGGCTGTATACTGTATACTGTGGGTGCTGTTTATTGTGGAGTGCTATACTGCTGTACTGTATAGTGTGGGGTGCTGTATCGTGTATAGTTTGGGTTGCTGTATACGGTGAGGTGCTATACTGCTCTACTGTATACTGTGAGGTGTTGTATACTGTGGGGTGCTGTATACTGTGGGCTTCTATACTGCTCTACTATATACTGTGGGGTACTGTATAGTGTGGGGTGCTATACTGCATACTGAGGGTTGCTGTATACTATAGGATGCTATACTGCATACTGTGGGGTGCTGGGGTGCACTGTAATGCTAGGGTGAGCCGAGCCCTGGTCTCCTTCCTGCAGAGCGGTGCCCACTTCCAGCCTGAGCCCAGCTGCCCAGAGCACTGATCCTGAGCCGCTGGAGTCTTCAGAACTGAAAGTATTTACAGTCATTCACTGTACTCTACCAGATGTGTGGATTTTGTGTGTGTGTGTTGTGGTGGAGGGCGTGATTGCATGCAAGGGTGTGGGAAGGCGGGATCCAGGGGGCCCAAGTCAATTTTTGCCCAGGGTCCAATCAATATTAAAGACGGCCCTGACCACGACCAGAGCCAAGTCCCTTATTTGATGCTCTCCTCATTCTTTGAGGTCACCCACCGAACTAACATATGGATTAACTAGATTTATTTCCCTGTCACATATGCAGTGCAGGTGTACCTCACACAAACAATTGGTATATGTCATTCACCGAACTAACAGATGGATTAACTAGATTTATTTCCCTGTCACGTATGCAGTGCAGGTGTACCTCACACAAACAATTGGTATATGTCACCCACCGAACTAACAGACGGATTAACTACATTTATTTCCCCGTCACGTATGCAGTGCAGGTGTACCTCACACAAATAATTGGTATATGTCACCCACAGAACTAACAGAAGGATTAACTAGATTTATTTCCATGTCACGTATGCAGTGCAGGTGTACCTCACACAAACAATGGGTATATGTCACTCACCGATGAAACAGATGGATTAACTAGATTTATTTCCCCGTTGCGTATGCAGTGCAGGTGTACCTCACACAAATAATTGGTATGTGTCACCCACCGAACTAACAGATGGATTAACTAGATTTATTTCCCTGTCACGTATGCAGTGCAGGTGTACCTCACACAAACAATGGGTATAGGTCACCCACCGAACTAACAGACAGAATAACTATTATATTTTTGTGTCAGGGGGTACAAAGATGGTGCTTTGCACCCACAACAGATCGCTATAGGTCACCCACAGAATTAGCAGCCAGATTATTTAATATATTTCTGTATCAGGGGTGCAAAGCTGGTGTATTGCACCCACAAAAATATCACTATAGGTTACCCACAGTATAAATAGCCAGATGAGATTCCTAACACTATTCCTCACTTCAGCTGCCTGGTTCCTGTCCCTGCACTACTCAGAGCTAATGTACGATGTAAACTCACAAAGTTGTAACAATTTATAAGAAGTGTAACTTTTCAGCTTAGGAGATAATTGAGTAGATACAGTAATTGACTCAATTATCTCCTAGACAGAGGGGAGGAATATGCTGGGTGTGTTTCTATTGTCCCATTGTGTCCGATTGGCTGCTGTACTTGCATTGTATGTGTTGTAATATGTTTATTGGTTAATGTATAGGTCCAGGGGGTATTCCTCTGGACTGACAAGGGAAAATAAGAGGCTGTATGACCCAGGACAGGGTGTTCTGCTTAACCCTCAAGCGAAGTGTCGTCTTGTTCTTGGGGGGGATAGGAGTGTATGCTGTTACAGTGCGACTGCCAGAAGTGTAAACTGTTCATAGGGTTTTTCCTGTTCGGCTGTATACAGCATTCATGTGTTTTCTCTTTGGGAGTATGGAGTATTCACGTGCTTGCAGTTCAGGAAATTGGTGCTTGCAGTAACTGCCTGTCAATCTGAAAGGAGGATATCGTCTGAACGGAGTTGTGTGCGGAACGGTCCGTTACAGCTTCTAAGTGCCCACAGCTTAAAAGCTTATTGATTGGCTGCCCTGCAGCCTTTCAACAAGCTTTATTAAATTCTTGAACATTGAACTAGAACGCAAACTTTTTCTGAAAAGTTCTGGTCTGGGTAACCGATTTCGCAAAGTTCGGTACGGACCCAAACTTTACAGTTCGGGTTCGCTCAACACTAATCATACTAATTAAAATGAAACAAGTCTTGAAAAAATTGGTTGTCATGTTCCAGAGAAAAAAGACCTCTATTCTTTATACAAATGAGGGGTTCAGAGCACTGAGGGGTTCACTAAAGCCTTCATTGGTTCACTGATGAAGCTTACATTCGATAGACTAGCTACAAATAGGACACTGGCCATTACTATGGTCTCACAATCAGGCTAGCATTAAATAAGCACCTATTTTAATAACATAAATGGTATATTGTAAGGATGACTGCTGCCTAGAAACCATTTGTAGCTAAGTACAGTATGTATATGATGGAGGATTTTAACAAAGGCTATATGCCTGTTTTCCGGTGTACAAAATTGCTTAAAAATGCCAGAAGATGCGCCAAATGTATTGAGAAACCTACACCTCTAAATAAATTTAGGACATCTTACTCCAGTACACTTTTTATTATGAATTGTATATGAGATAAATGTAGTGTCTCTTTTAAGTACCGTAAAATATGGACTGCAGAGCAACAGAAGAAAAACTAACATGGTCTCATGAAACATATTTCCATCTTTTTCCTAAATATGAATGTTTTTGTGTTTGGGCAAACTTCATGAATAATATCAACTGCCTTAGTCATTGCATCCCATGTGCTGTTATCACTCAGGGCCATAGGACCCTTAGAGTACCTGTGACATAAAAAAGTGCTATCAGTTTCAGAAGGGGATGTGTTCTGCTAGACTCCATGGTTCATGTCATGTCTGGGCCATCTTATCATGGTTGATCCTTGGATCCATCTGAGGATCTTTTGGTTGTATCTGATCCTGCCTACAAGATTCTGTAACTGTAACTGTCAAATAAGTTGATGGATGCTAAAAAAGTTCAAAGTAACTCCTCGTTACCTCAGATGATATGTATAGATCTTTCTAGATCAGAAGTGAGGACATTAGTTTCCCCTTAAAAATACTCAATTTCAATAATGTTTTTGTTTATAAAATTCTACTTTATGTCAGTATTCTAATAAAAAAAGAGTAAAAGTAATAGAAAAATAAAAGGAAAATGTTGTTTTTTATTTGCTGTCCTCCCACTTTTACCTCTTCATCTGACAGTGACATGCCTAATGCATCTGAACAAGCAGATATTATGTGAACAAAACATCTGACCTGATTTTAATGGGTGACAGAGCAATGTACACGGAGGTCAACCAGGTCCCTCAGAAATGCTACAATTAGTATGGGTGAACAGCACAATATGTGTCTATAAAAAAAAAAAATTTCAAGATGGCAACTAGATATTAATTAAACTATTACCTCTGGTCTATCTGCATCAATTCAATTCTGGCTGGAGTCAATGTGGTTGGTATAAACTACCTTAACACTGGATACATTTGCATAGAAATTAAGATTACCAGCACAGTTTTTTTTCTATTTGTGTGCAGTAATAAGGATCGAGACACACGGGAAGCAGGACCCACAGTAGAAATCCTAAGAATGTAAAACATGCAGCAAGCTCGGAGGTGACATATAACAAGCATAAAGCTCTGAGATCCATCTTCAGGATGAAATGATCTACAGGAAAATGTTTTGGCTTTTTATTTGTTGCACTTGTCACCACAGAACGGCATGGTAGTTGGCACTTTCTTGGAAACTAAAATCCAAATAATGGCTTTGGCTCCCTCAAGCAGTAGAAAAGTGAAGTTTATCACAGTTTAGATTCAGATCCAGATCTAAGTTGAAAATATCGATTTTTTTTAAAGTTATGCAGGAGACATCCAATGATATAATGTTGGGAAAAGTACAAAATGAATGATTTATCACTGTTCTGACTCCAGATATTAACAAATAATAGTAATGATGGAGATAGCAGGCATTAATGCTCTCATAAAATACTCTTCGCTTCATAGAGAATCATTTCCAGTATTAGGCTAACGTTAGATGTGTTAGTGGGGATATGAATCCAGTGACCAGTGCATTCAGAAGGTTGATTGCCTATAGTTACTTTTAATATTCCTATTTGTCTCAGGAACGGTGTTCGATTTTCTAATTCTCATTTCCATAATTATTGAGAACTTGCTGTACTATAATTGTTGAGAACTTGAATTATCATTCAATGGGTTTTCCCCATGTTGCTATTGTAACAGGGTTCCGAAGGTGCACTCGGTCCCCCATTACCCGCAGACCTGTTGCTTAGCTTTGGGAATGAGGATCTGTGTTTGACCTCATTCCCAGGGCGGCTTTACTGCTGGCTGTCTCCCTGCTCCTAAGTCTGCCTTGAGCGCCGAGCTGATCACTCGGTGCTCGACTGGTTGGTCTGTCGGTCATGTGACGCTGGCCACGTCACATGACCCTCACTCCCCACTATAAATACAGGCAGCCTGCTAGCCACAGGTTGCCTGTTAATTTCTAGGTTCCTGGCTATTTGTTGGACTACTGAATACTCACCTGATTCCGTTCCCTGACGACCCTTTGCCTGCTCCTCCTGTACTGCGCATCCGTCCTGGTATTGTGACCTCGGCTCCCACCTGACTACTCTCTTAGGACTCCTCTTGTACTTCTCTACTCTCCTGGTATTTGACCCCGGCTTCTCCTGACCATTCTTTGCTTAACCCTTTGTACTGCGTAGCTCTCTTGGTTCTGACCCGGTCCATTCATGTTCCGTATTTTGTCTTGTCTGTCTTCCCTGCACATATCCTAAGTAAGGGACTGTCGTACAGTTGTCCCCTGTCATCAGGATTTGTGAGGCAAGTAGGCAGGGCCAGGGGTGAGGGTGGAGCGCAGTGGTCACTATCCTTCCCCCTGTGTGTGTGTGTGTGGACGTGACCGTTACAGCTATGTTGTGGAATACCACTTCAATATTCTGTACTATTACTAATGAGTATGGTTTAAACTTCTGGAACCCCCAAGATCTCTTGAATCAAGTGGCTGTAGTCACTGCATACTATCCGCTAGTATATACCATAACTTTTTACCGGGATCCCCACTTATTACTAGACCAATAATAAAGTAGGGTTTGGAGTGGTGTGGGTAGGGGAAAAATCCTTGTTTACAGGTACTACAGTTCTCTTGTGTCCTAGCAAAATATAAATTGATAAGACAGAAAAATTATTTTAAAGGAATCTGTCAGGAGATTTAGGCTGGCTGAACTACAGTATGGGCAGCATGAAATACTGAAAGGCTCCCAAACTCTAATGGGTTTCATAGAAAACACAGTTTATAAATGAGCCATGAGGAGAAGGCTCATGGGGCAGTTACCACGTGCTGTCTCAGGTTGATTGACAGATCTGTCCCTAGACTCAGACTACGCAAAAGCAGAAGTGGATCCACGAGGAAGAAGAATTATACAGGCCCTCATACACATCAGTACAATTTAATTGGGTGGAGCATTGGGCAACTGATTCTTTTGTTCTTCTGGGAGATAAGCTGCCACCGGAAGTGTCTGGCAGCCGCTTTCTCCTCTCTTACCATTAAATACACATACATGCCCGTTGAACTGAACGTGTATCTGTAAGGGGAAGCTGGGAGGGGTCGTGAGATAGCTGCTGAACGAACAATTGGTCAATAACTTTTAAATGTTTACATTTCTCATTCCTTTTGAATTCATTTCTGGTTTGCATCCATATGGTGCCCAGGTGCATCTGTTCTTTTTCCAAACTCATTCATTTGAATCAATGAGTCTCAGACAGAAAAAATACAAGGACGTGCAGGTTGTGAGTATCTCTATGTAAACCAATGGTCCGTGTCAAAAAACGGAGGTGTCGATTGCACCATTTACTTTAATGGGTCAGTGTGCTATGCGGGTGCAGACCAGATAACACACCAACAGAAATCACTGTCATTTGAATTTGTCCCATATTGAATTTGTCCCGACCAAATGCTATCAGTTTTGGACTTTTATTTTCCTACTAAGTCCAATAGGGGAGGTGAACAGATCAGCAGTGCCAGCCGGTGGTTTCCCGCATAATAAGAAGGCAGATGTTATGTTGGAAGTAAACAGTTAGTACACAACACCTGCTAATTGATTTATTTGTGGTCACAGCTCCTGTCCTCCACTGAACACAGCCTTTAGGTTGAAGGGCACTAGGGTAGAACAAGAGCAAGAAAATAAGAGCCTGCTAAGTGAGGAGATCCATAATTACATCTTCTTGAGAAGTTCCTCTTAAAGCAATTAGAATGACCTCACTGCACGGCCAGGATTTTTTTTAATTGCCTGCAGCTATTTTACATCAATAGCTGCTTTGAGTTTATTTAAGTTTACAGTCAACTTAGTCAAATGTGAGTTTTTATTAGGAAAAAAAATGATAGCCTCTTATTTTACTTTAATATAATTTTATTAAGAGGCATTTCCATATCTGATTACATTATTTTTATAGATACTGAAGATTAATCAATGCATATACCGGTAATCATGAAGTAAAGGAACGTTATACTGTTATATATATTAAAATGTATCACAGAAATATTAGCTATTCAATTTAAAATTTAACTTTTAATGGATAATAATTAAGAGAGGTATTGATTCCAAATATTTCTTGATGTATTCTCAAATGCCAGAATAAAGGTAGAATCAAGACCCACCGTGGACATCAGGGCAGTAGGTCATTCATTAATGAAGGTAAGATATATAGCACTTACAGTTAGATGGTTCATATATAGCTGGATCAGGTCTGGTGAGGTCAAGAGGAGTTATTATCCCTAATGATGCCCTGAGGTGTCTACCCCTGCCTACAGGCAGAGCACCCGCCCCGAAAGGGGCGACCCCACCTCTCGGTGGCTAAACCCTTTTCTTACCCTCACGTGACCCTAGGTGTTACCTCACGGCTGGTTAACTGGTTCTCCCTCTGTATTGTAGGACAAAGATATTAGTCCTAGATGGTATAAGTTTTTTTGTTGTCCCGACACCCAGACCAATGATATAACCGGCATAGTGGGGCATCACTAACGATTGGCCATCTTAGATATCGATCACTCCCAAATCAGAAGGGGCGGTACTATTCATGTGGCGCCAAAATTCTGCTATTTAAACCCTGCATTAAGACATAGAGGCTGCGTATCATCAGCCACTGTTATCGCCAGCATATAGCCACCATCCTTCGGCTATGGGAATGTAACCAGTAAAGTTCCCTGAGGAACCAAGGACCTTTTACTTGGGGAAACGCGTCGGGACAACAAAAAAACTTATACCATCTAGGACTAATATCTTTGTCCTACAATACAGAGGGAGAACCAGTTAACCCACCGTGAGGTAACACCTAGGGTCACGTGAGGGTAAGAAAAGGGTTTAGCCACCGAGAGGTGGGGTCGCCCCTTTCGGGGCGGATGCTCTGCCTGTAGGCAGGGGTAGACACCTCAGGGCATCATTAGGGATAATAACTCCTCTTGACCTCACCAGACCTGATCCAGCTATATATGTGCTATATCTCTTACCTGTAAGTGCTATATCTCTTACCTTCATTCATGAATGACCTACTGCCCTGATGTCCACGGTGGGTCTTGATTCTACCTTTATTCTGGCATTTGAGAATACATCAAGAAATATTTGGAATCAATACCTCTCTTAATTATTATCTATTAAAAGTTACATTTTAAATGAATAGCTAATATTTCTGTGATACATTTTGATGATAGCTCTTCACACTAGTATATGACACTCTGTGACTGTGTTATATATATTAGAAGAATCTGCTCACTGTGAAGCTCAACTAAACAGTGCCAATAGGACTTACCTAACCTCCTCTCTTTATTTCATTTAGTTCTGCCATTTTCTTGTTTATTGTTGGCCTATAGACCCCTGGGTGCCATGTCTATAACTAGATTGCACAAGAAGAAGTTGGATGGCACCACTCAACAGGTGAATGGAAAACTGTATTAGAAATTTTAATGGTGTTCTTTCACAAGGAATAAATCAGTAGGCAGTTATCGGAAATGGTCAGTTTGTTCCTGATAATTGCCTGGACTTGAGAGCTGTATTCACATGAAGCAATGACGTCTGCCCCATGGAGATGAGGGATCTCTACTGCAGTGGCTCATCTGCATAAATAATCATTGCTTCTGGGCAGCAGATGCCTGTTTACATAGCATGATCTGCTGCCAAAAAATTATGATGGAAGTTTCCGTATTAACAATGCTTTTGCCCAATGAACAAGTGTTTTCTCATTCATTGAGTGATCAGTGACACCTTTAAATAGGGCAATTATTGGGGGTGAGTTTTCCTAGAAAAGATGCTTCCTAATTACTGCCCCTATCATCAAACTTTGTGAAATGGCCTTTAGATGGCTTTAATAAGTCTGTGCCTAGCATTATTGTTTAACAGCAATGTATTTATAGTTCTAGGGAAGTAACATGCCACTATATAGATGATCTAAAATAGTGGAGGAATCAAAGACCACTAAGTTCAGAGGCAGTCCTGCAGTCCTGATTCTGAGAGTTGCCCAGTACATACAGTGTCCTATATCTCCCATTTTCAGTGGAGAGACAGTGGCAATTGAGTGAAGAGACCCCGTTATCTGTGTGACATAAAGAAGTAAATAAATGCAGAATATGTGGCTGAAAATAGGGCCAGTGAATTCTTAATATGCACACTGCATGGAAGGAGGATTCCTTGTGATACTTGGGTGTGGACCTTACCCCCGTTACACGGACCTCTACAGGACTAATTTCCCACGTATATACACTCACCTAAAGAATTATTAGGAACACCTGTTCTATTTCTCATTAATGCAATTATCTAGTCAACCAATCACATGGCAGTTGCTTCAATGCATTTAGGGGTGTGGTCCTGGTCAAGACAATCCCTTGAACTCCAAACTCAATGTCAGAATGGGAAAGAAAGTTGATTTAAGCAATTTTGAGCGTGGCATGGTTGTTGGTGCCAGACGGGCCGGTCTGAGTATTTCACAATCTGCTCAGTTACTGGGATTTTCACGTACAACCATTTCTAGGGTTTACAAAGAATGGTGTGAAAAGGGAAAAACATCCAGTATGCGGCAGTCCTGTGGGCAAAAATGTCTTGTGGATGCTAGAGGTCAGAGGAGAATGGGCCGACTGATTCAAGCTGATAGAAGAGCAACGTTGTCCAGTCCCAGCTCCTCCGATTTATATGGACTGAGGGACGCCATAGGATCCCAAGGTCTGTACTTCTGTCTAGCAAGTCTCAGGGTGGTCTGGGAGTACCTGACTTGATCAAATATTATTGGGCAGCTCAGCTGCGCTGCATTACAGCTTGGGCATCTCTGCAACCTTATTCTATTTGGATGCAGATAGAGAGAATCTGGCTGGCTCCTATACACCCTAATTCTCTGCTATGGTCTAACCTATATAGTATGTCATTACCTAGGGATCTTATGGGGACCATAGCCACCACAAAATCTATTTGGCGGACCTGTAGTAGTAGGTTTCCTCTAGTCTCTCGCCATTCTTACCACTTCAGCGACGAGTCTATGGTTTCAACGCGGTATATTTCAGTATGCGGACTTTGTAGACCCATTCACTAGGAAACTTTTACCCTTCTCAGCTATCCAGAACAAATATGGCATTCCCCATCGACCAACTATTTCAAAATTCAGACTAGACATTTTGCCCAATCTATCTTCTCGGGGTTCAATGTCTCCCTCCCGACAGCATTTGAACTCCTTTGTAGAAGAGGGGTGCATATGAAAGGTTAATATCTGAGCTATACTCCATTCTGCTGACCCCCTTCCCGGAACAGATTCAAAAACACTCTTGCATAGTCCGATGGGAGGAATACTTGGGGAGAGTTCTGCCAGACGCACTGTGGCGCCTTATATGGAGGAGAGCAGCGAAATCCTCAATTTCTGTTATCTGCCAAGAGAACCAGTACAAGATCCTGATGTACTGGTACCATACTTCTGACCTCCTCCATAGAGTGAACCCAGCAGTTGTGAAGGTCTGTTGGAGATGTGGGACACATGGGGGTACGTTGCACCATATCTTCTGGGACTGCCCTCTAATATGTCCCTTCTGGACCAGAGTCAGCACTCTCCTGAGTGACATTTTTGCCTCCAGTATACCACCTGACCCCATATCCTTCTTACTCAATTTCACCCCAGCACATATAAAGAAACACTCACTTAAACTGTTAATCCAAGTACTGACTTCAGCCCGCTGTCTTATTCCCTGCTTTTGGAAGGGCCCTGACCCCGGAGATCTCCAACCTATATGCCAGGGTGACGGAAATCCGGATCCTGGAATATACGATTGGAATGTTCCAGGACAAAAATAGATCTATTTCATGCTATTTTGGATGTTTGGGACAATTACTGGGCTACTAGGCAACCCTGAGAAGAGCCTGAGGGAATGGAGTAGCCCCCCCTCCCCTTGATGTGTCATTGCCTGTATTGTCTACATCTTTCTTTATTCTGTTGTTTTAATGTTATTCAAATAGGATTCAGCTTAGATCACACACACCCTAATATTAGACTAATGTAGCTACTCTCTCGTGAGAGTCCCTTACACCTTGGGACGCCATTGATAATTGCTTTTCTTTTTTCACTTTTCCTATTCATTTTCAATATCTATTTTTATTGAAGAAATGAGTAAGACAAGACGCTGGATTCTCATGTAACCTTTATTGGTTCTTGTCTGATTTACATTGCACAGAAAATGTGAAGTTATAGTATATGTTTATTTTAGGGATCGACCGATATTGATTTTTTAGGGCCGATACCAATACCGATAATTTGTGAACTTTCAGGCCGATAGCCGATAATTTATACTGATATTCTGTGAAATTTCATTAAAAAAAAAATTCCTACACAAATCTGCTGAAAATGAATATTTTTATTGTTAATGTGTATTTTTATTTTTTTGTAAATCTTTCTTTTTTATTTATACTTAATATTATTATTATTTTTTTTACTAACTTTTAGCCCACTTAGCCACCCTTGTCCTAGTCACCCTGATAGATCTCTATCAGGGTGAATAGGATCTCACACTGTCCCTGCTGCTCTGTGCTTTGTGCACACAGCAGCATGGAGCTTACCATGGCAGCCAGGGCTTCAATAGCGTTCTGGCTGCCATGGTAACCGATCGGAGCCCCAGACTTACACTGCTGGGGCTCCGATCGGAGGAGGAGGGGAGATGGGACCCTGTGGCCACTGCCACCAATGATTAAAACTGGGGGGCTTGGGTGGGGGAAGCACACTGCGCCACCAATGTTTTTAATACGGGGGTGGGGGTGGGGGGCGCACTGCGCCACCAATGATTAATATTGGGGGGGCGCACTGCGCCACCAATGAACATAAATCTCTCATTTATTCATATACAGGAGGCGGGAGCTGGCTGCAGAATCGCATAGCCGGCTCCCGACCTCTATGAGCGGTAGCTGTGATCCGCGGCACCTGAGGGATTAACTACCGCGGATCGCAGCTAACGCTCATAGAGGTCGGGAGCCGGCTATGTGATTCTGCAGCCAGCTCCCGCCTCCTGTTCAATTTGAATGAATGAGTAAGTTAACATCATTGGTGTCGCAGTGGCCAAAGCCCCTCCCCTCCTCTTCTCCTCTCTCGTCTCATTGGCGGCAGCGGCAGCAGCAGCAGCACAGGGGGGGGGGGGGAGACACTGCTTCCTTCTCCCCTGTGCTGCTGAGGGAACACAGAGAGTGCTGAGAGCAGCACGGTCTGTGTTCCCCATACGTTATCGGTGTATCGGCAAAATAGATGCCGATACCGATAACTGTCAAAATCCTGAATATCGGCCGATAATATCGGTAAAACCGATAATCGGTCGATCCCTAGTTTATTTGTTGAATATGTCGTGCAGATTGCTTTGTTCACTTTAATACCGTATATAAATTACAATTATAAAAAAATAAATATGCACACTGCATGTTGAATGATGTTTATGGTACACACTCTACAGTACACAGATGGAAAGCGGGCCAGCAGCCACAGTTTAAGCTGTATGTGCCCAGATGGGCTGCCAGTGACCAACCACTGATCTCATGATTATAGAGTTTGTTTTAACAAGACAGAACCAAATGGCAACACACGACAGATGACAACTGGCAACTTTTACATACGTATTGATTTAAGACGTTACAACACTTGTTTTCTAGGCTATAGATATGACTCAGAACTTGACAAACACTATTACGATCACATCTGCTTGTTACACATCAAGTGGCATCAGCAGAAAGGTTCTAGAATAGTTACGTTACCTCAATGTTGTAAGTAATTAGAAATAATGTGAGGAATGCCATGTTTTTATCTCAAGTCTGTTCTAGTATAAAAGTTGCTGGCAGAAATCTATCTCATATAATGCTGTTCTGGAATATCATTGGATTGCTCTACTAAGTCTTATTTGCTTGGTTGCTAAGTATCCTCCAATACAACATCTTAGGATTGCTGTTCAAAGCCTGGCAAACTTTGTAGACTATATAGCCCTTATCTTCTAAGTCCCACTTCAAGACGGCACTAAGTGAGGCATTCATAATAAATACAGATTGCTATCTTGTACTTTTCATGTTCAGAGATGAAATAATAGGCATTCTGGAATGATACAATAAATCTATACACGGCATATACTCTTGTACTGCTATGCGTGGGATCTTAATGTAGTTTGTTTTTGCATACTACGACATGACTTCAAACCTATACTTGCTTCTCAGCAGATTGTAAGGGCTCCTAGCTATGGATGTTGCATGGGCGCTTGGCAGATGAAGGAATCTGTGTTGGTCCCATGTTCATATGTGCCCGCATTGCTGAGAAAAATAATGTTATTTTATGCAAATGTGATATATGCAAATGAGCCTCTAGGAGCAATGGGGGCTTTGCATTTACACCTAGCGGCTCTGTTCTCGCTGCAACTGCCACACCCTCTTCTGTTTAACCACCTCAGCTCCCCTAGCTTAAACACCCTTAATGACCAGACCACTTTTTACAATTCTGCACTACACTACTTTCACGGTTTATTGCTCGGTCATACAACTTACCACCCAAATGAATTTTACCTCCTTTTCTTCTCACTAATACAGCTTTCCTTTGGTGGTATTTCATTGCTGCTGACATTTTTACTTTTTTTGTTATTAATCGAAATTTACCGAAATGACATTTTTTACTTTCAGTTGTAAAATAAATAAAAAAAACTACATTTCTATATAAATTTTTCTCTAAATTTATTGTTCTACATGTCTTTGATAATAAAAAAAATGCAATAAGTGTATATTTATTTATTTGGGTAAAAGTTATAGGGCCAGATTTATCATTACTCTGACAGCTCACTCCACTTTAACATATGGCTAAAGTCAGTTTTAGCCAAGTCAGATTTATGATCGGCTTTTTAAGACTGTAATAAATGTGGTTTGACGGTAGCAGTTTATCCGTCAGTAAGCAGCTTTACAAAAGTCGCACATCTTTACGAAAAAGTCGCACGTTTTTATGAAAAAGTCGCATGTTCTATTAAAAAGTCTCATAAGATAAGCATGGTCCTCACCGGAGTGAAATTGGGACTTTTTTGCGACTTTTTTAAATAGTCCCAATAGTAAATCTGTCTAGAGATTCATTTACATAAGAAAACACGCCCACTTTCAGAAAACTGGCGAGCATAGTGCAGAGCAGAAAAAAGTCGCAAATTTGTGCGCAGTTTTAGCGTTTGGGACTTTTTTGGGACTTTTTCACTCCATTATTCTGACTTGAGCTAATGATAAATCTGGCCCATAGCGTTTACAAACTATGGTTCAAAAATGTGAATTTCCGCATTTTGAAGCAGCTCTGACTTTCTGAGCACCTGTCATGTTTCCTGAGGTTCTACAATGCCCAGACAGTAGAAAACCCCCACAAATGACCCAATTTCGGAAAGTAGACACCCTAAGGTATTCGCTGATGGGAATAGTGAGTTCATCAAACTTTTTATTTTTTGTCACAAGTTAGTGGAAAATGATGATTTTTTTATTTATTTTTTCCTACAAAGTCTCATATTCCACTAACTTGTGACAAAAAATAAAAACTTCCATGAACTCACTATGCCCATCACGAAATACCTTGGGGTGTGTTCTTTCCAAAATGGGGTCACTTGTGGGGTAGTTATACTGCCCTGGCATTTTAGGGGCCCTAATGCATGAGAAGTAGTTTGAAATTCAAATGTGTAAAAAATGTCCTGTGAAATCCTAAAGGTGTTCTTTAGAATGTGGGCCCCTTTGCCCGCCTAGGCTGCAAAAAAGTGTCACACATGTGGTATCGCCGTACTCAGGAGAATTAGGGCAATGTGTTTTGGGGTGTCTTTTTACATATACCCATGCTGGGTGAGAGAAATATCTCTGTAAAAGTCAACTTTTCCCATTTTTTTATACAAAGTTGTCTGAGATATGATGAGATATTTCTCTCATCCAGCATGGGTATATGTAAAAAGATACCCCAAAACGCATTGCCCTAATTCTCCTGAGTACGGCGATACCACATGTGTGAGAAATATCTTTTTTTTGTACAAAGTTGTCATTTTACAGAGATATTCCTCTCACCCAGCATGGGTATATGTAAAAATACACCCCAAAACACATTGCCCTACTTCCCCTGAGTACGGCGATACCACATGTGTGACACTTTTTTGCAGCCTAGGTGCGCAAAGGGGCCCAAATTCCAATGAGAATCTTTACGATTTCACAAGGCATTTTTTACGCATTTGGATTCCAAACTACTTCTCACGCTTTAGGTCCCCTAAAGTGCCACGGCAGTATAAATACTCCACAAGTGACCCCATTTTGGAAAGAAGACACCCCAAGGTATTCCGTGAGGGGCATAGCGAGTTCCTATAAAAAAAAATTTGGGCACAAGTTAGCGGAAAAAGATTTTTTTTATTTTTTTTTTCTCTTACAAAGTCTCATATTCCACTAACTTGTGACAAAAAATTAAATTTTACATGAACTCTCCATGCCCCTCACGAAATACCTTGGGTTGTCTTCTTTCCGAAATGGGGTCACTTGTGGGGTATTTATACTGCCCTGGCATTTTAGGGGCCCTAAAGCGTTAGAAGAAGTCTGGAATATAAATGTCTAAAAAATTTTACGCATTTGGATTGGTGAGTTCATGTGAGATTTTATTTTTTGTCACAAGTTAGTGGAATATGAGACTTTGTAAGAAAAAACAAAAAAACAAAAAAAATCAATTTCCGCTAACTAGTGACAAAAAAAAATCTTCTATGAACTCGCCATGCCCCTCAAAAGTGATCTTTTTATAGCGCCGCAGCGATTTTACGGTGTTTTTGCAGTGATCAGAAAAAAATAATATTTCTGTCACTGCGGTGGGGCGAACTGAACGCAAGTGTGCGCACAAGATCAGGCCTGATCGGGCGAACACTGCGTTTTTTGTAGAGCCTATAGAACATGTCCTATTCTTGTCCGCAATTGCGGACAAGAAAAGGCATTTTCTATATAGTTCTGGCAATGTGCGGATCCGCAAAATGCGGAAAGCACATTGCCGGTGTCCGTGTTTTGCGGATCCGCAAAACACATACGGACGTCTGAATGGAGCCTTACAGGAGGGTGATCAATGACAGGGGGGTGATCAGGGAGTCTATATGGGGTGATTCAGACGTCCGTATGTGTTTTGCGGAGGCTCCATTCAGACGTCCGTATGTGTTTTGCGGATCTGAATGGAGCCTTACAGGGGGGTGATCAATGACGGGGGGTGATCAGGGAGTCTATATGGGGTGATCACCCCCCTGTCATTGATCACCCCCCTGTAAGACTCCATTCAGACGCCCGTATGTGTTTTGCGGATCCATGGATCCGCGGATGCGCAAAACACATACTGACGTCTGAATGGAGCCTTACAGGGGGGTGATCAATGACAGGGGGGTGATCAGGGAGTCTATATGGGGTGATCAGGGGTTAATAAGGGGTTAATAAGTGACAGGGGGGGTGTAGTGTAGTGGTGATTGGTGCTACTTACAGAGCTGCCTGTGTCCTCTGGTGGTCGATCCAAGCAAAAGGGACCACCAGAGGACCAGGTAGCGTGTATATTAGACGCTGTTATCAAAACAGCGTCTAATATACCTTTAAGGGGTTAAAAAAATCGCATCTACAGCCTGCCAGCGAATGATCGCCGCTGGCAGGCTGCAGATCCACTCGTTTACCTTCGGTTCCTGTGAACGCACGCTCCTGTATGCGCGCGTTCACAGGAAATCTCGCCTCTCGCGAGATGACGCGCCGGCACGTCCAGGAGGAATGAATCGACCGCCTTCGGAACGCAATCCTGCTTTAGGCGGCCTGGAGGCGGTTAATTGACAGGACCATGCAGTGTAAACATCATTATGCCTGCTCCTGTCAAGGTGCAGAGGGTGTGGCAGTTACAGAGAGTCCTGAGCCTCTAGATGTAATGGCAACACCCCCGTTGCTCCTAGAGGCTCATTTGCATATATTTGACCATCATTTTTCTTAGCAATGTGGGCACAGATGAACATGGGTCCAACACAGATGCCTTCAGCTGCAAAGCACACATGCAGTAAGACAGCCAGTTTCATAGGCACAAATCTGCTGACGGATGCCTATTAACCCCTTAGGGACCGGGCCTCTGTCACTTTAAGTGGTGATAACTTTAAAACGCTTTGACTTATCCAGACCATTCTGAGATAGTTTTTTCGTCACATATTGTACTTCATGAAACTGGTAAAATGAAGTAAAAAAAATTCATCTTTATTTTTAAAAAGAAATACAAAATTTAACAGAATTTTGGAGAAATTTGCAAATTTCCAAGTTTCAATTTCTCTACTTCTATAATACATAGTAATACCTACAAAAAGAGTTATTACTTTACATTCCCCATATGTCTACTTCATGTTTGGATCATTTTGGGAATGACATTTTAGTTTTTGGGGACGTTACAAGGCTTAGAAGTTTAGAAGCAAATCTTGAAATTTTTCGGAAATTTTTAAAAACCCAATTTTTAGGTACCAGTTCAGGTCTGAAGTTACTTTGTGAGGCTTACATAATAGAAACCACCCAAAAATGTGTTCCACAAGAGTTAATGGCAAATGGAGATAAAATTTCAGGATTTAGATTTTTGGGCAAATTTTCCAGTTTAATCCATTATTTCCAGTAACAAAGCAAGGTTTAACAGCCAAACTAAATGCTATATTTATTGCCCCGATTCTGTAGTTTTCAGAAACACCCCATATGTGGCCGTAAATTACTGTACGGGCACATGGTAGGGCGTAAAGGGAAAGGTGCGCCATGTGGTTTTTGAAAGGCAGATTTTGCTGGACTGGTTTATTTACACCATGTCCCATTTGAAGCCCCCCTGATGCACCCCTAGAGTAGAAACTCCATAAAAGTGACCCCATCTAAGAAACTATACCCCTCAAGGTATTCAAAACAGATTTTACAAACTTTATTAACCCTTTAGGTGTTGCACAAGAGTTATTGGCAAATGGAGATTGAAAATTTGCCAAAAAATTTCAATTCTCAAATTTCATTTTAATCCATTTTTTCCAGTAACAAAGAGGTTAACAGCCAAACAAAATGCTATATTTTTTCCCCCGGTTCTTTAGTTTGTAGAAACACCCCATATGTGGCCGTAAACTACTGTACGGGCACACAGTAGGGCGTAGAGGGAAAGGTGAGCCGTGTGGTTAGTTGGAAGGCAGATTTTGCTGGGCTGGTTTTTTTACACCATGTCTCATTTGAAGCCCCCCTTAAGCACCCCTAGAGTAGAAACTCCATAAAAGTGACCCCATTTTGGAAACTATGGGATAAGGTGGCAGTTTTGTTGGGACTATTTTTAGGGTACATATGATTTTTGGTTTATCTATATTTTATTTTTGTGAGGCAAGGTTGCCAAAGATAGAAATTCTGAAATTTCATCTCCATTTGCCATAAACTGTTGAGGAACACCTAAAGGGTTAATAAAGTTTGTAAAATCAGTTTTGAATACCTTGAGGGGTGTCGTTTCTTAGATGGGGTCACTTTTATGGAGTTTCTACTCCAGGATGGCTTCAAATGGGACATGGTGCCCAAAAAAAAGCCATCAAAATCAGCCTTCCAGAAACCATACGCCGTTCCTTTCCTTCTGCGTTTGGTCATACAGCAGTTTACGACCACATATGTGGTGTTTCTGTAAACTGCAGACTCAGGGTAATAAATATTAAGTTTTGTTTGGCTGTTAACCCTTGCTTTGTTACTGGAAAAAAAACTGACTTAAAGAGGACCTATCACTAGTTTAAAAACTAAAAACTAACTATATCAGTGGGCAGAGCGGCGCCCAGGGGTCCCCCTGCACTTACTAGTATGTCTGGGCACCACTCCGTTCGCCCGGTATAGGCTCCGGTGTCTGCAGCTCCCTCTGTTGTACTGGGTGGAGTTTTTGTATTAGGGTTGTCCCTTGCTGCAGCACTGGCCAATCGTAGCGCACAGCTCATAGCCTGGGAGTCCCAGGCTATGAGCTGTGCGCTACGATTGGCCAGTGCTGACCCGAATGCCCACATACTCCGGCGGGGCACGGAAGCAAATAGTTCCCTACCCGCCGCTGATCACCGCCATAGGCTTGAGGCCTAGTAAGTCTAAGGCCTATGCGGTACTGAAATCCCAGCGCAGGCGTGCTTGATGACGTCATCGCGCGCCTGTGCCGGGAGGGATGTAGGACAATGAAGAATGCGCGCCTGCCTCTCCACGCCGGGCACAGGTAAGTATTAGCTTTTAATAGTTTTTTATTTTCTGTGTGTGCCAACTTTGGGGGGCAGAGGAGGACATGGAGCAGAGTGGTAGCAAATCAGTTCGGGGGGGCAGATTTTTAAATGGGGGCGAATCACTTCGTGTGGGGGCAGATTATTACTTGGCAAATTACTTTATGGGGGGCAGTGTAAGGGCAAATTCCTTTATGGGGGCAGGGTGAGGGCAAATCACTTCAGTGGGTGCAGTGTGGGGCCAAATTACTTTAGTGGGTGCAGTGTGGGAGCAAATTACTTCAGAGGGTGCAGTGTGGGAGGAAATTACTTCAGGGGGTGCAATGTGGGAGCAATTTACTTCAGGGGGTGCAGTGTGGGGGCAGATTACTTCAGGGGGTGCAGTGTGGGGACAAATTACTTCAGGGGGTGCAGTGTGGGGGCAAATTACTTCAGGGGGTGCAGTGTGGGAGCAAATTACTTCAGGGGGTGCAGTGTGGGAGGAAATTACTTCAGGGGGTGCAGTGTGGGAGGAAATTACTTCAGGGGTGCAGTGTGGGGGCAAATTACTTCAGCGGGTGCAGTGTGGGGGCAAATTACTTCAGGGGGTGCAGTGTGGGGCAAATTACTTCAGGGGGTGCAGTGTGGGGGCAAATTACTTCAGGGGGTGCAGTGTGGGAGCAAATTACTTCAGGGGGTGCAGTGTGGGGGCAAATTACTTCAGGGGGCGCAGTGTGGGGCAAATTACTTTATGGGCGCCAGTGTGGGGGCAAATTTTTTCATGGGGGCAGTGTGGTGGAAATTATTATATGGGGCAGTGTGGGAGCAAATTATTATTAGGGGACATTAATTTTTGGGGACACTATACAGGGATTATTACCTGGAGCACAATATAAGGTGTTATTATTACTGGGGGTCTCTAGGGGACATTATAGCTGCTGTAGACTCTATAGGGACCTTTGGGATAACTTATCAAACTGGTGTAAAGTAGAACTGGGTTAGTTGCCTATAGCAACCAATCAGATTCCACCTTTTCATTTTTGACAGCTTCTTTGGAAAATGAAAGGTGGAATCTGATTGGCTGCTGTGGGCACCTAAGCCAGTTTACACCAGTTTGATAAATAACCCCAATTATGAGAAATCTAACGTGTCTGTAACAAACTCTGTAGAGACGAGATGCGGCTGAAAGAATAGTCTTGGCGGTCTGGGTCAGATGGAGGAGAAGAGGGAAGAGAAGATCTACATGACAGGAGATGTCACTGGATGTAAGAGGTATGTGGTGCTGTATTCCCCTATATGTAGAGCGGGCTAAGATTTAAATTTGTAGATGTCACCTGCAGTCCTATGTAACAGCCCAGATAACCCAATAGTTCACTGTGCTTTGTGGAGTGTTACATAGGACTGCAGGTAACATCTATGACATCTGTACTCAGAGAGTTACGAGATGGTGGGGATCTGACTCCTGGCACCCCCGCCAATCAGCTGTTTGAGGAGACCGCGATGTCCCAGTGAGCGCCACAGCCTCTTTGCTCAGCGCTGTCCATGTGATAGCACTGCGCTTGGTATTACAGATCAGCCCCAATCACTCAGATGGGACAGAGCTGCAGCTAGGCCGTGAGAACGATGAATGTGATGTCGTATGGCCGAGTAAGAGACGAAGCACCGCAGCCTCTTCATACAGAATATTTTTTTAACTAGAATGGAGGGAGGGGCCCGTGTGGGCTAGACAGCCCCGGGCCTCACATGCACTTAATCCGCCCCTGCCGTCTAGTTGTCCCCTGTCATTAGGACTTGCGAGGCAAGTAGGCAGGGCCAGGGGTGTAGTGTACGTGACCGTCACAGATTAACAGGCCGTAACCTAACCACTGTATCATGAATCCTCTGGTGACCCTGACTGACCATGTCTCTAACCTGACGCAGATGGTGCAGGAGCTAGGGGAGAAACTCTGTTCTTTTGAGCTAGGACAAGGTACTTCCATCCCTCAGGCCTCCAGTCCACATTTAGAGCCACAGATTAAGCTTCCTGAGCCCTTTTCTTGAGATCGGAAGAAGTTTTTTCCTTTAAAGAAAATTGTAAACTTTTTTTCCGTTTGCGCCCCGTATCCTCTGGCCCCGAGAGTCAACGCGTGGGCATTGTCATTTCCCGGTTACAGGGTGATCCCCAGGACTGGGAATTTTCTTTACCTGCTGATGCCAATTGTTTAACATCAGTGGAGGTTTTTTTTCAGGCCCTGGGTACCCTGTATGATGAACCAGATAGGACACTGGTAGCCGAGACTGCTACTTTCACACTAGCGTTGTTTTAATCCAGTGTTCAATTCCGACACCGGAACTGCCCGCCGGATCCGGAAAAACATGTAAAAACGGATTACATTTGAATCCTGATCAGGATTTTGATCACAATGAAAAGATGCATTGGAAAAAACGGATCCGCCATTTATGGACTTTAACTTTTTTTTCACATTTTTCGGGTTTAACATGCAAAAGCCGGATCCGTTTTGACTGAACACACAGTGCCAGATCCGGCATTAATGCAAGTCAATGGGAAAAAGGCCTGATCCGGCGTTCAGTCAAAGTGTTCAGGCTTTTTGGCCGGAGGTAAAAATACTGCATGCTACGTTTTTCTGAAAAGCCTGATCAGTCAAAAAGACTGAACTGAAGACATCCTGATGCATCCTGAAGGTCTGACTCTCCATTCAGAATGCATGGGGATAAAACTGATCAGTTCTTTTCCGGATTTGAGCCCCTAGGACGGAACTCAGCGCCGGAAAAGAAAAACGCTAGTGTGAAAGTACCCTAAAAGTTCTGGTTCAGGGCGATCTACCTGTTGAAGAGTATTGCACCCAATTCAGAAGGTGGTGTGTTCCCTCAGGATGGAATGAACCAGCACAGAGTCAGGTCAGGTCTGTCTGATAACTTAAAAGCCTCTTTCACACGGGCGTTGTGGGAAAAGGTGCGGGTGCGTTGCGGGAACACGCACGATTTTTCAGCGCGAGTGCAAAACATTGTAATGCGTTTTGCACTCGCGTGAGAAAAATCGCACATGTTTGGTACCCAAACCCAAACTTCTTCACAGAAGTTCGGGCTTGGGGTCGGTGTTCTGTAGATTGTATTATTTTCCCTTATAACATGGTTATAAGGGAAAATAATAGCATTCTGAATACAGAATGCATAGTAAAATAGCGCTGGAGGGGTCAAAAAATAAATAAATAATAATTTAACTCACCTTAGTCCACTTGATCGCGCTGCCCGGCTTCTCGTCTGTCTCCTTTGTTGAACAGGACCTGTGGTGAGCATTCATTACAGGAACAGGACCTGTGGTGACGTCACTGCGGTCATCACATGATCCATCACATGATCCATCACCATGGTAAAAGATCATGTGATGGATCATGTGATGACCGGAGTGACGTCACCAGAGGTCCTGTTCCTGTAATGAATGCTCACCACAGGTCCTGTTCAACAAAGGAGACATACGAGAAGCCGGGCAGCGCGATCAAGTGGACTAAGGTTAGTTAAATTTATTTTAATTTTTTTAACCCCTCCAGTGCTATTTTACTGTGCATTCTGTATTCAGAATGCTATTATTTTCCCTTATAACCATGTTATAAGGGAAAATAATAATGATCGGGTCTCCATCCCGATCGTCTCCTAGCAACCGTGCGTGAAAATCGCACCGCATCCGCACTTGCTTGCGGATGCTTACAATTTTCACACAACCCCATTCACTTCTATGGGGCCTGCGTTGCGTGAAAAATGCTGAATATAGAGCATGCTGCAATTTTCACGCAACGCACAAGTGATGCGTGAAAATCACTGCTCATGTGAACAGCCCCATAGAAATGAATGGGTCGGTATTCAGTGCGGGTGCAATGCGTTCAACTCACGCATCGCATCCGTGCGGAATACTCGCCCGTGTGAAAGGGGCCAAAGGATCTTCTAGTGAGTTATCAGCTTCCAGAGACTCTAGAGGAGATGATGACCCTTGTAGTCCGACTTGACCGACGGGTTAGAGAGAGACGACAGGAACGACAGTTCTCTTCTCAGAAGGTGGTCCAGCCTCAGGTCTATCCCAGAAACAACGCTGAGGTCTCTACCAAGGAACCCATGCAGGTCGGCATGACTCAAGGGAATCTGCGCTGCAGACGTGGAGTGTGTTTTTACTGCGGAGATCCTGACCATTGGATCAACCAGTGTCCTAAGAAGGCCCTCTCCGTTAAGTCTCCCAAGGCAAGGCAACCTAAAGACCAGGTATTACACCCTGATATATTACACCCTGATATTACGAAATGTAAGCTTTTGGTACCAATAACAATATCTCTGGGGGTTAATAAATGGCCGGGTAAGGCCTTTATTGACTCTGGTTCAGCGGCCAGCTTTATTGACTCTGAGTACGCCATTAGACTGGGTATTCCAATTTTTTCTCTTCCTACACCTATCCAGGTCATGGCTATTAACGCCACTCCCCATGGTAGGTGGTATGGTGAGGTCATGTACCTCAGAGATTTCTTTAACCGTGGGGGTGTGCCACTCTGAGAAATGTTCCCTCTTAGTCCTGGAGAACTTACCGGTCAAGGTGGTACTAGGGTTGCCTTGGGTCCGATTACACAACCCCACTATTGATTGGTCCAGAAGGGAGTTGTTGAAATGGGGACCTAAGTGTGACTCGTGCTTGTCTGTGGTACAAGATAGGGTCTCAGTAGAATCTGATATATTACCCACGGTCATTAGGGAATATTCTGATGTGTTCTCATCACCTACCCCGGAGGTTCTACCACCCCATAGACCTTATGATTGCGCCATAGAGTTAGTAGAAGGTGCCAGGTTTCCTAAGGGGCGTATTTATAATCTCTCTAAGCCCGAACGCAAGGCCATGGAGGATTATATTAAGGAAAGCCTCGGTAAGGGGCACATTAGACCTTCTGTCTCTCCTATGGGAGCGGGGTTTTTCTTCGTTAAGAAGAAGGATGGTGGTCTTACGCCTTGTATCGAATACCGGAAATTGAATAGGATCACCATCCAGAATAGATACTCTTTCCCATTGATTTTAGATTTATTTAACCAGGTTCTGGGGGCAACCTGGTTTTCTAAGATTGACCTGAAAGGGGCATATAATCTAATCCGAATCAAGGAGGGAGAAGAATGGAAGACGGCGTTCAATACTCCGGCAGGACACTTTGAATATCAGGTTATGCCTTTTGGACTCAGCAATGCCCCAGCTGTGTTCCAAAACTTTATGAATGATATTCTTAGAGAGTTTTTAGGTAAATTTGTCATTGTCTATCTTGACGACATTTTGATATTTTCTCCTGGTTTCAAATCTCATGTGTCTCGTGTTAGACAAGTATTAGAGGTGTTGAGGGAGAATCAGTTGTCCGCTAAACAAGAGAAATGTGTCTTTGGTGTACAGGAGATACTGTTTCTAGGGCATGTCCTGACCCCTCACGCCTTCAAGATGGATTCTGGTAAGGTACTAGCTATTAAGGAATGGGTAAGGCCTTCATCCTTAAAGACCTTAGAACGGTTCTTAGGTTTTGCCAATTACTACCGTAAATTTATTAAGAATTTTTCAGTAATTGCTAAACCGTTGACCGACCTTACTAAGAAAGGGGCGGATTTGGAGAACTGGTCTACTGAGGCCATTATTTCGTTTAAAACACTAAAAAAGGCATTCAGTAGCGCTCCCATTCTGATCCAGCCAGATCAGGAGAGACCTTTTATTGTGGAGGTGGATGCGTCTGAGGACGGCACAGGAGCAGTCCTTTCACAAGGTCCTGCTAGTCTAACTAACCTGAGACCGTGTGCATTCTTTTCCAGAACATTTTCTTACACCGAGAGAAACTACGACATAGGAAATCGGGAGTTGCTGGCCATTAAGTGGGCATTTGAGGAGTGGAGGCATTTTCTGGAGGGGGCAAGGCATTGTGTAACTGTTGTCACTGACCATAAGAACCTTATGTTTCTCGAATCTGCTAAGAGGTTGAATCCCCGTCAGGCTAGATGGGCACTGTTTTTTACTCGTTTTGAATTCTCCATTACTTTCAGGCCTGGAAGTAAAAACATGAAGGCTGATGCATTATCTCGGAGCTTCCATGCTTTTCAGCCTACAGAGGCACCGCCTGAATCCATCCTACCAGCAAATATCTTCCAAGATATCTCGGCTCTCATTAAGGCTGAACAACATCTGGCACCGGCAACCACCCCAACAGATAAGTTGTTTGTCCCCATACAATTTCGTCTCCAGCTGTTGGATGAGTGTCATGATTCTGCCTTTTGTGGACATCCTGGTTTTGAGGTCACTAGAGAGCTGGTTTCTAGATCTTATTGGTGGCCCACTCTATTTAGGGATCTCAAGTCCTTCGTGTCAGCCTGTGAGGTTTGTGCTAGGTCTAAGACACCTAGAACTCGCCCTGCTGGTAACCTACAACCCCTACCCATTCCCAGTAGACCATGGTCCCATATCTCGATGGACTTTATTACTAACCTGCCGCCGGCGGAGGGTAAGACTGTGGTTTGGGTAGTGGTCGATAGGTTTAGCAAGATGGTTCATTTCATTCCTCTGTCTAAACTCCCGAATGCCAAGACCCTGGCGTCTATTTTTGTGAAAGAAATTGTACGGTTACATGGTATCCCGGAAAATATTGTATCTGACAGGGGTGTGCAGTTTGTGTCCAAATTTTGGAGGGCTTTCTGTCAAAGATGTCAGATTTCATTGTCTTTTTCCTTCGCCTACCACCCTGAGAGTAATGGGCAGACTGAACGCCTTAATCAGTCTGTGTAACAATTCCTGAGGTCGTATGTTGCTGATGACCAGCAATTATGGGTTAAATACCTTCCGTTGGCAGAATTTGCTTTGAATAACTGTGTTAATTCTTCTGCTGGGGTCTCCCCTTTCTTTTGTAACCAAGGTTTTCATCCCCGTTTTCATTCTGGGTCGTCCGTCTCCTCCTCTAACCCTGAAGCGGATAAACTCTCCTCCGAACTGTGCACAGTTTGGGCCCGGGTTCAATCGAACCTAGAAAAGGCTCAAAGTTCCCAAAAACCCAAGGCCGATAGGAGACGTTCCAAGGGGGTGAACTTTCAGGTTTGGGATAAAGTATGGTTGTCCTCCAAGAATCTATCTCTCAAGGTAGCTTCTAAAAAATTTGCTCCTCGTTTTATTGGACCGTATAAGATCACGGAGGTGATTAATCCGGTATTATTTAAGTTGGAGCTGCCCGAGTCGTTCCACATTCATAATGTATTTCATAAATCTCTACTTAAAAAATATTTTTAACCTGTTGTACCGTCGAAAGCCTCGCCTCCGCCGGTTCTTGTTAATGATGCTGTTGAGTATGTGGTGTCTAAGATAGTGGTCAGGAGAGTGCGTAATTCTTTACAGTACCTGATTCACTGGAAGGGGTATGGACCCGAAGAAAGATCTTGGGTTCCTGCTAGGGAGGTTCATGCTCCTAGACTGGTTCAAAAATTTCATTTAGAACACCCTGAAAAGCCATCGCCTGAAGTCTTGGGTCCGGTGGCCCCTCGTAAAAGGGGGGTACTGTCACGGGGCGCCAAAGGCGCACTCGGTCTCCCATCAGCCGCAAACCTACTGCTTAGCTTCGGGAGCGAGGATCTGTGTTTGGCCTCGTTCATAGGGCGGCTTTGCTAGCTGGGAGGCTCCCTGCTCCTAGGTCTGCCTTGAGCGCCGAGCTGATTACTCGTTGCTCGACTTGTCTGTCTGTCGGTCATGTGACGCTGGCCACGTCACATGACCCTCAGACCCTCACTCCCCACTATAAATACAGGCAGCCTGCTGGCCACAGGTTGCCTATTAATTCTAGGTTCCTGGCTATTTGTTGGACTGACGATCCTTTGCCTGCTCCTCCTGTACTGCGCATCCCTCCTGGTATTGTGACCGCGGCTCCCACCTGACTACTCTTTGCGGACTCCTCTGGTACTTCTGTACTCTCCTGGTATTTGACCCCGGCTTCTCCTGACCATTCTTTGCTTAACCCTTTGTACTGCGTAGCTCTCTTGGTTCTGACCCGGTCCGTTCACATTCCGTTATTTGTCTTGTCTGTCTTACCAGCACGTATCCTAAGTTAGGGACTGCCATCTAGTTGTCCCCTGTTATTAGGACTTGCGAGGCAAGTAGGCAGGGGTGAGGGTGGAGCACAGTGGTCACTATCCTCCCCCCTGTTTGCAGTGTACGTGACCGTCACACACTGACCGGAGTCCAGCCACTGGGCCTAGCCAAAAAGGAGCCTGGGTGTTGAGCAACAAACTGTTGGGCGTACAGGTTTGTTTGCTTCACCATTAGATTTACAAAGTGGTCACTGAAAAAAAGACTAAAGTACTCGTATTCAATGAAGCCCACTGTGGAAATCTGGATTCCTGGATGGCCTACAAAATCAGGAATCACGGGCTCAAAACGCTCTGGGTTATACCAGATAAGTTCACCGGCAAGAGGCTCCGGTGGACTTAACTGGTGGGCCGGAAAACTAGTACGAGCCCCAGAGCTGCTCGTACTAGTGTGGGCCACAGGGTCCCTAGCATGGCGGTCCCCTTGCTCCGCCTGGAGGACGCGGATGACAAAAGGAAAGTGGGGTCATCCTCACTGGGGCTCTCGGACTCGGAGGCAAGCTGGGCGTATGCCTCCTCGGCCGTGAACATCACCTGATTTGAGCAGGCACCGGGTTCCGATCACCGCCCGCCGGTGATCGGAAATACATAGGACGTACAGGTACGCCCTGTGTCCTTAAGTACTGTATGCCTGTCAGGACTCGAACCTGTGGCCAGTCATGTCCCAGGCGGTAGCTCTACCCGCTAGGCTACCGTCTCTCCTTGGACTGTTCTCTAGCTAACTTCTAACTACCTCTCTTGTCCTTGCCTTGACCTGCTGATTATTCCAATCTCTTGCACCTGCTACTTCCCTATAAAAACCCAGCCCTTGAACCCAGCCCTTTGATGGTTATTGTGCCTCCAAGCCTGTAGCAAGCTTCCTCTCTGCTCCTCCACCGCTATTGCTGATTTACCATCGTTGCCAACCTGGACCGTTTTGACCTCGCTGAATTGCTGCCTGCATTGACTCACTGCTTACCACCGACCACGCCTCCGTCTACTCCTGCTGTTGTCTCGCTGCCATCTCTGCTGCCGACCCGGACTGATCGACCATGCTACCTGCCTCCTGCTTCTGTGGGCCTCTGCCACTGGACTCCATACTTCCAGCTCGGGTGTCCTCAGTCTCGGGTGAGCCTCGATTGACACTACTCCATAACAATGCCCTATGTCCGGTACATGTTAAAACAGATTTATCAGATGCTACCCTATCTGAGAGCAACATAAAAGTAGAAAGCCTGACTTCAGAGACTTTTCTATGATTTGATTTAGCCCTTCAAAAAAAGCCACATAAATGCTGCCAGAAAACTCGTGACTCCTTCTTTCCCTGCCCACACAGAGTGACTGACAGCTCCCCTTTATACAATCTCATACAGGAAGAGCCTGAAAATGAAAGTAATTGTAGAGGAGAGAAGCCGGGGAACGAGCCGTGTCGTGCAGCCAGCCAATCCACAGGTAGCCATCCTCCTGTGATGTCACAGCCCTATAAAACCCTGATGCCGTGCAGGCGCTTCCATCTTCCTGTGAGATGAGCATAGGGAGACGTGACAAAACATGCACTAGGGACAGTGTTGCTGCAAACTCTTAACAGAGAGTGTAGGACAATATTGGAGAGGGAGAGTGCAGGGAGAGTGCAGGGAGAGTGCAGGGAGAGTGCAGGGAGAGTGCAGGGAGAGTGCAGGGAGAGTGCAGGGAGAGTGCAGGGAGAGTGCTGAACTACAGACTCTGCTACAATTTATTGCTGTGTACATAACTGTGCAGTGCACCAAGAGTTATAGCTAATCCATTCTGTTAGCTATAGAGTTACTGTGCTGTCAGTATTTCATACCCCTTAGGGACGCATGACGTACCGGTACGGCATGTTTCCAGAGTCCTTAAGGACCCATGACGTACCGGTACATCATGGGCTTAAAACGCGATTGCGGCGCGGCGGGGGTTAATCGGAACAGGATGCCCGCTGAAATCATTCAGCTGGCATTCTGTCACAATGCCAGGGAGGGGGTCATGTGACCCCCCCGTATCGGCGATCGCCGCAAACCGCAGGTCAATTCAGACCTGCGGTTTGCGGCTTTAACTGCGGTTGCAGCGGCTGTGCGGCGGTGCCATCGGGTCCCCATGCAGCTGTGGGGGGGACCCGATGGCATGGAAGGCAGCGCGATGTCTAAGGAAGGCATCGCGCTGCCTTCCGGTGAAGAGCCTGTGAGATCCAGCCCCCTGCATCTCACAGGCCCCGGAAGCTGTATGAGTAATGCACACAGTATTACTCATACAGCCAATACAGAAGTATTGGAATAAATTGAAAAAGGGATATACCCCCCAAAGTTTAAGTCCCAAAGTGGGACAAAAAATTAAGTAAAAAAAAAGTTGAAAAAATAAAGTATTCCCCAAAAAAATTTGAAAGTTTCAAGTAAAAATAAACAAAAACGTCATTTTCCCCAAATAAAGTTTAAAAAAATTGGTAAAAAATAGGGGGGAAAAAAATTATACATATTAGGTATCGCCGCGTCCGTATCGACCGGCTCTATAAACATATAACATGACCAAACCCCTCAGATGAACACCGTAAAAAATAAAAAAATAAAAACTGTGCTAAATAAACCATTTTTTTTGTCACCTTACATCACAAAAAGTACAACAGCAAGCGATCAAAAAGGCGTTTGCCCACCAAAATAATACCATTCTAACTGTCACCTCATCCCGCAAAAAATGAGCCCCAATCTGAGACAATCGCCCAAAAAATATAAAAAATATGTCTTAGAATATGAACACACTAAAACATCATTTTTGTTTGTTTGAAAAAAGCTGTTATTGTGTAAAATTTACATAAATAAAAAAAAGTAAACATATTTGGTATCGCCGCATTCGTATCGACCGGCTCTATAAAAATATCACATGACCTAACCTCTCAGATGAACACCGTAAAAAATTTAAAATAAAAACTGTGCTAAATAAACCATTTTTTGTCACCTTACATCACAAAAAGTGTAATAGCAAGTGATCAAAAAGTCATATGCACCCCAAAATAGTGCCAATCAAACCGTCATCTCATCCCACATAAATCATACCCTACCCAAGGTAATCGCCCAAAAACTGAAAAAATTATGGCTCTCAGACTATGGAAACACTAAAACATGATTTTTTTTGCTTCAAAAATGAAATCATTGTGTAAAACCTACATAAATTTTTAAAAAAGTATACATATTAGGTATCACCGCATCCGTGACAACCTGGTCTATAAAAATATCACATGATCTAACCTGTCAGATGAATGTTGTAAATAACAAAAAATAAAAACGGTGCCAAAACAGCTATTTCTTGTTATCTTGCCTCACAAAAAGTGTAATATAGAGCAACCAAAAATCATATGTACCCTAAACTAGTACCAACAATACTGCTACCCTATCCCGTAGTTTCTAAAATGGGGCCACTTTTTTGGAGTTTCTACTCTAGGGGTGCATCAGGGAGGCTTCAAATGGGACATGGTGTCAAAAAAAAACAGTCCAGCAAAATCTGCCTTCCAAAAACCGTATGGCATTCCTTTCCTTCTGTGCCCTGCCGTGTGCCCGTACAGCTGTTTACGACCACATATGGGGTGTTTCTGTAAACTACAGAATCAGAGCCATAAATATTGAGTTTGGTTTGGCTGTTAACCCTTTTATTGTAACTGGAAAAAAATTATTAAAATGGAAAATCTGCCAAAAAAGTGAAATTTTGAAATTGTATCTCTATTTTCCATTAATTCTTGTGAAACACCTAAAGGGTTAACAAAGTTTGTAAAATAAGTTTTGAATACCTTGAGGGGTGTAGTTTATAGAATGGGGTCATTTTTGGGTGGTTTCTATTATGTAAGCCTCGCAAAGTGACTTTAGACCTGAACTGGTCCCTAAAAATTGGGTTTTTGAAAAATTTCAAGATTTGCTTCTAAACTTCTAAGCCTTGTAACATCCCAAAAAAATAAAATATCATTCCCAAAATGATCCAAACATGAAGTAGACATATGGGGAATGTAAAGTAATAACTATTTTTGGAGGTATTACTATGTATTATAGAAGTAGAGAAATTGAAACTTGGAAATTTGCAATTTTTTACAAATTTTCGGTAAATTTGGTATTTTTTTATAAATAAAAAAGATATTTTTTTTTACTTCATTTTACCAGTGTCATGAAGTACAATATGTGACGAAAAAACAGTCTCAGAATGGCCTGGATAAGTCAAAGCGTTTTCAAGTTATCAGCACTTAAAGTGACACTGGTAAGATTTGCAAAAAATGGCCAAATCCTTAAGGTGAAAAAGGGCTGAGTCCTTAAGGGGTTAACCACCTCCGGACCGCCGAACGCAGCGACGCGTCCTGGAGGTGGTTGATTCATTTCTCCTGGACGCATATATGCGTCCTTTCGCGAGACGCGAGATTTCCTGTGAACGCGCGCACACAGGCGCGCGTTCACAGGATTGGAAGGTAAGCGAGTGGATCTCCAGCCTGCCAGCGGCGATCGTTCGCTGGCAGGCTGGAGATGCGATTTTTTTAACCCCTAACAGGTATATTAGACACTGTTTTGATAACAGCATCTAATATACCTGCTACCTGGTCCTCTGGTGGTCCCTTTTGCTTGGATCGACCACCAGAGGACACAGGCAGCTCAGTAATATGTAGCACCAAACACCACTACACTACACCCCCCCGTCACTTATTAACCCCTTATTAACCCCTGATCACCCCATATAGACTCCCTGATCACCCCCCTGTCATTGATCACCCCCCTGTAAGGCTCCATTCAGACGTCCGTATGATTTTTACGGATCCACTGATACATGGATCGGATCTGCAAAACACATACGGACATCTGAATGGAGCCTTACAGGGGGGTGATCAATGACGGGGGTGATCACCCCATATAGACTCCCTGATCACCCCCCTGTCATTGATCACCCCCTGTCATTGATCACCCCCCTGTAAGGCTCCATTCAAACGTCCGTATGATTTTTACGGATCCACTGATACATGGATCGGATCCGCAAAACACATACGGACATCTGAATGGAGCCTTACAGGGGGGTGATCAATGACGGGGGTGATCACCCCATATAGACTCCCTGATCACCCCCCTGTCATTGATTACCCCCCTGTAAGGCTCCATTCAAACGTCTGTATGATTTTTACGGATCCACTGATACATGGATCGGATCCGCAAAACACATACGGACATCTAAATGGAGCCTTACAGGGGGGTGATTAATGACGCGGGTGATCACCCCATATAGACTCATTGATCACCCCCCTGTCATTGATCACCCCCCTGTAAGGCTCCATTCAAACATCCGTATGTTTTTTACGGATCCACGGATACATGGATCGGATCCGCAAAACACATACGGACATCTGAATGGAGCCTTATAGGTGGGTGATCAATGACAGGGGGGTGATCACCCCATATAGACTCCCTGATCACCCCCCTGTCATTGATCACCCCCCTGTCATTGATCACCCCCCTGTAAGGCTCCATTCAAACGTCCGTATGTTTTTTACGGATCAACGGATACATGGATCGGATCCGCAAAACACATACGGACATCTGAATGGAGCCTTATAGGGGGGTGATCAATGACAGGGGGGTGATCACCCCATATAGACTCCCTGATCACCCCCCTGTCATTGATCACCCCCTTGTCATTGATCACTCCCCCTGGAAGGCTCCATTCAGCCATTTTTTTGGCCCAAGTTAGCGGAAATTATTATTTTTTTCTTACAAAGTCTCATTCCACTAACTTGTGTCAAAAAATAAAATCTCACATGAACTCACCATACCCCTCACGGAATCCAAATGCGTAAAATTTTTTAGACATTTATATTCCAGACTTCTTCTCACGCTTTAGGGCCCCTAGAATGCCAGGGCAGTATAAATACCTCACATGTGACCCCATTTCGGAAAGAAGACACCCCAAGGTATTTCATGAGGGGCATATTGAGTCCATGAAAGATTGAAATTTTTGTCCCGAATTAGCGGAAAGGGAGACTTTGTGAGAAAAAAAATATAAAAATCAATTTCCGCTAACTTGTGCCAAAAAAAAAAAAATTCGATGAACTCTCCATGCCCCTCATTGAATACCTTGGGGTGTCTTCTTTCCAAAATTGGGTCACATGTGGGGTATTTATACTGCCCTGGCATTTTAGGGGCCCTAAAGCGTGAGAAGAAGTCTGGGATCCAAATGTCTAAAAACGCCCTCATAAAAGGAATGTGGGCCCCTTTGCGCATCTAGGCTGCAAAAAAGTGTCACACATCTGGTATCCCTGTACTCAGGAGAAGTTGGGCAATGTGTTTTGGGGTGTCATTTTACATATACCCATGCTGGGTGAGATAAATATCTTGGTCAAATGCCAAATTTGTATAAAAAAATGGGAAAAGTTGTCTCTTGTCGAGATATTTCTCTCACCCAGCAAGAGTATATGTAAAAAGACACCCCAAATCACATTGCCCAACTTCTCCTGAGTACGGCAATACCACATGTGTGACACTTTTTTGCAGCCTAGGTGGGCAAAGGGGCCCACATTCCATAGAGCACCTTTAGGATTTCACAGGTCATTTTTTACACATTTTGATTTCAAACTACTTACCACACATTAGGGCCCCTAGAATGCCAGGGCAGTATAACTACCCCACAAGTGACCCCATTTTGGAAAGAAGACACCCCAAGGTATTCCGTGAGGGGCATGGCGAGTTCCTAGAATTTTTTATTTTTTGTCACAAGTTAGCGGAAAATGATGATTTTTTTTTCTTATAAAGTCTCATATTCCACTAACTTGTGACAAAAAATAAAAACTTCCCTGAACTCACTATGCCCATCACGAAATACCTTGGGGTGTCTTCTTTCCAAAATGGGGTCACTTGTGGGGTAGTTATACTGCCCTGGCATTTTAGGGGCCCGAATGCGTGAGAAGTGGTTTGAAATCAAAATCTGTAAAAAATGGCCGGTGAAATCCGAAAGGTGCTCTTTGGAATGTGGGCCCCTTTGCCCACCTAGGCTGCAAAAAAGTGTCACACATCTGGTATCACTGTACTCAGGAGAAGTTGGGCAATGTGTTTTGGGGTGTCTTTTTACATATACCAATGCTGGGTGAGAGAAATATCTTGGCAAAAGACAACTTTTCCCATTTTTTTTATACAAAGTTGGCATTTGACCGAGATATTTATCTCACCCAGCATGGGTATATGTAAAATGACACCCCAAAACACATTGCCCAACTTCTCCTGAGTACGGCGATACCAGATGTGTGACACTTTTTTGCAGCCTAGGTGGGCAAAGGGGCCCACATTCCAAAGAGCACCTTTCGGATTTCACCGGCCATTTTTTACAGATTTTGATTTCAAACCACTTCTCACGCATTCGGGCCCCTAAAATGCCAGGGCAGTATAACTACCCCACAAGTGACCCCATTTTGGAAAGAAGACACCCCAAGGTATTTCGTGATGGGCATAGTGAGTTCATGGAAGTTTTTATTTTTTGTCACAAGTTTGTGGAATATGAGACTTTGTAATAAAAATAAAAAAAATCATCATTTTCCGTTAACTTGTGACAAAAATTAAAAGTTCTATGAACTCACTATGCCCATCAGCGAATACCTTAGGGTGTCTACTTTCCGAAATGGGGTCATTTGTGGGGTGTTTGTACTGTCTGGCCATTGTAGAACCTCAGGAAACATGACAGGTGCTCAGAAAGTCAGAGCTGCTTCAAAAAGCGGAAATTCACATTTTTGTACCATAGTTTGTAAACGCTATAACTTTTATCCAAACCATTTTTTTTTTTACCCAAACATTTTTTTTTATCAAAGACATGTAGAACAATAAATTTAGAGAAAAATTTATATATGGATGTCTTTTTTTTGCAAAATTTTACAACTGAAAGTGAAAAATGTCATTTTTTTGCAAAAAAATCGTAAAATTTCGATTAATAACAAAAAAAAGTAAAAATGTCAGCAGCAATGAAATACCACCAAATGAAAGCTCTATTAGTGAGAAGATTAGGAGGTAAAATTAATTTGGGTGGTAAGTTGCATGACCGAGCAATAAACGGTGAAAGTAGTGTAGGTCAGAAGTGTAAAAAGTGGCCTGGTCATTAAGGGTGTTTAAGGTAGGGGAGCTGAGGTGGTTAAAGGATATGGACACCTTTAAAAAAAAAAAATGTAAAAAAATTCTACTAATTTCTTTTTTTGTGTGGAGAAAATCATTTCTTCAATTGGCTCTGTTTATTTATCTTTTTTCATTTTTCATCTACAGCCTGTTGTGCTTCCTATGCACAGCAGGCTGCTCTCAGTGAATTTAAAAAAGATCAGTCATTCACAGGCATCCGGCTTGCCGTGCAATATCTAAGCTTGATCAGGCTCCTGTGAATGACAAGAGAGGCATCAGTAGAGGCATCAGACCCACTGGATCTTCAAGAACCAAGTGGGTCTGGGTCAAAAAAGTGTAAATAAAAAAGTAAAAAAAGAAAAAAGTAAAAAAAAAGTCTAACTTCTTCCTATCCGCACATATAATTGGTAAAAAATTGGAAAAATAAAAAACACTAAACATTTTTGTATCTGTATTGACCTGCCCTATAAAAATGTCACATGAGCTAACCCGTCTGGTGAATACCGTAAAAAAAATAATAATATAAAAACCGAGCAAAAAAATCAATTTTTTATCACTTAACAACACAAAAAGTGTAATACTAAGCAATAAAAAAGTCATATGTGCCCCAAAATGGTATCAATCAAGCCGTCACCTCATCCCGCAAAAAATGATATCCTACATAAGACAATTGCCCAAAAAATAAAAGATATAGCTTTCAGAAAACTAAAACATGATTTTTTTGATTAAAAAATGCTCTTATTGTGCAAAACCAAAATATATTTAAAAAACAGACATATTTGGTATCGCCACATCCATAAAAACCTGCTCTATAAATATATCACATGAGCTAACCCATCTGGTGAACGCAGTAAAAAAAACAAAAAAAAAAGTGCCAAAATTTATTTATTTTTATCACCTAACACAAAAAGTGTAATACCAAGCGATCAAAAAATCATATGTGCCCCAAATAGGTACCAATCAAACCGTCATCTCATCCCACAATAAATGAGCCCCTACATAAGACAATCTCCCAATAAATTAAAAAAAAAGATATGACTTTCAGAAAATGGAGATGCTAAAACATGATTTTTTTTCAAAAATGCTCTTATTGTGTAAAACCAAAATATATTTAAAAAAGAGACATATTAGGTATCGCTGCATCCGTAACGACCTGCTCCATAAAAATATCACATGAGCTAACCCGTCTGGTTAAAAAAAATATGGCTTTCAGAAAATGGAAACACAAAAACATGATTTTTTTTTCAAAAATGCTTTTATTGTGTAAAATAAAATTGTAAAAATGCACATATTAGGCATCGCTGTGTCCGTAACAACGTAATAACATGTGATCCAACCCATCTGGTGAACACTGTAAAAAATAAAAATGAAAAATGTGCCAAAAGAGACATTTTTTTAACACCTTACATCACAAAAAGTGTAATGTCAAGCGATGAAAAAGTCATATGTGCCCCAAAATGGTACCAATCAAACCATCTCACCCAGCAAAAAATGAGACCCTACCTAAGACAATCGCCCAAAAAATAATAATAATAATATGGCTTTCAGAAAATGGAAACACAGAAACATGATAAAAAAATATATAAGAAAAATGTATTTGTGCAAATCCAAAATAGACATACGGTATTAGGTATCGCTGTGTCGTTACAACCTGCTCTATAAAAATATCACATTATCTACTCTGTTAAGTGAACATTGTAAAAATAAAAAAAATAAAACTGTGCCAGAACAGCCATTTTTTGGTTACCTTGCCTCATAGAAAGAGTAGTGTGTGTGTGTGTATATATATATATATATATATATATATATATATATATACACACAAAATGCACAACTACCTCTACCAAAAGATTTATATACTGCAGCAATAACCCTAATATATAATAATGGCAGCACATCAGGCCAAATATAAATATGGAGGTGCAGGTCAATGGATCCGGCAACAAATCCAGGACAATATAAGAATATTTAAAAAAATGCCCGCACTCTCTCAAAAAATGAGTGAGAAGAAAAACACTTTATTCACCCCTGTGGTCGCAACTAGGGATGAGTGAACTTTTGTTTCAAGTTTGGTGTACAAGGTTCAGGTTATGTAAGAATTCCGTTATGGATTCTGCTACCACGGGCCATAACTAAGGGTCCATTCACACTTTCGCATAATGGTTCCGCATCCGTTTTGCAATTTTGCGGAAGGGGTGCGGACCCATTCATTTTCAATGGGGCCACAAAAGATGCGGACAGAACATGGGGCCGCAAAACAGTTGCGGATGTGTGAATGGACCCTTATGGTCCGTGGTAGCGGAATCCATAACGGAATTCTTAGATAACCTGAACCTTGTACGCTGAACTTAAAACACAAGTTCACTCAACACTAGTCGCAACGTTTTAGCTCCTAGCTTGAAAAAAGGCGGAAAACATTGTGACCAAAGGAGTGAATAAAGTGTTTGACAGTGCTGTCATTTTATTATTTACACACACATATATATATATATATATATATATATATATATATATATATATCATTTATCAAACTGGTGTAAAGTAGAACTGGCTTAGTTGCCCATAGCAACCAATCATATTCCACCTTTAATTGGAAAATGAAAGGAGGAATCTGATTGGTCGCTATGGGCAACTAAGACAGTTTTCCTTTCCACTTGTTTTGAGAAATCTCCCCCACTGTGTACTTACTGTATATGTGTACATAGCATTGTGTGTCGTCACTGTACTAATCTGTATAGGAAAAGTGACCGCTCACTGTGCGGACTGCACACAATACTGTGTTTAGAAGAGAGTGCATGTAGTGAGAGCTGTCAGTAATGAGATCTATATCCTGCTTATAACGCCATGGTTCTGACTGTAGATCGCTGCACTAATGTTATCAGCAGAAATCTCTATTGTGTCTACAAATATTGGACTTTCTACAGAATGGAAAGTAAGAAATACTCTGACCAAAAATATAAATGCAACACTTTTGGTTTTGCTCCCATTTTGCATGAGCTGAACTCAAAGATCTGAAACATTTACTACATACACAAAAGACCCAATACTCTCAAATATTGTTCTCAAATCTGTCTAAATCTGTGTTAGTGAGCACTTCTCCTTTGCCGAGATAATCCATCTCACCTCAAGGTGCTGATTAGACAGCATGAATATTGCACAGGTGTGCCTTAGACTGCCCATAATAAAAGGCCATTCTGAAATGTGCACAGTTTTGCCTTACTGGGGGGTCAGAAAACCAGTCAGTATCTGGTGTGGCCACCATTTGCCTCACGCAGTGCAACATATCTCTATCGCCTAGAGTAGATCAGGTTGTTGATTGTGGCCTGTGGAATGTTGGTCCACTCCTCTTCAATAGCTGTGTGAAGTTGCAGAATATTGGCAGGAACTGGAACACGCTGTCGTATACGCCGATCCAGAGCATCCCAAACATGCTCAATGGGTGACATGTCCGGTGAGTATGCTGGCCATGCAAGAACTGGGATGTTTTCAGCTTCCAGGAATCGTGTACAGATCCTTGCAATATGGGGCCGTGCATTATCATGCTGCAACATGAGGTGATGGTCGTGGATGAATGGCACAACAATGGGCCTCAGGATCTCGTCACGGTATCTCTGTGCATTCAAAATGCCATCAATAAAATGCACCTGTGTTCGTTGTCCATAACAGACGCCTGCCCATACCATAACCCCACCGCCACCATGGGCCACTCGATCCACAACATTGACGTCAGCAAAACGCTCACCCACACAACACCACACACGCTGTCTACCATCTGCCCTGAACAGTGAAAACCAGGACTCATCCGTGAACAGAACACCTCTCCAACCTGCCAGGCACTATCGAATGTGAGCATTCGCCCACTCTGTTCGGTTACGACGACGAACTGCAGTCAGGTCCAGACCCAGATGAGGATGACAAGCATGCAGATAAGCTTCCCTGAGATGGTTTCTGACAGTTTGTGCAGAAATTCTTTGGTTATGCAAACCAATTGTTGCTGCAGCTGTCCAGGTGGCTGGTCGCAGACTATCATGGAGGTGAACATGCTGGATGTGGAGGTCGGTTGGATGTACTGCCAAATTCTCTGAAACGCCTTTGGAGACGGCTTATGGTAGAGAAATGAACATTCATTGCACGGGCAACGGCTCTGATAGACATTCCTGCAGTCAGCATGCCAATTGCACGCTCCCTGAAACGTTGCGACATCTGTGGCATTGTGCTGTGTGATCAAACTGCACATTTCAGAGTGGCCTTTTATTTTGGCAGTCTTTTATCTCGGCAAAGGAGAAGTGCTCACTAACACAGATTTTAGAGTTGTGAACAATATTTGAGAGTAATGGGTCTTTTGTGCATGTAGTAAATGTTTCAGATCTTTGAGTTCAGCTCATGCAAAATGGGAGCAAAACCGAAAATGTTGCATTTATATTTTTGGTCAGTGTAGATCTGCTGATTACAGGTTGTAGCATACTGTAAGACTCGCCATGTTGTGGATTGGAATGAAATCTTACTACTAGGTTACTTGCAAGTTCTAGCAGCCTATATGTAAGTGGCTTCTAGCTGTGCTGTGAACAGGATGTGGGGGCGGGGCAGCAGAGCTTGTGCTGGTGCATGTGAAATTAACAGGAACTTCCACAGAGCCTCACAGGAGATGACAGCAGTCAGCAAAATTCATAGAAGCGCATTTCTGAGTGCATGTGAAGCAAAGCTGATGCCAGTAAACAAACAAGTGCAATTTTATTATGTACTGCATTACTGTAAGATATGGGTTTATTGATTTTTAGTGCAAAAAGGTGTCCATAGCCTTTAATTTATTGCCGTGTACATGAGTGTGCAGTGCACCAATATTCATAGTTAATCCGTTCTGTTAGTTGTAAAGTTAATGTGCGTCCGTATTACAAGCCACTGTTACTTTTAGGCAGATTGGCCTGGATATACCTGATTTATAGCGATTCGTGGCGAATTAACTCGTAACAAATCGAATTTCTCGTTGAACTTCAGCAAAGTCAAATTTTTCAAAACTTTGCTCATTTTTAATCACCACATCCAGACTGAGAATATACAGATATCTGGAAAATCACTTTACTTCTTAATGGGTTTTATAGAAGTTTAATATTGATAGCCTATCTTCAGGATAGGTCATCCATATCTGATCGGACGGGTCCAACTCCCAGCATCCCTGCCATCCTTCCATTTGTAAGTCAGAGCGGAAGAAGAAAAAAAGAGGGTTAATCACCAGACCTTCTATTCGAGGGTCCGAGAAAAACTATTGCAGGGCGCCAAAGGAGGGCAGAGGTGAATGGGTATCTAGTGGATGTAGGAGGGCTGGCTGCCACTGGTCAACACCTAACCCTGATGGGCACAGGGTAGGAGATTCGGAAGGTAAATGGTTATGCGTGGAGACGCTGAAAAAAGACCAGGTGTACGGCGCCAAAGACCCTTGGATGGGTAAAGATTGAAGTTGGATCCCTTTAGTCAAAATTACGGACCCTAAGTTGTTGACACACTTTTTAAGAGTGTGTGCCCACACAGTAGATGATGCCACGTGTTTAGAGTAAAATAAATGGTATCGTATAGATCACATATGACCACATGGAAACAAATATGAATAGTAGAATAAAAAAATGAATTAAAAAATTATAAAAATATATAGGGAAATATATATAATATATATATATTAATGGTGACTTACTTCACCCAGGAGGGTAATGTGGGATAAAACTCAAGACACCCACACCACACCGCCTGGGTCGCCTGTAGAGATGTTAGATTCGGATCGAAACACACTCAGGAGTCTTATCCTTTGTCTTTCCTTTTATTGCAAAGCCAGGGTAGGGGGAGAGTACAGCTCAACGCGTTTCGGGGCCTCTGTAAGGGTCCCCTTCATCAGGAGCAGATATAATCATTACATATGACAATCATCTTTAAATAGCAGAAAAAAGCGCCAAGAACAAACTTGCAGTGAGGTCACTTCCGGTGTCAGTATGCGTTCCAAGGTGGAACGCACCGGAAGTGGCACTCACAGATAATACAGTCAAACTGTATCAGATCGGGATTAATAGAGGAGAACAACACACAAAGTACACACCTAAGGGCATGGTATGGTGTCCCCATAATGTCTGGGGAACCGTCCACTGTACTCATCTGTTGAATGTTCGTTTGCGCTCCCTGTGGAACGCAACATGTGACTTCTGGTAGGTCCTGCTGTGGAACGCAACACAGGACTTCCGATGTGTTCCACCACGGAACGCAAAAGGACCGGAAGTGGAGATCGAAGCGGTACTTAACAATCAACATTTTTACAATAGCCGATGTCAAACGGCAAACTTAGATGGTGATACCTCAAATCAGTGATGTTGATTGTTAAGTACCGCTTTGATATCCACTTCCGGTCCTTTTGCGTTCCATGGTGGAACGCATCGGAAGTCCTGTGTTGCGTTCCACAGCAGGACCTACCGGAAGTCACATGTTGCGTTCCACAGGGAGCGCAAACGAACATTCAACAGATGAGTACAGTGGACTGTTCCCCAGACATTAAGGGGACACCATACCATGCCCTTAGGTGTGTACTTTGTGTGTTGTTCTCCTCTATTAATCCCAATCTGATACCCTTTGTCTGTATTATCTGTGAGTGCCACTTCCGGTGCGTTCCACCTTGGAACGCATACTGACACCGGAAGTGGAGATCGAAGTTTGTTCTTGGCGCTTTTTTCTGCTATTTAAAGATGATTGTCATATGTAATGATTATATCTGCTCCTGATGAAGGGGACCCTTACAGAGGCCCCGAAACGCGTTGAGCTGTACTCTCCCCCTACCCTGGCTTTGCAATAAAAGGAAAGACAAAGGATAATACTCCTGAGTGTGTTTCGATCCGAATCTAACATCTCTACGGGCGACCCAGGCGCAGGAGGTGTGGTGTGGGTGTCTTGAGTTTTATCCCACATTACCCTCCTGGGTGAAGTAAGTCACCATTAATATATATATATTATATATATTTCCCTATATATTTTTATAATTTTTTAATTCATTTTTTTATTCTACTATTCATATTTGTTTCCATGTGGTCATATGTGATCTATACGATACCATTTATTTTACTCTAAACACGTGGCATCATCTACTGTGTTGGCACACACTCTTAAAAAGTGTGTCAACAACTTAGGGTCCGTAATTTTGACTAAAGGGATCTAACTACAATCTTTACCCATCCAAGGGTCTTTGGCGCCGTACACCTGGTCTTTTTTCAGCGTCTCCACGCATATCCCTCCATTTGAAGGGTCTGCAGCTTTCCGGTGAGCACTGCAACCTCATCACAGTTTACCAAGCACAACACTGTACATTGTATAGCTAATGTGCTTGGTATTGTAGTCCAGGTTCATTTACTTGAATGGGACTAAATTGCAAAGAGGCCATGTAACCGATGAACGTGACGTCATGGCCTAGGAAGAGACAGCAACGCTCAACAGAGTTCCGTGGGCTCTTCAAACAGCTGAATAGTGGGGGTGCCAGGTGTTGGACCCTCACCAATCAGATATTGATAACCTATCCTGAGAATAGGCCATCAATATCCAACACCAACAAAACCCCTTTAAAGGGGTTGTCCCACGAAAAATACTCTACAGTTTTCAAACCAGCACCTGGATCTGAATACTTTTGTAATTGCATAGAATAAACAATTTAGCATAGCCACTGAGCTTTTCAATAAAATGTATCTGTACAGGGCCACCTGCTGTTTGTTTTTATTCTTATTTCTTTGACCTGCTCAATGAGAAGGCCGCACATGCTCAGTTTCATCCTTCAACTGCCTCCTGAGCTGTGATAGGAAGAGCATGGGCACGCCCCTCTTAGCTATAGCATAAAAGACACTCCCCTTAAACTGCCAGATTGATATAAATCTAGCAGAGCAATGAATGGGGAGATCCATGGATCCATGTGAGGTACAGGGCTGGTTCTAGCTTTGTTAGGAAGAAACTGTCATGTACTACATGATGTTGGATTTTCATTTTTTACATTAGTTATGGGATAACCCATTTAAGTACTGTAGATATGATCCTAGAAAATAAGGAACACATTGAAGGTTAAAAGCACTCCTTTTATTTAGGATGACTCTAAACTGCTCCAACAATTACTGTACATCTTTTTCTACTTATCTGTTATATGTAAGTCTTGCACTGTGAAGAAACTCTGTATTATTCCATAAAATACAGGGAGTGTCTTTTTCAAATGTTCTCTAGAACACAAAAGAAAATCTAATTCTGGAACATTTGAATTTAAACTGTATGTCCAACTCTTTACAGTATAGATGAGGAATACTTTTACAGAAACAGTTGAGCAATTTTGTACAAACGTTGTGTTATTACTTTGCCATGTCTTGATTTTTAGCTGTATTATAGTTCAGTGCTGCATTTCTAATTCTGAAGGCTTCGGAGATGAAATTTCCTTAATCGGATGTAGGGAAATTATTCTTGGGCATTACAGGAGCTCAGCAAAACAGTTTGATGCGAGTCTATCAACAAACTTGCTGACTGGTTCCAATAATACTATGTAGACTTGTAAATACAGCTCTGGGCTATACTGTAACTCAGTACAACACAAGTAATGCTATGTATTTACACACAGTTCAAATAGCAGAAACGGGTGATTTGAAAAAAGAAACCAATCTGACTGTACTTTCTTTTTGTTACAGAAGTCAAAGAATATCAGTGAAAACCAGGCTTGATGCAGATCAAAAATGTATGCAGCATCTCATATTCTACAGGGTGGGCCATTTATATGGATACACCTTAATAAAATGGGAATGGTTGGTGATATTAACTTCCTGTTTGTGGCACATTAGTATATGTGAGGGGGGAAACTTTTCAAGATGGGTGGTGACCATGGCGGCCATTTTGAAGTCAGCCATTTTGAATCCAACTTTTGTTTTTTCAATAGGAAGAGGGTCATGTGACACATCAAACTTATTGGGAATTTCACAAGAAAAACAATGGTGTGCTTGGTTTTAATGTAACTTTATTCTTTCATTAGTTATTTACAAGTTTCTGACCACTTATAAAATGTGTTCAATGTGCTGCCCATTGTGTTGGATTGTCAATGCAACCCTCTTCTCCCACTCTTCACACACTGATAGCAACACTGAAGGAGAAATGCTAGCACAGGCTTCCAGTATCCGTAGTTTCAGGTGCTGCACATCTCGTATCTTCACAGCATAGACGATTGCCTTCAGATGATACGAGATGCGCAGCACCTGAATTTCACCATTGTTTTTCTTGTGAAATTCCCAATAAGTTTGATGTGTCAAATGACCCTCTTCCTATTGAAAAAACAAAAGTTGGATTCAAAATGGCCAACTTAAAAATGGCCGCCATGGTCACCACCCATCTTGAAAAGTTTCCCCCCTCACATATACTAATGTGCCACAAACAGGAAGTTAATATCACCAACCATTCCCATTTTATTAAGGTGTATCCATATAAATGGCCCACCCTGTATATTAGGTTGATCAAATTATGTATTATTTCCAATGATAATAGGTAGAAGTAATCAATTCATGGTTGGAGTTATTCTTTAATTTAGTGGTCCATCATATTAGTTCTAAAGTTTAAGTTATTTTTACAGTGGCACAGATTTACTAATGTGCCTGTGCCTAGAATCTGTCAAAAAATGGTCAAATTGTCAGAACTACACTTTTTACAACATTTTCCAACTGTCACGAAAAAGAGAATGGGCTTACCTGGAATTGGTGGGGCTTTGCAGGAGAGGAGCTTGGCATAAAGTGTGCCATTTTGCATCAAAATGTAACCACAATTCTAGCTTAAAAACTGGCGTCAAAGAAGATAAATGTGCCTGGCCTCACTTCTTCCCTTCCCTCGGCATGCCTCCTTTTTGGAAAGGGCAGGGGCAGTGTAGAAACACTACTTGCGCATAGAGTTAGGTGCAATGGTGTATAAAAAGTCGCAAACATGTGGTTTATTAGTTTTTTACATGATAAAACTGGTGAGGGGGGGGGGGATAAAAATGTGTGCTTTTCATCTAAAAGAAACGTTGTGAAAAAAATGGCAACCAAATATTGCAAACAAGTGTGAATCCAACTTAAAGATTAAAATGTTTATTTTGCCATGTAATTAAACTTCAAACAAGCCTGTGTCTTTATTTCATCCATACAGTATGTGATGCACAAGCATTCCAAAAGTACAGTGTTCATCAAAATTAATTTTTTATGGCTTTTTGTAAGAAGACAATCCTTGACCGTATATTGTATTTAGAGATGAGAGAAGTTTTCAAAAATTTGACTCAGCAACTTTGCCGAAGTTAGCAAAATATTCAATTTGTTACAAATTAATTTGTTACGAATCGCTGTAAATCAGGTATACTCAGGCCACTCTGCCTCAAGATACGGCCACATGGAGCGGCCGTGCTGTGGGCGGGTTGCGGCCATGCTGCGGTGAAGAACCGCACGTGCAGTTAGCCCGCAGCTGCCTTTCATCTCACAATGAAGACCACTCTGTATAGTCCTTCTTAATGGCCGTGCGGCTCCTTTAACCACTTAAGGACCACAGGTTTAAACCCCCCTAGTGACCAGGCCCTTTTTTACAAATCGGCACTCCACAACTTTAACGGTTTATTGCTCGGTCATGCAACTTGGCACCCAAATTAATTTTACCTCCTTTTCTTCTCACTAATAGAGCTTTAATTTGGTGGTATTTCATTGCTGCTGACATTTTTACTTTTTTTGATATTAATCAAAATTGACCTAAATTTTTGCAAAAAAATGAAATTATTCACTTTCTGTTGTAAAATTTTTCAAATAAAACTACATTGCTATATAAATTTTTCTCTAAATTTATTGTTCTACATGTCTTTGATAAAAAAAATGCAATAAGTGTATATTTATTGGTTTGCGCAAAAGTTATAGCGTTTACAAACTATGTTACAAAAATGTGAATTTCCGGATTTTGAAGCAGCTCTGACTTTCTGAGCACCTGTCATGTTTCTTGAGGTGCTAGAATGCCAGGATAGTACACTGCTCAAAAAAATAAAGGGAACACAAAAATAACACATCCTAGATCTGAATTAATTTAATATTCTTCTGAAATACTTTGTTCTTTACATAGTTGAATGTGCTGACAACAAAATCACACAAAAGAAAAAAATGGAAATCAAATTTTTTAACCCATGGAGGTCTGGATTCGGAGTCACCCTCAAAATTAAAGTGGAAAAACACACTACAGGCTGATCCAACTTTGATGTAATGTCCTTAAAACAAGTAAAAATGAGGCTCAGTAGTGTGTGTGGCCTCCACGTGCCTGTATGACCTCCCTACAATGCCTGTGCATGCTCCTGATGAGGTGGCGGACGGTCTCCTGAGGGATCTCCTCCGAGACCTGGACTAAAGCATCTGCCAACTCCTGGACAGTCTGTAGTGCAACGTGACGTTGGTGAATAGAGCGAGACATGATGTCCCAGATGTGCTCAATTGGATTCAGGTCTGGGGAACGGGCGGTCCAGTCCATAGCATCAATGCCTTCGTCTTGCAGGAACTGCTGACACACTCCAGCCACATGAGGTCTAGCATTGTCTTGCATTAGGAGGAACCCAGGGCCAACCGCACCAGTATATGGTCTCACAAGGGGTCTGAGGATCTCATCACCTAATGGCAGTCAGGCTACCTCTGGCGAGCACATGGAGGGCTGTGCGGCCCTCCAAAGAAATGCCACCCCACACCATTACTGACCTAATGCCAAACCGGTCATGCTGGAGGATGTTGCAGGCAGCAGAACGTTCTCCACGGTGTATCCAGACTCTGTCACGTCTGTCACATGTGCTCAGTGTGAACCTGCTTTCTTCTGTGAAGAGCACAGGGCGCCAGTGGCGATTTTGCCAATCTTGGTGTTTTCTGGCAAATGCCAAACGTCCTGCACGGTGTTGGGCTGTAAGCACAACCCCCACCTGTGGACGTCGGGCCCTCATATCACCCTCATGGAGTCTGTTTCTGACCGTTTGAACAGACACATGCACATTTGTGGCCTGCTGGAGATCATTTTGCAGGGCTCTGGCAGTGCTCCTCCTGTTCCTCCTTGCACAAAGGCGGAGGTAGCGGTCCTGCTGCTGGGTTGTTGCCCTCCTACGGCCTCCTCCACATCTCCTGATGTACTGGCCTGTCTCCTGGTAGCGCCTCCATGCTCTGGACACTACGCTGACAGACACAGCAAACCTCCTTGCCACAGCTCGCATTGATGTGCCATCCTGGATAAGCTGCACTACCTGAGCCACTTGTGTGGGTTGTAGACTCCGTCTCATGCTACCACTAAAGTGAAAGCACCGCCAGCATTCAAAAGTGACCAAAACATCAGCCAGGAAGCATAGGAATTGAGAAGTAGTCAGGTCACCACCTGCAGAACCACTCCTTTATTGGGGGTTGTCTTGCTAATTGCCTATAATTTCCACCTGTTGGCTATCCCATTTGCACAACAACATGTGAAATTGATTGTCACTCAGTGTTGCTTCCTAAGTGGACAGTTTGATTTCACAGAAGTGTGATTGACTTGGAGTTACATTGTGTTGTTTAAGTGTTCCCTTTATTTTTTTGAGCAGTGTATAAATACCCGCCAAGTGACCCCACTTTGGAAAGAAGACACCCCAAGGTATTCCGTGAGGGGCATGGCGAGTTCCTAGAATTTTTATTTTTTCAGCACAAGTTAGCGGAAAATGATGTATTTTTTTCTTTTATTTTTTTTCTTATAAAGTCTCATATTCCACTAACTTGTGACAAAAAATAAAATTTTACATGAGCTTGCCATGCCCCTCACGAAATACCTTGGGGT